>NC_085842.1:297167023-297787023 GCF_035594765.1 Anolis carolinensis
AGTCTTCATTGTCACTGGCTAAAGAGGATATCAGCAGAGCAAGCACGCTAAAGTAGTGACATAACACAATGGAAAATACAAGGCATTCTTATTCACTTTGACAGCTATTCAAAACACCCACACCAACTCCTGATTGGCCAAAAAATGGTCCAGCAAAGATCCACACTCCTGTTGGCTGAAGAGTCCGTGGAGTGGCTTCTGTAATTGGCTCCTGCTGATGGTGGGAAATTCAATAAATTGTCATTAGTTGATTTGAAGTGTCAGTCCATTTAATGGTCCGCCCCAGAGAGGGGTACAATCGAAAGTAACGTGGTGTGGCAATATGATGGGTTGAGCCTGGTTGAACACAATATTGTGAGTCTAATGTACACAAAAAGCAATTAGAGGTGGCAGTCAGGAGAATGGGAGAAATTAGCCTCAAGCCTGGGTGTCGAGCCCTAGGTAGAGATAATCCAGATTTTGTCAATGGCAAAAAGAAATTTAGCAACAGGACCGGGAGATTTCTCAATGACAGCAGGAAGCACTTCGACATATATTAATTGAGTGGCTTCCCCTCCATCTCCCGACTCATTGCAAAAAGGATTATGGAGATTTTTTGGGGTGTGACTGGGCAACATTCCAAAGGCAATTTCATGGCAAGGTTAAAGAAAGACAAAAGGAGCAACCCACTGGGTCTCGCAGAACTGCGGTTATTATTTCATATAATGCCATATACATCATAATTTTTTTGAGGGGGGGGGTCCAATTTCCCAATAATACGAGCACTATTTAGAAAGAAGACAAATACTTCATAAAAGCTTAACAAGGTAATTAAAGATGGGACCAAGGCATTGCTCTTCCATTATGAATCCCGCTCTTTCCACCACATGGAATTTTTCTTCATTCTAGAATTTTCTAACTTTAGCAACTTAAGTTGAGCATTCTGAAATACCATTTAAGCAAGGAAATATAGGAGGCAAAGCTATAAAACAGTGCAAATACAATATGACCCTGTATTCATAGGATTATGTTCTAAAACATACATACACCCCATAGATTCCTGAAATTGTGAATTATAGTGAACCCTCTATTTTAACTATACTTGGACTGGATGCATGCAATAGAGCAGCACGGGGGAACCTAGGAAGGCCCACAATCATTTCTAAAAGGTATTATTATTTGGAGAGCTGGAAAGTGAAATCATAAATATCAAATTTCTGGATAAGACGGTCATAAGAATTCTAGGTATGAATGATTTTCATTGTTCACAATGCTAGACTGAAGGACATTTTCATTTTTATTTCAAGTGCAGTATCCTCAATTTGATTCCCCTCCCCCCAACTAGCACATAACTATACTATCAAAATACGTAGTTTCTTCAATAATAGTTATTTCCCTTGTTTTTCCCAAGTCAGTCTTTTCCTTCTTAATCATGTAATACTGTCATCCTCTCTTATTTAGGCTCTAGAATGCAAATTGGACTAACGAAATCAGCGAATTCCACATAAAAAGAAAACAGTTTCAATTATCAACCCGCAGAAGAGTCCAGCTGAAGCTTCTTTGGCAGCCAGTCCGAATGGGTAAGCAGCACCATTAGAAGTAGTCTTGCTCTGGTAGTCTTGTTCTGTTCTATAGAGCAATGATCTTCCTATCATCCTAGGCAGGTCTTCTTAATGTAGTTAAAAATCACTTTGCCCAGCCCAGCTTGTCCATTCGGCACTTGCAATGCTTAATCGAATAATCACTGGCTACATTTCCAGGGCAGAGGTTGATTCTGTTGAGAATGCTGCAGAAGAAATTCAAGCAGCTCTGTGGTTCTGAGCCGTGGCCAACATGATGTCATTTCTGCTAAGGACAACAATGAGAGCTTAGAAAAATGCTTGACAGGGTGGTGGCAGCCCAGACACCGGCAGTTGACTGTTGGAGAGGGAGGCCTGGAGAGTTGCTGAAAGATCACTAGAAAGAGGATCTCATTTAAATTAATCCCATAAAAGTACCCCTGCATTTCAGCCTGCATTACATTAAAGGAGTGAATTAGCATTTAAAGGTGCATTCTTTTCCTTACTGGAATTTCATAGATAATGTGGATTATCTGACAGTAGAAATAGTTTGGACCATTGTAGCTGTGTCGACTGCAACGTGCAGGTGTGTTGCATAAACATAACATGAAATCTCTGAGCTATGTAAAATAAGCAATAAGCACACATTTTAAAAAATATAAATGAAAAGTTTTCTTGAGATATGTTGTGTCCTCAACCATTCCATTATTACATTTTATGTATGTGTCCATATGTTTACAGAAGTTTGGTTCAACTTCTGTAAAACTGAATTACTGTATTGCAAAATGATGCATGGCTAAAAAGCATGTCACCAACATGAAAAGTTTGGAAACCTCTGCTGTACACAGTCAGCCTTCTGTATCTTCGAGTTTTGCACCCACAGATTCAACCATCAATGATTTGAAAATATTTGCTTCTCGGCCTTTTGGCGAAGATCATTTGTAGTATCTGTTCTTATCAGTTTAATATTTTTAAAAACTTCCAAAAGCTTGATTCTGCCATTTTATGTAATGGACAGCATTTTTACTATGTCGTTGTACACAATGAGACTTCATTGAGTATTTCCAATCCAGTTCAAAAGATCTATATAAATTGCTCTGTTTGCTTGTTTTTATTTGGGCTATATCTAAACTGCATAATGGTAGCAGTTTGAAACCACTTTAAAAGGCATGGCTCCCCTGTATGGAATGCTGGGATTTATACTTTGAGGTTCTTATGGTTCTCTAGTGCAATCTCTTGAAATAAAGCTGCAATGAGTCCAAACTCATGAGAAAAGTGGGATTTAAATTCAAGAAAGAAAGAAAAAAAGAGATAGTCCACCTTTCAGAGAATTTTAAGTACTATCCTTAGATTGGATTATTGGCTGGAATTCTGTTTATCAGTTATAATGCTATAAATTCCTTCATCGTGGCCCTTCTAATTCTTTTTCTTCTTCTTCTTCTGGTTAACTGATTTCAGTCTCCATTTTTACTAACAATTGAGCCAAGGTATAAGAAATCTCAGAGGCCCCCGATGGCGCAGCAGATTAAACAACTGAGCTGTTGAACTTGCTGACCGACAGGTCGGCGGTTTGAATCCGGGAAGCGGAATGAGCTCCCGCTGTTAGCCTTAGCTTCTGCTAACCTAGCAGTTTGAAAACATGCAAATGTGAGTAAATCAATAGGTATCGCTCTGGCGGGAAGGTAACAGTGCTCCATGCAGTCATGCTGGCTACATGATCTTGGAGGTATCTACGGACAACGCTGGCTCTTTGGCTTAGAACTGGAGATGAGCACCAACTCCCAGATTCGGACACTACTAGACTTAATGTCAGGGGACAACCCTTAACTTTATCTTACAGGAAATCTCAAAGCATTTCAGTGCCTTCATCATCTGCTTTAAAAGTTATGCAAATCATAGGACCTCATAACATGGATGAGGTCCCATGGGGCGATTCTCCACACTCCATGGTGAGTCAGCAGGGCAATCCCAGCACCCCATGCCCCACCTTTCCTGCAGGCTGCAGCTCATGCTTCCCCATCCCACATGGTGAAGAGTCGCTGCACGGCTTCCCCTTGCGCTGGCCCAGTGGTTGTCTATGGAACATGGGAAGCTTCCTGTGTTCTGAGGGAAGCATCCTGAAACACTGCCAGGACACTTCATCCATGGAGCCCCGCTGGAAGTCACTATACATAGTGTGATGGGCAGTGTGGGGCTTTGAGGAAAAAGAGTCCTGACAGCGTCCTAAGATGCTAAAATCACTTGTGATGAGGTGGTAGCACTAATAATAAATTCCTGTGTTAAACACATGCTTGGAGGCATTATCTTGTTCTGAAATTTTAATTTCAAGTTGGTTTACCTGAGTTATTATCCTATAGGTGGACTGGACACCAAGCAATGAAAAAATGGAATGCAAAGATACAGAATGGGGGACGCCTGGCTCGACAGCAGTACGTGTGAAAAAGATCTTGGAGTCCTCGTGGACAACAAGTTAAACATGAGCCAACAATGTGATGCAGCAGCTAAAGAAGCCAACGGGATTCTGGCCTGCATAAATAGGGGTATAGCATCTAGATCCAGGGAAGTCATGCTCCCCCTCTATTCTGCCTTGGTCAGACCACACCTGGAATACTGTGTCCAATTCTGGGCACCGCAATTGAAGGGAGATGTTGACAAGCTGGAAAGCGTCCAGAGGAGGGCAACTAAAATGATCAAGGGTCTGGAGAACAAGCCCTATGAGGAGCGGCTTAAAGAACTGGGCATGTTTAGCCTGCAGAAGAGAAGGCTGAGAGGAGACATGATAGCCATGTACAAATATGTGAGGGGAAGTCATAGGGAGGAGGGAGCAAGCTTGTTTTCTGCTGCCCTGGAGACTAGGACGTGGAACGACGGCTTCAAACTACAGGAAAGGAGATTCCACCTGAACATCAGGAAGAACTTCCTCACTGTGAGAGCGGTTCAGCAGTGGAACTCTCTCCCCCGGACAGTGGTGGAGGTTCCTTCTTTGGAGGCTTTTAAGCAGAGGCTGGATGACCATCTGTTGGGAGTGCTTTGAATGTGATTTCCTGCTTCTTGGCAGGGGGTTGGACTGGATGGCCCATAAGGTCTCTTCCAACTCTATTATTCTATGATTCTATGATACCATCCTTAGGGACCTTCATAGGACTCCAATATTTCCTGGAGGAGGCCTGTCATTTACTCATTTACTTAAGATTTAAGTAAAAGCTGGATGTGTGAGGACAAGTTGAATAATATATTCATCTTTACCTGTGAATGCTCTGCAAACACAGGAAAGAGGAGGAATGTATAACATTGGCTCCAGGATTTGGCAGTCAGCTTAGATCTTCTGGTCTGACCAGGTCTTATATAAATACCAAAAATGCAGACTTTTACCTTTTGATGGCCAAGAGTCCAAACATTGCTGTATATAGTATATTATAGTAAGCAGAACACCGTATGGTGTATATTTATCAATGTAGGATTGCAGTGTTGCCACAACAATCCTGTTTTCCTTCAATCCTAGTATTTTTTTTAGTTGTTGAATATATTCATTTGGTCATGCATGATTATTCACTGTGGCAACAGACTTCCTCTGCTTCAGCCATTCTAGAGTTCCAGGAATCATATACAGAGACTGCATAGCTGCGGCTGCAATACACAAACACTTTGGAACCGGAGCAACCATCTAACAAAAAATAAGAAGTGTCCATGCTTTTTAAAAATTTGTTCCTTGCACTGCTGAGCTAATGAACTGGATCAGACAAAAAGATTTCTCAAGTTTGAAATAATGAACTAAATATTTCCAAAAGGCAGACTGATAGAAAAAATGTGCTACTGTGAAGAAATGTGATTAGAAAGGGAGTAAGAGAGAGGAAAAAAGTAAATAGTGATGCCAGAGGAAACCGAAGTACCAATCCTGAGCACAACTAGACCTCTTAAACTCTAGTCATTTCAACAGAATTTCAGGTGAATGTCTAACTATGTGGGATTGCAGGCCAAATCAAGACATAATTGAGAGCTTCCTTTTTGAAAAAAGTTCTTAATCTAGTGATCTGTTCCAGGGTATATCAAACCTACCCATTGACCTGGGCAGCACTCAGCATACTCATGAAGCCCCAAAAACAGCAAAAGCAGAAGACCACAGATGGTATCTTGTTAATCAATTATGCTGTCTTAAATTAGACTTACACCTCTGCAACTGTTTTTCATTCACATGGTCATAATGCTGCCTAAATCCACCTTAAAAACCAGTTAACCATCCTGAGCTGCTGAAGTGATGAATTCCTCCTAATCAGTGAGCAGTGGTGCAAGGAGTAGAAGCAGAAACCCAGATGAAGTCGTGTTGCAACTCTTATTGCACAGCTGCTTGCTGTTGGCAATAGGTTGGTCATGACAATAGGTTGGTAGCAACCCACTTGCTAGTATCGCAGATCTCCCTCCCTCCGGATGGTTGCCTGGCAGTGCGGGTGGGTTTTAGGGTTTGAATTAAACAATGAAATATTGTTTTGAAGCTTAGATATAGGACCTCAGACAACATTTTATGTAAGCTAAGTTATAAGACCATTACATCTAGAAACAATATACAATAACATCTAAGGAAGTTCCATACTCCATGTCTGACACTGGTGGTCTTCATGACACATGGGGACTTCTATTAAGAATATGAGTGCTTTTTGGAGGGGTGTGTGTAGTTAACCAGACTAAGCTTCTTACTAAGCAAAGTCAGGAAATATTCCAGAGTATCCACAACTTTGCATCCACCTGGACAGCTGAATGGGGTTTATTTTGATCTGATCCATTGTCACATGCATATAGCCGACATGACCTTTCCCTTGTGTTGTTGAGTACAGAACATGGACCACCTGTCTGTCACCATTTCCACTTCTCCCCAGCACCTGGGAGCACCTGGCTATTGCCCCTGCTGAAGTCAGAATAGGATGCCTGCACAATCAGCAAAGACAACGGGGTTGCTCTAAAAACTCCTTATGAATCTGGCACACACCGCGTTATGAGTTCAGCAGACACAAGAATGGTAACCAAGCACTCACATGGAGTGACAAAGGCAACACGGATGACAAGGGCACAGGGCATTCTTCCCAAGTGGAAGAACCAGCTCTGGGAAAGAGGAAAAAAGTGTCCCCACTTTATTATATTTTCTTATTTTCAAATAATTTTAAAATGACAAGCATACTTGTAAAAAAAAACCACTTGCAATTTGAAGAACAACTGCATGTCAAAAGCTGCCTCCTCTTGCCTTGCTCCCCATAATCCAATTAGATGGTTCAAAAAAGCTTGAATGATTTTTTAAAAACATGCAGTCACACATTTACAGGCATGAGTATTTTATTGGGCTGGCTTGTTTAGCTGCTCTCATTTTTTCCCTTGGTTCCTTGACATCTCCCTCTCCCATAACTCACAAACATGGATTAAAGCTTGATAGTATTGTTCATCCCTCAGGAAAACTACATGGTTTCTGCATATAAAGACAGGGGACTGTAAATCAAGTTTAATGTGGGGCTGATGTATTTGTTCTTACTGTTATTAAAATTGCATAAAACTTGAAAAAATCCTTCCAATCTTTGACAGTGTAGTAATTAAGACACATCACTTGTTACATGGTAAATGAGCAAACTGTGAGGGATTAAGCGAACATACTGGTTCCCCAGGGAGCATAAAGCACTGCACTCTCAACTGTAAATATTATTCATGGAATGAAATTGCTGTATCCTTTCCAAGTATAGAGATATTGGTCAGAATTCAGTATAAAACTTGCATCTACATAAGTGGAATCTGAGCAGTTTTACAAAATGTGTATTCAGCAAAGTTCTATGGTGACGTTACTACATAAGAGAGTCAACAGAGTGACTGTTGTTCATTGGGACCAATGCTCAATGGACCCCAATGTCAATCAGCCACTCCCGGTGCCCATCAGATACCAGTTAGGGAGTGCTGATGTCTATCAGCATAGCGCAATGTACATTGGAATACTAGCCAATGTCCAGATATGCATCTTTGCAATACATGGAGTTTACATAAAATTATTCAGCATAGAACTTAGTGTCAAATCACAGCCAATGATTGTAATGCAAGATACCAATGAAAAGTGAGAAGGGCTGTTGTGGTATAACAGTAAGGATCTTATTGCATGAGACAAGTATAGTGAAACTGCATCAGGGGGCACCTTTGGGGGCCGCTTACTGCATGAAACATTGTCGCACTACAGGTATTGTTCTGTGTATCTCAGAGGACTGTTTAAAAAAACAAAACTCTGTATTTTCCAGTTTGTCGAATTGTGGATACTGTGTTTCCTGGGTTCAATTCCGATTTGTAGTGAGCGGATACCATGGCCACTGTCCCAGCCCTGAACTGGTTCCTGGAGTGTTTATGTAGGCACTACACAGCAAAACCAGATTGTTTTAATCCACTTTCTGACTAGATATAGTGTCTGTATAGAATCGCCTCAGAGTAGTCAGTACTATATCTCCTATCTGCCATACTCACCAGAGCTAATTGTAGCTATAGTCAACCATTCTGAAGGGACCAGAATGAGGAAGGAGGCATTATCCTTCAGTGGATGTTTCATCTTGTCCAGTGAGACTTTCTTTCAAACCATTGCCCTTTATTCTGTGTATAGTCTAGATTCAAGATGGAAAGATACTGCTTTCCCTCATTCATGTCAGCTGGGCTGAAAGCAAATATTTGAGAATTTGCTATTACATTTTGTCACCTTATGCAAGCCACATACTCTCAGCCTTAGAAAACCCTGAAATAGATTTGTCTTAAGCTTGCAATAAGTTGGAAATGACTTTATTGTCAGTTCTTTAATTTCATGTCATTTTGAGGGCTACTTTTTGGATATTTTGATCCATGCAACAAAATAATTTGAATGACAAAATGCCTTGGGTAAGCCATCTGAACTAACAAATACAGATGCTCTGATTGTAATATAACATAGTCCTGTACCCTGGAAATTAATACAACATTTCTTATGAGTTTCCATCTTTCACCATAGTATTAGTCTCTTCTGAATTTACACAGCTATATCCGGCAGGTCATGATATGTCCAAACGGAAACTATAACTTACTGTTGTTTTATTTTGCTTAATTAAGAGAATGACAATATTAATATGAAAAATGTCTCTTAATCCAAATGTTAACATATTTTCTGTTAAATGTTTTTTTCCATTCAATGAAGTTTGAAAACTGGAGGAGGCTCGTAAGAAGTTCTGGGGAAAAGCAAAAAATAAAATAAGTTGGAAATGTCTTGAAGTTACACAACAGTAATGGCAACAACTGGAAATGACAAGACTCTCCCTTTCTTTCCTATCCACTGAATGAGTTGATTGGGTACAGACTATTTTTGCATTTCAACTCAGTTAGTATCAGTTTATATAAACTCATGACAAAGCAAGAAAGTGGGAGAAGGAGAGAGCTGGGACATTTAAAAAGCAGCTAAAAAAGTAGAATGATAGCGGATTAATCAAAACCGTTGGAATGCATGGAATCAAAACCATGGCATCTCACTCCACAGAAACTGATAAACAGGAGCATTTTCCTCCATTCTTTTGCTAGTGGGCTGCTATTCCAATATTATGTTTGGCCAATTCTGAAACAGGTGCTTGTCATCACCTCCAAAATCTGTTATTCCTCTGTTATGGCCTCATTCTTAGGAGGCCAACACACCCTGATATTTCATGTCAAAGCAGCTCATTATTGGAAGCCATTCAAAATCTCATAACTATTAAGTGTAACAAACACAGGAAGCAGGTAACTTGAATGCCAAAACCCTCAAAGCATGCCAAGTTATGCATTTTACTTGGCTGAAGTGGTAGTGAGCAGCAAGGAGGAATAAAGCATTGCAGGCATCAAGGTAATTAAACATTAAGGATAAAATGCAGGAAAGATGCTTATCATGACATGTTAATCCTATCTACTTTATTTTTCTGGACTTTATCACATACGGCCAGCAAACTGGCAGTGAAGCTGACCCTTGGTGGTGGACCCTATTGCATGGCACCATGCACATGCCACTGCTGATCTGCCTCCTCCCTGTCATTCAAACATTCCTTTCTATTTATGGACAAAACCCTTCAATAGCTTGCGATATCAAAAGTGCTCATCCTGATATGTATCTGCTTCATGTCATAAAGCCCCCCCCCCCCCCCCGTCCCGTATATATGAAGCTATTAAACCTTTAGCTGGCTGCTTTAAGTTCTTTATTTTCAGACGGTAGTGTTGTCTTCATTTTAATTAAAATTAAACATGGCTTCATTGCTTTTGGTTTTACTATTCAAGTTTTGCTCCAGTAATCTAGACGTTCTTTATATATCTGTTATCTTTAGCTCTTACTTTCTTGGCCTGACTTGCAACACCTATTCGCTGTATATATCTCATATATATTCGATATATATATCTCATTTTAAAAGCTCATATCCTGCTTAATGTTTTCACACCATTCATAATGGCAGATGGCAATGAAAACCAGTAATAAATAATATACCATTAAAATAACACAATAAAAGCTGCTAGGGAGTACTCATGCACAGAATATTATCAAAGAAGGTGCCAATTTAACCTCTTGGAGCAAAGGATTTCATATTTTACATGTGCCCCAAAAGGTCTTCTTTCTTCCCCAGTAATCACTCTTCTGTCATTGTTGGGAGACAAAGACCTAGAACCTCTCCCTCAAATCTTGCATTGTGGGACTGATCACAGAATTATAGGGTTGGAATGGGCTCTAAGGACTATCGGCTGCAACCCTGCTCAACATATCTTCAAAGGATGGACAGCTACCTCATCTCCATTTCTAAGCCGAAGAGCAGGCGTTGTCCGTAGATGCCTCCTAGGTCATGTGGCCAGCATGAATGCATGGAAAACCATTACCTTCCCGCCGAAGTGGTACCTATTGATCTACTCACATTTGCATGTTTTCAAACTGCATAGGTTAGTATTAAATAGACTAGTAATTTATTGTGGCTTACTATCAGATTTTAAAGATGGTATGGATATTTTTTAAAAACTAGAGTATAAAATATGAAAGCCTGTTTCTTTGGCTGAGCATATATCAGTGAAAACTCAGCAAATCAAATGCATGTAAGCATGAGACTGCCTTTAAAAACATGCCTGTGTAAGCCTAGATCAGCAAATATTTGAGGGAGGTGATGAAATCTTTGCCAAGATATAATGACTTACACATGCAACTAGTGGCATGTGTGGCTAATGTATTACTGCTGGTTACTGTATGTGTTTGATATATAATGTTGGAATATGAGCAGGGGTGTTTGATTTCACAACCTCCTCTGTGATTCCTTTAGATACCTCTGAAGAATTTGTTCAAAGGCATAGTCGTGTAAGTCTGTATCTGTCTGCAAAGGGATTTTGTAGTACAGTAAGCATGTATCTTCACTGTAGAATTAATGTAGTTTGACACCACTGTAATTACCATGGGTAAGTGCAATAGAATCCTGAAATTTGTAGTTTGGTGAGGCACCTCACTCTCTGGCAAAGAAAACTAATCAAATCCAGAACACCCATGAGTCCATAGCATGGAATCATAGCAATCAAACTCGTGTTAAACTGCAATAATTCCACAGTATAGATGAACCCATACATTCAGAACCTGTACCCTCTTGCCTTCTAGGACAAAACACCTTAGTTGTAAATATCTGAAATGCAAATCTCTTAATGTGAACAAATATATACTTGCAATATATCTTAATTTCCAGAGTTGCCATTATTAACCTACTTCGTTTACATGCTATGTATTTATCTGTCACAGTTACATCTTAGTATTCCTCCAGTGTATGGTGGTACACACGGCTCTTTTCTCCACTTAATCCTCATGCTATTATCCTTCAGATTTGTCCTTATCCTTATCAATGATCTTATGGGGTTGGTCAGGGTGATAGTAAGTGACTAGTCCAAGGCTAATAAGACCTTCAACCTGTCTCTTCCAAAATGGAACTTGGAAGAGATGGTTCAAGTTCTTACTGACTTTCAGCCAGTCACTTACTATCAGCCTGATCAACCTAAGATCAGTAAGAACGCAATCTCACCTTTTCCAAGTTTCAGTCCAATACTTTAGCAGTTGGGGGAAGGGGGGGGGGGTTGGACAAGATCTGTCAATGCAGAGATCTACTATTGGCCATTTTATTTTGCTAATTTCTATTCCTTTATTATATCTTGCTTTTATCCCCCCCCCCCAATTAGCAATAGGCTCTTGTTTTGTCAGGAAGACCCAAGAGGTGAAACATGAAACTCCCAGAATGCCTGTGGAGTATGATGCTGGATGCAGAGACATTCTGATTCTGGAGCCATCGTTTCATCCCAGTGTTTCTCTAGATTAGTGGTTCCCAACCTGTAGTCCGTCAACCACTAATGGTCCCCAAGAACTAAAATGTGGTCCGTGGCCTCACCATTACTGCACCGTGGGAATGAGAGTGACTGGTCTCGCAAAACCCTCTTATAATGCCAAGGCAACAGGGATATCAGGAGGGGACAGGCTGACTACCCACAAAAGGTGCGACAACAAGCCTCCTGACTGCTGCTTCTCCTCCTCCATCCCTGAGCATAACTCTTCCATGTGGCATCTGGAAGCGGGGGCACCTTGGTGTCTTCGTTTTTAGGCCTGTTCCTGAGGTTATTTGGGGTGCTGATTCAAAAAATTGCATTGGATAAACTACATCAGCTCTAGATTATTAAGTATAGTTTTCTGTGGGTGAGCGATGACGACTACGGCATGGCATATGTTCTATATCAGAAACTAGAGCTGATTTGGTCTATTCAATGCAATTTACTGAATCAGCTCCTCAAATAAATAAAGTGAATCTAAAGTTGACCAAAAACTGATTTGTAACCCTTTTGGTACTAATGTTGGGGAGTGGTCCCTGGTTTAAAAAAAAAAAAAAAAAAAGGTTGGAAACCACTGCTGTAGATAAATGTGGTATTGTCTTCCATCATCTACTCGCTGCTTTTTTTCCTGCTAGGGGACCTAACAGAGGGCTGGGGAACACCTTGCTGTAATGTATACTTAAACCTGATGCAGGTCTTCCACACTATAAGCTGGACTTTATAACCAAGCAGAGATCTGAATCCATTTTTAAAAAAAATCATTATGCCATTGCAGCAGTGTAAAATTTATGTAGGTGCCCTGGACTTTGTGAGCAATAAGCACACATTTTAAAGGAGCTGTTTCCAAACAGCTGAGATGCCATTAATACTATTCCTACCTGATAAAATCCTGACTGTACTGGTAAAAGAGAACATCTGTTCTCAAACAGAGGAGATATAAATTTTATGTATCTAGATAAATGTCTATTATGTGCAATGGAAGTCTATTATGGATGTGTATATAACAGATGGTGCCATGTATATAGCAATGCACAGAGATATTATCTCCAGTAAATGCCTGTATTTCTTGAACACCATTTGAACATGAGCTAGGACACTTTAATAGTATCTAAGATTTATGATACTTTACCTGCAGTGTAAGGAAATGAATGTAATATACCTACATATCAAAATTATGTTTCTCCCTGATATATATATCTAGTATTGTGTATAATGAAATAATCTTTTAAAAAACTAACAGGGAGTCTACTCATTCTCCCATATAAAGAACCTGTAACCCCAAAACTTAAGAGTCTTACGTGGAATAGTGATGCTTTTATTTATCGTGTCAGAAGCGAACCGAGGGCACAAATTATAATGTATTTGAAAACACAAAGTTAAAAAAAAAACACAACAACTTGGCATTATACTAAATATCCTTTGACAAGTCGCTGGCCACTTGGAGTGCCTCTGGTGTTGCTGTAAGAAGGTCCTACATAGTGCATGTGGCAGGGTTCAGACTGCATTGTCATAGGTGGTCTGTGGTTTGCTCTTCTCCACACTCACATGTCGTGGACTCCACTTTGTGGTCCCATTTCTTAGGGTTGGCTCTGCATCTCGTGGTAACAGAGTGCAGTCTGTTCAGTGCCTTCCAAGTTTTCGGTGTACCCAGGAGGGAGTCTCTCATCCAGCCTCAGCCACCAGAAGCGATTTGCAACAATATTGATCCTAGCTCTGCCTTTTTGATTTTTACCATATTCATGAGTTGAGACTTCACAATTTTTATAATTAAAAAAATTAATTATATAAGAAGAGACTGGATGATGAAAGCAGCACATTGATTAAGACAGCCTCCCCCCACCCCCCGGGTCACATAAAGTGTCCATGTAGAATAAACCTTATTTAGCAAGACCAGCATTGTTTGAATGTTGGACTAGAACTCTGAGAGCCAAGTTTTCAAATCCCTGTTCAGCCATGAAAATCCATTGAAGCCCCTTCTACACACTCATATAATCCATATTATCAGAGCAGATAATCCAGATTATCTGCTTTGAACTGGATTATATGAGTCTATTCTGCCATATAATATAGTTCAAAGCAAATTATCTGGATTTATCAATGTAGAAGCAGCCTGAGTGACTATGGGCAAATCACAACTTTCTTGGTCTCAGAAGAAGGCAATAACCAACCTCTGTAATTCTGAAATAACCTGAAGTCAAAGAATAACTTCTTGCAATCTCAAGAGTGGTTGCCACCATAATTTTTGCTAGTGTTTTTCAGAAGTACTTTCATCCACATACCCATTCATGGAACAATTTGGATCCTATTTGCCATCTGACTTCAACGGTTAAAAAAAACAAATTCCTTTTTAATCTTTCCCTCAATATCTCTGAGATTGTTTCTATTGTTTTTAAAGAGATAAATCCATTCAATCAGCTCTTTGACTTCAGCAGAAACATTTTATCAAGCCCACCCTTTATATGACCTATTTCCAAGAAAATTTTCCTGTGTGGTCTTCAGTATTTGTTTCCTTAAGTCTTTTGTGACTTATTACTGTTATTTTCAATACTGAATCTATCATAACCACAAACATATCTAATACCAACAAGCATGGATATAGTTTGTAATTTCTTCCATCTGGCAATCTCTACATTTCCCCACTCATTTATTAAAATATTTCTTTCTTGATATCTAGTCCAAACAAGTGAATTATATGATAGAACTGATATAAATCAGTATTAAACATATTAAACAATACAGACACCACAAGACTATAGCCAAGACAATACACCCAATGGTTAAACAGATTTCAAATGACACTGAAACAGTGAAGTCTTCTCTCCTTCCAAAAGGCAAATACTAGGATAAGAATCCAGATGGCTTTAAGTGGAAGGGTATTTCAGACTTTGGGGCCATCACAACAAGACCCTGTGTCTTGTGCTCAGCTTCTATTCTTCAGGACTCCTCTTCACAGCTGAAGCTTTGATGTTGAGATAAGCACAGAGGTAAGTTGATGTCTACTGCAATGGTGCTAAAAAAAGTCATTCACCCATCTATCAATTCAAAATATTATTTACAAAACGGTACTGTTTGCAGCCACGATTTGAAATGTGTTTTTCTCCTTTTGGATGTATCTTTCTAATGATGCTTCTATGATGGGGAGGGAAATAGGAGGAAGAGGGAAATAGTAGAAGTTGCTATTGTACTTGAATAGAGCTGACGACTCATTTGGTTTTTGGATGATGAAATGATCCAGTTTGCAAAGGTTTATATGTTTGGGGTTTTTGTACAGTCAGCCCTTCACATTTGCTTAGATTAGGGGTGCAGAACCCCAGTGAAAACATTTAAAATACATTTTTAATCTGAAAGAATACTTCTTTAGGTCATCTAGCACAACGATGGCATCTTCTGCTGGAAGGTGACCGCAGAACCAAACTGGAGGACCTAGAGATTCCTATGACCTCATCATATGGGCTAATTTGCGCATTGTATGCTGCTTGCTCTCCCCTTTTGCATGGAGCCCATTACAAGATGTACATCTACTTCCGGCAGGGCTCCATTGCAAGAGGGGGGAGCAAGCTGCATTTGCAACAATGGGGGGGGGGGAGGAAAGCCGGGCAATGAATGCTTCCCCACATGGGATGGGGCCAGCAGTAAGTTGGGTGATGTGGGGTGTAGGATGACAGGTTCTCCATGCCCCTTGCCGGGGCCCCACAGATTTGCCACAATGCATGCTGAATCCCAATTTTAATGTGATAAGGTCCTTAGTGAGAACATTTTAATCCAATCTGTGAATCAAATCTACAAAAGTCAACCCCCACAAATATGGAGAGCTGACTGTATTAGCTTGTTCCAGAATTAAAATTTACTATTTTATTATCATTAATTAGTAGAAGCACATCCTATTTATTGCTAGAACTGAAAAATTCAGGGTATCAATGAAGAAATCATGTTTGTTTTCCTATGCTACTGCCAGTGTAAACATTTTTTTTGCTTGACAATTTCTTACTGTAAATTTAATACATTTCTTTGCAAAACGGTTAAATGTGCCACATTTTTTGCATTCTTTCACATATGCAGGGCAGACACTTACAGTATGTCTGATGCTAGATTTGTATCAGGCATGCATACCTCTGGACTCTGTGTCAGTTCTTTCTGTCTGGAGGTTTCTTCGGTGTGTGAACTTCCTAAGAATCAAAGCCTGGCTATCTTTCAGCTGTTGGAAATGTAGATTATAACAATAAGGTGTGCATTTGCTTTCCTACAGCTACTTTGAAATTACAGTATTTCTTCTGTCTTGTGTAGGTTTTCTCCAAGGTTAAATTAGCTTCTGTGTGTGTGTGTGTGATCTGGTTTTATAGTCTACTTGACAAGGTGCCACATACTATACGATCCTGCGCAATTGATTCATGGTCCTGTTCTAGTCTCTGTTGCTCTTTGGTCAAGGTCCTCATTGATGCCAGAAGCCAGGGACAGGATTTTGCTTCTCCTCCTGTTCTCAAGAGATCTCATCCAATTAGAAGGCCATATAAAAATCAGAGCTGAATAAAGCCATGACATATATAAAGTGGTATGAAACAATGTAAACCTGATGCATAAAGCATGCTTTAAGTGCTTTCCTACCATCTCTAGGACCACAGCCATATCCTCACCTTCTCTGCTTCTGCTTTCCCCTCTAGATCTCATCATTCATTTGTTCAGTTATTGTGGAGAGTGCAGACAGCATTTGCAGCCAAGCCACTGTTTTCCATACTGTTCTGCCATCTATTTGAAAGACTGGCTTGTGGACATTTGTACTGACTACAAAAAGCAGGGGGGATTTAAATGTAGATGCACTAATTCTAATGTTTACAATTTTTCTTCCTAATGCTTAATTGCACTGCAAACATTAAAGGAAAAATGAACAAGCAGACAGTGAAGTTGCTTTGGCTGCATAAAGGAAATTAGTATGGAAGAGCAGTGGCAACAGGAAACAACAATGAGACTGATTTCTAATGGGATGGGAGATCTTTGTTAAGGAAGTATGAAAATGATGTTTGCTCTTGCATGAACATTGTTTGCATTATGTTGGATGGGCCTTGCAGAATTTTTATACCTGTTTTAGGAGTTTATCAAAGCAGACAAATTGCAATTACATAACAACAGCATCTTTAGCTGGGCCCCATCACACGATGCCTCATCTGGTAAACTCTTAAGTGTTATATGCAGTCCAATGTGGATTAAGTATTTTATTATACTGTTTTAAATGTATTTATTGGATTGTTTTAAATTGATTGTTTTAATTGCTATGTTTATTTTTGTACTGTATACCGGCATCAAATTTGCCAGATTGTGAGCCGCCCTGAGTCCCTTCGGGTGAGAAGGGCAGCATATAAATGATGGAAATAATAAATAAATAAATAAATAAATAACAGTATTTATTTCACTTCTAGACGAAGAAGTGCAGAGGTTGCAACTGTGTTATCCTCCAAATATTGCTGAAGTACAGCTTCCAACTAGTTAGGGCTATTGAGAGTTGCAGATTAAAAAGATATGGGGGGGGCATACAATTCCTGCCTCTGCCAAAGAGCAATGCCTCATCAACACTAGACAAATCATAGAATCATAGAATAGTTGGAAGAGACCTCATGGGCCATCCAGTCCAACCCCCTGCCAAGAAACAGGAAATCGCATTCAAAGCACCCCCGACAGATGGCCATCCAGCCTCTGCTTAAAAGCCTCCAAAGAAGGAGCCTCCACCACAGCCCGAGGGAGAGAGTTCCACTGTCGAACAGCTCTCACAGTGAGGAAGTTCTTCCTGATGTTCAGGTGGAATCTCCTTCCCTGTTCCGCGTCCTAGTCTCCAGGGCAGCAGAAAACAAGCTTTCTCCCTCCTCCCTATGACTTCCCCTCACATATTTATACATGGCTATCATGTCTCCTCTCAGCCTTCTCTTCTGTAGGCTAAACATGCCCAGCTCTTTCAGCCGCCCCTCACAGGGCTTGTTCTCCAGACCCTTGATCATTTTGATTGCCCTCCTCTGGCAAAATGGCACTACTTACAGCCTCATTACACTAGAGCATGAATCCACTTTAAATCCAGTTTTTGCCTCCAGTTTGGTGAAGTCCAGGACCTATTTGGCTGAGCTATTTAAAGCCCCCTCCCTAAAGTGGATTTAAAGCGGATCCAAGCTCTAGTGTGACGAGGTCCCTAGGAGAATCTTCTACCTTTGTGACTGCGGAGCAGAATGAAAAACTCAGTATATGTATGCTTGGCCACAACGCCCAAACTCATGCACAGAAGAACTGTTTAAAGCTACAGACAATGCAGTCGCTATTGCCCATTTTTGGTCTAAATCTATTTATCAGCTTGTGATCCCTTTTTAATCAGTTTTAAACTTGTTTACTATGCAGTGCTTTTGACAAGAAATAAATAAATCAACTCTAGACAGTTGTAGTGTGGAAAGGATCCTAAAAACACAAAGTAGACTTCAAAGACCCACAGGCTCTATATTGGTAGACTGCTCACAAGTGAAATTATGGTAAGTCTTCTCCACATCCCCTCAAAACCCACTTGTTAATTGATGCAGCCTCTCCAACATGACCATTTACACAGCCTCCGATATTTCAGCAGTGAAAACCAGGAATCATGTAGCCAAGCAACATCAGTGTGCAATCAAGAGGCAAAGGTTGAATACACAAACTATGAGAGGATGCAGCACTTTGCCTAAATCTACAGAGAATGACAACATTCTGCCCACTCCTCTTCCCCATGAGCTAATTAAGTGGAAACTACTTTTGAACTTGGTTTGCAGTAAATAATAATAATAATGTATTTGTTTCCCACTTCTCCTCCTGGCTTGAAACACATCACCATAAAATGCATACCATAAAATACACACCACCACCACACACCACCACAAATACATATATTAAAATATATGGTGCAAGGATTAAAATACAATACAAATAGAATGTAAATTTAAAACTGAATTAAAGTAAAGGGGAAAGTGGGAGGAGAAAGAAATCAAGACATTTTAAAAAGCATTTTAAAAAGCTCAAAATGCAGGACAGCTGAGGATTTACTATGATTGTTCCCGGCAAATCAGGCAAGGAGTTATGCATTTACTGGTTGGTGGAGAATGGGAGAGGCTATGGAGAAGGATTGGCTATATTCCTATAGAACTGGCCTGGCCATCTTGCAAAACTTCTTGGGGGTCTTCGAGGGGACCCAGAGAGTGATGTCATTGTTTCTTTTCCACCAGCATTCCTCTGCTGTCCATTGTTCATTCATTGCAGCCAGTATTTTGATATGAAGTCAGGATCTGCAGTAGCTAAAATTTGGGATTTGGGACTTTGGCAGGCAATTTCAGCTTCTGCAATGAACCAAAAAAGTGAGTAACACAGGATACCAGTCTAAATTTGTTGAGTTCATTTCTCTGATACACACAACAATTTTAAAAATGAGATTTTTCCTGTCTTGCCTAGCCAGCCATGATTGTGAAGTGGGATATTAAGACGTTAAGACAGGGAAATGTTAGAAAGTTCATTTGTAATGGTATATTATTATGGCCATCTGTAGATGTCTTTTGTTTTCTTAACCAAAACCCCTGAATTACAGCAGCTGTTTCCCATTTTTGTTTAATAATTACTATAATTAGGTGATTTAATGAGGTAGTGTCTCAACATTTCTGATGCCAGCATTGACTATGGCTCCTTCCACACAGCTGTACAAATCCACATTGAACTGGATTATATGGCAGTGTGGACTCAGATAATCCAGTTCAAAGCAAATATTGTGGACTATCTGCCTTATATTCTTGCTTATATAGCTGTGTGGTCTTGACATCAAGAATACACTACTTGGGGTTAGAATAAGTAAATCAGGAGCAGAAATACTAGGGCTATGGCCAGACTGAATCCTTCATAGGGTAAATCCATTGAAGTGAATAGGAACTGTTAGATACAATCAACCATTGTTTTCAATCAGTCTATTTTAGGTTGGAGTTGTCACCAACAAACTCACACAAAACTAATTCTGTTAATCAAAATGAGAAGAATAAAATCAAAACTATGTTTTTAATGCAAATATGTATCTTTTCTGCCATACAGTTCACCTACCACTAAAACCATCAAGACTTCAACAGTTTTGGAATTTAGGTTGGCTGCCTAAGAAAGCTCTAGGAAATTCACTGGGTAAGTCGACAGGCAACTTGGATACCTAAAGTTGAAATGTATATCAAGACAACAGTTGCCTCCTATTGATTGGAAGCTCCTTTTTTGTAATTTGAATCTAATTGTTTGCATTCTTCCTTTGGAGCAACAAATATGTGAGGGGAAGTCATAGGGAGGAGGGAGCAAGCTTGTTTGCTGCTGCCCTGCAGACTAGGACACGGAACAATGGCTTCAAACTACAGGAAAGGAGATTCCACCTGAACATTAGGAAGAACTTCCTCACTGTGAGGACTGTTCGGCAGTGGAACTCTCTGCCGCAGAGTGTGGTGGAGGCTCCTTCTTTGGAGGCTTTTAAACAGAGGCTGGATGGCCATCTGTCGGGGGTGCTATGAATGCGATTTCCTGCTTCTTGACAGGGGGTTGGACTGGATGGCCCATGAGGTCTCTTCCAACTCTACTGTTCTATGATTCTATGAACAGAAAGCAAATTGATAATTGATCAGTCTGGATTGGAAATAACGTAAACTTGGGGAGGAAAGCAGTTCAATTCAGAGACGGAAGGTCCCCTGCAAAATATCCCAGAATTCAAGCAATCTTATATAGAAAGATGTGGTCTTAAAGGTACTGTGGTATGTCATAGAGCAGGGGTCCCCAAACTAAGGCCCGGGGGCCGGATGCGGCCCTCCAAGGTCATTTACCTGGCCCCCGCCCTCAGTTTTATAATATAATATTTTATATCATTTAAAATAATATAATATATTGTATATACATATAATATTGATAATAATATTATGTTATACAATACAATACTAATAATACCATATAATATTAATTATATGATATATATTACATATAATATTACAGTATAGTGGTATAGTTCAATATAGTAATATATAATTCTAATATTGTGCTATGCTAATAATATAATATATTGTATGTACATACAGCTGCTCTGAGTCCCCTTCGGGGTGAGAAGGACGGGATATAAATGTAATAAATACATGTAGTAAATGAATGAATAAATAAATAATTTTAGACTTAGGCTCGCCCAAAGTCTGAAATGACTTGACAACAACAACAATCCTAATTAACTTGACTATCTCATTGGCCAGAAGCAGGCCCACACTTCCTTTGAAATCCTGATAGGTTTATGTTGGTTACAATTGTTTTCATTGTTGTTGCTGTTGTTGTTGTTGTTTTGCACTACAAATAAGACATGTGCAGTGTGCATTGGAATTTGTTCGTTTTTCCCCCCTCCAAATGATAATTCGGCCCCTCCACAGTCTGAAGGATTGTGAACCGACCCTCTGCTTTAAAAGTTTGAGGACCCCTGTCATAGAGCCTAATGGCATTTTAAAGCACATTGACTCCAGTGTAAATGCTATCACTCTTTCCTATGGAATCCGGTGGTTTACAGCTTTGTAAAGTACCGGTACTTAAAATTCCCTGTTAGACAGTTCTAATGGTTCACTAAGGCCCTTTCCACACAGATGAATAAAATCCCACATTTTCTGCTTTGAACTGGAATATAAGGCAGTGTGGACTCAGATAATCCAGTTCAAAGCAGATATTGTGGGATTTTCTGCCTTGATATTTTGGATTATATGGCTGTGTGGAAGGGCCCAGAAATACAAATCCCAGGAACCCATAAGACGCAGCCTGTGACATGCTGTAATTTTACACATGGAGGTTAGACTGAATCTTAAAACTCATTGGGGGCCTCTCTTTCTCATAGTCTGACCAATCTAATGGGATTGTTGTAAGGATTTCCAAAGAAACTGGTGGTTATTTAGGCTGACTTAAGTTTGATGGTGAAATGTTGTAGTTAGTTATCTGCCTTCAAGTTGACTTTGACTGTGTTCTCTTTCTCCTTTTGTAATGATAAGGACATGAAACAGTTGCATTCATAGCCTTGATACTATTTATGTCACTTCAAACTTCTGCTTCTTGTTTATCCTTAACTGCTTGGTGGGACAGTTGGATATAAATGTAAATTTCTAATTACAGTCATGATGATTGACAATCACTGATAGACCTCTTCGCTATGAGTTTGTCTAATCCTTCTTTAAAAACACTCTATCGCCCTATTTTATGGCAGTGAGTTCCATAAATTAATGCCTCATGTGCGCGTTGGGTTGATTATGTCTGGGTTGATTTCATCCATTGGCTTGGAATATTTCTGCCTGATGCTGGACTAAAGCCTAGATCATATATAGTTGTGATCCAAAATGATTTGTCAGCTTAAAAAAGAAGGAAAGAAAGGAACAATCTCTTTCCCACAGAGAGATTTATTTATTATCATTTAGAGCAGATGCTGGTTTTTGAAAATATGGTTGAAGAAAATGCTGATATTTGGAATATTTGAATTCTTGTGTTGTCGACCGCGTTTTTAGGGGATCGGGCCCCTTAAGGAGAGAGCCGATCCGGTCCTGAGAGAACGGACCTTGGCGGAGCCAATAGGAGAATATGAGCCGCAATACAACCTGAAGCCGAAATGAAGAAGGTCCGCCAAAGTTGAAGGAAAATCCGCCAAGGAGTCTTTATTGAGCGATTCAGCTGAAAAGGACTCTAGTAGTGATCATCCAGTCTACTAGGGTACCATATAACCCAAATAAAGCCATATTTATACAATGTTTCAGTCTGACAGCCCCTTGAATTTCCCGCCCCGCTCCCCCGCCCATCTGATCGCGGATAGGCTAGAGTGTTGAACGAGGCGGGCTTTCGTTTCCCGCCTTGCTCTGCTGGCCCAATAGGGAGCTGCTTTTTGTCCCCACTCGGGCCAATCAGAGAGGAGAAGGTGGGAGTTATTGAAACAATGAAGTGACTGAGCAGGAAGGATCGGATTAATTCCTGCCCGGCCGAATTCTAAAGGGATTAATGACAGCAATCAAGGGTTCCTGTCACGTACACAGATTTCAGATATGCCTTGGGGTGTCAGAGGTGGAAGTAAGGATGGGTGGCGATGGGCCCAGCAGGGCGCCTTCCTGAGGTGTCCTGGATTTCCTTTGGAGGAGATATGACAATGTTTGCCTTGAGGGCGAATCACCTTTAGGTCAAAATACTCCGAATTCGGCGACTCAAGCCCTATATTGTCCATGCAATCTGAATCTGATTAGGTTAAGCGGCAGCGGATTAACCTTTTGTTTTTGGGAAGGGAAGCCTGGGTCATAGAAAATGGGGCAGGTTCTGGGGTTCAAGTTGAGTTCGAAATATTCCCTATTTGATTTCATGACTTGGCAATTATATGAAATAAAATGAAAAATAAAATAAAGTTGGAATATAAACCCAGCTGGGAAAAATACATATTTTCCGGGGATCCCAAAGAGTACAAATACATATAGGCAGATAGATAGATTTCAAGGAAGTAAGGGAGAATCCATAAAGGTGGGTTACATTGCATAAAGGGGAATCATGAATGATATAAACAATTTGAAAACATTTGATAAGAACGAAGTTCACAACATCTGGGGAACCCAATATGGAAATTCATAAAAGTGGAGTTTTAGCAGCATGATTTCACAATTCATGAAGTTAGCCCAACGATTAGAAATTCATACAACAGTGATTCATGAGAGTGTCCAGGTACATAGAATATGAAGATCCACAGATACATGAGGAAAAGAGTTCATCTGTGGTGGAAGGAATTCATAGAGATGGCATGGGGAAGAGGCACATGTGGGTTGCAGTCTTTGGAAGTATAAGATTTCATAAGTTCAGGGATAGGTCTGGGGAAGAGTGTTCTTCTCCTTCATAAAATTATGAAGGTATGAATGAAACGTGGAGGGCGCCCGTCCAGGCACCCTCCTGGCAGGCTGTAGAGAGGGTGAAGGTCCTTGGAGAACTATGTCTCCCCAGCGGGAGAGCGATCCCCCATCCCCAGTTCACAGAAAGGGACCAGGGATCTCCTAAAACCATCCCGCGGGTCGCGGGGAGAGGAAAGTCCGGGATAAGGCTGGAAGAGAGCAGTCTGGCTTGAAAGGAGCAGTCGGTTCCGTTTGACAGTCAGCTGATGAGGTGCCGAGAACTGGACCGATTTTGGTTCCGCTGGTGGTCCTTGAGTCAGGAGCCTTAGAAAGGGTTAGGACTAAAAGAAGAGTGTGCTAGGAGTAATTTTGATAAAGATATGAGCCAATTTGTATCGTCCGCTGTATTAACCTATGGCGGGGAAGCCTCCGCCAGGGTTTAAAGATCAGACGGGTTAGTGAGAGAGAGAGAGAGAGAAATTGCATGCAAAGGAAGGAGTCAGAGAAAGACACAAAATAACCAGATAGAGAGTGTTACTGTTAAAATAAATGCTACTTTTATTGGGGGGTTTGTTACATAGTTCAGGGAAGGGGAAAGTGAGAAAAAAAGATCTTTTAATAATAGTCTGCTGCGGTCCCGCTCCGTTCCTTTTGGTGATGGATCTGCGGAACTCTCCGCTGCGGGTTCAAATCAATTTGAAAGCCAGGGTGACGGTCATCACTAGAAGTTGGACAAGAACAATAGGGACTGCTCAATTTGACTACATGTTTTGCAATACACAACGGCTAAGATTTTATACTGATGTTAAGTAATGTAAATCTCACTACATGAATTTACACACTGAGTGTTATTTGGAATCAAGTTGGATTTGACGTACAGTTGAACTATGAACTGAGGGACATCCATGAGCCCTCTTCATCAACAAGTCTTGCAAATTCAGGTTCATGGCTTCCTTGATTGAATTAAACCATCTGTAATGTGATCTCCTTTTCCAACTAGCTTCCATTTTGCCAAACATTTTTGTCTTTTCTTCTGAGTCATGTTGTGTCACAATGTGTCTAAACACCCTCAGTTTATCATGTTGGCTTCTAGGAGGAGTCCAGGCCTGATTTGCTCTGTGACCTATTTATGACCATTCATGGTATCTGCAGAACTGTCTTCCAGCAATTCATTTTATATTACACACATTTTATATCACATACATCTACACCTTAGAATTAATGCAGTTTGATGCTACTTTAACTACTATGGCTCAATGCTATAGAATCATGAGAGTTTTACAAGGCCTTTAACCTTCCCTGCCAAATAGAGCTAATGCCTCACCAGATTGAAAACCCTGGAATTCCATAGCATTGAGCCATGGCAGTTAGAGTGGTGCCAAACAGCATTCATTTTCAACATTTATGTTGAACAGCAAAGTTGTGAAAATGAATGCGCACCCAAATGTGTAACCAAAGAACCTACCAAATATACTTTGCATGCACACACAAGCATCTGCATATATAAATATATATGAATCTGAATAATGGGATTGAATGCGTAGCTTCACTTTTGCAAACTTTTTCAGACATTGAGGGGGCTTTCTGTGCGATTTTGGAGCCGAAATAACCACCCAAATTACTCTGAATAATTTAAAAAATCATTTGGGAGATTTGGAAGGCTTTGGGGGGGGGGGGCTTCAGAGGCCAGAAAAAGAGTCTCCAGGGGCCTTAGGAGCCCTTCAGCTGTACTTTGTCCATGTTTGGCAATAGGTTTGAAGAGAGAGAGAGAGAGAGAGAGAGAGAGAGAGAGAGAGAGAGAGAGAGAGAGAGAGAGAGAGAGAGAGAGAGAGAATCGTGCCAGAGCACATGCTTTGCATAAATAAAGTGCCAGATTATGTCCTTGGCATCTCCAGGTAGGGTTGGCAAAGGTTCCTGTCTAGAACGCTTGTGAGCCATTTCCAGTTGAGACGGACCAATGGTTTGACTCAGTGTGAGACTGCTTTCCTATGGGCTGTACTGAGTTGACCCTCTGCCAGATTCCATTGTGTTAAAGTTCCCTTCAGCGTATCTTTGTAATCGCTGCGGTTTCTAATTCAGAAATAAACATTTCGTTCTACAAATGTTATGTCCTGATATAGTGGATAAGGTTGCAGGATATGGGACAGCTAAGACAATGACCCAGCACCCATTCTCCTGCAAATCTCGGCTGGCCTGATTGCACTTGCCATCTGGAATGCAGCCAGGCCGTTCAATGATATTCATGAATCATCTGTCTCAGTAGCTGTCTGTTTCGTAGCAGAAGGCTGCACTTAATTAAATAAAAGACATATGCTTTAAAAGAAATTGAATGATCGTATCCATATCCTGATAGTGCTCGCAGTTTCATTTTAAATGTCTATTTTTAATTACAGTACTTCATATAACTACTTCCTTAGTTATTAATTTATTTGCAGTATTAAAAAACTATTCTAGTCCTGTGTATTTCTGAACAGTTTTAGGACCCTACTGGATCACAGCAAAAGCTTATCTAGTCTGTATTTTGGTTCTCACAATGTCAATACAGCTGTTTTGGAAAGCTTTGAAGCAAAAGATGAAGACAATACCTCCCCATTACTAACTTACCCCACAGGGTAAGTATGGAAATTGGGGTTAGCTAGTACGCAAAAAAAAATCTACAATGTATCTTCTACCATGGTGAGGACAGTTTCCAGTACAGATTTCTAAACCAACATAGATTTCTCAAAGACAGGTGATAATTTGGCTATCAGAAAGAGTGATGGCTAATAACCACTAACAGAGGTATTGGGGAGGGGCATTAACTACATCAACTCCAGGTTAGTAGAGTTACTGGTCCAATTTTAGACCAACTCCAGAAAATGATGCATCTTTGAATCCAGTGGATCCACAGCCATCTCTAAATTTATTCCATCATGTGCCTGTTACACCCCTACATTCACAGAAATACTGCTAGCAGATCTACATCCTTGACCAAGACCACTGGGAACTGCAAATGGGACCAAGGCAAGATGCACAATAATTTATGTCCCGTTCTTCAATCTTTCAACAAATGTATAAATGGCTCAATATACCGACATAAAGCAATGGATGTTGGAGTATTTCCCTGCTCTGTTGAGAGACCAACATTTATTTTTCAATACAGTACAAGCCCCATACTCAAGGGGCTGCTTCCTGCTACTCGCATCTGACAAAATATGTCCTCTCTACGAATCTTCTATGCCCTCTACAATATGATTGCATTAGAAGTGGCCATAGTCCCACTAGAGCAGTGGTTCTCAGCCTGTGGATCTCCAGATGTTTTGGCCTTCAACTCCCAGAGATCCTAACAGCTGGTGAATTGGCTGGGATTTCTTGGAGTTGTAGGCCAAAACACCTGGGGATCCACAGGTTGAGAACCACTGCTCTACAGGACTGAGCAAATTCCTAATGAGAATACCTCTCTAGAAATTTGCTAGATCCTCTAGTGAGACTCAATTATAATTTCCAGTGGAATTCATTCATTTCAATACAGTTCACTTTCATCTATTGTTTCTAATTTCGAAGGTAAGTTTGGAAACGTATCTCCCATGGACATGAAAGTTGTACACAATATTAGTTTTCATTGTCTTCATGTCCCAAAGGCCAGGAATTCAGCACCCATTCTCCCCTTTCCTCAGCTCTGCCCACACTTACACAGGTTGAGAGTCGTGGGAATCGTAGACGGGGATCAGCAATCCGGAGTTATTAATTTCTCCCTCAGTCCTCTCTACTTTTGTTCTTGTCATCCCACACTGAGGGAGTTTGCCCACATCTTCATTAGATCATTAGTCATTTGGCATATTTGTTCATTGTGCTAAATCAGAGGCTGGGGAATGCATGGTGCTCCAGATGTTGCTGGAATGCACTTCCTTTTCTCTCACATTTCTGAATATGCTATCTTAGGCTTTAGTTTCAAATTGTATTATATGGATAGTGTGCAGACTCATATGATGCAGTTCACTGCAGTTATATAGCAGTGTAGATGGAGCCTAAGACTGTTTAGAACTGCATTCCAACATCCCTGGAGAGACACATGTTCCTCAGCCCAACTTTAAATTAAAATGATATTCTAATGAATGAAGAGGGGGGTTCTGGGCTCTTGGCTCCCACCACCTTTTTGCTCTTGCTTTGTCCCCCCTTCCATGATAGTGAATAATAAGCCCGGGATTATGGCAAAGTGCATCTGGGGTGTGGTAGCATAGTGGGTTAAACCGCTAGCTGCAGGAAATCTTATGACCAGAGGGTTGGCAGTTTGAAGCTGTGAGTCAGGGTGAGCTCTCGCTGTCAGCCCTAGCTTCTGTCAACCTAGCAGTTTGGAAGCATGCAATGTAGGTAGATCAATAGGTATAGTCTCAGTGGGAAAGTAAAAGGGTGCCCCATGTAGACATGCCGGCAACACAATCAGAGATATCTACCGACAACAGGCTCCTCGGCATGGAAACATGGAACAAGAGCACCTTCTCATGGTCGGAGTTGAGCATTGCCTCCAGATGCCAGAGATGAAAGAGGAAGGCCTTTACCTTTGTCTGTGTATTGTATGTCATTGTTCACTTTTACATTGTTCACTGTGTAAAAGGCATTGAATGTTTGCCTTATATGTGTATACTGTAATCCGCGCTGAGTCCTTCCGGGGAGATAAAGAGGAATATAAATAAAGTATGTTGTTGTTGTTGCTGCTGCTGCTGCTGCTGCTGTTATCTGAATAATCTAGCATCATAAACCACTATGAAACCAAGATTGGTTTCTAAATCCTCCAAACCTTCCAACTGCCCCGATTTTGCAATCCCAATGCATACTCTGTCATCCCACTTTTTAGTTATTTTTTAAAGGTCCTAATTTCTTCTCCACTTCCTACTTCCTCACTTTATATTCTTATTACCCAGGTTGCTGCAAACAGAGTTCAAATGCAAAGTGCGGTATTTACTTGAATCGAATGCTCACTTTTTGTAACTAAATGACCTTACAAAAATTGGTGTGTGCATTAGATTGGTGTCATGCAGTAATTTTAGGACTGAGCCAAAGCAAAAGGAGAAGCTGCTTCAGGAGCTGCACCTGGAGCTTCTCTTTGAGGGAAGTCATATCTAATTAATAGGCCAGGGCCCAATGTTATGGGATCATGGGATTTGTAGTTTGGTGAGGCACCAGCATTCTTTGGCAGGGAAGCTCAAAACCTTGTCAAACTACAACCCCCAGGACTCCATAGCATTGGACCAAGGCAATTAAAGTGGATTCATTATACTGCACCTCAAGGTTTTCTTTCCCATCGCTGGAAGCTTTGGTGTTCTAACACAATTGTTTATAACGAAGGAATTCTAAACAGGCAGCAAGGTTAGTATGCACCTTTTTCTGGCCCAATTACAAAGAGCGCACTTTTTGACATTGCGCATTACATTCAGCAGTAAATACTCTTTTGGGTTTTGGGGATTTAAAAACTGAGGTGCGCATTAGATTTGATGGTGCATTAGATTTCACTTTACCAAAAGACAGAGGAGGTGAAAAGAAGGAATGTAGCAGCACCTTTAAGACTAACTGGCTTTTGCATTAAACCCTTGAAAGCACATGCTAAAACAAAAAAAAATCTGTGGGTTTTTCTTCTCCAACTTCTTTTTTGCTACAAGAGATTTAAGTTGGATCTACACTGTTATTTAACACAGTATCCGATCCCAGATTATCTACTTCGAGCTGGATTATATGAATCTACACTGCCATATAATCCAGTTCCATAAGAAACTGGATTATATGGCAGTGTAAATTCAGCCTAAGACATCTATTTCTGTGAAAACTACTATGTTGGAGGGTATGATCTTGGCTTTTTTGGTATCTTTAGTCCTGGATTCATATGAAACATATAATTACAGTAGAGTCTCGCTTATCCAACGTAAACGGGCCAGCAGAACGTTGGATAAGCGAATATGTTGGATAATAAGGAGAGATTAAGGAAAAGCCTATTAAACATCAAAAAAGGTTATGATTTTACAAATTAAGCACCAAAACATTATCTTATACAACAAATTTGGCAGAAAAGTAGTTCAATACATAGTAATGCTATGTAGTAATTACTGTATTTACTAATTTAGCACCAAAATATCACGATGTATTGAAAACATTGACTCCAAAATGCGTTGGATAATCCAGAACGTTGGATAAGCGAGTGTTGGATAAGTGAGACTCTACTGTACTACTTGCTGGTTCATTTGCCTTTACATAGGATGAAGCAAATAGGTTACGTGCCTGTAATCGCTCCTCATTCAGTTTATGGTTTCCTGGCGTAATACAAAGTGTGAAAACTGAATTTTCTCAACCACAGATCCATATATGCAGCTTGGTAAAGGACAGATCACTCACTAGGGCTGTTACAAAGAAATACATGTCACAAATTCAATAGTCATTGGAAACTGACAACATCTGGGGGAAATGTAGCCCCATCAAGATACATTTCATTATAAATCATGCTCTTTAATCAAACACAGATCACATATAATTCAAATTAAGGGTTCATTTTGGAGCAGTTCCAGTTAAGGTTCATTTAAAAAGAGGACTGCATTGTAGCGAAAGAAAATACAATCAAAACCGAGCAGGCTTCAAATCACTGAAAGGAAACTGTAAAAGGTGGAGGCGTAAGTCAGAGCCATTTCTTTAATAAAAAGCAGCAGCAAATGCATCCATTCTTGGCTTAAGAAGCAAGAGAGTTCTTTCAGTATGACTTATAAAGTAAATATAAATGTACCAGACACTCCACAATATTACTAATATAGAAATGGCAATATAAGAAGTGTAAATAAGAAGTAGCTATTTTTGACAGGATGCTTAAAAACAAACCTTTACTCAGTTGAATTATGGACCCTATCTACACTGCCATATTATCCAGTTTTGATCCCAGATTATCTGCTTTGAACTGGATTATACGGCAGTGGTGACTCGTATAACCCAGTTCAAAGCAGATAATCTGGGGTCAGATACTGGGTGATATGGCAGTGTAGATCCAGCCATGGTTGCCTCTATGTAGAATGAATACAGTTTGATCCCACTTTAACTGTTATGGCTCCATGATATGAAATTGTGGAATTTGTAGTTTGGTGAGCCATTAGCACTATATGTCAGAAGAGGCTGAAGCCCTTGTAAAACTACAACTCCTGCATTTAACCACAGCAGTTAGAGTGGTGTCACACTCCAATGATTTCACAATATTGAGTCAGGGCAGTTACACTAGTATCAAACTGCATTAAGTTTACAGTATAGATGCATTTTTAAACATCAGAACAATTGTACAGGAATGTTGGTGGACAGCAAAAGAGATTTAAGGATGAGTTTTAAAGCTAACCTTAAAAATGTGGAATAAACATAGAGAACTAGGAAGTCCTGGCCCTCAAACGTTGTAACTGGAGGTCAGCTGTTACCAACAGTGCTGTGAATTTTGAAGAGACATGAACAGAGGGCAAAAGGGAGAAATGTGCTAAGAGAAAGAAACGTCAACCAAACCCTTCTCATGACTGCTTTCCATCTGGAAATCTGTGTCCTCATTGCAAAAAACCATGCAGATCCCAAATAGGTCTCTACAGTCACTTATGGACCCACCAGCAAAACTCTACCCTTGGAAGGCAATCATACTCAACCACGAGTGATCACCTATGATGATAAAAGGTGCACTAAAGACAATGTTGTGGATTTCTATCTAGTTAGTTAAAACAAACATCTAGGAGATGAACATAGATATTTTCTTGCAGTCCAAACTATTATGAAGTGAGCCATATCCCCTGAGTCTCCCAACCCAGGATAGGAATGGAGAGAAACAATATTCCATATGAGAAACATTGCTTTGTTGGCCTTGTTTTGATACTTAAAATAAATATTTTCCCATGTAGATCTTTCAAGATTTCACAGCTCACAGTTTGAGTTAGATATTTCAAACCCTGTGTGTGTTGATTGGAAAGGACTTTGGTGCTGAGAAACAAGAATACCATTCTTGGCTTCCAAAAAACCATTCGCAGCGTGATCAGGCGATCCTTTTCATGCCATGAAAAACTTCACCTCTTGATTTTCAAAGTAATAGTTCAACTAGGCCTTGTTGGGTCAAACCAACAGAACCTTTTGCTCACAGGGACAAAGAAGTGACCCGCCACCCATTTTAAAGTTTTCTGGTCCTCTCTGAACTTAGATGCAATCTTCACAGTAGCTAGGACGGGTGGGACTGGGAGCCAATGTGTTACAGCTGTAATAGTGGTAGGCTTGAGCATTTCTGGATCAAGTCCCCGCTGCAACATGAAACTTACTGGGTGACTTTGGGCCAGTCACACTTTCTCTGTTTGACTTTTCTCACTGGGTTATTATAAGGATAAGGTGAGAACAAAGAGAGCATGTATGCTATCTTGGGCTCATCACACTGTACACCTGAGATAATTAAAATATGTTTTCTGGGTAAACATTTAATTGGCAGGTGATTAGCAGTAGTAGTATCAGTTTTCAGATTTATCCCACAAGCCGGTGTGGTCCCCATCCACTCCATTTTTAAAAGACATACCTTGGGATACTTGACTTTCTTCTCAGATTCCGCTACTCTAGAGTATGACATTACTTGAGGGGGAACTTATAGTGATGATGATCGTGCCATCGCCGCTCAAGCAGGGAGCTCTAAAATGGATGAATAGAAGCTCTCCAAAGCTTTAGGTACTCTTACCATATGCATAATGGAGGACCTTCTTACAGGAACACCTGAGGCACTTCAAGTGGCCAGCTTCTGGTCAAAGGACATTCAGTATTATGCCAAGTTTTTAACTTTGTTTGTTTAAATACATGATAACTGTACCCTCAATTTGCTTCTGACATGATAAATAAATAAGGGGGAACCTGACTTTCCCCTCACATTCAACAACTTTATATGAGTCTCAAGCAGCTGATCATACACCAAACACTATTTGAGAGGAAACCTGACTTGAAAAAAATTACCAATTCAGGCTCATGAAGCAGGATTTCAGGAGATAATTGTCAATGCTTGGTAGGAGACTGACTATAAGAATCACTCAACATCACTGAAGTGATTCAACCCAGGCAAATTTGACAGCTCATATCCCACATGGTTTTCTGGTGTTTTCTCCAGTTATATCTTGGTTCCTGAGTTCAGAAGACAATCTTTGACCGTCTTCTACCCCTCCTTAAAAAAAAAAACAACCTGTTTCAGATGTTTTCCTAAAGAAGCATGATGGAGCTGGCAGGAAATTCCCATGTTGTGGGAAGGACTCTGTCATAAATTATACCCTCAACAGACTCGAAGAAACCATGGAATTTGTCCCTAGGTTATCCTTATGTTGACTCTCATTTAAGATAGAACTCTCAAAGATCTGTAGATCTGCTTTACAAATTATTGTGGAAACATTTTATTTGCATTATGACCTAAGAATGTTTGCAGCCACTGTCCTTAATGAGACCAAATTATATTTTGCTGATGGTCAGGGTTACAACTAGCTCTTATTAAATGTGTAGCCAAATGATTACGTCAACATCCAAACATCTCAGATTCAGGAGTGGAAAACTAACAAAGCAGGTGATGTGTTTGAAATTGTTTTGTATGATTGAGAGCAAATCACCTTAAGCTAAATCTCTCCATCAAAACTTTTCACATGTATGAACCTTTGATGGAGTTTAAAGAGTATCAAACAGTGAATCTAAAGGTATTGAAATCTCTACACTTTAAAAAAATGTACTTTACTTTGTAGTTCTACACATGGATTTTTCTGCAGTAAGAAAAATCACAATGTAAGGAAAAAAGGAGTTTCATGGTTCCTTTAAGACTAACATTTATTTTAAGATTAGCAAAATCCACTTTCACAGATGCATTGATACATTACATTATTCATGCTTTAGGTTATTTAGTCAGCTTTGCCCCATTTAAATATATTATATATGTACTATCACAGATCACTACAACAGGTTTCAATGACTACATAATAACCATAAATATAGATTTGGCTTATTATTTTGGTGCCTAATAGAGAGCAATCCATTATGGAGAGTGGGAGTGAATTGAAAAGTGACCTTATCATGCCCTCCAATTCTCCTGGTTTGACATGGATCATACCAATGAGTCCTCTATCATCTTAGTTTTGGAACTGCTTTTAGAATGTCTCAGTTTCTCTCTCCTCATTCTTACTTCTCCACTTTATCTTCAATTGATTTCAGTTGCTTCGTCTGTGAAAAGTTGGAGGATATGCAGTATGTGTTACCTCCGTCACAATTTTGGAGTGTGTGCGTATTTTGATGGGTATGTGTGTCTATGACAGTTCTGTATTGGCAGAATTGAGGACTTGATCCTGGGGTCACTTTGGAGGAGAATGAAATGGAAGAACATTAAGGCAACAGTATATACTGCATCTCTATAGATTTCAGGGTGAGGTAATCTACTTAAAGCTCTTCAGCAAATAGAAGATTACAAAGGGTTATCTTTCACACTGAGGAAGAAACTACTAGGCTAACAATTTCCCCATGCTCTCCAAAGGTCTCCTTTTGGCAGGAACAGTCCAAATTGATCCCCTGTTGTCCCAATTTTTCAGCTGTTTTTGAGATATCCCACTTTCGGTCCCTCCCTCCTGCTTTCCTCCTTTGTCCACAGTATACAAACACTCACTGAAGTAAAGTAAACAGAATTCTACATGCAAGAGTAGTTACACTCGGTTAACTCAAAAGGGAGGAGAGGAGAGCATGGAAACTTGTCCTTCCCTATAAACTCAGGCAAAAGCAAACTGCTGCAGCCTCTCCCGGCTTGCGTGTTCTTCCTCATGAATAACTTTTGGCGTCTTGGCCACATTCTGATGTTGCCTGGCCACACATGTCCTGGTTTTTATCTGTGAAATGGAGGAAAATATATCTACAGTAGAGTCTCACTTATCCAACACTTGCTTATCCAATGTTCTGGATTATCCAACACATTTTTGTAGTCAATGTTTTCAATACATCATGATATTTTGGCGCTAAATTCGTAAATACAGTAATTACAACATAACATTACTGTGTATTGAACTACTTTTTCTGTCAAATTTGTTGTATAACGTGATGTTTTGGTGCTTAATTTGGAAAATCATAACCTAATTTGATGTTTAATAGGCTTTTCCTTAATCTCCCCTTATTATCCAACATATTCGCTTATCCAATGTTCTACTGGCCCGTTTACGTTGGATAAGTGAGACTCTACTGTACTTGCTTTGTTAGTTTTTTTCCTACACAGGGATGTATAAACAGCTTGGAATGTTAAAATGTGTTTACCTAACCTGGGCGTAAAGTCACATCAGAATTCAGCAGCCAAATCCCCACCTGATTCTGCTACCTGTACAGACCCACAGCTTGGAAATGTTGGTTTCACTTTTTGACCCTCCCCCAGGTAAAAATGACTTGGAGGGGGGATGCTAGCAAATCAAGGAGAAAAGTCCAGCTCAGAATATACTCTTCTGTGTTTGTTTTCTGCTTACAGAGAACTTTACATAAAATACACTTCCTGTCCCTACAGAATGAAGTAACACATTCCATTGCACCAGCTCATTCCTACCTCATCTGTCCTAGTTCATTTGTTGATCTAGCCACCAATTACTAGTTAAGATGATGTGTAGTTCAAATGATAATGGGAAAAGTAAAGTGGCCAAGATCTTCTAGAATTCTGCCAAAGACACCCTGATGACTCAACTTCTTTTCTCCGGAAAAAGTCCACTGTTTCAAAGATGAAGGAAAATGTTCTAGAACATGGAGAGTTCTTTCCTATCACGTTTTCAATGGCATAAGTTCAATTAGAGTAGCCTCAATGATTTAATGAAATTTATGTAAGTGTCAATCATTTAACAATTGATTTTGTGGATTTAGGCTAAGGGATATTAGACATTGGATTTGGTCCAATATTCTCAATTATACTTGAACCAAATAATATTTGGGCCTGAAATTCACTATCATAGCTACAGATGCACACTCTAGAGTTATGTGCATATAACAGATTGGCATTGAAGACCGTCATGTGATTGCCATGATCATAAAAGTCCCCCAATGCCAATGCCAGGCAGCAGCAGCAGCAAGCAATGGAGGTCTGTTCTCCTACCTGTCAGGGCTCCTTATGCAGACATTTGCACTCCTCTTTTGCTTATAATCTTTAGTGTGAGAAAAACTTGCAATTGTGACCTGCTTCTGATTGTCACACCATATACCACTGGAGCCACGACTGACTGGAGAACAGTCCTCCATGCCTTCTGGCCAGTAAACCAATTTGGGAAAAGGAACAGAGCACTCAGCCAGGAGACATTACTTAATCAATCAAGTAGCTGACTTAGGATCTTGGAATTTATTTATTAATCACCTCTCTTACCCATTAGTAAAGGTTTTTTTATGATGCATTGGCATTTATGTTACTTATTATTTTATAAGCCATATATGAGTTGTTTTTAATATGCTCTGGTTAATGATGTTAAATGTAATATGCTACTCCCAAGTTCTGAATAAGGAGTAACTGTGGGTTTATGATTAATACATTGCTATCCACCCATAGATTCAGTGATGGATTGGTACAACAGACTAAACAACAATCAAAATCAATACACTGGTTTAAAAAAATAGTGCTCATTTGTCTTTTTCAAGTGGCCATTTGTTTAATACCAAGTTTTAAATGTTCCTGGCCACAATGCACTGCAGGAGAATTGCTAGCAGAATTCTTGAGTGAATTCCAGATAATTCCCAATCTGCTATTTTGTCTGTTGCTGTTCTGTGTATTCTTTTTAAAATATGCATATCTCATTGTCATTAGGTTTTTTCTTTCTTTTCTAAGATGTATATTATCTACTTCCCTTCTCCCCCACCCCTTTTTGGCACAATTTAATATATTTAGCTGTAGCTTATTACACTTTTTCTTTTACTTGGCACTCATTTCTCTTTTATGTCTTGTTGCTGCAACTATCCCAATTTTCTTTTGTCTTCATGCGTATAATTTTAAGATGATTGCCATCATCTTGTATCTCAAGCCAAGCTTTGTTCTGGGAAGAAGTCACACCCTAACATTCTTTTAAAATGCATTTCAGGACATTTTTAACCATGCATTTCTCATGTTGAGTTTATTACTAATTCCAGTAGCAGCTGTTACTAATCCTAATTCACAGCATGTTCACTTACAAGTCTGCTCCGTGGGATTTACTTCCAAGTAATAATACACAGGACTGCAGTTAAGACTTTAAAATGTAGATTTATTCTCCAGCTAACTGGTAATGCTGATAACAAGTCATCATTTGAAGTTGGAAGTCTGTCAGAAGACTAAAAACATGATCATTTTCTTGTACATATACCAACGTACGTAACCCCTGGTAGCCCCAGGTGGTGCAGCAGATTAAACCGCTGAGCTGCTGAACTTGCTGATCAAAAGATCAGCGGTTCAAATCTGGGGAGCAGGGTGAGCTCCTGCTGTTAGCCCCAGCTTCTGCCAACCTAGCAGTTTGAAAACATGCAAATGTGAGTAGATCAATAGGTACCGCTACAGTGGGAAGGTAACAGTGCTGCATGCAGTCATGCCGGCCACATGACCTTGGCGGCGTCTAGAGACCACATTGGCTCTTCAGCTTAGAAATGGAGATGAGCACCAACCCCCAAAGTCATACACGTCTAAACTTAATGACAGGGGAAAACCTTTACCATTACTATATCAAAGTCAGACTTGTAACTGGTCTACCAGGGCACTAAATGGGTGCATCTACACTGCAGTATTAATGCAGTTTGAGACCACTTTAATTGCTATGAGTCAATGCTATGGAATCATGGGAGTTTTAGTTTTCAAGGTCTTTAGCCTTCTGCCAAATACTGCTGGTTCCTCACCAAACTGCACACCCCAGGATTCTGTAGCATTGAATCATGACAGCTAAAGTGGGGTCAAACTGTGATAATTCTCCAGTGTAGATGCAGCCTTGGGAGCATACCAAAGATAGATCTTGTCCTTTGCTCTTGTGTATGTTGTATTTTTCACATTGTGTCATAGCCCCTGACATGCTGTTAGTGCTACATGTGAAGAATCTTCAGCTAAAAGTTTTAAAGAGAGTTCACAAACCCAGCCTGTTTGGATCTAGGCTGCTGTGTAATATGTACAAGCTTTTGTATCTAAATTTCATTAAAATCAATGGCAGTGCTGTATAGTTAGAAATTCTTTATGCAAACAAGTAGGACCTACAACAAAATGTTGCAATCCAGAGTTCTGGCACATCCGTTTTGGTGCCATTTTGTCTATATCCATACTCAAAGAATGAAGGATTACTTTAAGCCACATACTGAATTATAGGAAAAATTATTGAATAAACTATTGTTGTTTATCTGTCCACCCTTGTCTGGTCCCTTTTGTTGCCTTCTGGTCAGCTTGTCCTGTAAATCTTGCTCTTTTGTTGAACTGTTTCCTGCTTTGATAAACAACACTGCACACATGTACACACATGGGAGGCAGAAGTAAACAAGGGCAAGGTTACAAGAAATGGCAGCAAGGAACAGCGGTAAATATATGTCCTTTTTTGCCTGAATCAACCTAAGATATCTGAGAGCATGAGACAAAGAGTAGGATTTTGATTCCTTCCATTGTAAGACCCAGTGTGATATAGGACATTATTGGACAAAACTGTTATCCACTGCAGTCGTGTGATCACTAATAACTGCTAAATACCTGTATGAACAACCTCATTATCACACATCTCTCCATTTGTGCAACTGTGCCGATTTGCCAGTCCATGGTCCTGCACTGGTACTTGCACATACTCTCATAATCCCACCCTCTCACACTTCCGTGATATTTTAAAATAATATTTTGAAAAGCAATTTCACAATTTCAGATATGATATATTTTTAAAAAGATTAATACTGATGATCAAAAATTACTGACTTGGAAATAGTGAGGGAGAATGGGAGGCAATGAACAAAATTAACAAAATGAATATCAATAAGGACAAATGTAAGATACTACAGTATATCTAGGCAGAAAAAAATAAAATACAAAGACACAGAATGGGTGACGCCTGGCTCAACAACAGTCCATGTGAGAAAGATCTTGGAGTCTTCATGGACAACAAGTTGGAACATGAGCCAACAACATGATGCAGCAGTAAAAAAACAAAACAAAACAAAAAACGAGTGGGATTTTGGGCTGTATCATGTCAGAATGTCAATCTCTGCCACCTCTGCCACTTTCACAATCCATTCCTCCACTTCTGGTGTTTCCTCCAATTTCCAAGCCCATGGATAAACAAATCTCGCAGCAGGGTGAAGAGTTTGCCATGGACATTCTGACAGGATACCTTCAGTCAAAAGACCCTTCAATGTTCGGGAAGGACTGGGAACCTTTAAAAAAGTTTCTAGAAGGAAATACTCTTTCAACATGGGGATGTCATGTTTAAAATGGAAAGTTTGACTATTATAAAATCTAAATTTCCAACATATTGTTCAATTTCCTCTTGAAGAAAGACATGATGAAGACTCCTTTGGGATTATTGGTGTGACTTTCTTTTCCATAGTATATGTATTTCTGTACTTCTCAGGGAAAGTAGAAAATAATGTTTAGAAATTAAGATGAATGTTAAGAAGTACAGTAATATCCGAGACTTTCATTATGAGAAACATCAGATATGGCATTTTTGTTCTAGCACGTCTATGGAATGATAAATCAGTTTGTGTTTTCTATTAATAATAGAGTTATCCATAGTTGTCTAACAGTATCCATAAAGGAAACATGAAAGGTTATATGTCGTGTTTTACGTATAGAGTAAATTTTAAAAATGCGATATTTGAATTGAAGGACAAAGTCCTGTATTGAGGTAGGCACTGTTGGATTCGGTTAAAAGCATTAATGCTTTCCCAGGAAAAAGCATCCAATAGTGCCAAAATCAAGGTTTGGAAAACTAAAATCAAGATTTGGAAGTGCATTACTTGCTTGATTGTGTCATGTTTAACTTATTTTTAAATAAGAACTATTTACTTAGAGGGAGATTTACTTTTATACTATGAGGTTACAATGTTAAAAATGAAGTATAATGTCTAGATCAGGGGTCCTCAAACTTTTTAAGCCGAGGGCCGGTCCACAATCCTTCAGACTGTTGAGGGGCCGGATTATCATTTGAAAAAAAAAAACAAGCAAATTCCGATGCACACTGCATATGTCTTATTTGTAGTGCAAAACAACAACAACAACAACAACAACAAGAACAATGAAAGAACAATACAATATTTAAAAATAAAAACAATTTTAACCAACATACATTTATCAGGATTTCAATGGGAAGTGTGGTCCTGCTTCTGGCCAATGAGATAGTCAAGTTAATTAGGGTTGTTGTTGTTGTTGTTGTTGTTGTTGTTGTTATTGTTGTGTGCCTTCAAGTCATTTCAGACTTTGGGTGAGCCTAAGTCTAAAATTTATTTATTATTTATTTACTGCATTTATTTAGTACATTTGTATCACACCCTTCTCACCCCAAAGGGGACTCAGAGTGGCTTACAAATTATACGTACATACAATATATTATATTATTAGCATAGCACAATATTAGCATTATATATTACTATATTGAACTATACCACTATACTGTAATATTATTAGTAATATTATATGTAATATAGAATATATAATTAATATTATTATATGGTATTATTATTAGTGTTATATTGTATTACATTATAATATTATTATCAATATTATATGTATATACAATATATTATATTATAAAACTGAGGGCGGGGGCCAGGTAAATGACCTTGGAGGGCCGCATCCGGCCCCCGGGCCTTAGTTTGGGGACCCCTGGTCTAGATCAAGGGAAGCCATGTCGCCTCCCTATACTGCTTTGGTCAGACCTCACCTGGAATACTGTGTCCAATTCTGGACACCACCGTTCAAAAGAGACATTGACAAGCTGGAAGGTGTCCAGAGGAGGGCAACTAAAATGATCAAAGGTCTAGAGACCATGCCCTATAAGGAGAATCTTGAAGAATTTGGTATGTTTAACCTGCAGAAGACAAGGTTGAGAGGACATGACAGTCATGCATAAATATGTGAAAGGATGTCATAAAGAAGAGGGAGCAGACTTGTTTTCTGCTGCCCTAGAAATTAGGACTTGGAGCAATGGGTTCAAATTACAGGAAAATAGATTCCACTTGAACATTAGGAAGAACTTCCTGACTGTAAGAGCTGTTTAGCAGTAGAACTCACTGCCTGGAAGTGTGGTGGAAGCTCCTTCCTTGGAAGCTTTTAAACAGTCGGATGGCCATCTGCCAAGGGTACTTTGATTGTACTTTTCCTGCATGGCAGGGGGTTGTCTCTTCCAACTTTATTATTCTATGAACCTATGAAAGCCCTGCTTCCTGATGTCACTTCAATATTGGCACAGAAGCAGAATGGACCCATCACTCCAAGGTAGGTAATTACAATGTTGCAGGATTGGCAGTTATTGATAGGTTTGCGTTTCAATAGCAGACGACGGATTAATCATGGGAAGTAGGCCAGCCGGCAGTGGAATGTACACAACATTGTATGACAGGTATGATCAGAAAGGTGATGGTTCTGCTTTAGTGCAGTTTTCCTTCCTTTGTGCAAAGAAGTTCACAATGCTTTGACTGTTGGACTAGAATGCTGGGATCTCAAGGTCTTAATCCCTGCCCTGTTATGGAAACCTCTCAATTACTTTGGCCAAATCACACTGTTTCTGCCCTAGAAGAAGGCAATAGCAAACCTCCCCTGAATAAATCTTGCCAAGAAAACCTGCCGAGTTGACTGGCAGTCCCATAACGATAACAGTTTTCCAATTCTTTCTACCAAAGTCAAACAGACTGGTTTTCATTCTTACTTAAGACAGTGCCATTGCCACCAGTGCACCTTAAACCATAATGATAGGTTATTAGAGTGGCATCACTAGGGCTGGTGTCATTCAGTGTGGCAAACTCATGGCATCACCCTCACAGATCTCCTCCCATGCCAGACCATAACACAATATTATAGCTAAAACACCAGAAAAAAATTACAAAATCAATGACTCAGCAGCAACTAAAACAACAGCACATGCTTATAGTACTACATACAGATAAAACCGTGTGATTTAATAATCATTATAATTGAGTAATTGAGTAATAATGACAGCTCTGACAGGAGCATATGTACATCAGAATGTTCAAAATTAGAATAGAGTTTTAGCCTTTGTAGATATATGATAAGTCTATCATATAGACATGTAGAATGGGTTTATTAAAAATGTTTTGGGCATTACATCTAACTACAGGGATATTTTGATATTTTTATATATTCTTTCCTGTTAGCTTGATAGTGTGTACCAATGTACACTTTGGTGACAAAAATACTCCCCTGAAACATCCATAAGAGGTATGTTTGAACTACCAGTCTGAGACTGAAAAGGAGTTTGGGAGAAAGGCATATGGGGTCACTGTATACAGTTTTTTAAAAAAGCACTTTCTCTGACCTTGAGAACTTCCAGTTTCTGTTTTTAGACAGCCTCATTCAGATTGGCCAAATTCAGAAACCAGATATGAATATTTCAAACAGAGACATATCCAGATGGCATAGCTCCTGGCAATACAGACAGAGTGGTTTTCAAGTGGTCAATAGGTGGCAGATGTCAGGCAGTATTATAGATTTCTCAAGGCATTTTCAAATTGATGCTAAAACACAGTATCCTTCCATATTTGGAAAAATGATTATACTAAGCAGACTTATTTATAATAACTAGATATATGCATCCAGATATTTATAGGGACATCTTTTAAGGGTGCAACTGAGTATCTTCATAACTTTCAGGCTTTTGAGACCCAGATGTTTCCTGACCAGTTTTTGTCCTTTAATTGCCTTCAATGATTCACTGAATTTTTGCATTTTGCAACAGCATACGTGATATTTCTTGAAAATACCAAATGTGTCTACTGGCCCTAAACATTGTACTTTTATCAATTGCTCCTCTCCACCATCCATGCCAGCTTCCCAAGTGTAGCTTTTACACTTCTGATTTGCTATTTCTAAAAGAAATTTAACAGTTTAACAAGGGATTTACTGCAGAAGGGAAATCTGATGTGACAAGTGAAGTCATTTTTCAATTGGCATCTCTCATACCCCACACTCTGAAGACTGGCTGTGTTATCCATTTGGGGGTGGTGAATCTGCACTGTAGAATTACTGCACTGTAGTTTGACAGCACTGTAACTGCCATGGTTCAATGCTATGCGATCCTGAGATTTGTAGTTCAGTGATACACCGGCACTCTTTGGCAGAGGCTGAAGACCTTGTAAACTAGAACTCCCATGCTTCCATAGCATTACAGTTGTATCAAACTGCATTAATTCTACAGATTCACACTTTGTGGAGAAAAAGCAGTGCATAAGGAAATACTTTAAATAGCTCTCTTATGTTTTTCAAAGTCCTCTGAATCACAAGTCACATGACATCATCTTTTCCAGTATAATCTCATCCTCACTTTCATCAATTTTAGCTGACATTAATCTTCTTTTGTTTTTCTAGTGTTAGCTAATTGAGTGGTTCTGACAATTTCTTACTCATTCCCCTCTCCACTTTTTCCTCTTTTTTCCTATCCTTTTCATTTATCACTTTTAATAAATACTTCCTTCATGGTTCCTACTGCCGCAAAGTGCTGCCTCTTTAGCCACCAGCAACATACGGTAGCTACTCATTTTGGTTGGAATGTGGTAAGTCGGAAATGCTTTCATGCCCTTAAACACCCTTCTTATGAGCCTATGTTGGTCAAAGATATAAAAGTGCAAATCTGCAATGGTCTAATTTTAGCAGCTGCACACATTTGCCAATCCCTTCCTCCGTTTTCTCCATTCCTTATGCTAGGAAATAACTCTTGTAACCATGAGTTCTGTCCAAGTGGAAAACATTTGTTTTCTTCTGGAAACTATTCTTGTACATTCATCAAGGCAGAAAGCTAGTGAGAATCCACGGTTTTTGTCCTATGATTCAGGATTCCTCTTGATTGAGGATGGCAACATAAAAAAAATTAACCAATCTGACCTGTTATGAATGGATAGGAAAGTAAGATACAAACACAATAAATAAGACACAGCAAGGGAGACTTTCAGGGACTCCATTTTTCATACAAACCATAATGAAATCATCAACTTTCTGACACAAAGTGGTGATGACTACTGGACTGAATGTCTAATTGCATACATTAATGGAGGATGTCTCTGAACGGTTACAGCCACAACAATAAATAGAATTTCTGTATTAAGATACAGCGTACTTCTGTAGACCCAGTGCTGATAATTTGAAAAGAGAGGGCTGTTGCCTTAATGCTCCAGCTTTGGAGCTTTTCTGGCCTCATCTATTCTGCCATATAATGCAGTTTAAAACTCCATTATATGTCAGTGTAGATGGGGCCTCCAGAGGATCTGACCCTTGTGAAAGTGGCTTTTGGGATAAAAAGGTAACTCACAAGTTCTGCTGGAGAACCTTTTCTCTTAATATACCCATACTTTATGGACAAAGACAAGTATCCAGCCCTTTCAGAAGTTGTTTTGTTGCAAATATTGCAATACTTCACAATCTTTTGCACTTTCTAAATGAGGTGTAACATTTCTGTGCTGATTCAGAGGAACACATGGTTCTACTATCACCCCAAAGCTTCAGGGCTATTTGATTGATATGTATGTAATTCTTTCTTCTATTTAACAGACTACTCATTGTTTCTGGCTGGAAAAAGAGAACCATCCACTCACACTGTTATCCTGCAGCAGTTACAGTACCCATTTCATTAAGGGCAGCAGGAAGCCAATCACAAAGTATCGCCTTATGCATGCATGCCAAGTTAACAAGCAATTTAGTTTTTGTTTTTCCATGGTTTCATGTCTTCCTTTCATCCTAAGAATAGAATTTTTGCTACCATTTCCTTGTGGGAAAATATGTGATAAAGTGACCATACAGGCTAGGGGATTCTGGGCATTATAGTCCATTAAAACAACATCCAATGAATAGTGGGCCAGGAAGGAGTAGGGTGAAGAGCCTCGCAAACTTCCTTCCCTGGGAAACATGAGTTGCAAGAGGAGCTCTTTGTAATAAGTAATAACAGTAGAAATGCATTTTATTTCTTACGCGCCTCTCCTTAAGGCTGCAGTATGATATGAAAGGGTTAATTCACTTTCTTTACCATGGCCCCTATCCCGACTTCCCATTCCCTGTACTATTAAACAAGTGTGAGATATGGTTTTGCATCTCACATATTTGGCAATGGGTTCAGCCAAGAATTAATTAACCTTCTGTTGTTCCACTTTCTCAGCTGCTTTAAGATGTACCAGTTTCTCTTACTTCTTCCTGATTTGCACCTTTATCCTCGGCTTACTTTAATTGCTGTAAAGTGCAAAAGTAGTTTCAGTTAACCCAGTGATGGTAGAGGAGAGAGTCTTGCTCTTCCTACAAGACTTGTCAAAAGTAAACTGCTGCAACCCCTCTTTAGTTTCTCAACCTGTGGGTCTCCAGATGTTGTGTCCTTCAACTCCCAGAACTCCTAACAACTGGTAAACTGGCTGGGACTTTTTGGAGTTGTAGGCCAAAACATCTGGGGACCCACAGGTTGAGAACTACTGCTTTAGGACTTCTTCACATGGTGCTAAATTTGGCGGCATGTGTCGCTTTAGCACCAGTCACCCACTGAGCTATACGGCTCCCATCACATGATGCCAGCATGGCTCCGTGAGTGAAGGAGGCCGATGGCTGGCACAAGCCACCATCACGGAAACATGGGAAGGCACCCATGTTTCTATTGCAATCCATGGGGGGAAGACATGCACACCACTCGCGCTCACTCTTCCCCCCATCTGATCACCCTTAGCTGGAGCTGGGTGATGTGGGGTGTGGGCGCCGGGTTCCCCATAGCCCCTCTATGAAGCAGAGCACCTCTGGTGGTTGTCTGACGAGATTCTATGTTTGTGTGTTCTCTCTCATCTTTGCTGTCTTTGCTCTAATGTTACTTGGTTATATATGTCTAAGTTTCCATAAGTGTGTTTCTGCAATTTCTTAAGGTTTAGTTGCAATAATTCCTTACTCCCCCCACCTCCTCCCTTTCTATCCATCTTCTGTTTATAAATAAATGCCCTGCTGGGGAATCATTGAAAATGTTAGGATGAGGGGAAAGATTTATAAAGTACCAGATTTCTCGTTCTTTAATATCATCAGGATTGAAATAAGTCACACCTGGCCACTACTTTTAGGCTGCTTGGTGGCAATCTGAGAGGCTGCCTTTATTCTGATGATAAAAAGAATACTGAAATTAAATGAGCGCAAAATATCATTCTTTCAGAGGAAGTGCTTAAAGACTTGAGAATTGAAATGTTGAAACACACAGGCTGAAAGAGCAATTTTACATCTCAATGACAGCATAATAATTATCTTGCCAATTTGTTTAATGCTTGTAACCTGGCTGCACCTCCCAGTCTTGATTAAAGCTGAGTGCTGATAATGGATTAATCAGCATAAGGCAGCTTAATGGAGACAGCCTCAGGAATGAAACAGGCAATGTGGGTGTCTTTTCATGTGAAGTGCCCTAACCCTGCCCTATGTATGTAAGAGTCTCGCCACCATGTGTCATTCATCTATCATATGTACAGGTGCATAATTATGGGGCACCGGCCATTTCCCTAGGGGTACATTAGGTATGAATGTCTTTGTGCACCTTAATTAAAATTATGGACCCTGCTTTCAGTCTGATAGATTGAATCTTCTTTCATAGCCAGCCCTATTCTGGCAGGACCGTTCTTTCTAAAATAGTTCTTAAAACTGAAAGCTCATGTGTCTAAAAGATCTTGTGAAAATATTAATTCTCTCTACAGACAATATAAAAGAATTTTTTATGGAAGCCTATATAGGGCCCGCATTTTTTGCACTATGTTAAAATATTCACCAAAAAAATTAGACCAATTTAGGTGCTGACATCAGAATACTTATGACAATATTGTAACATCATCATCATCAACAACACATTTATTTCTTACCCGCCACACTGTTTGAGGCAGATTGTATGGGAGAAGGTGATCTTGTAGGTACCCTAGATCCAAACCATGTAGGCCTTTAAAGGCAAAACCAACACATATTTCTGGAAAGATAATTTTGCATAGCATTTCCCTACCTGAGGTTGTCCAGATCAGTTGGATGACAACTTCCCAGCCAACACGACTTCATATTTCTGTGCATGCGTATGCTAGTTTGGCGTGTTGGAGTAAAATGAGAATGAAAGTTTCAGGTGTATTCTGGTCTATTTTAAGTCCAATAAACACAATTTTTACACTAGCTGACCTGTATTGCTTGCTAGGCTCTGTAATTTGTGTTATGCTAGACTGTATTTCAATGTTATTTGCCCAGGGCCAACAACCAGATGTTATGGTTCCATACAGTGTCAGACACTGAGAACATCCACTTAAACAACAAACAATGACTGTATACATTCTGAGCTGATCATGTAGACCTCAGATGAGAATTACCACTTATGCATTAGATATTGCTCATATGTACTATGTATGTATAATCCTCAAGTTCTAAAAATATGAATGATTGGAATTAGTTTTATCTATCTTGGCCAGTGCTGTGAGTAGTTTGGACTAAAATCAGTTCTGGGACTTGGTAGATCCTATGACTGAAATTATTGTTTGTTGTCTATTTGCCTTCCTGCTCAGTTCCATGTTCCAATGGCAGGAGATTCTAGGGCTGATATTTCAGTCCTAACCAGGAGTATAATTCATGGTTTATGGCCATTGCATAGAGAGTCTCCGAGTTCACACTTTATGTCACTAATGCTTGCTGGGGATTGGTAAAGAAACTCATGACTTCATTGCACTGACTCACAAGATGAATTAGACTCAGCAGAATTCCCAAGAGTGGAGACATTTGCTGTGGGGCTTCTGGTCCCTGGAAGCACATGATGTATTGGTCATCTATACAGGATTCAGACAGGAGATGCCATGCTGTTTGTGAGTCAATCACATGCTAAAAGATGTCACTCTAGAAGAATTACCTACCTGCCATCAGGCATCCTCTTGCTTCAATTTTACTACTTAGTTTCAAAAAAGCCTTTTGTAGTTTTCTTTCATATTCTACCTCTAAAAGTTACATAAACATTTGCTGGGCCAGTAAAGATACCCCCTGGAAAGAGAAAAAACAAAGAAGAATGCTGTTACATGACAAATTGCTTATTTTTTCCAAGGAAGGCATAGCTCATGGTCAAGTACTGATGTTAGACACAAAGTTACAACATATGCACCACCCACAGGCAGATATTGTTCACTAGGATTTCTTGTTCTGGTTCATCACAGGCCCTGAGCTTTCTCAAGGCCAAACCTTGTGAGCTGGCAATATCCTTGTGAAATCAGTAGGCATTAAGTATTAACCACAATTGCTCACAGCTTATCAGTCAAACACAGACACTTAGAGAAAGTTCATATTTTCCTGTCTGGAAGAGAAATCCTAGCTAGAGGGGCTGTAGTTTTAAATTAGACTGGAGCTGAGACCCCCCAAAGCCAGAAAATGTGGACCCTCACTGTCTCCCAGAGATGTCTCATGAAAACTGGAGACTCAGGGCTGAGTCCTAAGATCTAGCAACCCTGCTGCTGACTTATAAAATGCTAAGAAAAACATATGGTAGAGTTAAAATAAATGTTATAAGAATGCATGTGTATATTCATTTTTGAACGCATAGGTGACATGCTTGTGAATAGTTCCTCACATAATGAAAGAACATAGCTGCATTTCATATGCACTAGTCTGTGATCATGTGATCCATTTAAAATTGTTGGACTTTGTTATTTTCCTAAATTCCATTGTACAACTGGTGTTGTGATCCTAGTTTTTCAACTTAGGACTTTATCACACCAACCTGCTATTACAACACAGTCACATTCACATAGATAGTGAATGCATATTGTGTTCAGCATCTTTGATACCATTCCTCTCTTTATGATGACAGTTGTGCTGATTGACCATTCTGTGATCTCATGATCATACTTCCACACATCCTTGTAATTCTGTTATCCCGCTTTACTGTGGTAGCTTTATTTTAAAAATTATTTTTATTTTAATGCAATTTTTCAATTCCAGTATTTTTTTTAAAAGCCGAATATAAATATAAAATCAAAAATAAAAGGATATATAACAGCCACCTTGGAAACAGTGAGGAGGAGGAGAGGAGGGTTCAGCTGCAATGCTGATTTGTCCACTTATGTGATAAAGTCCTTAAATTTCTTTTGATGGGCAAAGGGTAAACAAGCCAGAAAAATACAATCATAATTAGTGTTGCAAAAGGATTCACTACAGCTTGCTGAGAGTGTGTATGTGTGCTTTCAAGTCATCTGTCAACTTATGATGGCTCAGAGGTGGTTTTGCCAGTTCCTTCATCTGCAATACAGCCTACAGCATCTAGTATTGGTTGGCCATCTTCCATTCAAATATTAAGAAGAGCTTACCCTGTTTAGCTTCCAGGATGCTATGGGATTTGATGCCTTTAGGTATAATAAATTATATCAAGAGATAGTTCTGTGCAGGAACAAACATGTCAAGTCCAGTATAGGACTGCAGGTGGTTTTGCCTAAATTTAGAATATAGTCTCTGGGAGATGCTGTTCTCCACTTGGGTTCTGAAAGAGTGTAAAGTGAAAAAGCTAGTACCGGTATTTATATGAAGCCTTTTGTTCAATCAAGAGACTTCATACTATTTGCAAATTGCAAAGACTGATGTTACAAATGCTGTTCTATTCCATTATTTGCCTCTTCACACAATTCATATATTGCCTCAAAGTGTCCCAGTTTGACAAAGACAGTCCCAATTAGTTCTCTTGTCCCACCTTTTAACCTGTTTTAAAAGATGCCCATTCTCTCCACACTTCCTGCTTTACCATTTGCCCTCAGTTTAAGCCATTACTGCAAAAAGAATACATGTTAATCTGTTTTGACGATAATGGACAAGATGTCCAAACTTATTTATGAAATAGACTAGCAAGCTAAGAGAGGCTGAAGTAGTTTGCTTTGCCCAAGACTACTGGGAAAGGGAGAGCCAATGTGGTGTAATGGTTTGAACATTACACTATGACTCTGGAGACCAAGGTTTGACTCCCCAATTGGCCAAAGAAACCCAATAGGTAACCTATGGCAAGTCACACTCTTTCAGTTTCACTGGAAAGTCAGGCAGATCCCCTGTGAACAAATCTTGCCAATAACCCCCTCTGATAAATTCACATGAGGGTCTCATAAATGGGAAATTACTTGAAGGCACACATTAACAACAGAGAAAAGCAAATTTCTTTCCTCTCCTCTCCTCTCCTCTCTGCTGAGTTAAATGGGTGTAAAACATTTTTGTACTTTGAAGTCAGTTTGCAGCAATTGAAGGAAGCTTGGAAGAAAATGAAAAGGTGGAAGGAAGAGAGAGAAACCGGCACATTTTAAAAGCATTTGAAAAACTGAGGTGGAAGTGGATTAATTAGGACTATGCCTGTGAAATCAGTGCAAGTGTTGGGTATGATAGTCTACAATAACTCACTTGAATCCTAGACTCACTCACTTAGTTCCTACTATAGAAAAAGAATTTGCCCATCTGCCTGTAATCTCAAAAAAGATTAAAGCAATGAATCTAGCATAGTTGTCAGACATCTTATTCTCTTGGGCATTATTCTAGAATAATTAGACAACACTTGAGCTCAGATTAAAAATCTGTGCCAATTTAAAGGGTATTGATTTTTGTTAATGGACAAGGTGTGAATATAGAACCACGGGAGGGAGATTTAGAAGAGAGGGTAATTCAGAGGAAAAACAGGAAGGTTCAGTTTGTCCTTTTGTTTAACATTGCACATAATAAGCGCCTTCAAAAGGAAATGGGTTTCTCCCCTCTTTATTATCTGTTTATATATGAAACAGTGTGAACATTTGTGACCTAATGTCTAGTTCATGATTGTGTTCTGCTTTTTTTACTCAGATAATAATTCCTTTTGTTATTTTTGACTGTTCTAAAACCATAACAAACAAGGAAGAAAAAATAAAGTCAAGCATAGTCTCTCTGCTCCGTGCCGTGGATAAAAACTGTGAGGCTCAGCATGTAATCTCATTATAGACAGGGACCAGTTGAATAATGAACATCATAATACGAAATGAATAATTTATTATTTGATGAAAAATGTGCTATTGATTGGATAAAATTGTTCACAATGAATAATTCACACATTACACTTCTTGGAAGCTCAGGGCCATGCTAGCTGAACACAATTACAGAAAGCTACTTTCCTCAGACAATTACAAAATATCACTTATTTGTCTATTATAGTATTACTAGGCTTGAACCTCTGCTACAATAGCAGGTGTCACTCCCAATCATAGGAAAATTGGGATTGAAAGGGACCTTGAAGATTACCTAGACTAACCTCCTTGGCTAAGTATAGGACTTAATTGTCCTGCTACAATATCCCTAAAAACGGCTGTCAGGATCCTGCTTCATTATATCCAGGTTGGGCCGGGGGGGGGGGGGGGGGAATAGCCTATCAGCCTATCATCTCCCAAGGCACAATTAAACCATTGGGAGTTTTCTTTTAATATTTGTTCCAAATCTGCTTTCTTGCCATTTATACTTAGGTGAGAATTCCAAAGTGAGAATGATGATGACATTTGTTTCAGCATATGAATTATTAAAGGTTTTACCTGTGATTTAGCAAGTTTCTTGGGGATTTTTGTAATACAAATATGTTTAAAACAACAATGGAGGTTAGGTACCTACACAATTCTGTGGAACTAAAGATGGTTTTGTTGCAGAGATCAGTCTCCAAGGTGGGGCTAAGTGAGAAGCATAAAAAGAGAGAAGCTGCTGATGTCTTCTGAGAGCAATGTTGAAAGCTGTTAGCCCTCTCTATGATATTTTCAGCAGATGGTAGAAACGGGTCAGCATATTGCAGTGAAGGGAACATAGGAGAAATAAGATTAATAAACATGCTTTGACAGCTAAATCCAAGCCACCCCATTCAGATTGTGTGTGTGTGGGGTGTGTGTGTGTGTGTGTATCTTCAAATTGTCTGTAGACTTCTGGTGAACCCATTAATTTCATTGGTTTTATATGCAAGGATTATAGGTTATGGTTTGCTTCATTTGGATAGACTTCCAGCCTCATTCAGCAGGATGAAACCCTGTGGGCAAAACATCAGTTTCCTGTTTATGGATTCCCAGTAGTTTAGTGACTCAGCATTTAATCCACCACATATTTTAAGATTTACAGTATATGGCTTTTTAAATATTGCATTTTTCATTAGCAGTTAGGCGTGACCAGTTACTTCCTGTGTGGATTCATTCTGACCTTACTTTTCCTGCTGTTTTCAGACCAATAGACTATCTCATAGAATCATAGCATTTGAAGAGACCATAAGAGTGCAACTCCATTCTGTTATGCAGGAATGGACAGATGAAGCACCCCTGACAGATTGCCATCCAGTTTTTGCTTAAAAACCTCCAGAGAAGGAAACTCCATCGCAATCAAAGGCAGCATAGTCCACTGTTCTTATGAGCAGGAAGTTTTTCCTAATGGAATCCCTATTTCTGTAGTTTGAATTTGTTGTGCTAGTCTCTGGAGTAACAGAAAAAAAGGCTGCTTCGTCATCATCAATCTGACATCCTTTCAAATATTAAAGCATGGCTACCATATCTTCTCTTAATCTTCTCTTTTCCAAGCTAAATAAACCCAGCTCCCTAGGGCATGGTTTCCAGACCTTTTTCCATTTTGGTCTAGACACTATACTCCTACTGATGTAACCTAGAATCACATTGACTTTTTAGCTGCCACATTATACTACTAACTCAAGTTCACCTGGTGCTCAACAAAGACTTCTAAATTCTTTTCATGTCTACTGAAATGTATCTTCCGTGAATACTTTTGCAGTTCAGATGGTTATCTGTCACAAATGCATTAATCTTACATAAATACTTCCGTGGTCAGACACCCTCCAAATAAGATGAACTACAATTACCAACATTCCTGGCCAACATGACCAGTGATGATCAGGGCCATCCCAAGACATTTTGATGTCTGAGATGAAGCAGCAAATGTTGCACAACCTCACTTGCGTATTCACTCGGGTTCCCAATACCTAAAGCCAGCCAGGTTATTTTGCCACCTAAGGCAGATAATCCTACAAGAAACTATTTTCCTACGTGGCAGTAAAAGTACAAGAAGAAGAAATTACCCCAATAACAATTTTCTGCTCTTTTACAACACTCTAAATGTGAAACTCGAGGTGGCGGTACATGGTGCCAGTGGTGGTGCATGAAAATGTATATGGCATCAAAAGCTTTCCACCTTGCTTTGCAGCTGTGTAACATCTTCAGAAATGGAGATGTGGGCTGTAATGATAACATCATGATCTTCCTCCTAATTTGACTTGAAGGCATAAACCTATTAGTCAATGTTGGAATTGGCTCAAATTCAAGGCAGTGCCTGAAGACATCAATTCCTGTATGTTTTATCTGGCCACACCAGAGTCCTACTCATACAGTGTTTCATGATCAGCTGATATTGCAGCCAAGTAAGTCTCATGAGTTGTTCTGATCATCTGACAGTCTTGTCATTCCAATCCTTGGATAGTGACAACAATTTGCTTCTTTACAGAGAATGGGACATAGTCATGGATTTTTACCTGGAAGAACATTCAAGAAAAAACCTGCAATAATATCTGGATGTTACTTTTGTACATTCAGTGGACACATTTATGGAGGGACAAGAAGTCTAAATACATCACAGAACTCACTTGAAAAGACAAAGAATAGAAGAAAAAACCTGATGAAGTTAATAGCAACCGTGCAACGTGATATCAGTGCGGCTTCATTACAAATTACATATCATTCTTGGTAGCACATTAATTCCAATGATTAAAAGGAAAAGTTCTGAAAGTTTTCACACGATGCCTGGCATTGGATTAAAGACACTCGTGAAATAGGTAAGAAACCCTCTAGGTATTAAGAAATGATGTTCTTGAAACATCTGGAAAGGTTTAACATATCCCGCAGCTTTAAAGCTCAAATGCTTCATCTGTAGCAAGCTGAGATATACATTTGATAGACTGCACTGTTTCAAGCCAAGTATCAACAATCATCATCACCATAATAATTGGTTTAATTATCAGTGATACAGTGTATAGCACATGAACATTAATTCATGACACATCAAGCAGCTGTAGATCTCAGCAATCAAAAATGACATTCCTATAATATAGCATCAGTTGTGACTGTACACACTGATTTGTGTTAACAAGCTGGAATGATGTCCTATGGAAAAATAAATGACTAGAACCAATGTGATGCATTTTATTGCCATTAAATAGTAATTGCATTTGTTGCAGTCTCTCTCTGTATGTATATATGCATTTTTATAGCGAGAAAGAATGAAAAGCAGCTACTTATACATATGCACATATACTTATATGGTATTTAATGAGTTTTTATAATTATTCAAACGTATTGCCTCCCAGGCACCAGGGAAAATGTTTAAAAAACATTGAAGTTTAATAAAAAAAAGCAGGAAAAAGGCAAGAAGTAAACCTGAAACCCATCAAACCAATAATGACTTGATCATATTGCTCCTTTTGATTTCTGTGTACTGCCGGTACATCTCAAGCAAATGAGGATGCTGTTGCTTGAATAGTAACTTCGTTTGCATTTGGTACTATACAGAGATTCAAAATATGAATTTTTAAGGGAAGATAAAAAGCTCCAGCATCCTCCAGCCAGCATGATGGCCATATAGGTAGAGGCACCACTGGCTGTTCTGCCTCAGGCACCAAAGTGACTTGTTATGACTTGTTATTAGAATATTGCTTGTTGTGATGCAGCTGACTTTGTATCCAACCATGATTTTGGCACTGACAGGACATTAAAATGCACTTGGAAAAGCTGCATGCTTTCCAATTAACATGGACTTTCTTTATTTGGGAAGGGAACATATTGCCACAGCTGTGAATCTCATCTCTTTTATGACTGCCAATGAGGAAAAGCCTACTGGTTTTATTTCTGAGTTGGCTCTTTCTCATTGAGCGAAAAAAATGTTTTCCCCTGCAGGCAGTTCGAGGCAGTCAATGTGAGTTGTAATATCGATCCTGTTTTACTGCAAGTTCTATTTGCTCCTGTCATCAGAGGCTCCAACATCCTTTGGCCAAACTGCTATAACAAACCGACCTTGAAAGATATAATTAGAACTGGCTGCCATAAACCTTGCCAAATTCTTGTCTTAACAGACCAAAAATGAAAGAAAGAAAATAAACATGCACAATCCTTCATGGTGTAGTCTATATGGATGATCCAGTATATGACCCTGTACAAACAAGCTGAACTTGCATGTGTAACTGAAGCCTGTTTATAACTGAAGGGGTGTGTGCCAAGTTGACGCACTTATGTCCATTCCTCTGTTGAGGTGCTCTATTTTATTATCTCTAAGATTTCAGTGTATACACCTGGCAATAGAGCAAAGAGACAGAATAGAGATCCTGTTAGTGTACCATCTACTCTGTTGTCTCCCTGCCACGGCTGCTGGAAGTGATTTTATGTGGTCTCCCCCCTCCACCTCCCCAGAACTTATTGTGTTTGCTGATTTTAACACACATGCTGAGCAACCCCTGCATGACATGGCTTCCATTGCTACCACAGGTCTCTCTGAAATAATATCTGGCCCTACATATAATGAAAGTTACATAAACTCTTGACCTAGGTTTTGCTAGTTAGGATGGTGGTGGAGAGGTAGATTCACTGGGGTTATCACATTGGGACACTTGAATGATGTGGGACTAGGATATTTGAAAGTGCAGTGATTCCCCACTTATCGTGGGGGTCACGTTCCAGGACCACCCACACTAAGTGAAAATCCACAAAGTAGGGACACTATATTTATTTTAATATTTATACATTATTTTAGTAGTTATACACTATTTAAGGAACCCTGGTGGCGAAGTGTGTTAAAGCACTGAGCTGCTGAACTCGCAGACCGAAAGGTCGGAGGTTCAAATCCCAGGAGCAGAGTGAGCGCCCGCTGTTAGCTCCAGCTTCTGCCAACCTAGCAGTTTGAAAACATGTCAATGTGAGTAGATCAATAAGTACTGCTCCGGCGGGAAGGTAATGGAGCTCCATGCAGTCATGCCGGCCACATGACCTTGGAGGTGTCTACGGACAATGGCAGCTCTTCGGCTTAGAAATGGAGATGAGCACCAACCCCCAGAGTCAGACATGACTGGACTTAACATCAGGGGAAACCTTTACCTTACCTTATACACTATTTTAAGTTTATCGACCAATCGTGTGTTCATAAATCACCTCCTTCTCCTCCCGTTGCCGCTTGGGCTCCTTTTCTCTCCCTTTGGCTTCTCCTTCCTCCCTTCCTTAGGCTGCAAATTGTAATTCTTTTATGATTTATAATATTCTTTTTAGAGTTTATTGAAAAACCACGAAACAGTGAATCTGCGAAAAACGAATCACAAAGTTTTGAGGGAACACTGTATCTTCTTTTTTAGCTCATCCACTTGGGAACCCTTGTGAGTTGGGAAGTGAGACAGAAATACTATAAATAAATAAATAAATAAAAATTTAAATAGGCTACACAAATAGTGTTCAGTAGGACTTAGTTCTCAAGTGGTATGAAATGAACTGTAGCTTTAAGAATAGGGCTTGCAGTTTGACTAGGCTTGCCAGTTCATGATTGTTCCAGGCTCAGCATTACAGGCAATAACACTGAGATCTAGAAATGGCCCCTGGAGATGAGCCCTTTTTTGGAGAAATGCAGGGCATAAAATAAATAAATAAATAAATAAATAAATAAATAAAACATAATTAAGCATCATGCGTAAACTACCAAGTATAGTTGCTGGCAGCTTATCATTCAATACAAATCCAAATGAAACTGGAAATGCGAGCTGGTTCATGGGATCGGATGGAAAACATGTGTTAAAGAGTTATCTTAAAATTCTTAATCATCCTTAATATGCATTGTATATCTGTACAATAAAAACACACACAAGAATTAGTTGTGATATCAGGGCCAGCCCTTGGTAATTTTCAAGTGTAAGCAAGCAGTATTTTTGGCAACCCCCCCCCCCCAAACCAATCACTGAAAAATAAAAGGTAGAAGGTAGGGGTGAATAGAATATATACGTGTGTGTGTAACAAATATATATACTGTGTGTGTGTGTGTGTGTGTGTGTGTGTGTGTGTGTATATATGTGTATATATATATATATATATATATATATATATATATATATATAGTCCCTGCATATGTGTTTGTATGTATGTGTGTGTCCAGGATTAAAAGGCTGTTTGGAAGCGCCCTGAGCTATGCAATGAATGAATGAAGCCTTGTAAATGGTACCAAGTTGCTGCTTTATCAGCTAAGCTGAAGATTTACACAAGTCGTTTCCTTTTGGCTGGAGCTGATTCTATCGAAACTGGAGAATTTGCACCCTCGTTTCCTGTCTGGAGATGAGTCACAAAATCTGAAGTCTCAGTACCAGGCTTTGATGACTGTCAAAACTAAGTCTAACAATACTGCAAAGATCACACTATTCCCATTACTGGGTGAAAGAAACACAAAACATATGACTACTTGCTTTGCAAAGTAGAGCCTTCACAGCTGAATGCTGTAAGGTGTCATATAAATTTGGGATTACTGCAAACATTTCCATAACCTCTCCTTAAATCCATGTGAAGCTTGGGTATGACTGCTCTGTAAGAATCCACACACTTTTGTCTAACTCTGATTCCATTGGTGCCACACAATATAGTTTATACTGTGGCTGCTGCTTAAGTTATTCTTCACATTGGGACACGAAAAAATTCCAGCGCTTGCAGAGCCTTGCTGTCATAAAGTGCTCAATTTTCTGCTTCACATGGGAGGCTGAGCTTGGAGAGATGCCAGCCTAGGAATGCAGGAAACGAGACAGTGTGTGTTGTAAGATTTTCTCTTTGTTGCTCCTTCACGCTCACAAGGTTCCTGATACAAGAATAATCACAGCTCAACACAAAAACTCGTGTTTTACTTAGTCATCAGAAACTGTCAGCAAAATTCAAAGATGTTATAACAAGGTTCAACTCAGAGCAGCTTTTCATCTCATGGCTTTAAAGTAAATGGGCCTTGCTAGTTATATGAATCAGGGAGTGTGTTCAAGGCAACTCTCCTGGAACGTCTCCAACTAACCAGATGTATTCTTTCCTAAATCCTCCCAATTTTCCCCAAACCCCTGCATTTATTGATACCACCCAAAATTTAATCTCTAGCTTTGCTTGAGAAAGAGCTGTGATAGTTCTGCATATTCTATTCTATGCAGCCTTTTTGTTTTGCTTAAGACAGGAGGTATTTCTCTAAGCTGCATTTTCAGTGTGAATCTACACTGTAGAATCAATGCAGTTTGACACCTCTTTAACTGGCATGGCACAATGCTACGGAATCATGAGACTTGTAGTTTGGGGAGGCACCAGCACTTTGGCAGAGAAGGCATAATAGTAAAACTATTACTTCCATGATTCCAAAGCACTGAACCATGGCATTTAAACTGGTGTCAAACTTTAAGTTGACACCACTTTAACCAGACTGGTCTCTCCTTCTTTTGAACTGGATAGCCACTGTTTCTTAGCAAGTAGTAGTAGTAGTAATAGTAGTAATTGTTGTTGTATGCCACCTGACTTATGGAGCCCCCAATGGCGTAGTGGGTTAAAGCCTTGTGACTTGAAGGTTGGGTTGCTGATCTGAAGGCTGCCAGGTTTGAATCCAACCCGGGGAGAGCGTGGATGAGCACCCTCTATCAGCTCCAGCTCCAGCTCCATGCAGGGACATGAGAAAAGCCTCCCATAAGGATGGGGAAAACATCAAAAAACATCTGGGTGTCCCCTGGGCAACATCCTTGCAGATGGCCAATTCTCTCACACAGAAGTGACTTGCAGTTTCTCAAGTTGCTCCTGACACAAAAAAAACAAAAACAAAAAAAATCCCCTGACTTATGGTGACCCTATCACAGGGCTTTCTAAGGATGAGAGTATGTGAACTGCCCAAGGTACCTCAGTAGGTTTTCATGGCTGAACGGGGATTTGAACACTGGTCTCCAGAGTCGTAGCCCAATGCTCAAACTACTATGCCATGCTGACTCCTGGATTAAGTGTTGGACTAAGACCCTGGGAGACCAGGATTCAAATCTCCACTATGGCGTGGAAACCTGCTGGATTACCTCAAGCAAGTCCACAGCCAGAACTCAGAAAAACTTGAAGGAAGACAGTAATAAATCTACTGGATGGTGAATACTTTTTTTGGTAGAAGGAAGAAGAAGAAAGTGGAAGCATGGAAGAAATAGCATTCTAACCATACATCCTTTAAAGAGGAACTAAAGTTACAAGCTATCTTCATGTCTTGACCATTTCCTCAGAAAACTTTACAGAAGTATCTTGAGACATTTAATTAATGGAGGAAGGTGCCAGGCTATTAGACTTGGTAAAATGGAATTTTTAGCTCATGTTATCTAGTTGGAAAAATAATAGAGACTCTATGGTACATGGCACGTCTGACAAAAGCCTCATGTTCTTCTTCTTGAGAACCTTCAAAGCATTTCTGATTTATGCTAACACTAAGGCACATCATTGGTTCATCCTGGCAAAGTTTGTTCAGAGGTTTTCCATTGCTTTCCTTAAAATCTGACAAGGTGTAACTCCTCTAATGTCACACTGTAAGTTTTCAAGTCTGAGCATTGATTTGAATCTTGGACTTTCGGAGGGCCTTTCTACACTGCCATATAATCCAGTTCAAAGCAGATAATCTGGATTTTACACAGCTGTGTAGAAGGGGCAAAGAATCCTTATCCAAGACTCAAGGTATTACACCACAATAGATCTTTCATGGATCTTAAAGAGAAAGGTTTATGTGAAGTGTATTTGTTTAATAGCACTCCTCTCATGGCTTTCAATGTGTCCCTGTTCTTGCTATTACATTTTTATTCACTGATAATTTCTCAATCCTGTGTTGAGAAGCCAGATAAAAAGCAGGCTATTAAAAGGGAGAGCAAGTTATGGCTTACCAGATGTTGGACTTACCACTCCAATCTATTTTAGCCAATGTAGTCAATGGTGAAAGATGCCAGGTGTTGCAGTCCAGTATTTGAAGGTTGCCTACATCTGCCATAAATTTATCAGTCAGGTGAACAGAAGGTTGAGGGTGTATTTTTTTTTACATCTATGACTCTTTGGGGGATCCCTGGGAATGAAAACAGCCCCAGATCCAGTGCATTTGCTCACCTATTTTATTTTTTAGACAAGATGATGCTGAGAAATCCAAAAGCTTGTTTTGCTATTGTTAGCACCACATCATGTAGATTCTCTAAAATGTGTAAGCACGATTATTTGGAATCCAGTTTGCCTCCTACCCCAAATGCTGCAGAGAGCATACAACAGACAGCTGAGGTGTGCACATGATAAAGACAAATGTCCTATTTCCTCTTACTTCATACTGCAGAGGGCCTTGTGGCTGAATTTAGCAATCTAACTGAAGTCTGTCTGAAATGCTGAAGCTTCTTAGTACTATATAACTTAAAGAACAGAAGACGCTAAGGATGGAAAGTTACCCAGTTCCCATGAAAAGAAACAAGGCGTTCTGGATGAGAATTCATTTGTGGTCACAGGCAATAGAAAACATTCCACTGAAAATAGCAATAAGGTTTAGGAATGCAACTGAAGTGAGTTGCTCTCCCAAAGCTACATCAGTAAGCTACATTTCTCGTCCCTTCACCCACATCTCAAATCTGATATTCATACCACCCAGAAGTTTCTTGGAAAGATTCAATGAAGAAACTCGCTAAAATGTAAGCAGATTGCTATCCACAAAGCTTCATATACATATAGAACTTGTAGAGCAATCTAAGCTTTTGGAACATCCAGAAAGTGTTTATTTTTATCACAAAGAAGTTCTGGGGTGTGTGTGTGTGTGTGGATTTATACCACATCTACACAGAGCTGTTAAAACTCTTAAAACCTGTTCTTCGCAGCTATTTCATTATATTTGCAAAACTCAGATAAGGCTTCTTTTTTAGTTGAAAACAGTGTGCCCCTAGGATTTAGTTTTTGACACATGACTGCAACTCTTGGAATGCCTCATCTGTGAATCGTAGGCCTCCAAAGTAATTTTTCAATGCTTTGACCCATTAAAGAATGATGTCAGCATCTCTACTGCAGATACGACAGAATGAAAATGCAGTGGTCCCTCCACATTTGCAGTTTTGAATATTTATGGTTTTAATTAAAAAAATATTTTCTCTAGGGATCTCTAAGTCAGATTCTATGGTCAACTTTCTCCAGTCATTCTGGAGGACTGATGAGATTTTCTAGAGGTAACATCTATCTAAGAATTTCCGGGCCCTCTGATGCGATTCTTTGGTCAGTTTCCGAGTGAATTCAACCACAGAGTCATGCTGGAAGACTTAGAAATCTATGGAGCGGTGTTCTCACTGATTAAAATATCAATTTATTTTTTTACTTTCACAGGAATCATGCACCCCTAATCCCAGTGAATAATGAGGGCTGACTGTACAGGTTTATGATAATATAACAAAAGACAAAAGTCTGTATATGCAAGTTTTGGTTCTTAGCAACGTCATATGCAGACATTTTGTGCATGCTGTGGTTCGTGGGACTGATTTGTCATCTTTCCACTTCAAAGCACAACTGGAAAGCTTTATAGAATGCTGACTCTACCACAGCACGTATTTGAAAGGTCAGAAGGCTTGTAGTCCCATATGGAGATAATACATTGGCCAATATTTTGTTAAAGTCCAAAGATGGAGCAATCTAAAGTTCAAGAATCTCTCTCCCTATGAAAACTCATGGTATACTAAAGGTGTTCATCATTAAAGTGTGAAAAAAACTCTTTGTTTTATCATTGCAACAGACAAACATGGTTATCCCTTTGGCAATTTATTTTAGTAATTTATTTTATTCACTCAAGTGTCTTCTTAATTAGATCACTGGAACTTTGGGTTGCTCTATTACCCACTTCCTTTTATCAAAAGGTTAACAAACCTTTAGTCTTTTACCAAATGTTTACTTCCTTGTTCGGATTTTAGCAATACTTAAACCAAAAAGCCCAGCACTATGGTGTAACTGTGGTATCTTGTTAAGAATAGAACTGCCAGCATTACTCTCAAAAACACATACACACAGTATCTCTTCTACATGTAAAGCACACAATATGGAATGTGTGCACATAAATAAATATATTGAATATGATAAATAACTACTTTTTTGGCCAAATAATAATGTCCATTTATTTGTGCTATCAAACTTGCTAAGTTCCACATTAATACAGGCAGTTCCCAAGTTACAAACAAGATAGGTTCTGTAGGTTTGATCTTATGTTGAATTTCTATGTAAATCTGAACAGGGACATTTTGAAAAATATGCGTGTTTTAGCATTAGATAGCTAAGGGGAGTTAAGACCCCTGTGGTGTTTGTTTTGCTCTGTGCCCATTTAGAAGATTTCACTTCACTTTCTGTCCCTGTGATAATTGGATTTTGAGATTTTTGACTTGTTATGGAAAAAAAAGATTGATGAGAAAGCTTCAGAGGAGGCACCTTTTCCCCATGATAACTCTTTCAGCAGTGAATTTACCTTCCGGCCGTTAGATTTCTCTCACCTCCTGTTGTCTCACCCCCATTCTTAACTAGGAGTTGTTAGTAAGTTGGATGTTTGTAACTTGGGGACTGCCTATAATTTTCTTCAAAGTGCAAAGAACAATTTTCCTACCAATGACTGCAGTTCTTCAATTATCGTTAATTCACAAAACTGTTTGTCCCCTGTCTGTTATTCAAAGGCAAGATATAGTCATCATAACTAGTAACCACTGGTAGTTTTGGCTGGATCTATACTGCCATATAATCCAGTTCAAAGAAGATAATTTGGGATCAGAAACTGGATAATATGGCAATGTAGATCCTGCCTTTCTCTGCCATGAACTTGTCTAATTGCTTCTGTTTATCTGGTCTGAATCTCTTTAAGTGGGTGATTCAGGGCTCTAACACCTCCTTCCTCACTTCACCATGATAATAGAAAGCTGCAAGTAAAAAAAACCCAAACTTTTTTTTACCTGAGAGAGCACCCTCTAGGATTCTCTAGGTCCTGCAGTGCAACTCAATGGTCAACTTCTGCCAGGACCTACAAATGCCTAAGAAAGTATTATTTCTAAGAATCTCCAGCAGATGTTGACCAGTGGAGGACCTAGAGATTTCCAGAGAAAACATAGCAATCAAATCTATGACTAATCAAATCTAAAAAGTTGAACCTGCAAATGTAGAGGGCCAACTGCATTTTGTCTGTCGTGTTCTGAATTTTCCTGTTTTATAAAATCTATTTGTAATGTAGTGATGAAAATTGTACACATTATTAAAAGTACTCACACTGTATGACATGGACCATATTTTGTGGTCCATAGAATTTACCTTATTCACAACTGTAATCTACTTGGTCAACATGTTCTTAGAATTATCCTGTAAGATTTCTTTTATCATTGGCCAATGCCAACTCAGACCCCATCAGTGTATTTTTCTCTATGTTCCTCACTTTACTCCTCCACTAAATTGCATTTCCTTTTTAAATACCTATTCAACCTTCTTAATCCGATGTCAGTTTTGACTTTTCAATGTGCCAGGAGCTGGTGCCGATTGGCTACAATGGTTTCTTTTTTGGAAGCTCTATGAGGACAAGCCCTTTTGATTATCACTAGTCTAGAGATCCTTTATATCACTTTTTTATTTGGCTACCCCTAAAAATTCATTATCAGGATCAGTTTTGGCCATCTGATTACTAATATATAACTCCAGATCATTTATGAACACATTCAAAAGCACTTGTGCTCGCTATCATGTTCCAAGTCACTTATTCTCTAGTGTTTAGGATTACAATCTAAGGCTGAGCTATAACTTTGGCAAATGTCCTACCTGGACTTTGCATTTGTAGCAAAGAATAGATGCATTTGAAATCCAAAACACATGAGAAAGGAAGCATAGAAATTCCCAAAATAAATAAATATCAGGGATAGGCTGTTCTGGCTTCCACAGAGCCAAATGAGATATTCTGGCATAATCTCCTGGGCCCTAAATGGTCATCTCAGTTGTGCCTGACCCTATATAAATGTTCTCTGGAGGATACAGAATCGAGAAGTGTCAATAAATAAAGCTAATAAAAGTCACAAGTGAACTACTGTAAAGGTGAAAAATATATCACAATAAAATAAGATAGCTACCAGATAATCACACAATAAATGTGGGGGCAGAGAGACAAGAGAGTAATCAATTGACAGCAAAATTATTGGTTTTAATGGTATGCAATTTATTGCCAAAATCAACATTTGTGGAAGTTCTTGTACAATCAGATGCTCAGAGAGCATTGTAAAGATGTAAAAGGCCTGATGGATTTTCTGAAACCTAGCAAGTGTACCCAAACACTCACAGATGTCGAAGTTGCATAGGAGTAGTTGAAATCTGCAGAATTCTACAGACAAATTCCTCACAGTCTCTACTAAAATTATGACCTCACAGTTATAGGAATGCACATTTTGAGGTGTTCCCAAATAATTAAGGTGTGGACATTTTGAAATCTTAGAGGAAAAAGCCATCAACTGTGTGTTAGTATGTATGATTTGAAATACAGGGAGGAGAAACAGAAAAGGAAAATGCATTATCCTAATTGGCACCTCTGCTCTGTGCTCTTAGTATTTCTCTCCCAATCAACCAGTAATTTCACTAAGTAGCATTGACCTTTGCAATCTGCAACAGTTTTAAGCCAAGTAACAAAACAGGGCCACATTTAAAATGAAATAAAGCAACAGTCTCACAAGACTTGCAAATATTACACACATGTACAAGCATGAACCACTGATCCTCTGCTTTCATCCCACAAAAACACTTCAATGTTCTTTTATCAGTTAAGTGGTCTAAGATCCTATCCAAAGATGTCTTACGCTGAAAGGTTTTATGGTGCCATGTTAAGAATGGAACTACTGCAGTGCTGAATTCTCACCTGTGTGTTTAAGGTTCTGGTACAAATAATAAATAATATTTTTAATCAGTACAAAGTCTAAAATGATTTTAAGGATTTTCTTTCAATCAACATTTATCATAACATCTAGTGTGCAAGTTACAGGTCTAGTTATTTTTCAGTCACTAATGAGGTTTGAAATCAGGCCCTGTTAGGGGTGCCAATCCTTCATTCAATCAGTCATAAAAATGTGGTTTACTAGAAAAAATAATAATAATGAAAAGTTGTAAGTCTAAAGGCACAAAATAGCTTAGCTGCTCTAATAGGAATTTGTAAACAGAGAATTGTTTGAATTTAGAAAATTCAAACTGAAGAGAATTTTAAAAAGGCATCTGAAGTAGGCTTTTATCTGGCCAACTTCCTTAAAGACCCAAAAGGTTTTGAGGTCTACAGCATATGCACTAAAATATCATATTTCAAAAAAGCAATAAGGCAAATAGGATAATCATTATTTCAAAAACATTACAATGGTAGTGTAGGCATTTGGAGTATAACTTAGTTACAATTGTAGTACAGTCTCAACTAAATAGGCATAATTATTTCCTCCTTATGCAATGATTAGGTTCAACTGGAATCCAGAACAGATTACAAAATAGTTCTTGTAAAGTATCTCAAGAGGTGTCAACAGGTATTTGAGAGCGGTGTTTGCCTCTGTTGCTTATTCCATTTGCAAGCCAAGAAACATCCATCGGTCAAAGTCTAAAAATTAAGGAATATTAAACACTGTCATACTTGTGAAGAGCTTCTTCTAACTTTTGTGTGACTTTTTGGAAAAAAAGTATTTGCTGTTGTAAAAAATGCTGCATCTGTGATTTGAAGTCCCTCACTCGAATTTTGTGGAAATGGTGAATTTCTGCCAGGGTGGCAAAAGAAATAATGTTACAACGATCTTGAATGCCATCAGCCTTCTGGACTTCCATCTTCCCTTCTTCAACATGCCGCTTACTTTCCTTCACTTTGGTAAGGGCCCCTGCATAGCAAACAACAAATACTGAAATTAAACACTGACTTGAAAAATTAAAAACATAGTGTGAATTAAGCTTGCTGAAGTTTAGTCCTAAAATTGACACCAAATGATGTGTCATACTAAATCAATTACATAGACAGGCTATTCTTGATGTATTTTACAGTGCTTACTTGCAGGCTAAGGCTCAGAGATCGGTGTAAAATATTTAAATAAATATTTAGATAAATAAATAAAACCAATAAAATGGAATATACAAAGCAAGATTTTAAGACTACAACCGTTTCATAGTGCACCTGCATTACTTTGAAAGAGAATGCAAGATATGCTTCAACATGGAACCCACGATTTAAGCAGTCGCTGAGACTTTGGCTAGCTGTTATGTCTTCTGTACTTACACACTGAAAGGTAAACCAGGAAGAGAAATTATATGCAAGGAACAGGTCCTGATTGTTGATTCAGTTTTATTTGTTTTAGGACAGGTAGCATTGTAAAAATGTTTACTAAGGAGTGATTAATTCAGTGGAAGCACTGTGGGCTGAGGTGCTGAGCAGGACAGTCAACAACTTTCTGGAATTCTCTCCTCCTCTAAAAATACTTTCAATCTAATACCTCCTGAATTTACAGCCTCTGGTAAAGTAACTAAGATCAAACTTTACAAATGATCTTCAGCCAGAGAAGTGTTTTCACTGGAATCCAATTCTTCAGGATATTTAAAACATATTTCAGAATTTTCCCTATACTCTTTTCAGTTTTCTTCATTGATTTTTTTTTTTAGGTAAATGCGGCCCTGAAAACATTGTGACACCCCTAATATGACACTGAGTGCAGCTAAATTAGCACATTTTGAAATTCTGAACAGCTCACAGACAGAATGATACGCCTGTTTTGGGTAGAGAGGGAACACTCTTGAGTGAGTCAATGTACAGGCACTTCTTCACCAAAAAAGAGTGTGCCAAAAGCATATATGCTATTAAAGCGTATTCTAGATCATGCAGTTAATAGTTCAGCATGTTGAGACTGGGAGAAAAACTAGTGTAGCTTATACCATCTGAATAAGATAATCTGCTTCTGTGGTATAACCAATCACATCTTTATTTTCAAAAATAAATAGCTATAGCAAGATTTTAATTACAGGGGAAACTTGATTACTTGATTCAAATAGGATGCAACTGCTACCAGATTGGCCAAAACCACTTCCTGAACAATTCTGGAAGACCATGTGGAAACTATATGTATGTTGTAATGATCTCCCTTAAAGCAGTTTTTTAAAAACTTTTTTAACCTTCCCAGATCAGTTCATCTGCCAAAGCAACTCTTGCAGATTGCAGGGGATTCTGGGATATGTTTTCAGATGCATAGTCAGCTTGCAGGAAGACTGCCAAGCCTCAGAGCACAGTCGACACACAGGCAACACTCCCACAGGCTGTGCACAGAAGGGGGGGGGGGGGGACGGACCACAGAGCTGCCAAGTTGCCTTTCACTGAAATTTGCCAGCCATTGCTAATTCAGTCACTGTGAAGCCCAGATAAGCTTCCAAATAGCCACAGGGTTCTTTGGCCCCCAGAACAGTCTGAAAACCAGCACTATAGAGTTGAAGGATGGAACAGTAATGTAAGCGTAACAAATAAATGAATAAGCTAATTGGTTCTGGAAGACAAAAAAATCTTAAATTTGGAGTTCACTTACTATACTAAAAGACACATGCAAAAGAATAAATGCTGAATGGTTAGACGTCAGTCAATGGTTAGATGTCAGTTCTCCATCATCACTTCTGTAAACTTACAAGACTCACAGTTTATCATGATAGGATATCTAAAAACATTACGTGGGATTTTGTTTTCCTTTTGATTCATCCTGTTTTCAAAAGTTTCCCACATTGTTTACTGAAACTTCAAAAATGGGTGGCCATAAAGTATGGGGACTGAACTAAAGTAGTCAGCTCTTCATTTCCATTTAAACTTTGCAGATGTCTAATTTGTTTTACCCACTCCCCTCCTGTATTACAAATGGGAGAGTGAGAATTCTTCAAGCAAACAATGCAAGCATTCTTAAAACTATTTCCTTCATGCCTTGATTTTGGTCTTTATTGGCTGTTGTTGGAAATAGAAGGTTGGGTTAGAGAAGCCCTACTACACTGTGTATACTACACAGTATACTACACAGTAGGGGCATATAAATTGAATTTGCTATCTGAAATTAAGGGCCTCACTAACTTTCACCAATAAATCTCAATAATTTAGGCCATTCCATCTTAAACCAGAGACAATATTTTGCACGAAAAAGACTATACAACATATACATTGCCCAGCCTTCATTACACAATCATCACAGAGCAGTATAGACTACATGGTAGGAAGATATGACACAATTGGCTAAAAATGCATTCCTCGATCCTTTCCACGTAACATTCCAGTTTCCTGTACTTGTTTCAAGCTGTTTTCTTTTGAGTATTTCAAGATGTATTATCTTAGTAGCAGATAGTTCCCTTTTAAAAAAAAATAAACTAAGGATTAAATTTTTCTAGTTTATCTTTTTCTCTGCTATAAGAATATTTTAATAGATTTCAGATCTGGACAAAACTAGATATTGGAATGAGAGCATACTATATATTTGATGGTTGATAGGATGAGGGAACAGAATGGTAAAATTAACTTTTGAATTCTATAAAGTATTAATTTTTATAAGCACACAGAAACAGAAACAGAAATAAATCACTGGGGCCAAATCACAAACTGTAAACATTAAGGGACTGTTCAGTGGAGCAGCTGTCTCATGAAATCATCTGAACATGGGCTCCATTCATGTTGTCTATGCTGTATCCCAAAAGATGATGAATGTTGAAAATCTTTGAAAGAAAGTCAGTTCAAATAATTGTGATTTATTAGATAGCGATATGCAGTATATATGTATACAAAGCAATAACATCTAGATTCACCATCACTCTTGTTAGAATGCTTACTTACCAGAAGCATCTAATGAAGTACACTTACGTGCACAAATACTTATGCTACCAATTTCTTTCTCACATTTAGTCTCAGAGGTGCTACAAGGTCTCTTTGCATACTGACACAACACATCAGAATTCTGCTTATTAAATGTCATTCATGACTTATGGCAACTTTATCACAACATGGCAATCCTATCACTGGGTTTTCTTGGCAAGATTTGTTGAGAGGGGGGTTGCCTTTGTCTTCCTCTGAGGCTGAGAATGTGTGGCTTGCCCAGGGCCATCCACTAAGTTTCTATGAAGGAGGGGGGATTTCAACCCTGATCTCCAGAGTCATGGTCCAGTATTCAAACCACTATACTACTGCTGGCTCTCCATAGAGAAGACAAACTAAAATCAATGGCCCTAACCAAATACCATTTGATTACAACTGGTGTATTTTGGGAATGGCTAATATGAGGAGGATGCAAACCCTTGACCATTTGCTAAGAACCACAATGGTAAGATTCTGCATATTATAATCAGTGAATAGACTAGATATGACATGCTCACATTTTAATGGGTTATGACTGTTTCACAATTTATAAGGCAAATGAAATTGAGAATGATAGGTAAAAGACAGAAAAATCAGCCACTCTCATTCAGGAATTTCAAACATCTCAGTGAATAACATTTATCATTCTAGATTATGCCTAATGTATTGTTTGATAGCATTCTTATATAAAGTCTACAGTGAAAAACATTGATGCTTCATTTACCCATTCTGAAAAGGCACAAGATCCCAAACAAGATAGAAAGTATCATTTAGTTAGCTACTGTATTGTGAGAGGATGGTACATACAAATATGCTTTTTCTAAAAGTGATAATAGATGAAGTATCAGCAATACTTTATATTCAGGAAAAAAACGGGCGAAGCACCAGCTTGTTGACTTTTGTCCATCTGCAGTGTTTGAGTTTTATTAGCTAGCAGAGCAGGAAAATGAGAAAACCAAAGTCCTATTAAGCTTACTTCAGCCATACATGCCAAGTTATAATACAGAACATTAAATAAAGAACACAATGTATTTTAATGCAAAAATGCTTGCTGTAAGTCAAAGCAAACAGACTTAATGTAATGATGTTACAATTTCAGATTTACATTATATTTCTTTTTTTGAAGAATGCAAGCCACTGATTTATCCATAGATGACTAAATTGATAGCATGTTTCAATGCACCATGAAACAGAAATGGAACTAAACTTGCAAAACGATTTTTGTAACATTATGCATCCAATTAAATGGGCTCCAGTCAACATAAGTTGTGCCAAATAAAATGTCTTAGTCTTTAAGGCATCATAATTTGGCAAATAAGGGGGGGGGGACAAAGTCTTGCCACAAGGCAATACAAATACTACTATCTTGAGTTGCTTGAGCAGGCCATATGCATATAAAGGAAAACAGAATTACCATACAAACTTATTTATATGTCAAGAACATGTGTAAGTTAAGGGCAGGTCTTGGGGCCAAAATTACGTATTTTATATGAATCTGCGGAAAGTGGAAGGTTTCTCCTGGCTGCCAGAAGTGGTGCCACAGAAACCCAATTTGAGTCCCTGAAATTCCTGCAAGTTAACAACATTGAGCTTTTGTTTAAAAATGGAATGTAATAAGATTCAAGAGCAGCCCAATAAAACAAAGAGGAAAATACTATGCATATAAACTGAAGTTTTTATAATGGCTACACTCTCAAAGAGAAGGCAATCTTTGTGTATTTACAGCATTCTCAACCCTGCATTGAGACTCCTTTTAAACCGCTGTTGGGCAAAATCACCCCCAACTGTATTCTGCAACAACATGCCGAACACTTTGAGATTTTAGACCAGTGGTTCTCAACCTGGGGTCCCCAGATGTTTGTGGCCTACAACTCCCAGAAATCCCAGCCAGTTTACCAGTTGTTAGGATTTCTGGGAGTTGAAGGCCAAAAACATCTGGAGACCCCAGGTTGAGAACTACTGTTCTAGACAGAAAACTGAAAATAAATAAAATACCCACATGCTTATACAGAATATGGAAATTAATATTCGTTTTGTTTCAAAAGCAGTAACAGCATCCAATGATATCTAATTTATACAAAGACAAAGCATTAGAGAATTTGCACCTTAAAACATCTGTCTGACACTCTGGATAAATAAAACCAAAATAATTTCTCTCTGTTACTAATATTGATGCTATCTTCTGTTTTTATTAAGATTACAACTAGACTTCTGTATCCACAGATTCTACCATTCATTGCTTGAAAATATTTTTAAAAATTGAAAAAGTAAAGCTTGATTTTGTCGTTTTATATAAGGTTTAATTTTATCATTGTATATAATGAGACTTGAAATTTCAAATCTATTTACCAATAACATTGCAAATAGTGTTTATAAATATGTGATGCTTTGCATCCGGTGGCACACTGGGGCACAACTACCTCCCTTTCCGCCTCCCTTACTTCCAGAGCCCTCCATGCAACTTAAAAACTGGCCTTTCGGAGCAGGGTTTTGATTGCACGGGAGGCAGCAGTAAGAAAACATTGGCCCTTCCCCTCTGTTGATACCGCAGATGGAAGCAATCATCTCATTTGATTTACTTCAGTGGATTCTACAAGAGTTTCTCTAAGTCTGAAGTTATCTGATGCCAGTAACATCTTTTCACTTACTTGTGGTAACATCCCACTCTTAAACATGCATTGCACTCTGTTATGATGTATATGAAACATGAGCATGCATTTAGAAACCTCTTTCTGCCTGCTAAGTGCAGCTTTAGCTATAGTACATAGGGTTCTATGAAAATAATGGGTATAGGGTTAACTGTTTTAGGAAGCTTACACATTATTTTAAGGAAAAAAAACTTTATGGGTGAATTTATACTAATAAATCTAGCTTGACACCACTTTAACTGCCGTGGCTGATGATTACTATGAAATCTTGGGAGTTGTAGTTTTACAAGGTTTTTAAACTTCTCTACCAAATAGCGCTGGTGCCTCATCAAACTGTAACCTGGATTACATAACACTAAGCCATGGCTGTTAAAATGGTTAAAACTTCATTAATTCTATAGTGTAGAAGTACACCATGTTAACTTTATTACAATTTTTATTAGATTCCTGGAATACAAAAACTAGTACAGTACTGGATATTGTTGAGATGTTTGGATAGGGATGGACAATTTCCAGTCCACAGACTGGGATTCCACATTTAGCCTGCAAACTTCCTCTCCAATCAGTGATGAGAGGTAATTCAAAGGTACAATATATACTCATGTATAAGTTGACCTCATGTCAAAAGTAGGATTATGAGGCCAAAAATATGGAGTTTGATGTGACCCATGGATATGCTAAGAATCATTCCAGGGAGGGGGGCCCTGGCCACCACCACAAGTTTGGCTCATCTGCCTTAGTATACAGTACATGTTAGGGAAAACTACCTTAAAATATAGCTGAGCATCCAAACAATCAAATAGGATACTAAAAGTTGAGCATTCAGCTCATTTGCAAGTGTGAGGTGCCATTTGTTGTGGCTGTAAAGAATTTAGAGTTTAGGCACGCAAAGATGCAGAGTCCAATCTTAAACATCATAAAAGGTTTATTTATAATAAACAATAACAATAACAATAATAATAATCAAGAACTGGGTCTGAGCTACTCTAACACCCATCTCTTCAAAGGTTTCAAGAGAGGGAAAAATCATCCATCACTACATCTCTCTGACACACACACACACAGATCTCAAAGCAAACAGCACAAACTCTTCATACTAAGGTGTAAAAAACAGAAGTCAAAGTGAAGGCTTGCAGTAGAAAAGTATCCATTCTACACAACTAATGAGAATGCGAACAAAAACAGAGAGAAGAAATAGATACATTCCCAATTGTCATACAGGAGACATGTGGGATGTGAAACCTTCAGTCTATACTAAACTGTTCCTCATTGAGGACTTGAGCAGTGTGGGGTTGAATCCTAACAGTACCTGACTCTTGCAATTAATTGAACTTTACTTTGCAGGCAGAAATGATGTTGCATGGGAATTAGTTGTGTAAACAGAAAGGGTTTGGGATCAATCAAATTACATGTCTGCCATTAAGATTGATGTAATGATTCCTTTAATGAAACACAAAACTTCATTTCCGAAGATCCTTAAGTTTTGGTTTGCTTGTATAGTTTCAAAAGACCACTAAAACCTTTAAACATTTCAAAGAATTCAGAGGACAGGAAATGTGGTCTCATACTTATGGGAAACATATTTCTGCTCCTTCTGCCAGCTACAAAATTCCCTTATGCTTCAAACCTGGATATGAGGATTTAAAATGACTATTTGAGGAGATGGCTTTTTGATGGCCAGTGAATTTGTGGAGGGTTGCTCCTTCCCTAGTTGTACCGAACTGAAGGAAAAACAGTGTGTCAATGGAAACTGTTAGAAAGATTTTCGCATGTAGTGTGTTTTACTTTTGGCAAGCTATTCTACAAGGAGAAGGTTTAATTAGTCTAAGCTATATTACAGTGCTAAGCATGGACTTAAATCAGCTTTAGGCCTTAATGGAGTTGGTAATGACAAGCACAGGCTATCAAGATAAATGGAAGAAAAGCTGGGGCAGTATCTACTAGCCTTTGCAAATGCACCTACTGTACCAATGGGTCTAGGGCTGCTAGTTTAAAAGGAAAAAAGAATTGTAGACTAAAACAGATGCTTACATAAATACGTTTGGATCACACTTCACTAACATTTAAAAAGGTTAACTTAAAACCTGCAACTTGTTTTAAAAGATATACACATATAATGTGTTAATAAATGTATCTAATGTAAATATAAATGATGACAGTAAGGTCCTCGATCAGAGCTTCCCAAACTGTGTGCCATGACATGTCAGTGTGTTGGCTGCAGTGCGTAGGTGTGTCACACAAATGTAATAAGAAACCTCTGGGCCTATGTGAAAGAAGCAATAAATCATATATTTTAAAATATATAAATAAAAAGTTTTCATGAGATATGTTGTGTCTCCATACATTTTGTTGCTACAATTTATGTATGTGTTGTAACTCTTATAGGAGGTTGGTTTAACTCTGGTTTGCTAGTAAAATTGAATTATTGTTTCACAAAATAATGCATGACTCAAACATATGTCACCAACATGAAATATTTGGAAAACTCTATCCTAGGTCCTTACTTCCATTTCATTTAATCCTTACCATTATATTTCAGATGTAGAATTCATGTTAAGATTGTACTAGAGTTACTGTAATGCCATGTCATTACAAACCTCAGATAAATAAAAGAAATTCATAATATATCAGGGTAAATTACTGGCATACTATTGTTTTTAAATATCAGTACTTTGTATTCACATATTCTTGAGTTTTCTATTATTTTACTTGCCCAAATTACTGCAAACACTGTAATTTGGCAAATGAAGTTTTAAAAGAAAAAGACAAAATCAACTTAATGATTATTTGTGGGCACACACATACAGTGACCAGAAATAAAGTACAGCAAAACATTCAACAGTATCATTTCACAAGAATGGACGACTATAACAGGAAAAACATTTTTTTTCTGATGAAGAAACAAACCACAGCCCTCATTTTTGCCTATCCCCATTCCTGGAGAGAATTTACATAAAACATGATGTAAACTGAACACTGATACACAGTGAGGTTGAATATGTGAACCAGATCACAAGAAAAGTGTACCAAATTAACTGTGTCAAATGTTTAGGCTTTCACAAACACGGTGAGAACACTAACAAAATGTCTCTCGCTTAAATTTACAACACACAAATTTTTGTCCTGGCATACATTCAGCTGTACCCAAGCCACTCGCTCTGTTAATCTTAAAATTAAGTGACCTTGATAATCCTTTCACCAAAACCAAATTATTCTACAAATTAGATTTCCTTTACAAAAGAAAATCTTTCTTAGTTGTGGATATGGCCATTGCAATCTATATTAACCAAGGAAAGCACACTTCCAACATTTTGGGGTCTAGTAGCCCATATTTGGCTGGCAGTACATTTTAACACTGCCATGCTCTTTATGGATAACTGCTGCCTAAGGCAGCAGAAAAATTGGATACTCTTTAATACCTGGCAGTGCTTATTGAGTTCTCATTTCCTATTGTGCTCTTTCAGTATGTGAAAAAGCTACCAGTATCTTCTATACCTATCTGTAAACAGCAGAACAGAGCTAAAAGAGGAAGAAAAAAAATTATGAACTACATTATGGAAGGAAGATGTCAAAACATCTATGAGTTGGCACAATGCATTATGCTATTACTAGGCATTTAACATACCAAAATTAATTCTTTATGGAAGACCAGATGTCTACCTATAACTACCACTGCAAATGCACAAATACTCAACTATTAGTGCTTCCAGGAAAACCCAACAGTGAAATTATATTGTTGCATCCCCACCATACATCCAAAGCTGCCTGATTTCAGAAGCTACGTTTCTTAGTATTTGAATGGCAGATCATCAAATAATATCAAGGACAAGAAATGACAATACTGGCATAAATTGGCCAATGATCAGCTGCTGTCTTCTCTTGAGCTTTTCTGGGGATACTGGCAGGTGGAAAGAAAGAGGGCTATTGAAATTCATGTGCTTCAAACAACAGGTTATACAGTATTTACTTATTTGTTCCCACCCCGCCCCTTGGCACAGTACCCAATGTGGCTATTAACAGATTAAATCAAATTATAGCTAAATAACCCCCCCCCCTATTTATTCAATGCTTTCAACCACATTTCCAGAGCTATTTTCAGAGCAGCTCACAAAACAGTATTATGCAAATATGACAACCATAATGACCTAAGGGCATAAAATCATAATAGCAGAATAAAAATAGTGTTGAAATGCTCTCTACTTAAAAGCAAAAAGGAAAATAAGATGGGAGCTAAGTGAACCTCTCTCTGGGGAAAGTATTTCACAATGGGAATACCACCATCAGAAGGCCATTGCCCTGATTGCCAATTATCTCACTTCAGACTTTCCTTTGAACAGCTTAATGTTTTTGTAAATCTATATGGAGACACAGAATCCTTCAATTCCTCTGGTCTTAAACCATGAAGGGTCTGAAAACAACATTTCAATGAAGCTGAGACAGATTGAGAGTACAAGTATAGTATGACAATTACACCCCAGTCACAGTACTTGCTGCATTTGGCACTAAATGAACAGCTTCTGAAAAGTTTTCAAAAGCAATCTTGGACACAATGCTGGGAATCTAATCTATGGGTTACCACAGCATGGATACTTGAGATCATGCTATCTTTGAATCGTTACCAAGGCTGCATCTGGCATACTGCCTCAAATGATAATATCTTACCATGCCAAAGAAGCAATGTGTGGTTCCAGTGAGAAAGATGGATCAATGATCACCTCCAATCTGTGAATCTGTTCTTTTAGAGCAAATGCAGAACCCTCTATCAAGTATGGATGCCATTTCCTTGGAGAGATGATTACCCTGATTTAATTATTTCAGTCCATGTCACAGTGGATATGAACAATCCTGCCCTCAAAGTACCTCAGAAACATATCACAGCTGGTTTCAATAGCTTGGCTAACATTGCCAGATGGGCCAGACTACAAAAAGCTCCAAATCAGCCAGAAAAGTGCTTCTAAATGATCCTGTGAAAATGCAGTGATGCTAGAAAAGAATGGTTTTTTTTGTTGTTGACATCACAACACAAATAAATTGGTACAGTACTTTGTCAGACTGATTGCCAAGTTTTTCACTGCTTGGACTCCAGCAGACATCTTACTTTCATCGTCCTTAGCTTCCTAAAATATCAATGATTTGACTAAGCTCTACTGCATTAGAAGTAGTATTACTGCATAGAAGAAAGATTACTAGCAACACATTGCCCTACCTTTAAGATACATCCACAATCCAAAATGCTCTAGTTATGTCTTCATTATCTGTATTTCAATCTTCCTCAAAGAGAATCTGAGGATAATATCTATACGTAGCTAAGATACATATTCAAAGCAACCCAGAAAAAATTGAAGTCTGAGCAGTGATTGAAATCCTGGCTTTCCATTTCCAGAACCATAGCAAGTAGAAGAAAGCATATGGCAGGCCTGTGGAACTGTTGCTTGTCATACTTCATCAGCAGCTAAGCTAATCAGTACTGATGGAAATCAGAATTCCACCAATATTTGTAGTGCTCTCGAGCCTCACATTTGGTTTATTCTATACTTACAAATATATCTATTTCTGCAAGGTTCGGTATTTATCTCATCTCAGGGATCAAAGTACCTACAAAGTCTTAAGCAATCAAGCATTAAGTAAAGACCTGATTAAATCACAAAGCACTGACAAATTCTTGAGGACTTGGCTCTGTCTGCATACTTTATGACTCAACAAGCCACTACCTACAAAAATTCGATAACCCTCTTGGGTTTTGGTTTCTCTCTTTATTTTTCCTGCTTATTCAGGCCTGTGTAAAGAGAGATTTATAATACATCTGGGAAATCACAGAATATGGCTGGTAGATTTTGTTTAGTTTGGTGTATGCACAAATTGTACAGGCCTAATCTAAGCTACTGTGCTTTGTGATAATCAGAAGGAAACTGCAGTGATTTTAAATCCAGCTTGATTTACAGTATTTGTGCACACAAGTAACAAATGTATGAGGTCACAGAACAATGTGACAATGTCAAACTACAACTACTTCCTGCTTCTAATAGTCTGCTAACATGAACCTGCAACATACATTAATTCTTCTAAAATGGACTGACAAGCACCTCTTTTCAAGAGCTGGCAGACATCCATAATTGCTTTTATTTCAATATATACCCAGCCCACAACTGAGAATTTTTGATTAGGATTTTAGACGATAATTTAGGTGCAAGCACTATCCCGAGAGAGTGTTTTATTTAGGTAACAAGAAAATGTTCATATAAATTCATATTTTAAAAGTTGTACAAATTATATTTGGCTAGAACACATAGAGTTTATAAATCCTTTGATGTTAGACTACTGTATCCACATTTAGGTGGTAATCACACTGTCACTGTCAGTCACTGTCAGGCAGCATTTGAAATGAGTCTGAAGAATAACACTGCAATGTAATAAAGTCTACGTCAATGTTTTCCTTATTTATTTCTTATTTGTTTAATTCATATTCTCCCTTTTTCTATCACTATCTCCAAATACTGGAGTTTTGAAAAATGTTTCTATATTTTATATTAAAATATGGCTTTGCCTTACTTACATGTTTTCTCTCACCTAATCTGGCACATCTGTTCTACACCTACTGCAGGCCTGTCCCATTTTGCTCAGAAGGTTTCCAATACTCTAAAGTGGTGTGTGTCTATAAGAATGAGTCGTAAATGCATGGGAAAGGCAGGAAAAATTGTTACTCTGACTTAGGCAGCTTTCCACTAAAGCAGAAGTGACAACCTTCTGGCCCTCCAGATATGTGGGCCTCCAATTCCCAGAAACCCCATGTGGTTGTCCAATATGGAATTCTGGGAGCGGAAGTCCAAAACAGCTGGAGGGCCACAAGTTTGGCACCACTGCACTAAAGTAAGGTCACTATTGGACACAACTCTGTAAGAAGAAATAAACTATAAAAATCAATTAAAGAATTTGGATGTACCTAGGTTGTTATTTCTGTGTTTCTCTCTTGTAAAAGTCATGACAAATGATGAAAAAATGTTAGCCTCCATATTTAAAATTTAGGACAGTAGTATTGTGCCATTTCCTCTCAGAAGTCAACCCCCATATGGTAAGCTGTGGTTCTATTTTTTGCTGTGTAGACCTATCAACTCATGGCAACCCTATGAATTCTATAGGTTCCTAAGGCAAGGTATATTTATTTATTTATTTACAGCATTTATATTCCGCCCTTCTCACCCCGAAGGGCACTCAGGGCGGATCACATTACACATATAGGCAAACATTCAATGCCTTTTAACATAGAACAAAGACAAACAAACATAGGCTCCGAGCGGGGCTCGAACTCATGACTTCCTGGTCAGAGTGATTCATTGCAGTTAATTGCACTGGCTTGTCCTCCCGCCTGCGCCACAGCCCGGGCCCAGTGACAGGCATAAAAAGCTGGCCCTTATTAAGGTCAGATGCATCCATTACCACATATCCAGCATTAATATTAATCTATAAAACACAACAAGAGCCCTTCTGTAGCTATATCCTCCAAAGCTGAGAGAATTTACTAGCAACTCACATCTTTCAACAATAATTATACACACTTTCTCTCCTCAAAATCTTATTTCAACTTTAGTGACAATTCCAATCTCACCAAAATACATTAACTGATTAGAAAGCAAATGGGAAACAAGACACCAAGAAATCAACATTGGCAAAAATGGCCATCAACTTTGTAAGTTCACCTGTAGAGATGAAACCAAACTTCTCTTCACACAGTTCTTAATTACAACATATTATATTTCAGTTCTGTAGTTTTTAACATATACACAAACTGGCTGAAAGGCTACAGAGAAACTTTAGATCAATAGAAAAAAAATGGCAAAGATGCAAAGATTTAAAGATAAAGAACAAAAACTATTAACTACAGGTATTGGATCTAGATTAAAGCACCATGAAATCAATGGGACTTACGGTAAGTAAGCCATGACTTCATTCCATAGATTTGATTGGAAATACGACCAGATGAGTTTAGATAATAACCTCAGCATTCACACAGTGGCACCTTTCGGGCCAACGATCACATAGGTTTTATAGGAGCAAAGGTTAATTATGCTAGCCTTCATATCAACATAGCACAAATAGTTTCCTTAAAAATTATCATCTTGTGTAGGATCAGAAAATGCTAATTTTGCTGCTCAACCAACTACTTTATATGTGGTATGCAATACATATTGTCACTTATTTTACATTTCATATATATAGATAGATATGAAACAACAGATTTTTGTGACTCAAATCACTCATTCAGTCTGAGAAAAGAGTTTCTAAAATCCTGCCCTATATTTATATAGTACCTTGTTATATCCTTGCTTGGAAAACAAGAAGTAAATGTATGTAGTTTGTGTGTGTGTGCACGCGCGTGTGTGTATATACAGACACACACACACACAATTAAATGCAGGTATAGTTTCTTGACTGGGAGAGCAATGGGTATGATATCCTTGTCAAAACATGCATTCTTAATTTAATTTCAGAATTTTAGACTTTGGGCACATCTCAAAAGCAGATTAAAGAATGGCCTATGGCTACCTCCTGGGGTAAAATAGGGCCTCCAAAATGCCCCTATAACCTCTCCAAAGGGTAAGAAGAACCCACTTTTTAAACTATTTTTGTTGGTTTAAAATTCTCTTTTATTTGTTTTAGAGACCCAGGAAGGCCCAAAAATATGTTGAGCATGTTCCCTAGAAATCATTTTGGAGGAATATTTTTAGTGTTGTGGGGGTTGCAGTCCTCCAAGGGCTCTTGGGGGGGGGGGAGCTAATGCAGCCCACAGCTTTCCACAGTTGCCTATCACAAAGATTGGTTTACAATAGCATATGCTTGACTAGAAAACAGTGCATTCACAAAATTAACACTCACTATGTTCAGTGGAATTTACACCCAAGTAGTTGTATATAGGCTACTTCTTCTGACAGCTATCTTCAGCCACTTCATTGATTTACAGATGTTCACACACAGAGATGGAAAATACAATGGACCTAAAAGTAATATGCTCCTGAAGGCAAAGTTTAATATATGAAAGTCAAGCACATATATGACCAAGCCTATCACTGTTCATTTTGCAACAAGAAATATAGTGGCTTTTAAGGAGCATAATTATTTGGTTTTGTGGCACCTTAATGAATTCAATGTGGAATAAGCTTTTGTGAACTGCAGCACACTTTATAAAATGCATCCAATGGAAGTAGCCTGCAGTCTCAGGCCCCTTCCACACTGCTGAATAAAATTCCACATTATTTGGTTTGAACTGGAATACATGGCAATGTGGGCTCAGATAACGCAGTTCAAAGAAGATATTGTGAGGTTTTCTGCCTTGATATTCTGGGTTATATGACTGTGTGGAAAGACCCTTAGACTAAACAAATCTTAGACCAAATAAACCAAATGTGTTGCTTTTGCTGTAACAGATTACATGGCAACTTTTCTGGAACGTTTTATCAACAGCCTTCAGAAAAAAATCTACAGGAGGACCAGTTTGCATGCACAACAGTTACATCAGGTGAAAAAGGCACATTCAGATGGTTAGTTACATTACCTTTTTGGACATGGATTATGTCTGGGAAATTGGCGAGATGTCCCTGATACAGAGCTAACAAATCCATCACTGGGTCCAGGTCCTGTCTGGGTTGGTCTGCGAAGAGTTCCCCTATAGCATCATAAGCTTCCCCAGTGAAGGCAATGGCCTGGTTGAGCCCGACTGAGAAAGCCTGTTGGTCCATCTCAAAGGCTTGGCTGAGGCCCCTGAAGGAGTGCCCCACTTTCTGGTACTCCTTCTTGAAGCCTGTCACCTGCTTGCGGGCAAACTCGTTGACCGTCTGGTTCAGCTGAATGGTGCTCTCGTCCATCTTCTTGGTGAAGCTCTTGAAGCCGTCTACCTTGCTCTCCACCTCCTGCAGGTCCAGGGCCGCAGGGCCGCAAGCGGGGACGCTGATGGTCAAGAAGAAGTTGGCACCCACCATCTCATCCTTCTCAGCCTTCCTCTTGCCCTGCTTCCAGGCCTTCTCGTCCGTGCTGGGGCAGGTGAGGAAATGCTGGAAGGCGTCGCACTGGGCCAGGACCGGGTGGCTGCACATGTGGTCCATCCACCAGGCCAGGCCTTTGCGCCGCTTGGAGATGAAGTCCTCCTCAAAGCGCCCCGTGGCCTGCTTCTCCGGCAGGTGGGGCACCGAGATGACGGGAAACTTCTCCACCAGGCGCCCGTAGAGCCAGTCAAAGTGCTTGTAGCGCCGGTGCACCTGCTGCCCGGTGTGGCTGGGCACCAGCTTGTAGGCGATGTAGCTCTTCATGCCCTTGAACTTGGTCTGCTTGGTGGGGTCCTCAATGGAGCATTGGAAAGGGTAGGGGTTCTCCTGCCACTCGGGCCCGTAGGTGCCCGACACCACGCACAACTTGTCGCCATCCTTGACGAAGCCCGCAGCCTCGCCTAGGACAAAGGCCTCGCCTCCAGATTTCACGAAGGTGGAGAAGCGGTTCAGGTTGCGACCCACGGTGGCTGAGCTCTTGGGCCCCGCCGAGGGGTGCGGGTGGAGTGGCAACCCTCGTGAGCCCAGCGACAAGTCGGAGTGGGCGGAGAGGCGGTAGGACAGGTGCCGCGGGTCGACGACGACGCCCGGCTCGTCCGCCACGGTGGAGCTGTCATCCCAGTCGTCGTCCCAGTCGTCATCGCTGCCTTGGCTGGTCTGGTATGCGGACCCGCCATAAGGAGGCGCTGTTTGGAAAGAGGATGAGGAGGACAGCGCCGGAGGAGGCGGCAACTGGAAGGGCTCCGCGGCCTGTAGGGGGAGCTGGAGCTGGCGGGGCGCTGTGGTGGAAGGGGGCGCGGGTTCGAGGCCCGCCGAGGGCACATTGGCGTAGCGGGTGGGCGGCGGCTCCAGGCCCGCGGGCGCCCTCAGGACCTGCACATAGGAGGCCGGGAAGAGGCCTCGGTCTCCGCGGCTGTTGACGCCCTCGAACCAGCCCTCGATCTCCTGGTCGCTGCACAGGCTCAGCACCTCGTGCTCCCTCAGAGAGATCTCGCCCGGGTTCTCCGACTTGAAGTCGTACAAGGCGCGGGCCCGGAGCAGCGCCATCGCCCCGGAGAAGGGAGGCGGGAAACCGGCCTTGCCCTCACTCTCAGGAGTTCTTTATTCTCCTCACAAACGGCGCCTTCCTTGCTTCCTTCCTTCTCCTTCCCTCTCGCTCCACACAACTCCTCCTCTCCCTCAGGACCTCTTCAGCCCGGGCCCGGCTGCGGGCCCCACCACGTCGCCAGTTCGGCTAATCCAGGGCCGAGAAGCCGAGCGCAGAGAGGCCGCCCCCATCGATCGCGGCCCCGCTGAGAGAGAGAGAGAGAGAGATTGAGGCGAGAAACAGAGAGAGGAGGCCTTTCTTCCTCTTCTGCTTCTCTCCCGTCGGCTTCTGGGCCCCGCCTGCCCTCTGGCGCAGCTCCAGGCCTGGATCCCTCCCTCTCTTTCTCCGCCTCAGAAAGAAAGAAAGAGGCGGGGCGGGAAAAAAGGAAAGAAGAAAGAAAAGAAGGAGAGATGGGTGAATGGATAGAAGGCAGGCAGAGGTGACTATCATCCAGTGGTTCTCAGCCTTCCTAATTTCCAGACCCCTTAATACAGTTCCTCACGTTGTGATGAGCCCCCCCCCCCCCAACCATAAAATTATTTTCGTTACTACAGTAGAGTCTCACTTATCCAAACTAAACGGGCCGACAGATAAGCGAATATATTGGATCATAAAGAGGGATTAAGGAAAAGCCTATTAAACATCAAATTAGGTTATGATTTTACAAATTAAGCACCAAAACATCATGTTAGACAACAATTTTGACAGAAAAAGTGGTTCAATACGCAGTAATGCTATGCAGCAATTACTGTATTTACGAATTTAGCTCCAAAATATCACAATGAATTGAAAACATTGACTACAAAAATGCCTTGGATAATCCAGAACCTTGGATAAGCGAGTGTTGGATAAGTGAGACTCTACTGTACTTCATTTTGCTACTGTTAGGAATCGCAATGTAAATATCTCAGGCATGGGCAAACTCCGTTGTAGTTGCTGGGATTTATAGTTCACCAACAATCAAAGAGTATTCTGAACACCACCAATGATGGAATTGAACCAAACTTGGCACACAGAACTCCCATGACAAACAGAAAATACTGAAAGGGTTTGGTGGGCATCAGGGCCATATCTAGAAAATTTTGGTGAGGGGGACTTTTTAGCACATCATGAAGAGTACTTCTATAACGCAAAATAAATCAGGCTCCATTGATAAAATTATTTATTTATTTTATTTATTTACAGTATTTATATTCCACCCTTCTCACCCCGAAGGGGACTCAGGGCGGATCACATTACACATATAAGGCAAACATTCAATGCCATAACATAAAGCAGAGACAGAGACAGAAGCAGGCGCGGGCTGGCCTCGAACTCATGGCCACTTGGTTAGAATGATTTGTTGCAACTGGCTGCTAACCAGCCTGAACCAGAGCAGTGGACATTCAAGACAGATAAACTTCAGTGGACACTCATGGGGATTTGGTTAATCAGTTAAAATTTGTGAGTAAACCAGGTTTTTTTTAAAAACCTGAAAAATTTCAGTGGGGTTGAACCCCTCCCCCCCTCCCCCTTGGCTATAGCTCTTGGAGGCATTGATACTTCCACACAGCCAATATAACTCAGAATATCAAGACAGGTAACCCACAATATCTGCTTTGAACTTGATTATCTGAGTACACACTGCCACACTTCAGTTCAATGTGGATTTTATACAGCTGTGTGGAAGAGCCCAGGTAATGGAAAAGACACGTCCAATCCAAGTATGAGTTTTACTTACGGGGCAGCGATTTTGGATGGTAAAGTGTGACCAGAAGGAACAGAAATACAAACAATACAAGCAGGGAGAAGTGCTTCAAGATGTCATGTAAGGTTGGATAGTTATAAAGATAATCTTGCATAGGTGAGTGGGTTAACACATGTAATGAGATAAATAGTCATTGTTCCTATGCAAGTGTAGGAGATAAGAGTAATTTAGACATCCAAGCTGTAGCTTGTTTAAGACCTGTAGCTTGCATGTGACTTGTTGGGGAAAAAAGTAATGTTTGATAAAATGGAAGACAGTAGAAAAAGTGGGAGTTCATACTATGTGTGAATTGATTGAACTGAAACTATAGTCAAACTCGGGATCATAGTCCAACTCTCAGTCCATGCTGGCTTCTGTCATTTATAGGATTACCATAAGCCGAAGTTAACAAAAAGGCAAATAATAACAGCATATAGCAAAGAGGTTTACTGTAGGTGACAGTCTTAAGTCAAAGCTGTCACTCAAATTCTACTTTAGGGATGGGAAAAACACAGCCTGTGGGCCACATGTCATCCCTTGAAGTTTCTATGGCCACACAATGTTATTCTGTGTTCCCCAGTCACCAGCATTTGAAGGAGTTCAGGTTTATTTGCAAAAATAGTCAAAGTGGTCCACAATCCCTTCTGGAGTTTACTGGTCCATTTGTCCTCATTTACATTAGTCCTGAAGCAGCACATACATTTTGGGACAGGCAGCTCTTTTTTCCCCTCCTGGAATAGAAAGTGGCATTTGAACATGTGGCAAGGTGTTGGGAATGTGATGGGCCAATTTGGTTAACAATTCTTTCCAAATTTGAGAGTGGGCTGAGAGGCCAAATGTGAGCTGATGCAGCCCTCAACCCATGACAGTCTCCTCTGCTTTCTGACAAGACTGACATAAGCTCTATAGTAAGCAAGGAAGTGGGTAATTTTGACAGTCAGTTGCCAAATAGAGGAGTGGCTTAAAGAGCTAGGCATCTTTTGCTTGTAGAAGAGAAGGGCGAGAGGAGATACCGCCATGTATAAATATGTGAAAGAATGTCATAAGGAAGAGGGAGCAGGCTGGTTTTCTCCTGCCCTGAAGACTAGGATTCAGAGCAAAGGGTACATATTACAGGAAAAGAGATTGCTCCTCCTCTAGGATTTTCAAATATTTAAACATGGCTATCATCATGTCCCCTATCCACCTTTTCTTCATGGCTAAACAAACATACTCAGTTTTTAAAGCCATTCCACATAGGGCTTGGCTTCCAAACATGTGATCATTTTGGTCACTTTTCTCTGTACAGTATTATTACCTCCCACAATCTAGACCAGGGGGTCCTCAAACTTTTAAAACCGAGGGCCGGTCCACAATCCTTCAGACTGTTGAGGGGCCGGATTATCATTTGAAAAAAATACAATCAAATTCCGATGCACACTGCATATGTCTTATTTGTAGTGCAAAAACAGCAGCAACAACAACAACAACAACAACAACAACGAAAGAACAATACAATATTTAAAAATAAAAACAATTTTAACCAACATACATTTATAAGGATTTCAATGGGAAGTGTGGTCCTGCTTCTGGCCAATGAGATAGTCAAGTTAATTAGGGTTGTTGTTGTTGTTGTTGTGTGCCTTCAAGTCATTTCAGACTTTGGGTGAGCCTAAGTCTAAAATTTATTTATTATTTATTTACTGCATTTATCTACTACATTCGTATCACACCCTTCTCACCCCAAAGGGGACTCAGAGTGGCTTACAAATTATATGTACATACAATATATTATATTATTAGCATAGCACAATATTAGCATTATATATTACTATATTGAACTATACCACTATACTGTAATATTATTAGTAATATTATATGTAATATAGAATATATAATTAATATTATATGGTATTATTATTAGTGTTATATTGTATTACATTATAATATTATTATCAACATTATATGTATATACAATATATTATATTATAAAACTGAGGGCGGGGGCCAGGTAAATGACCTCAGAGGGCCGCATCCGGCCCCCGGGCCTTAGTTTGGGGACCCCTGATCTAGACACTATATTCCAAATCATAGAATAATAGAGTTGGAAGAGACCTCATGGACCATCCAGTCCAACCCCCTGCCAAGAAGCAGGAAATCGCATTCAAAGCACCCCTGACAGATGGCCATCCAGCCTCTGCTTAAGAGCCTCCAAAGAAGGAGCCTCCACCACACTCCGGGGCAGAAAGTTTCACTGCTGAACAGCTCTTAGAGTTAGGAAGTTCTTCCTGATGTTCAGGTGGAATCTTCTTTCCTGTAGTTTAAAGCCATTGTTCCGCGTCCTAGTCTCCAGGGCAGCAGAACACAAGCTTGCTTCCTCCTCCCTATGACTTCCCCTCACATATTTATACATGGCTATCATGTCTCCTCTCAGCCTTCTCTTCTGTATGCTAAACATGCCCAGCTCTTTAAGCCGCTCCTCATAGGGCTTGTTGTCACAGACAGAACGCCACCAGATAAGATTCAACACAGTTTATTAAAGTTACAGAACCAAAAACGCCCGTAAAAGACAAAGGGCTAGGCAAACACTTGCCTTTAGAGAAAAAGAAACTGAAAAAACGTTTCAAAAGATAAACCGGATTAAACTGGAGTTTAATCCGGGTTAAACCAAAAATGCTTACTTCAGCCTGGCACTATAAACAAACAAAAGCTGGTAAACAAGATTCAAAGAAACACAAATAACTGGCAGCAGATTCCTCTCTGCTATCCAAAAGCTGTGATTGAGTAACAAAGATGTTACTCCTCCGAGCAGCGAGCGAACTCCGGGTTCAAACACATCAATCAGGGCAGCAGCGGTCAGCGGGGTCTCAATCCGGTCCGAGGTCGAAAGCCAGGTTCTTCAGTTCACCAGTTCCACCGATAGCCACAGAAGGGATAGTCCGAGGTCGTAGTCAGTCAGTCAGTCAGTCAGTCAGTCCAGAGTAGGCAATTAGTGTCCGTCAAAAAGACGACGGAGGTCCAAGCTATTAAGATTAAGCACAAGTTGCACAAGAAAAGCCCACACAGTTCCTCCCGCCGTCTATGCCCAGTGTCCTTGGTAACTTACGTATTCAGCAAACGAATCACACCCGTCTTCAGGAAGTTCCCAACAAGAGCCCAAGCGTTCGTCCAGATTACCTTGCCCAACGCAATTAGCCCTGGATTCTAAACCCCATTTTATGCCAGTTACAACTCCTCATCGCTGTCAGCTGTTACCCTAATTCCAGGTGCCTCATCATCATCATCCTCATCAGAGCTAAAACACCTTTGACTACGCCCCACAGCATCCCCAGCTGTGGATCCTGTTCCATCCCTCCAGCTTGTCCACGAGTCTAATCCTGAAACCTGCCAATCGCCTCCCATACTATCATTGCCAGTGGCACCCAGATCCTCTCTTACACGAGTCCATTCCATGTCATCCTCCTCTGAGCTAACCATCTCTTCCTCCATTCCCTCGGTAAAACCCTCAAAGGAGTCTTCGTCAGTTGGTTCTGCAAATAAGTCCCGCAGCCGTTTCCTTTCTCGCTCCTCAAGAGAGTCTGACTCCCGAGGAGTCTTACGACCACGTCTCCCAGTATCGGAGCCATAAGGCTCAACCATAACACTTGTTCTCCAGACCCTTGATCATTTTAGTTGCCCTCCTCTGGACACATTCCAGCTTGTCAACATCTCCCTTCAATTGTGGTGCCCAGAATTGGACACAGTATTCCAGCTGTGGTCTGACCTAGGCAGAATAGAGGGGTAGCATGACTTCCCTAGATATAGACGCTTTACTCCTATTGATGCAGGCCAAAATCCCATTGGCTTTTTTAGCTGCTGTAGCACATTGTTGGCTCATGTTTAATTTGTTATCCACGAGGACCCCACGGTCTTTTCCACACGTACTGCTGTTGAGCCAGGCATCCCCCATTCTGTATCTTTGCATTCCATTTTTTTCGGTCTAAGTGGAGTATCTTGCATTTGTCCCTGTTTAACTTCATTTTGTTAGTTTCGGCCCATCTCTCTAGTCTGTTAAGATCGTTTTGAATTCTGCTCCTGTCTTCTGGAGTGTTAGCATATCTCTCCCAATCTGGGCCCAGGAAGGAACCCTGTGGCACTCCACTTGTGACTTCTTTCTGGGATGAAGACGCATTGGTGAGCACCCTTTGGGTTGGTTCGCTTAGCCAATTACAGATCCACCTAACTGTAGTTTTATCTAGCCCACATTTTACTAGTTTGTTTGCCAGAAGGTCGTGGGGGACTTTGTCGATGGCCTTACTGAATTCTAGGTACGCTACATCCACAGCGTTCCCTGTATCGACTCAGCTTGTAACTCTATCGAAAAAAGAGATCAGATTAGTCTGGCATGACTTATTTTTGGTAAATCCGTGTTGACTATTAGCAATGATTGCATTTGTTTCTAAGTATTTGCAGACCACTTCCTTTATGATCTTTTCCAGAATCTTGCCTGGTATCTATGTGAGGCTGACCAGACGGTAATTGTTTGGGTCGTTCTTTTTTCCCTTCTTGAAGATAGGGACCACATTCGCCCTCCTCCAATCTGCTGGGACTTCTTCCGTTCTCGAAGAGCTCTCAAAGTGATTGCTAGTGGTTCTGAAATAACTTCAGCTAGTTCCTTCAATACTCTTGAATGTAGTTGATCTGGCCCTGGGGACTTGAATTCATTTAGAGCAGCCAGGTGTTCCTGGACAACTTGTTTCCTTATTTGGGGTTGGATTTCCCCTAATCCTTCGTCCATTCCATGTTGCTGAGGTTGAAGACGACTTTCTTTTTGTGAGAAGACCAAGGCAAAGAAGGCATTAAGTAGTTCTGCCTTTTCCCTGTCCCCTGTCACCATCACCCCATGATGCAGCCTAGCTTTGTATTGGCCTTTTTAGCACCACACTGTTGATTTATGTTCAGCTTGTGGTCTACTAAGACTTCTACACCCCTTTCCTATGTACTGTTTTCAACTCAGGTGTCATCTAGCCTACGATTATTGCCTAATTGTAGTACCTCACATTCTCCCTGTTGAAATTGACTTGGTTGGATTCCATAGCATTGAGCATGGCAATTAAAGCAGGATCAAACTGCATTAATTCTCCAGTGTAGATGCACCTCCTGTAAGCCATAGACCAGTTCTCACAGACTTATAAACCCTGACCTCAAAGCTTGTTTTTCAATGGTGTGAGAACTGCTCTTATTTGAAGTAGGAGGGCTGTTCGTATTAACAACTCTTCCTCCCTTTTATTGACTGCTTTCATAGATTGTGACCTAGATTATGGGTCTAGTGACGTAGACTTTGACCCTGCTTCTGGCCTAATATTTTTATATGGAATCTGGACTCCATTCCTTACTTGTGCTCTGCTTCTGCGCTTTTCTTCTTTGATCTTTTTATCGGCTTAGAAATACAGGACATAGATTTACGAAAACATGTAACATGGGGTTTCACTTAGATACATTCCACAATTCTGTCCCATTTATACAAATTCATTATTAATCAAATAATGTTTTCTGTTTCGACTTTAAGACAACATTTTCTAAGAGGTTGATAATAGTTATATAGGTACAAAGAGATAATTTTCCAATTATTTTCTGAGACATAATCTATAGCAGTGGGTCCTCAGATGTTTTTGGCCTACAACTCCCAGAAATCCCAGCCAGTTTACCAGCTGTTACGATTTCTGGGAGTTGAAGGCCAAAAACATCTGGGGGGCCCAGCTTGAGAACCACTGGTTTGTGTTTCTTGTGATTATTAGGTTGTGTCTGACTGTCTGGATCCCCTTCTACACTGCCATATAAAACCCAGGTTATCTGCTTTTAATTGGATTATATGGCAGTGTAGACACATATAAATCAGTTCAAAGCAGATAATGTGGATTAAATGGCAGTGTAGAACCCCTGAGCGTAGTAACCATTGAGCCCTGCTATCTCCACTTGAACACTTTTCCCTTTTTTCATCACTACCTCTTTCGTCTTCCCTCCCCAGCCAATCTATTAATATCCTAGAGAAAACTATAATGGAACCAGACCATTCCTTTGATTTTGCTGTTATCACTGTTAGTGTGGTACCATTAGTGGTGGTCTTAAGATCCTTCTACACTGTCGTATACTCCAGATTATCAAAGCAGATAATCCAGATTATCTTCTTTGAACTGGATTATATGAGTCTACACTGCCATATAACCCAGTTCAAAGCAGATAATCTGGATTTTATATGGCAGTGTAGATGGGGCCTTAGACCTAGACTTTGGCCATATCTCACCCTAACCAAAACTAAACTAATTTTGAGGGGTTATTTTGGTTAACTTGCCTTCTATTTGTGGTAATAAACTGGAATGGGGGTTGTTTGTAATAACAGGGCTGTAATTCATTACTTTTTAGTGGGATAGGAAGGGATTGTGTGTCTGTTACCCATTACTGAATATCTATAATCATTCAGTCAGAGTAATTGGAGCGGTTGGGAAGAAAGACTTACATAGGTGGCTGCCTTATATTGCAGCTGGAGGCCCTTCCAAACAGGTCCTATATCCTGGGATCTGATACCTGCTTTTATTTTTATCCCAGATTATCTGGCAGTGGGGACTCATATAATCCAGTTTAAAGCAGAATACCTGGGATCAGATCCTGGGATATATAAGCCTGTCTGGAAGGGCCCAGGGAAGCCTTGCTTTGTAACCCACTTTGTATTTTTCTTAGGATTGTAACCATGCAACATCTGATATGGCCACTTGGGGGAAGTATATATCCTTTTTCTATATTTTCCAAAAGCACTAGCAACAGAAACAAACTGAACCAGTAATGGGTTACCTTTCAGGGCTGCAATAACTAATACCAACTTGTATTAGGTCACCCTCTGCTGTGAAGAACAATTCGATGTTCTGGTTTTTAAAGTAACTATAATGTTGTTTTTATCTTGTATTGCATTGTTTTTGAATCTCATTGTTTTAGTGGATTATGTGCATTGTATGCTATACTGTTGTCATATTCTTGTTGTAAGCTGCCCCGAGTCCCCGTGGGGAGATGGTGGCGGGGTATAAATAAAATTATTATGATGATGATTATTATTATTTAGTAATAAGTAAATGACAAGTTCATTTTAAAGAGTAACATTCCAAACTTTGATCTTCCCCTACAGCACAAATTTGCTATAAAGACTATAAAAGAGAGGAGAGTATATCACTCCCACATCCCCTTCTATGCCATTGATCTCTAGCCTTATGGCTAGTAAAACAGCATAAATATATGTTTATTTCTCAGACCCCATCAGACCATTTAATGTCGTTCCGAACCAGTACTGAAGAAAGTAGTTTTGTGTGCAGATGGTTACGTAGGAAATCCTAGCACCAGTTAGAGGCCTGGATGGTGATTACACAGGCCCCTTCCACACAGCTGTTTAAAATCCTCATTGAACTGGATTATATAGCAATGTGCACGCAGATAATCCAGTTCAAAGCAGATATTGTGGATTATCTGCCTTGATATTTTAGGTTATATTGCTGTGTGGAATGGCCCACAGACTACAGAGCACTGATGCACACAAAGGGCTTTATTTTGTGAGCTTGCTGTTTGGCTGCCAAAGTTTGAAGCTACCTCCGAACTGCATTAAATGATCAGTGTAGATGACGCCCAGGTTAGGTCTAATAATTATTTGTTTAGAGTCAACAGTGGAGTCTGAAGTTGGGGAAGGAAGAGTGAAATGAAGTATCTCCTGCCCAGTGGTATAGTAGTTGAAGCTTTGGGACTTTTTGATGAGAAGGGATAATGGTATAATCTGCCTTCCATTCAGGCCTCCCTGTTCCTTCTGAGTTTATCTCGAATTCTCACAGTAGATGCGTGAAACTGATTTTTTTAGGTGCTATTCCAGCCACACACTGTCAGCCACAGACAATGGCAAAGGTAAACACCCCTGAACAAATCTTGCCAAGAAAACCCTATGATATTTACCTTAGGGTCATCTTAAGTCATAAATAACTTGAAAATACACAACAACAGAAACATTTTTCTCCTTGTGTAAAGTATTTTTTGGTAGGGATGGGCTTCAATGAGCAATTAAATCCTTTAGTTTACAAGAAACTTGTTCCTGGTAGAAATGAAAACAATTACTGTATGTCTGTTTTGTTGATGTGGATCAACATAACTTCCTGCCTTTCTGGACTCTCCTGAGAGGGTGCCAGTGTGGTTAAGCACCTGCATGTCCAACTTTACCACTTCTTCAACCACATACCAATCTTTGTTGGTATGTCACTGCTGTGCAGGTTCCTGGGCAGATCTAGTTAATGGACCTGGATTGGGACTATCTGAGAGAATTATGTCAGATTGGATTGGATTTACAGAATTTCTCTTCCATCCTGGATAGCTTTGTATTGTTATTTAGGTGGCAAGGGTTGAACATTGGCGGTGCAGGTTATTTATTCTGACTGTTGGCAAATATGTTTTAACAAAACAATGAAAACACCAAATATGTTGTATTAAAGCATTCACCATCATCACAATACAACTGAAGCTGGTACAAAGCTGAGTACAATGAAAGTAATAGCAAAATAATGATCATTTAGTAAATTTCCTGAAAGGAAATTAATTAATTAATTATCATAATAATCTAATATTTGCCTGATTATTTCAAGGTGGAGGGCTCACTGTTCCTAACAAGTTTTATTGAGTCCGCCTTCACTCACATCCCTTGTACATTTGGGGGTTTGAATCCCAGACTTAATAGAGAGCTTTGTTGTCAACCTGTTGTTGATTTTGCTGCATTTCACCCTGTTCTGTTGAAATTTATCTTTGTCACTAGAGGTCAGGAGAGAGCTATTAACAATGCAGTCCTGACATGGGATAAGCAGAACTGTAGATATACCATATTAGCAATATGCAAGAAAACTAGATTTGAAGGATCACAGCTGTAAGTGGATAATATGTTTATAATCTGATTCCTTGCTTAAAGAAAATGTTTCTTGTAATAGCAACATGCTAGAAAAAAAGGCCCATTTTGACACTCCTTTGGTTAGGGAAAGGACCAGCTCAAAAATTACATGCAGCACCCAAGTCACAGGGTGGCTACTAATCTGCTTTTCCTCCAAAGAAATTGAACTAACTTATTCCATCCTCCTTCCCTCTCTCCTTCCTTCCTTCCTTCCTTCCTTCCTTCCTTCCTTCCTTCCTTCCTTCCTTCCTTCCTTCCTTCCTTCCTGGAGAATCAGAGTAGACTTTCAATCTATCACTGCTATGTTTTGAAAGTTTTAAAATACTCTCTCCCTAATTAAAATGGTAGCAACAACTCCTAATACAGTGGTTCTCAACCTGTGGGTCCCCAGATGTTTTGGCCTTCTACTCCCAGAAATCCTAACAGCTGGTAAACTGGCTGGGATTTCTGGGAGTTGTAGGCCAAAACACCGGGGCACTCAAAGGTTGTCCTAATATGTAATATCACTAGAGGGCAGTGGGTGGTTTTGAAAAATACTTCAGAGATAAAAAGGATTTTTAATAACATGATTTACAGTGTTATGAGGGATCTGAAATATAAAGGACTTGTTTATGAGGGATACAGTCAGAATTGCTGTCTTTTTCAAATCTGAAATGAACCTTGTAAAGAAAGATCCCAGTAACATTATTAGAAGTGCTTGATATGGAAACGGGCGACACAAGATCTTTCTTTACATGTCAAAAGGTTATGAGATGATGGAAATATTTAAGTAGAAATACGTTTTTCTTGTTCAAGGAAAGAATCAGAGTTCTCATCTCTAGCATTTCTTTTTATTTTACTTATATTTCAATTTTGCTTTGATAATAACAGCCACAGCTGTTTCCAAGTATGGCTTGCTGCAACGGAAAGAGTTGGCGTTTATAGACAATTCTTTTGAATGCTAACAGCAATTCTGAAGCAACATTTTTCATTAAATCAGAAAATCCTTCTTCCTTTTCACCACAGTTCTGTGCCTATTGGCTTGCTCTCTTGCAGCTGCATTTCTAGAAAGTGCCATGCAAATTAAAGAGATCACTTAGCATCAGGCACAATTTGGCTGTCAATGTAAGAGGAATCTGAAACCCACCTGCTCCATTTGTACTCTCTGAAATGTCTAAAGATGGGATTGTGAGTCTTAACAAATAAAGATGTTTTGATTACGGTGATGGTAATACCTGTATTTCCTCAAAAATAAAACCAGAACTTGTATTAATTTTTGCTCCAAAAGGTGCATTAGGGCTTATTTTCAGGGGATGCCATGTAAAACTTATCTACATTTATTCCTGCACAACAATCTACATTTATTCATGTACAGTCATGCCATCTTCTGGAACATCATAATAACTCTCCAGATCCCAAATTCTGACCTAAATTTCTTGTGACTCCATTTCCTGCAGAGCCATTAACCTCAATCTCTCATTTCCAGCAATAAAGCTCTCTTTAAATGAGCACTTCTTTTCCATGTAGCCTGCTCGTAGTTCATTAGCAACACAGATATCAGTGATTAAGTATGTCCGTTACAACACATGATGTATTGAATTACAACGATTCATATTAGACACAATCACATGTGTTCATTATCAAGTGTGCACATTATTTGTGTGTTGCGTCTGTACAATTGGTCATTCCCCAATAAGTCTATAATTCATCTATTTACATAAGCATTGACCTCTTCTCCAAAGGCACCCACTTGGGTATTTACAAATACTTAATTATAAATGATATTATTATTTATTTTAAGTATTAATAATAATATTATATATTATTACATATTATTTTTTTTTAATTCAATATGTCTCTTATGTGTTAAAATGAAAGTACTAAATGAATCCTCTGGCTGGTTATCTTAACTGGGGCTTATTTTGGGGATAGTGCTTATTTTTTGGTTAGGTCTTATTTTCGGGGAAATAGGGTATATGCAAGTATATCTTCAGTATGCACCCTCAGTTTGCTTTCATTCTATAGCAAGCAAGGGATTGAACTGTAACTCAGCTTTTTTTTAATCGTTGGCTTATGTTGGCAACAGCTAATAGAAGCTAAAGTTTCAGTACCATCTGGAAAGTCAGAAGTTCCCAATTCTTACTATAAATCTTTCCAGTTCCCACTGTGCATTGTGGAAGGTGAGTTGTTTAGTTCCAGTAGCATGTTTTAGAACATTGAAAGAATGTTAAAACTATCACCTTGGAAACCATATGAGTTCTGCAGGTATTATTTCAAACTTGGATACACTGGCCAAAACACATTTTGGTGCCTTAAATTTTAGCCCAGGGTATATTTGACCCGCTGATTCCAAAAATTGCACCAGTTTTCCCTTATCAGCTCTAGATTTTGAGATATAGAACATATGCCATCTACCAGTTGTAATCTGCTCACCCATAGAAAATCACAGTAACCATATCTAAGAAACTAGAGCTGATGCTGTTTATCCACTGTATTAAACTCTAGCGCCTTTTAGATCTGTCTAGGCAGTGTTCCAGAAGCATTATCTCAGTTTATGTTTCCTTTAGCAGGTCTGTCTGGGTATGTGGCATATGAAGTGTAGTCTAAAGTGCATTTTTATCTGCAGTGAGACTTCTGCTAACTTCAACTGCAACACTGGACCTGAAAAATCTCATATCTGCCAAAGAGAAGACCCCATGGGATACAAAATTTGAGAATAACAGTAACCATTGCAACTGTTCATGCATTTTGCTTCAGTGGTTTCTCTATTCCTTACATCCGACTTACAAATGACGCATAGTTAAGAACGGGTGTTAACAGGAAGTGAAAAAATCTACCCTAGGAAGGGAAATTCATTCCTGAAAGAGTTATCATGGGGAAATTGTGTCTCCATTGAAGCTTTAACACCAATTATTTTTTCCACAACAAACCATATTTTTTCAAAATCCAATTATCACAGGGACAGAAAGTGAGGTGACATCTTCTGAACAGGGATTAACCCTTCCCTTGCTATCCAAAGCTCATATATGGCTCTATATGGCAGGAGTTAAATTTTTAAAATGTACCTGTTCTGACTTACATGCAAATTCAACTTAAGAACAAATCTACAGAACCTATCTTGTTCATAACTTGGAGACTGCCTGTACTTGGTTAGCTAGGTTCTGTCCAGATTCCCTTTGTATTCCCTCATCATCTGGTCCAGGAGTTTTGCTAGATTTTGGTTCTGAAATCTCATAGAATAGTGTGCAGATGAACTGGCCCAGTTGTTAAGAGAATTTTGGTGTGTGCATGTGTGTGTTTTTCATAAGTTTTGAGTGATTCAAAAATATTTTATTAAACGAATTTCTGTGTACAAGAATGTATGATATGTTTTAAAGCAAATCTAGTGGTGATTGGAGGAAGACTAATGTTGATTTTAAATATTAGGTATTAATTAACGTTAACAGTTCCATTTAAAATGCATTATGTTTATGTTGGTGAACCCATTCTCCAACAGATTTGATTGTTTTCCTGATGAAACAGTGGAGAAACGTAGTTTAACTTCAGAAGACTGCTACATTGCTACAAGGTAATACATTTTTATAAGATCTCTTTTTTCTTTGCTCTAGGTCAAATGATTTGGATATATAAAATGCAAAAAGGCTGTTTGTTTTCCATGCCAATCAGTTTAGTATGTGAATTTCTTATATGGCAACACTTACCAATCCCAGGACTTGTGTGTATGTATAAATAGGTGTTGGGTCACCTCACATCCCATTATTAAATATGTCATCATTCAGTTTGAAGTCATAAATCTATGAAATAAAAATTATGTTTTGTGTAAAAATTGTTTTATTAAGGACATTATTGCACAAGAACCCCCATCTTGCAATGTTTGAACAACACAGGATAGTAACTACTTACCAGCATGATGGGGGTGACACTGCATAGCCATTGGCGCTGCATTACCGCAATGTTTCAGCAGTGGACAGCCACACTTCTAGATGTGTGGCATAACTCCACCCTCCCACTGTGCTGCTTCTCCATTTGTGTGTTTAGTTTTTTGTAGGCACTTTGCAATTTTAGCTCACCTGAAGTTACACTGCACACCTAGAAGTGCAGCTTCACACTGCCAGGGCAATTGTAAAGTGCTGGATTAAAAAACTTAAACATTCCAGCTAAGGGAGATCAGAGAATGATGTCAAAGAAGTGCTTGGATTCATCACATGAGATAAGTTCCAGGATGGTGGCATGATTAGAAACATAACCCAGATGGTTTTATTGTGGGAAGGTGGCAGACTGAACGGTTTGGGACTCTACCTTCGTGATTGTGTTTCTCCTTATGAACCCGTGTGATCTCTTCGATCATCGGGGGAGTCCCTCCTCTTGCTCCCACCTCCATCACAAGCATGGTTTGTGGGCCTTCTCTGTGGTGGCCCCTCGGCTCTGGAACTCCCTCCCCAGGGAGATCAGGCAGGCACCCACCCTGGTAGCCTTTAAGAAAGACTTAAAAACCTAGGTCTTCCAGTGTGCCTTCAATAACTGATCACAAGAATCACCTCAGTACTGATTATTACCAGGCCTGATGTATTGTTGTTGTTTTTTTGTCCTTATTTGGTAATAACTCTCTTCATTTATCCCACCCTGAATTCTCCTATTATACTACAGCACTTTTATCTACTGTACCTCATCAGACTTCAATTATGCACTCCTCGCACCACTGCCCAGTCTTTTACTATTTTAATCGCTATATTGTTCTTATTCAGCGGTTTTATTTACTATTACATTATTGGTTAAAATTGTGGTTTAATCTGTGTAATTTTAAATGTTGATGATGTTTGTATTCGTTGTGAATGTGTTTTATCTTGTTTATTGTGGAAATTTGGGCTTGACCCCATGTTAACCTCCCCGAGTCCCTGCAGGGAGATGGAGGTAGGGTATAAAAATAAAGTTGTTGTTGTTGTTGTTATATTACATTACATTGTCTGATAAGGACCATCACCAAAAGTTATAGTTCTGCTAATGTGCTGTACTGTTTCCATCTTTGTGTGATAAAGTCCTAAATTTCTGATAGAGTCAATCTATCTGTTAGGAGAAAGAGCTAAAAAAGATAAGTTGGGTTTTTTCAAGTACAGGTAGTCCCCAAGATATGAACAGGTAGGTTCTGTAGGTTTGTTCTTAAGATGAATTTGTTTGTAAGTCAGAAAAGGTACATTTTTAAGTGTAACTCAATCCAAATGTACATACCTTTGGATAGCATAAGGAAGGGTTAGCACCTTGTGGCATTTGCTTTGCTGTTTGTGCCCCTGTTCAGAAAATTTCACCTCACTTTCTGTCCCTGTGTTGATTGGATTTTGAAAAAAATGGCTTGTTGTGGAAACAAGGATAGGTGAGAAAGTTTCAGTGGAAACACTTTTCCCCCATGATAACTCTGTCAGGAGTGAATTTCCCTTCCTGGGGATAGATTTATTTCACTTCAGATGTTTGTAACTCGGGGACTGCCTGTATTACCTTATGCTAAATCATCAAAATCATCATCATAACCATTGGTTCTGATCCCCATACGAACACTAGAAAACCCCATTTGGGGTGTCACTGTCCCTGCTTCTGTTGTTTTCCTGCCTCAGCCTCTGAGGCAAAAAGGCATTATCTCTTGAGAAAGGAAGTTCAGGAGAATAACAGACGGTAGTGGACTCCCTTCCATACAGAAGAGAGCAGACAGCCCCACTTCTTGGTTACACATGGTTCGTGAATCTTCGATTTGTTTAAATGCCTTCTGCTTCCCTCTGAAGTGAAAATATGTCTTGCAAAGTTTATTTTTGGGGAGGGGTTCCATTATCTATTTTTACTGCTAAACATGAAGGTTTTCTTTGTTTGAAAAGTTGTTGGCAGTTGCAGGGTGACAATCCTTGGATGGGGAGCATTATGATTCTTTAGAAGTTTCCATATTGTGTCTTCAAAAGAAAACATTTTCAAATTGCTTTGTATCAGTTGAGGATATAATCTTAGAACCATTAGCAGCAGTTTTTGTGATTGCAGGGATACCACACTTTGATATTGCTACATAACATCTGCTTTGAAGTTTTTATGAGAATATTTGTTTGTATTCATGGCCTAGAAAGAATGTAGACCCAAAAGAAACACACAATTCACAGTATATAAATGTTTCCAGTCTTGCCTTAAGTCATTTATTGTTATACAGTTAGATGACATACATAACTCAAATTCAGTTCAGGAACAGTATTTATCTATTTATCTATTTTCATGTTGTTCATCAACTAAATTAATTTCAGAAATGTTTCAGACATGTTCTTTTTCTCTTGGAATTCTTGGAATTCCATTGGCAAATATTTCACAAAACATTTCCATGTCATCATTCTAATATATATGTTTAATGTATAATTATGAAATTAATGATATGAATAGGAGTAAAAAAAAAGAACTAGAATAAAAATGTCAGTAGAACTGTCACCATCAGAAAATGAGTACTTTTTGGTCAATAAAATAGCATTACTCATAACTTACTAATAATAAAAGTCTTATTGGATATTTGATTTTTCTTATGTGTGGCTATATTGCCCTTAGTAAAAAAATCAAGAATTAAAATTATGTTTCTAAATATCATTTTCTTAACCACTTTTAATCTGTTGATATAGAGGGTATTGATACAGTATATAGTGCACATGTTTATGTTTGTAAAGGTGCCAGTGCTACTTTCTAGAGAGCAAAACCGGTTTGAAAGAAATTTAAAGATGAAAAGATAGCAGAAAGAGAAAGAGACATCAATCCTTTCTCTACCAGTTGTATTATTGTAAGTAGCAGTAGTTTTGGTAGTCTGTGTGCATCTTTACTCGGATAAGTATGCATATAGAATGACCATGTGTGTTTGAGTTTACTGTAAGCTTGATCAATCTCCAATATATACATGACAAATAAGGTGATAGTCTGCTGTAGGTATAGAAAACTGGGTGGGTAGATATGGATAACAGATGACAATTCGGCCCAACATCCCCGTATTATCCATACCAAGCATACTTGAAATTGGCATCTGTCACAATGGCTGCTTCTACATAGCCACATAATCAAAATCTGAATGTGGATTAAAGAAATTCAGTTCCACCCTAGAGAGTTTCCACATGCACCCCGGGACAGTGAAAAAGCTACTGCAGCATTCACAAAGCTCCCTTTGTGCTAAATCGATCCAACAGAATGACATATTTTGTTTTCTTACCCCGTTTGGAGAAATGTGCTGAACTGCATCAGCCCATCAGATGGGAATCATCATCTTCCTACTCAAATACAAGAGATGGAAAGTGATTTCTTCTTGGGAAGGGAGGAAAAAGGTGTTTTTTTTTTACCTTCCTGAAAGCACCATATCTGGTTCCTTTATCTGAATTTTCAAATGGTGATGCTGTTTACATGAGTGCTGCACATGTTCCTCCCAAATTTCTGCTCTGCAACGACCATATACTGATCAGCTGCAGTTTATTTATCACCAATTTTGGACTTTCTCCTGAGTTTTTTATTGCATGTTTTCCATGTGGATGTGTTGCAGCACCCATTAGGGGCTTGCGTTTTGTCCACCCCATCCACCCCCATAAGCTACATCATTCTGGATTTTACAGCATGTGTAGATAAGGGCCAATATTTCTCATCTGTAAGATGAAGAAATATAAGTTTAGGGATTTCATTTTGGGCAGTCTTTTTCACTTCACATGCTTCTCAATATACCATCTGACAGCAACAACAGTCGTTGAGGAAATAATACTTTGATTCTGACATTTTTACATCAGTATTCTTAACCTGCATCATATAGTTAGAGTAAAACAAAAAATATGAACAAGTTAAAGACTTCTCTTTGAAAAGAGAGTTCCTGTATTTAGATGAAGGTCATGCTTTTAAAAAACATTTTGATCATCATTTAGTCATGCGAATACATTTATTACAGTCACATTCTTTCTTTTAATGTGTCCAAATGGCAACAAGAGCCTGTATTTAGTTTGGCTCCTTCTCCTCTGAATTCCTTTACTATACATAGCTCTGCAGTCATGCTTACAGTTATCTTAACAAGATGTGAAAGGAGACATCCTAACTTAAACAGCTGTTCTTTTCCCAAAAGAAGACTGCTGAAATATTTTGAATACCACATGTAGCAAATCATTGTTGGGAGAATAAAAGGCCACTTTGAAGATCAGTTGTTACATACAGTACTTATAAAAAAATATCCTTACATACTGCTATGCAATATACTAATTTATCTGGGACTGAAAAGTCATAAATTTTAGTTTTTAAAATGCCTTGTCTTGTTCTTCAGAAGTAGGAGTTCCACCTCTTGGTTTATTTGCGCTTAAAGGACTTATTTCGATCAGTTGTAATGCTGATAAATACAACAGTTTCACAATTCAGTATTACACATCAGTGAAAAGCAGCCTTCATCCTTTGTCTCTTGAATTCAAGCGATGTAAAATTTTGAATGCAACCTTCTATTTCCACCCTTTCCCATATATAGAACCTTCCTTTCACACATTCTTCTACATCCATGTTTTACAGGATTCTCTCTGCTTTGTCAGATTGTTTTGTTATGAATGTGTGGGTGCATTCAGTTCACAGGAACAAGTATTGTCTTTGACATCAAAACAATCAAGTTCAACACACTAAGTAAAATATGCAAAAGCTTGCCTTTATCTTCATTGTGAATACAGCTCTGCATGCATATCACCACAGTTCACGACTGTTCTAGTTAAAGTAGAAACAATGTTGTCTCACCCATAACAAAACGTCTACAGTTCATATCCTGCCAAATGCCTTGGTTTCAATAACCAAAATGCCATCGTGGCAGAAGATAGCAGTCAGATCTTTTGTTTCAACTCCATCAGGCAATTTGTATTGTCTAGTAAAGCTTCTGGCTATAAAGCCATGTTCATCCATCCTGGGTCCATGCTGAGCTTTGATCAGCAGCCAGCCTTCAAAGGTTTGAATGATAACATCTTCAGGACGGAACTGCACAACATCTAGTAAGACTTGAAATTTGGGTTTTTCTTCATTTGTACTGTGCTGTTCTGTTTCCACTTCACCCACATCCTTTGTCTGTACAGCCACTGCTGGGCCTGGCAAGGCGTAGAGAGAATGGTTTAACTTGCATGCTTCCAAATCTTTGTTAGTAAAATATTCCTGATAACGTACTGGAGTTTCCACCCAGTGCCGTATAACTACTCCCTCCATTGCTGAAATAATGTTGATAATCTGCTGCTTTATTTCTTCAGTAGGAAGAGTCCAGTTCACCAACTGGAACAATCCACACTCTTTCCAGTTGTACGTCCACATATAAAGTAGTTTATCGGCTGAGGTAGCTTGTCATTTTTAGCTCTGTCAGATACTATCTCTTCTGTGGGTGTGACTTAGATCCATGAGACGCACTGGATCTTTTCACGTGCTGACAATTGAGCCCTATTTATAGCATTGGTGCCTGAACTGTTTAGAAGTTTTCATTTTCATTACTTGGTATGACACATTTTATGGTTTCTCTTTTGTTATTATGGCTATTGTTATGAATCAATATATGCGTATGTATGTGTTGTGATAGACAAGTTTAACTTATTAAAAATGATAGCCCTGTTGAGGAGGTTAGGTGGGATTGGAGAGGATATGAGTTTTAAAGGCCATTTTAGTGTATTTACTCAATTTTATTCTTTTACCATGCTGTTACTATTTAACTTTTGTATTGCTCTTTTTAAACTGTAAAGTGTGGATAGATGTTAGCTGCCTTGAGTCCCCATGGGTAGAAAGGTGGGATATAATTAAATATGATGATGATAATAATGATGATGATAAAATTATTACACAAGCATGTTGAGTTTGCTGGAACCCGACACAAACAGAAATGATTTTATAGATTCTTATCATGTAAGAATCTAACAGGGACAGTTGTCTGATTCTATTTTTTTTATTAAAATAAACAATATGACTGCTCAGTTGCAGTCCAAATTCTTATTGACCTGTTTTGTCCTACTTAAGATTCCCTGTGCTAGGGTTGATTTTTGAGACCGCAATCACATTTATTTTATAATTTTAACCATTGTTATTTGCCTTCAAGCCATTTCCAGTTTAGGGCAATCCTATCAGTGAAATTATCTTGGTACGATTTGTTCAGACAAGGTTTGCCATTGCCTTTCTTTGAGGCTGAGAGAGTTTGACTGGTGGGTCTCCATGTCTAAGCAAGGATTTGAACCCTTAAAGTACTGTGCTACACTGGTTCTCCATGTCTTCAAGTAATTTCTGACTTAAGGCAACCTTATTACAGGGTTTTCTTAGCAAGTTTTATCCACTTGGTTGCTGTTATCTTTTCTGAGGGTTCAGGAGTATGATTTACCCAATATCCCTCACTGGATTTCCATAACTGAACGGGGATTTGAACCCTGTATTCCTACAGTCTTAGTCCACTACTCAAACCACTATACCATACTGAATTTCAGGCTGAATCTATACTGAATCATCCAGTTCAAAGCAGATGATTTAAATGGCAGTGTAAATGGGGCCTCAGTGCCTACATTCTCCTGCAAAAAAACAAACAAAAAACAATTAACTATTATAGTGAGTTACTTAAGCCGGGGCCAGTGGGGAGGGGTGGGGGTAGTGGTAGTGGTGCGTGTTGTAAATGTGTAAACAGTTTGGAACCTAAAACAAAAGCTATTCTTATTCATGATATGTTTCCCATTCCAGCAAGCATTTCAGCCCTGTTATAATAGTAAACATGGATATTTTCAATGTGGCAACAGAATTGCAGATATTTCTGATTTTTTAAAATGATGGCATTACTTATGTTCCATCTGCTTCTACAGAAAACTACTTAGATATCCACATACATTTAACATAGAGATACATAATGTTATCCTGCACTTACTGAGCAGAGCTGCAGTCTTTGGTTTGTGTGCATATACAATATTATGTGTTACATGTATTCAGAATATAGCTGGTAGTCAAATCCTCTACTAAACTTTTATGATTTCTCATGTGTGTCACTGTAAAGTAAGGGTGAACAAAATGTGGCTTTCAGCCTTTTTGGAAGCTCTTGAGTTTCCAGACACCTTTTTGTTGCAAAAAATTTTTGAAAAAAAAAAAGATTTTTTTTCCTGGAAATTTCTATAAGTGGAAACTCAGCTTTTGGATAGGTCACATTGAGCCCACAGGCCTTAGTTCGGCAATCCCTAATTTAGAGTATGTCTATCCTACTCTTCAACCAGAAAGGTTTTCAAAGTGGTTTCCACATTGTTAAGTTGACAGTTCCCTGTCCTTAGACTTACAGTCTAAATAAGACACCACACACAAGGAAAAGGGAATGACTGTATGGGAGGGAATTAAATTCAGCAGATACTGCCTATTCCTCCCTCCCTCCACAGCCAGAGTATGGCCCTTCATCTGATTCCAGACCTAGATATGATTGAGCTGTGCCTGCTTCTTCTTTTCTTCTGAAGCCATGGCAGTCATGATTGGGATGAAGGGAGGGTCCTTTATCTGCTCCTGGGCATAGGAAAGGTAGAGTTGTGCTTTTGTCTCTCTACCTGAAAGTCAGGATAGTGGCAGTTAGAATGGAGGGAGGGCATTTCATCTGCTTCTGGACCTAGGCATGGTGGAGCTATGCCTGCCTCTCCTTCTTTCCTTGTGATTCCATGGCAGTGGCAGTTGGGATGGAGAGAGGGTCTTTTATCTGGTTCTGTGCTTAGGAATTGCCCTATGTCACCTTCTTCCTCTCTTTCTCTTCTGCGCTCTCTCTCTCTCTGAGGCCAGGGCAGTGTCAGCTGGGATGGATGGATGGATGGAAGGTGTTTCACCTACTTCTGGGCCTATGCAAGATGGAGCTGGGTCCGCTTCTTCTTTTCTCCCCTAGACCCCCAAAACTGTCATCTCCATTGTAAGATACACTGCTGTTATTCATTAAAATATAACATATGACATATAGTGTTCCAGCTCTAGAAGCTTTCAAATTGGGTGAGATGTGTTGAAAATAGCTTTTGCTTGTCTCTACCAAGGTCAGGTGTTCTGCTGTACTAAGACTTGCAATAAATAAGCTGACATTTTTAGAAGATTCAGTGTCCTTGGCTAACCAAAGGCTGGAGCAAATGCTACTATCACCATAGTGATGTTGCTGAAAATATCTTTCCCTTGAGGAGTGATCCTCCTCTTGGAAGTAACCTTATGAGCTATGTTAAGAGGTCTCATTGCCTTCATCAGTGGCTGCCAAGACTGTGAAGTAGGGGGATGGAAACTTTTATAATGGCAGCAATTCAGAGAGTAAATAATTCTTTGTGTTTTGGCTAAAAATGTGAAGGCTCAAGGGAAAACTTGAACATTTTTGGGAAAATGTTTTTGCACATTTTCCCCCAAAGAATAAAAAAGTTGAATATTACAGTAGAGTCTCACTAATCCAAGCTAAACGGGCTGGCAGAAGCTTGGATAAGCGAATAGCTTGGATAATAAGGAGGGATTAAGGAAAAGCCTATTAAACATCAAATTAAGTTATGATTTTACAAGTTAAGCACCAAAACATCATGTTTTATAACAAATTTGACAGAAAAAGTAGTTCAGTACGCAGTAATGTTATGTTGTAATTACTATATTTACGAATTTAGCACCAAAATAGCATGATATATTGAAAACATTGACTACAAAAATGGCTTGGATTATCCAGAGGCTTGGATAAGTGAGGCTTGGATTAGTGAGACTCTACTGTAGTATTTTCTTTTGGTATAGTAAATACAATATTTACTCCACCAAAATTATTTCTAAAAATTATGGCATTTTGTGAGATTGGTTTTTTTTTTGTCTGTTGGAGGCAAGTATGAATGCTACAATTAGCCAGAATGGTTAACATGTTAATCAAACATGTTTGATTTCAGCTTCAAAGCCTGGCTGCTTCCTCCCTGAGGGAATCTTTTGTTGGGAGGTGTTAGCTGGCCCTGATTGTTTCATGTATGGAATTCCCCTGTTTTCAGAGTGTTGTTCTTTGCAATGTTTTCTGTTCTTCTACTGTCTGTGTAGATGAAGAAGTACCCATATGCAGTGCTTTAGCGCACACACTCAAAAAGAAAGGCTGTGGCCCTCTGAAACGAGAGGATTTGCCAGGTTTTGATGATGCAAAGCTATTCAGTGGTATTCATGCTGGCCAACAATGGATTCCCCAAGGTAGGAAGCCAGGCAAGTGGGATTTATATCCCTGTGGAATAATGTCCAGGGTGGGAGAAAGAAATCTTGTCTGTTGGAAGTAAGTATGAATGCTGCAATTAGCCAGAATGATTAGGATTTAATGGCCTTTTAGCTTCAAAGCCTGGCTGCTTCCTCCCTGGGGGAATCCTTTCTTGGGAGGTGTTAGCTGGCCCTGATTGTTTCCTATCTGGAATTCCCCTGTTTTCAGAGTGTTGTTCTTTATTTACTGTTCTGATTTTAGAGTTTTTAAATACTTGGGAGCCAGATTGTGTTCATTTTCATGGTTCACAGCAGAATAATAATGACAACAATAATAATAATAATAATAATAATAATAATAATAATAATGACTTTGAAAATACAGAGTATTTCTCTCCCTCCTCCCTGGGGGAATTCTTTGTTGGGAGGTGTTAGCTGGCCCTGATTATTTCCTGTCTGGAATTCCCGTTTTCATTGTGTTGTTCTTTATTTACTGTCCTGATTTTAGAGATTATATTGTTCTGTTTTATTTTACCACAGTAATTTTATATATTATATTTATAAGCTTATATTATCTGTTTTGAACTGGATTATATGAGGCCCCTTCTATACAGCTGTATAAAATCCACACTGAACTCAAATTCAAAGCAGATACTGTGGATTATCTGCCTTGGTATTCTGGGTTATATAGCTGTGTGGAAGGGCCTTGAGTCTACACTGCCATATAATCCAGTTTAAATCAGATAATCTGTATTTTATAGGCAGTGTGGAAGAGGCCTAAGTGAACCCTGCCTGTCCCCCAAGTGCCATTGTGGCTGAGGGGGTTGCTATGACATGAAGTGGGTGGAGCCTAAAGGGGGCGGGGCGGGGCCCACCCTTCTGACTGGCAGCCAGGGGGAGAATGGCTCTTCCTCATCCTACCCCACCTTTGTGTTTTTGGCATTTTTTAAAAAATTGGACTTTATATTTCTAGGTTTATTTGATTGAAAGACATAGATTGGATGACTATGTTTTTTGTGGCCAAATTTGGTTTGATTTGGTTCAGTGGTTTTGTTGTTTACTCCATGGGAAAAATGTACATTACATTTTTATTTATATAGATGAAGTTTGTGGGCTGGCAAATAGTTGTTCTACATAGCAGAACCTAATTTTTTTTCCAATAGAGTTCTTAGAACTGCTTTAGAGGTATAGGAAAACAATCCTTTTTCAAATAAATATTCACAGATTTTGCTATCCAGATCAGGGGTCCCCAAACTAAGGCCCAGGGGCCGGATGCGGCCCTCCGAGGTCATTTACCTGGCCCCCGCCCTCAGTTTTATAATATAATATATTGTATATACATATAATATTGATAATAATATTATAATGAAATACAATATAACACTAATAATAATACCATATAATAATATTAATTATATATTCTATATTACATATAATATTACTAATAATATTACAATATAGTGGTATAGTTCAATATAGTAATATATAATGCTAATATTGTGCTATGCTAATAATATAATATATTGTATGTACATATAATTTGTAAGCCACTCTGAGTCCCCTTTGGGGTGAGAAGGGTGTGATACAAATGTAGTAAATAAATGCAGTAAATAAATAAATAAATAATAAATTTTAGACTTAGGCTCACCCAAAATCTGAAATGACTTGAAGGCACACAACAACAACAACAATCTTAATTAACTTGACTATCTCATTAGCCAGAAGCAGGACCACACTTCCCATTGAAATCCTGATAAATGTATGTTGGTTAAAATTGTTTTTATTTTTAAATATTGTATTGTTCTTTCATTGTTCTTCTTCTTGTTGTTGTTGTTTTTGCACTACAAATAAGACATGTGCAGTGTGCATTGGAATTTATTTGTATTTTTTTTTCAAATGATAATCCGGCCCCTCAACAGTCTGAAGGATTGTGGACCGGCCCTCGGCTTAAAAAGTTTGAGGACCCCTGATCCAGATGTCAGCCTCTTTTGCTAGCTTTGGCCAGTCGAATGGTTCTTACAAAGAATAGTTGCCCTCACTTCTTCAAGAAACTGATGTAGATCATTAAGTCAAACAATCTGAAACTCATTTATCAAAACTAGACAAGTATGTGTCTCAGTTACCTCTCCAAAATAAAGGTTCAAAGGTAGCTCACACACAAGAAGCACAAAATATACTTTGAAAAGACATAGACACAATATCAAAACAGAGCATCAGACTAAGCATAAGCGACACTGTGAATCAATGCAGTTTGACACAATTTTAATTACCATGGATAAATGCTGTGGAACTCTGGGGTTTGCAGTTTGATGAGGCACAAGCAGCCTGACAGAGGAGGCTTTTAAAATTATCAGTCTTAGGATTCTATATCATTGAACCATGGCAGTTAAAGTAGTGTCCAATTTGAATGGATTTTATGTTGCAGATGTAGCCATAGAGGTCAAAAATCAGACAGCAATAATTAAGTGTAATTGGAACATCAGTACATAATACTTTCTGCTTAACAAAGCAATATAGGCAGAGTAACAGAAGGAAGCATAATGGAAATCTGACGTGCGAGTTCTACAGTGTTTCCATTGTGTTTGGAGTTTGGACATGGAATAGAGGAATTGTGGAAGGCTGGGGGAGGCACATATTCTCCCACAAAGACCTTTTTGCATATGTTTTCAAAAGGTACAACATTTCAAGAGGTACAACATTTACACATTGATGCAGGAGCACAATGCCACTACTAGATCCTGGCCTTGGAATCCGCATCCAGCATGACCATGCTGGCTGAGGATTCTGGGTCTTGTAGTCCAAAACAAATTTCCCAGCATTTGGACTGGCCAAATAGTCTTTGCCTTTCAATGTTTGTTGTTCTGTGTGCATGTACATAGAATTTGGATAACACCAAACAAAATGTGGTAGGAGTTCTGGCTTAAAACTTGTAAGAAATGTTTCACAGGCAACTTGAGTTAAAGACATTTGAAGCCACTGAGGTCAAAGTACCTGACTTCTGTGGTGAATTGAACAATGGCTATATGTTTGTGCATGTTGTGTATATACAATATTCTCCTTCCTTGGACTCCATAGTATAACTATAATGTGCTCCCCCAGTTACCTGTATGAACAAAATATCTGAGCAGACATCAGGAGTGCTTTTCAAAGTATGAAAATTGCAAATCAAGGAACACTGGCCACCGTTCTTAGTGGAGAAATGAACATTTATCCAATTTGTCGTCACAGATATCTGCTCCCTTGTGTATGATCCTGGTATTACACATTTTATATATCAATTTTTGCCTTTTGTATATACAGTATTTATAAAAGCACTTTATTTTATTTCTACTCAGAGAACATGAACACAAAATCACATGCACATTATAGATTGCAATTCAGTTAACCAACTAAATGCAGCGGTCTTTTGATAACATTATTAAAGAAGATTGAACATGAAAAGAGAATTGCTTAAGGGCTCTACATATGGGAAATGAGTTTGCTATATAGCATATAGCTCTCTGCTTGACTCTTTTCCTGAAGCAAAATATATATAGACATATATGAAAGAATTAAGGAAATCCTCTTCCCATGAAACCAAAGGGTTTTGGTGTAGTGCTCAGACATTAGTGTTAAATCAACAATATATGTGTCTTATTAATAGTGTAAGATATTTTTCAATGACAATACCAAACTTCCTTGATTACATTAACTAAAAATATTTAAGGTGGTCAAACTTCCTCAATTACATTAACTAAAAATATTTAAGGTGGCCAAACTTCCTTGATTACTTTATCCTAAAAATATTTAAGGTGCACTACTTCAAATATTGCACAGGTCCCAAAGAGCTTGTCAGAGTGTTCTGATAAGAAAGACCAAAAGTGTACAAAAAAAGTGATCTGAAGAGTGTAATTTGATAATGAAATTAATTGAAATTGTCTTGCTTTATAGTTGTAGCCATCAGTCAGAAACAATCTGAAAAAGAAGCCACAGGCATACACAGATGCAAGCAAATCTCCCCCTATACATACTTTTTAAAAACAATATGAGACACTATTATTAGGAAACTTAGATGGATCATTTGAAACGTTCATTTCTCGTTATAGAACATGTTTCTTATTTTGCATGTTTCAAAACTAATACAGGTACCATGAAATAGATCTGTTATTCATCATTATTAAGATGTTATACTGACACCTTGTGGTTTTCAGGAAAGAAACCAACTCACAGAGGTTGCACGCTAGCTAGCTATGTTTGTGCCTGTAAAATCAGTTTCTTTTTTTTTCTAGTGAAAATTAGTAAAACAAAGTTAGATATTGCAGTCAGATCTGGATAAGATCTACACAGACATATAAGGCAGTTCAATGCAGTTAAAATTCATTATTTCAGTTTACACTGACTATATAATGCACTTTCAAATTGCATTATATGGCAGTGTAGATGGGGCCTGGGAAGTCAATTTAGCAAATAATCACTAAAGGAAGCCAAAGTCCAGGGTTTGCAAGGCTAAAGCGTTGGTGACTGAGGCTCTTGCGGAGTGTCTGATTCATAGTGTCACTGTGGATCGAAGGTGTCTTAGTAATGAATACAGGTTGAGTATCCTTTATTCTGAGATTTGAAATGCTCTAAAATTGTTCACATGGGTGGCCGAGAAACCTCTGCTTTCTGATGGTTCAATACACAGAGTTTGTTTCATACATAAATTATTAAATATATAGTATATGAAAGTACCTTCAGGCTATGTGTTTAATGTTTATATGAAACAAATGTATTTATTGTTTAGACAGAATTATATCCATCTCCAGGATGCCTCACTATGTATATGCAAGTATTTCAAAATAAAATAAAATAAATTCTGAAAAATGGAACACCTGCTTCCAGGCATTTTGGATAAAGGATACCCAACCTGTTACAACAATGTTAGGAATTCAATTTAAAATGATACAATGGAGAAAGATGAGGACAGTACAGATTCCCAGAAGCAAATCATAATGACCTTCTCATTCACCTGCAACTTAATGGACTGCTGCAGTATCATCTGGTTATTTCCCAAGGGGAAGGGAATTTTTTTTTCATGTCAGGAGTAACTTGAGTCACTTCTGGAGTGAGAGAATTGGCCGTCTGCAAGGACATTGCCCAGGGGACGCCCGGATTTTTTTTGATGTTTTTACCATCCTTGTGGGAGGCTTCTCTCACGTCCCCGCATGGAGCTGGAGCTGATAGAGGGAGCTCATCCGCACTCTCCCCGGGTGGGATTCAAACCTGGCAGCTTTCAAGTCAGCAGCCCAACCTTCAAGTCACTTAGTCCACTACGCCATCTGGGGGCTCCAGTGGAAGAAAATTGTGACTAGCACATAACAAGGTGTCTTGAAAGAGAAAGCATAGCTTTTATGATGTAATTATGCTTAGAACATGGTTGGAAATCCTGTGGACTTCCAGAAGTTGCTTGGCTGTAACTCCTAGCATTCCTTAAGTGGTAGAGGGTGGGTCTTGGAACATATCCCCCTGGATATGGGAGTCATACCGTATCCTTAAAACTACTAAATACACAATGACATTTCTTGATGTTCTTTTATCTATTGCTCCAACATGCCATCTGAGACAGGTCACTTCATCCTGGTTCATAGCCCTTTCTAGATGCAGTTGAGGATGCTAGTTTTAAAAGCTTAGATGCTGCATATACTGGGAGTCTTCTTATTCTATGTGTCACCCTACACCAGGGGTGTCCAAACTTTTTAAGCCAAGGGCCAGCTCATGGTTCTTCAATCTTTTTTGGGGGGGGGGGGGGAGGGCAGACTATTGGAAAAACATGAACACATTCCTGTGCACACTGCATATGTCTTTTTTATAGTGCAAAAAACATAAAAGAACAATAAAATATATAAAGTGAAAAACAATTTTAAGCAACATAAACGTACCAGTTTTTCAGTGGGCCTGCTTTTGGCTGATAAGAGAGTCAATTTAATTAGGATTGCTGTTGTTATGTGCCTTCAAGTCATTTCAGACAGTGGCATAAGATGCCTAAGAGTCTGGTAGAGTCTCCTTCTCTGGAGGTTTTTCAGCAGAGGTGGCATGGCCATCTGTCAGGAGAGTTTTGTTTGTGGGTAGGGGAGGCTTATAGTTGGTACCTGGCTCTCCCCTTTTCTTCCGAAGGGAGGAGCTGCAGCAAAGGGCAGCCTTTTTGAAAAATGCAGAGGCACCAAGGGATGAAGGTGGGGTGGAGAAGGAAGGGAAGGAGGGAAGCCAGGCAGCTGCTTTGCCTCTGGGGTCAACCTTTCCCAGCCATGCACCAGGAGCACCAGCAGCACCAGCAGCAGTGAGTGCCTGGGGTAAGCAGGGCAATTGGGGAGAGAGGAAGGAAGTCAAGAGATGGAGGGAGCAAGGGAAAAAGGAAAGAAGCAAGGGAGAAAGACCTGGAAAGAGAGGGCCAGTGGAAATTTGAACAGGGGCCACAATTGGTCCCCAGGCCAAACTTCGAACATACCTGCCTTACACCTTAAGACCTATCAACCAAAAACTGTTTTATATCCCAAATTCATGTGACTGGGTTTAATTTTTATTGCTGTGTTTTACATGACACTTGGACAGAGGTGGTCCGCCCGCAAGGCGCCCTCGCATTTGCCTGTGGCGCCATCGTCCTGGGGGTGCCCTCGAGCCCCCGGGATGATGGCTCCACCCCCCGTCTCCTTCAGCTTGGGGCCGGTCATTCCCACTGCGGCCTGGTCCTTCCCGGGGCCGCACAGGCCGCATGGCGGCAAGGCCCAGGCTGCGGCGGGAAGGACAACGCCGCGCGGCTCTGACCACCACGTCGCGTGACGTGGGCGGAGCTGTGTGGCATGGTGGGCGGAGCCAAGCCGTGCGGGCCGGATGGCGCCTGCGGCAAGGCCCAGGTCGCAGCGAGAAGGACCAGGCCGCAGCGGGAAGATCCTTCCTGCTGCGGCCTGGTCCTTCTTGCTGCGAACTGGGCTTTGCCATGGCCGCCATCCAGCCCGCATGGCTTGACTCCGCCCACCATGCTGCGCGGCTCCGCCCACTACAGTGCACGGCTCCGCCCACCATGCCACATGGCTCCGCCCGCTGTGGTGGGCGGAGCCGCGCCATGTGAATTCGGGGGGGGGGGTGCAAAAATTCTCTGCCTACTCCTAAAAATTGCCTAGGGATGGCTTTGCACTTGGAAATACCTGCCAAGAGGATTTCATTTGACATTCTCTGTGAAGTATTGGTTTTGCCTTTTCCTCTCCTTTGCTTCAGTTCCCTCTGTTTAGGTTTTCCCAATCCTGTGGTGTAGATGCCTCAATTTGTATTAGTTTTTGGGTGGAGCATAAAATCTCCCTAGAGGCCAGCATTAGTTGGTCTGTTCCTTTTGCCTGTTGCAGAGCTTTCTTGCTAGACTCCTTTTTCTTTCTGCAACAGAGCTATAGTGATTAGAGGCCTGATCATTGTCTGGTAATCTTAGGCCTAACAATCCAAAGCAGGCATCCTTAGCACTCAATTCTGCATTTACAAGTATTAATATTCCATCAGTCCCAAAGTCAACAGAAGCTTGTGGTCAGCCTAAGTTTCAGAAAGTAGAAGATCAAGACAGTTTAAAAACACACACTTATAATCCATCACTTTACATCAATGGCAAAAGACTTTTAAGGATTCTAGAGAGATGACTGCAACCAGCAGAATCTTCTTTCGTAATATATTGTTTTAAGCTATTTTATAATAATCCCGGGTGGAGTTAGCCCTTTGTTCTTCCTGTTTTCAGTAAACTCATTGGGTTATCTATTCACCTTGTTTGAAGTGCCTCTCTGTGTTAAGGGTCTTGGTCTTATCAGAAGGTATACAGATAGCTCCCAAGTAAAGCCAGACACTATATTCTTCCAAAGGCCAGGGCGTGCCATCACATTCTCCTTCTGCATCCTTTCTATATCTAAAAAAATGCTCTCAAGATTTAGGCTGACAATTTCTGGCCCTTTAAAATTATTTTTGGCCGAGATTCAGTGCTAGAGTTTGGTATCCAATACCAGCAGAACTGATATTTTATTTTCTTCTCCCATCTTCTGAATCCATCTCAAAACCTGCTCCAATGTGAGCCAACCCTCAGTTATAGGTTTGGAGTACATTGGAGGCTGTGATGACAGCAAGGAGATTCTCAGTTCTGGAGAAAGCAAGAGGACCCTACAGAAGCACACCATTGAATCTTTTCCCTCAACAGCAATGCAAAGATTTATTGTTACTTTTGTTTCTTGATTTTCTTCTGTTTTAATTGGCTATACTATAGATTTCTTTTTGCTTTTGAATTTCATGTAACTTTGAGTGTCTCTAATGCATTAGCGCCTTTCAAAGAATATGTCCATTTTTTTCTGCCTGTTCTTGAGCAGACAATACAGAGCTTTCCTGATATCATCCCTTTTTGTGCTGTGCAAACTGTTAGGGAATTCCTATGTCAGCATTTAGTAACAATGTGTGGGCAGTGCAATATGTTCTTTTAAATTAGAAAGACCATCATTGCATCTGTATTTGCATTAGCTCATTTGGTTAATTTAGCAAAAGTAGGGAGAGGTGGGGTGTGTGTGTGAAAAATAGAGGTAAATTAGATAAGGATTCCCTCCACCCCAACACTGATAAAAATATTAAGAAGCATCTTCTCCAGAACTGAACCCTTTACTTCAGACCTTTCAATTTGACACAGAACCATTAATGACAACTCTTTGACCATAGTTTTACATGCAATTCTGGATCCCTCTGAGTGTTTCCATCCATGTTTAATCAGTTTGTTGATCAAATACCATAGGAGACTTTATCAAATCCTTTGCTGAAATCCAGATAAATCACATTGATAACATCCTCACCATCTATTAAATTTTTAAAAACAAAGGTTAGTTTGATATGATTTATTCTTGACAAATCTATGCTGGTTCCTATTAAGTATTGTTTTGTCATTAAGATACTTGTAAACTTATTCCTGTATAATCTGTTCCCATATTTTTCTTGGTATTGATGTCGGGCCGTCTTTCCTGTAATTTCCTGGATCTTCTTTCAAGGAGAGCGTAACCTTATCCAGCACAGGATGAGGTTGCACACATCCTACCTTTCTACTGAATCTAGGCAAGACAGGGCACTTCTGTCTTGTTTGGATTCAGCTTGAACTTGTTTGCTCTTACCTAATCCATTAGAGACAACAGTTGCTGGTTTAACACAGAAAAAACCTCTTTGGAGTTAGATTGAAAGGAGTGACAGAGCTAGTTATCATCAGCATTGTGGCAAAGGTTTTCTAATTGGCTGTAACAAATGTTTAGTCAAACTCTTTCCAGGTCTTCTGCCGTTGATGGTCTAGTTTCCAAACCACTTATTTTGTCACTGCCGGCTCCCTAGAAACTAAGGGGCACACTTGGCTCTACTGTGAAAGGGGATATTTAGAACAATTGTGTCCACTACCTTAGTCACTTCCCTATTCCTGAGATCAAACAGGGTTTTGACAGTGTCACCTGCTGAGGTAACAGGAACATTCGCAAGAGCCAACTGGAATCCATTTGGATCCATAAGCCTCCATAAGCCTCCTGATGGACAGTCAAGTCAAGTCAAGCTGAAAAAAAACAATTCCATGTGTAAAAACAACACCTGCCCATTATATGGGCTCAGAGAAGGTGGGGTTCTGTGAGTGCTTTATGCAAGTGCAGACTACCCATTTGTGTTTCACAGAGACCACGAAGATGAGATTCACAATTAGGCTATAATCCTAGGCATAATTACCTGGGATTATGTGCTCAGATTAGTGTTTTTATATAAACATGGGCAGAATAGCACTGTTAAAGTATTTCTGATTTGATTCAAGTACTGAGTTCTTCATTCTGAAATGTGGGTAACCTCAGGTAAAATAATTGCTGAGAAGAGAGAAAGAGAATTCAAAATACGAATATCTTGAATATCCCTTATCCAAAATAATTGGGAAGTCCTGCTCAACCAAGGCTTTGCTTACTTTGTTCTGTCTTGTTCTTTGCTCATCTGTCTCTTGTCCTGGTGGCACAGTGTGTTAAAGTGCTGAGTTGCTGACCTTGCAGACCAAAAGGTCCCAGGTTCAAATCCCGGGAGCGGAATGAGCGCCCGCTGTTAGCCCCAGCTCCTGCCAACCTAGCAGTTCGAAAACATGCAAATGTGAGTAGATCAATAGGTACCGCTTCGGCGGGAAGGTAACGGTGCTCTATGCAGTCATGCTGGCCACATGACTTTAGAGGTGTCTATGGACAACTCCAGCTCTTCGGTTTAGAAATGGAGATGAGCACTAACCCCCAGAGTTGGTCCCGACTGGACTTAACGTCAGGGGAAACCTTTACCTTTTACCTCTTGCAAATAGCTCAAATATAATGTTTCTTGATCATCTGTCTCATGCAAAGAGCTCCACTAAAACATTCTGAATGGTTCTTTCTCCCGCCAGCTTCGCTCCTCCTTGCACAAATGGCTGACTTCAAGGGTGTAACTCAGGCATGAGTAAACTCTGGCCCTCCAGTTATTTTGGACTTCAACTCCCACAGGAAGTCCAAAACACCGAGAAGGCCAAAGTTTGCCCATGTTTGGTATAGCTGGGTTTAGCTACAAGGCTCCTCCTCTGGGCAGGGCTCTTAAAGGTGAAGCCTTAAAGGAAAAGGGCTAACTCTCCACAACTATTTACAATGCAGGCTAAACCTTTCCAACTGGGGTAAAAAATAGAGGAAGGCTCTGTGGTGGCACAACATACCTTATGCATATAGTTTGAATGTAATTTTATACATAATATATTATTAAGTTTGTGTGGGAAACAAAGTTTGCATACATTGGACCATCACAAAGCAGAAGTGTCACTATCTCAGCCACCATATGGACAATTATGTATTTTGGAGTATTTTGGGATTTTGGATAAGGGATACTGTATATAATGAGGCAACAAATTCCTTTTTGCTTGCTTGTTTATGACTGTGTGCTTTGTGTCCTGTACACACTCATGGTTAGCTGAGGCACCAGATTCAATCATCTATTGAGTAATTCCTATTTATTCCTTTGGGCTATATTCTGTTCCTTGCTTTTCAGAACACACCCTAAATTAATTAGCTTTAAAAACAGCAAAGTACTAAATGTTACAGTTAGTAGTATGCTGAGCCCGTTTCCAGATTCTTCTTGCCTTTCCTACTGACATTGACTGTTCATATAGAATAATCTGGAATGGAAGAATTCCATGATGATGATGATGATGATGATGCGTGTATGTGTATGAAGAGAAAGAGAATCAGAATTCTCACTATTGTGTTGCTACCAGGACCTGGAAATGTCTCTTTCCGTACTTCAACTTTTGGATTCCTTAACCAGCTTAGTTAGTGATCATGATGGTTAAGAGATTCTGGAAGCTATAGCCCAGAAATAACTTTCTTCTTCGTGGTGCTTCTGTGGAAATCGCACTTATGGGATCTTCTAGTGCGCCTGCGCAGCATTTCGGAACCTTCTAGAACCTCTTATTGAAACATTTTTGGCGGAGGCCCCGCCCACTCTCCCCAATAGAGTATATATAGCCCGGTGGGCGGGGCTAGCCCCAGTTCTTTTTTTCCGCCGCTCAGTCAGCATTAGGAACCTCTAGCTCTTTCAATCTATTTGGTATAATCGGATTTGACTTGGACTGCTTCATCGTTTACCGCTTTTCTCCAGCCCATACGACTTGGAAAGGACTCAGACTACGCTCTTTGGATATCGTAAGGCAGGCTAGTGTAATGGCTTCCTTTTTTAAGAAGTGCGAGGCGTGTGGGGGCAATCTCCCCAAGGCTGATGGGCATTCAAGATGTCTGCTGTGTCTGGGAGAGAGCCATAACTCCCATTCCTGCCAAGTGTGCCGGGGATTTACCCCGCAGGCGAGAAAAAACAGAGAATCTAGATTAAAAGCGCTCTTATATGAGCAGGCTCTGGCCCCAGCCCATCCAGCGGCCGCCTCGGAGGCCGGATCAAGCGCCCCCCTGATGGAAGGGAGCAGTTTTCCTACTCTAGCAGGCTCTGTGCCTGAAGCGCCACAAGATGGCGGCGACGGGGCAGCATTGGCCCATGAAAGAGCCAAAACCGCTCGCGCGGCAACTTCAAAGCCCAAAGAGGGGCGCAAAAAATCTAAGAAAACAAAGCATCTTTCTGCAGTCTCACCTCAAAGACCACGTCTTCAGCCCTCCCCACAGATTCTCCCAGGGGCCGGGGATCAGCCTAACGATTCTCCGGGGTCGCAAAACCCCCCCTCTTTAACTCCGGTGGAGCCACAGAGCTCCCAAGCGCTCTCTCCCTCAGGGGTTTTCCCTGCTCAGCCGGTGACTATAGCACCGAGCAGACAGCAGGAGGCGCAGAATGGAAGGAGGAGAGACAGACTACCGTCATCCAGCCTGAGCTCTGAGAGCTCTTCTCCCTCCCCTAAAAGGTCCAGGAGGGCCCGTTCGGGGCGGCGCCGACGCCGCTCCCCTTCCCCGGGCTCGGCAGATTCCAGGTCCCCTAGATGGGGCTCACCTTACCTCCAGAGCGCTAGCTTCTTTCCACCGGATCCAAGGTTTCCATATCCATATTATGGACAGGGTTTTCCTCCGTGTCCTTTTCCTCCACCTGGGTTCGATGGTTATTATCCCCCGCCCGGGTTCGAGGGCTATTATCCTTATGGCCCGCAGGGCCGCCATCTTCTGCCCTCGGGTTCGCTGCGTGGCCACGCCCACGCAGCGTCAGAGTCAAGTGGGTAACTGGAGACACGCCCCCAGGGCGCATCCCTGAATTCGAGGTCTGCGCCTGAATCCGAGAGGGCCAGCGCATCCATAGTGCGCGCGGCCCCTCAGCAGCTTCTGCCCTCCCAACTCTCCCTCAGAGAGAGCTTCCTTCCACTCTAGCGCTGCCTCAACATGCAGAGCCTTTAGACTCCAGCCGAGGGGAAGGGCCTGGAGACGGGGATGGCAAATTACAGGAGGAGCCAGCTCCGGTAATGGACCCCCACGATAACATTGATCCATCCTCGGCTGAGGATATAAAAAGTTTTTCGGCTTTACTGATAAGACTCTCCAGAGCCCTGAACCTCCCTACACCAAAACCAGCCAAGATTGTAGAGGACCCAGTGTTTCCATCCTCCAAACAACAAGGCCCACTTACTACCTCCCTACCCTAGCTCCCATATTTGGTAGAGTTAGTCAAAAATGAAGGAGTATCACCAGCCTCATTGCCTGCCACCCCGAGGAGGGCAGAGTATCTATATAAGATAGACCTTTCAGGAGCCTCCTGGCTGGCAAAACAACCCAAGCTAAACTCTCGGGTGGTTAATGTAACTCAACCAAAAACAGTGCAGAGGTCCCAACCTGCCCTCCCAGACAAGGAAGGAAAGAAACTAGACAGCATGGGGAAAAAATTCTATTCTGCAGCCTGCCTTTTTGCCCGCATTGCACATTATGGGGCCTATATGGGGGCATATCAATGTTACCTTTGGGACAAGATGGCCCCATATATTGATAGCCTTCCCCAGGGAGATCAAGCCCTAGCTAGGGCCTTCTATCAAGAAGCATATCTTCTCTCGGACCTTCAGAAAGAATTAGCCAAAAACACCGCAGACGCATCAGGCAAGCTTCTGGCAGGGGCAATATCTCTAAGGCGTCATGCCTGGCTTAGGGCAGCCAACCTATCTCAGTCGGCTAAATCAATGATTGAGGACCTTCCCCTAGACGAAGCAGGGCTTTTCAATCCTGAGACAGACGCTGAAATTAAAGACACCCATGAGGTGACTCAAGCTGCCAACAAGGACGGCGTTCAGCCGTCGTATTACTACTACCAGAGGCGTCGATGGGGTCAGTTCTACCGCTCGAGGAGGTCCAGCCCTCCTTCCGCAAGAGGGAGACAGAAACCCTTTTTTCGTCCTCAGGGAGGCAAGAGATCGTCATTTCCCTATAAGTCCCAGCAACGGGGAGGAGGGAGATCAGGTGAGAGACAGAAACGTCGATTCTAACGGGCACACTGACAACCCCGTCCCACTGTTACCTCCAAGTTTAGACTCCCGCAACTGCCGCAACTACACTTCACCTGCCCCGAGTTTTGTTGCTTTGGCAGACACGTTTACTCCAGTGTTCAGTTCAAATGAGTTTCCCCAGTTCAAGGATAGGTTAGCTCCTTACCTAGGAGCGTGGAAAGAAATAACATCAGACTCTTGGGTTCTCGGCATAGTCAGGAAGGGCTATGCCATTGAATTTAAATCCCATCCCCGCACAGGAATCCCGCGCCCGACAACTCCCTCTGAGTACCTTCGGGAGGAAATAGGGACGTTGTTAGCTAAAGGAGCTATTTCTAGGGTGTCATACAGAAAGACCAGGAGTTGCTTTTTTTCTAGATATTTTCTAATTCGCAAGAGAGGTGGGGGCATGCGCCCCATCCTCGATCTTAGAGCTGTCAACTGACACATAAGGACTCGCAGGTTCAGGATGGTGACCCTTGCATCCATTCTCCCCTTCCTGCGAAAAGGGGTGTGGTTTGCAACGATTGATTTACGCGACGCCTATTTCCATGTATCGGTGCGGCGCTCGCACCGGAAGTTTTTGAGCTTTATGGTGGGAAATACGGCTTTTTCTTTCAACGTGCTTCCATTCGGCCTGGCCACAGCACCTAGGGTGTTTACGAAATGCATGTCCGTAGTGGCTGCATACCTCAGGCAAAGAGGCATAATGATTTTTCCGTACATTGACGACTGGCTTCTCGTCAGTGACTCTAAGGCCCAACTTCAATCTGATGTTTCATTCACCCTCTCCCTCCTACAGACGCTTGGCTTGGTAGTCAACGAAGAAAAATCGCACCTGGCCCCAACACAGAAAATCGTCTTTATTGGGGCTGCCATAGATTCTATCGCCGAGAGGGCATATCTGCCAGAGGACTGTTTTCGAGCCATCCGGGTGGCTATTACCAAGCTGTGTGTAGACAGAGGGACTTCGGCGTGGGGTATCCAGTCTATTCTTGGCCATATGGCCTCCACTACGTCCCTGGTAGAACTGGCGAGACTAAGAATGCGGCCTCTTCAGAGGTGGTTCTTGGACTCCTTCAACCCACTCGTCGACAACCAACGAGTTCATCTGCGTCCCCCACTCAAGGTCCTCACGTCATTAAAGTGGTGGACAAAGAGACACAACCTGTGTGCGGGCCTTCCCTTCCACCCCCTGGAACCGACTCGCGAGTTAACAACAGACGCATCTTTATACGGCTGGGGAGCGCATCTCGAGGGCCTCACGGTCAACGGAAGATGGTCCGGATGTCAACGTGCCCTCCATATCAACCTGCTCGAGCTACTTGCCGTGGAGAAAGCTCTTCATGCGTTCAGACGACTACTCAGGGGAAGGACAATTCGGATAATAACCGACAACACCACGGTAAAATATTATTTGTCCAAACAGGGCGGAACACACTCGAAGGCTCTTCTGTCCCTCTCAGTGCGAATTTGGGACTGGTGTGTTTACAACCAGATAAGACTTCAGGCCATCCACCTGCCAGGAAAAGACAATTCATTGGCGGATGCGCTGAGCAGGACCTCCTCAACCACTCACGAATGGCAACTGAATGTCACACAGTTCCGGCTCCTGGCCCGGCACTGGGGTTGGCCGGCAATAGATCTGTTTGCATCACCCAGGAACACCCAATGCCCTGTCTTCTGCGCTCGCCTTCGCCCCCACGCCACCCAGGGGTGTCTGGGGGACGCGTTTCGCTACACGTGGTCAGGAGACCTGCTATACGCATTTCCGCCACTCCCGCTGATCGGCAGGACAGTTACGAAAGTGATCCGAGACAACTCGGATTGCATACTTGTGACCCCATGGTGGCCTCGTCAAGTGTGTGGCGGGCGGCCAAAGGGGAATACCTCCGACTCAGACCCTCGCCGGATCTCCTGACGATTCACCACGGTCAAGTCACTCACCCAGACTCAGACACACTACGCCTCACGGGGTGGAGGGTCAGACCTCGCGAGGTCTCTCCTCCCCTGTGAGAGCCATCCTTCAGGCGGCTCAGAAATCATCGACAAAGAAGGCAACAAGTATAAATGGGAGAGGTTTACGAAATTTGTGGAGCCCATGGGTCTGGACCCTGTCTCGGCCCCCACGCCTGTGGTCCTAGACTTCCTGGTCCATCTCGCTAGGACGGGCCTCTCCTTAACATCCTTGAAATGTTATGTAGCTGCCCTATCTTGGTATAGGAAGGGGCCTTCGGGACAATCATGTTTCCAGGATCCTTTGGTAAAGCTCTTTTTTAAAGGATTCAAGAACTTGCATCCCCAGTAACACCGCCGCCACCTGCCTGGAGTTTGGAACTGGTGCTTTCCCAACTTTCAAAACCTCCTTTTGAGCCAATGGCTTCCAATGATATTTCTCATCTCTCCTGGAAGACGGCTTTCCTGGTAGCCGTTACCTCAGCGAGGCGGGCCAGCGAGCTCTGTGCCCTCAGGGCAGATCCACCATACTTACGTTTCCACACTGACAAAGTGGTGTTGAGGACGGATATCACCTTCTTGCCAAAGGTAGTATCCAAATTCCATATGTGTCAAGACATATCACTGCCGGCATTTTTTCAAAACCCTGCCTCACCTTTGGAGATTATGCTGCACTCCTTGGACGTCAGAAGAGCTCTGGCCTATTACCTCCAGCAAACAGCAGAATATAGAAAGTCTCCACGACTATTCCTGAAGTACCGGACGGACAAGCTGGGTACCCCGGTCTCCTCACAAAGATTAGCGTCCTGGATAGTGTCAACGATCCGCCTGGCGTACAGGCTTGCAGACCAAGATCCTCCACAGCGAATAACAGCTCACTCAACAAGAGCCATGGCTGCATCCCAAGCGTTCCTCAAGGGAGTACCATTGGAAGACATTTGCAAAGCGGCAACGTGGTCTTCCTCACTCACCTTCGCCTCACACTATGTCACGACCCAGGCTACAGAGCACCAATAACCATACGCAGAGGCCAGATTCTATCTAATATCTTTATTAAGGAAATATATAAAGTTAATAAAAGCAAATATAAAAGTTAGTCCAGAAGCAGACCTTTCAGGAAAGGTCAAAATTAGTCCAAAGAAACAATGTCCAATATGAAATATTAAGGTCCAAAGTTGTAATCCAATAACCGAAACACTCACTTTGCCAGGCAAAGTGAGGGGAGATGACAAGGTCCTTTAGTCCATGAACTTGAGCAAGGCTAGGAATTAACTTGATACTTGAAAACAAGGCTTGAATCGTGGCACAAGGTAACAAGGAACAAGAACAAGATCCGTGGAATTACTTGGTAAAATCCGTGAAACAAGGCAAGGTTTAGTCCTGAAAGGCGAGGCAAGGTCCGTAGGTAAACAAGGCTGGGAAACAGGAGCGAAGGCTTGAAAACAAGAACAAGGCTTGAACAGGAACGAGGCTTGGATCGGAGCGCGCTGTCCAGACACAACTCGCTCCGGAGGCTGACGAATTGACTCCGCAAAGTTACTCCGCGGGTAAAACACCTATATAGAGTCTAACTTTCCCGCCGAGAGCAGTTCTCTGGGAACCAGAAACGAAAGCTAATCTCTGAGACCAGATGTTTGACTCCTTAAAGATTCTCATGGAAAGCAGGCTTAATTGGCTAAATTCTTAGCAATTATTCTAGCACTCCTGCGCGAGGCCGCTTCCAAACCTCTCTGTTGTTTACAAAACTCATGGCGAGAAAACACAGGAGATGTAGCCTCAGTGTTTGTTTGACATACTTCTGGAACATAACCCTCTTGCAGGTGCAAGGTTCCCAGATCTGGCTGGGAAGAATCTGTCTGGGAAGAATCCAGTTCTGACTGGGAAGGTAAAAAACCCAAGTTTTCTTCTTCATCAGGCATCACAATGTCATGAGCAGGACTACAAGGCCCATGGGTCATCACACTATCCCCCTCCTCAAGCCCCCTCCCAAACTGGGACTCTCTCCCCGAGGCGCGAGGTCGCGGCTTGGCGGGATAGGTCTGATGAAAGCGACGGGTTAGATCAGGAGCATGGACTGTGGAGGCGTCTTCCCAAGAGCGTTCCTCAGGGCCAAAACCCACCCAGTCAATGAGATATTGCAGGCGGCGGCGGTGAAAGCGAGAATCCAAAATGTCCTGAACCTCGAACTCGTCTTCCCCATCCACCAAAATAGGGACGGGGGCCGGCCGGTCTACATCTGGCCGCACACCATCCGCCGGAAGGAGCAGGGAGCGGTGAAACACTGGGTGAATGCGCATTGAACGCGGAAGTTGGAGTTTGAAAGTCACGGGGTTTAATTGCGCCACCACTGGATAGGGGCCAATGAAACGGGCATCTAACTTCCGGCAAGGGCGATGGGAGGGCAAAAAGCGAGTGGACAGAAAAACCCGATCTCCTACCTTGATTTCGGGGCCCGGCTGGCGATGTTTGTCCGCGTGACGTTTATAGTCCTCCTTGGCTTGTTCCAGTTGCTGGAGCAAAAGTTGTTGCACCGCTGTGAGTTCCTGCAGCCAATCTTCTGCTGCGGGAACTTCTGAAGTTTCAATGACAGGGGGAAAGAAACGTGGATGGAAGCCGTAGTTTGCAAAGAACGGCGTTTCTTTTGTAGAAGCCTGGACTCCATTGTTGTAGGCAAACTCCGACAGTGGTAACAGAGAAGCCCAATTGTCCTGTTGGTAGTTTACATAACAGCGAAGGTACTGTTCCAAAGTGGCATTGGTGCGCTCCGTTTGCCCATCCGTTTGGGGATGATGAGCTGAAGATAAACGAGAGTCTATGCCCAATAGTTTTTGTAGTGCCTTCCAGAAACGAGAGGTGAATTGGGATCCACGGTCTGTGACCAAACTCTTGGGCAATCCATGTAGTCTGAAAACATGTTGGAGGAATAAATCTGCAGTCTCGGGCCGTGGGAAGGCCTTCACAGGGAATGAAATGGGCTAACTTGGTGAAAAGGTCCACCACCACTAGGATCGTGGTGAATCCACAGGAAGGTGGTAAGTCAGTGATAAAATCCGCAGAAATTATTTCCCATGGGCGAGATGGGGTAGGAAGGGGGTGTAGAAGCCCTGAGGGCTTCTCCCTTCTTATCTTGGAGCGCTGGCATACTGGGCAGGTGTTGACATATTTTTCCACATCTTTGCGGATCTTGGGCCACCAGAAATCTCTTAGGATCAGATGCATGGTTTTAAATAGTCCGAAATGCCCTGCTGGTTTGCAGTCATGACACAGACGAAGTGCTTTTTCCCTGCCCGGTCCGGGTGGGATATAAACATGATTTCTATAGCAAAGCAGTCCATCTTTAAGCGAAAAGGGAAAATGCAGACCTTGACGAAGTTGGTCCTGCGCCCAGGCATCTGCTTGCTGACTAGCCCTGATTTCTTGAGCACAGATGGGTCCTGGAGTAGAGGGAGTTGAATCAATGGGAGTGGATTTGGTGTTCCCCACTGTGAGCGTGGCAAAGTTCTCGGGTTGTAGTAGTTGGGATTCAAAGGTCTCCTTGCGTCCTGCAGCGTATTCCGGTTTACGTGACAGGGCGTCTGCTTGCTTGGTTTGGGCTGGGGTCACATAATGAATCTGGAAGTTGAAACGTTCAAAGAATAAAGCCCAACGTTGCTGCCTCTGATTTAGCTTGCGGGCAGTTCTTAGATGTTCTAGATTCCGATGATCAGTGTGGACTTCAATGGGAAATTTGGCCCCTTCTAGCCAATGTCTCCAAGTTTCAAAAGCTACCTTTATGGCTAATAGTTCTTTTTCCCAAATGGTATAGTTCCTCTCTGGTGCGGTTAGTTGACGAGAATAATAGGCACAAGGATGAAGGTGATCTCCCACCGGTTGTAGGAGCACAGCCCCAATTGCCACATCAGAGGCGTCCGCTTGCACCACAAAAAGGGTTTCAGGATCTGGATGCTGAAGGATTGGCTGGGATGTGAATAATTTCTTTAGTTGCTGGAACCCTTTCTCTGCTTGATCAGTCCAGCGGAAGGGCTGTTTTCCACGGATGCAGCTGGTGATTGGGTCAGACCAGCGGGCAAAATCTGGAATGAACTTGCGGTAATAGTTCGCGAACCCCAAGAATCGCTGCACCTCTTTCTTGTTGGTTGGCGCCCGCCATTCCAATACTGCTGAAACTTTTGTCGGGTCCATGGAGAGCCCTAGAGGCGAGATGCGGTACCCCAGGAAATCTACCTCTTGTAGATCAAAAGCGCATTTTTCCAGCTTGGCATAAAGTCCATGATCCCGCAATCGTTGTAACACCATTTTAACGTGGTTCTCATGTTCTGATTGTGATCTAGAAAACACCAAAAAATCGTCCAGGTAGATGATCAAGAACCGATCTAGATAGTCCTGAAAAATGTCATTGACAAAATGCTGGAACGTTGCGGGAGCTCCGCATAAACCATAATTCATAACTCGGGACTCGAATAATCCGAATTTAGTCTGGAAGGCGGTCTTCCACTCGTCCCCTTCTCTGATGCGAACTAGATTATAAGCCCCCCGTAGGTCCAGCTTGGTGTAGACCTTGGCTCCTCGAAGTCGGTCTAGTAGATCCGAGATTAAGGGCAGGGGATAGCTGTTCCGCTTAGTGATATTGTTCAATGCTCTATAGTCCACCACCAAGCGTAATTCCCCTGACTTCTTCTTCACAAACATCACTGGGGAGGCGGCTGGGGATTGAGAGGGTCTGATGAATCCCTTGCGAAGGTTTGTCTCTATGAATTCCCTGAGAGCTTCTTGCTCTGGTTCAGTCAGGGAGTAGAGATGCCCTCGCGGGATCGGGGCCCCCTCCACCAAGTCAATGGCACAGTCATAAGGTCTATGTGGGGGTAATTTTTCGGCTTCTTTTTCATTGAATACATCCCAATACTCGGAGTACTTCTTTGGCAAGGTGATAATGGGCTCGGTGTCTGTGGCATGGCAGACCTTGGCTACGAGGCAATGGTTTTGGCAGTACTTTGAAGCAAACTGCAGTTCTCTGTTGGACCAGGAGATGCTTGGGTCGTGAAGTGTCAGCCATGGAATCCCCAAAATCACAGGGAAATGGGGAACCTCAGTAACAAAGAAGGAAATTTCTTCCATATGTTCCCTTATCCACATCCTGGTGGGTTCCGACCACTGGCTTACGGGGCCCGTCTTGAGAGGGCGGCCATCGATGGCTTGCACCACACGGGCATTCTTGAAGTCATGATATTGTAATCCCAGAGAGTCGGCATACTCTCTATCAATGAAATTGTTGGTAGCTCCTGAGTCTATCATGGCGTGGATCATGACGGGTCCCTTTTTTGCTGACCATAAGGTGACCACTAGAAGGAACAGGACCCCGGTTGGCGGCTCTTGAATGGGTTTCTTGACCGGGTTGGCGAGCCTCTCTACGCCCGGTCGTTGGCTTCCCCCGCCGGCTGTGTGCCAGCCGCCTCAGACGCCTTCGTCTCCGTGGAGGACGCCGCCGCAAGACGGGCGGCGGGCTTCCCTTTGGCTGGGCACTCTCTGGCGAAGTGGCCCCCATTTCCGCAATACCAACAGAGATTTAGGCGTTGGCGGCGGGCCTTCTCGGCGGCATCTAATCTGGGACGCACATTGCCCAACTGCATCGGCACCTCCTCGCTCCCTCTGGGGTATGGGGATGGTGGTGGGGGTCTCCACACTGGACGCGGCTGAACGCTGGCGGGAGCGGGGGGTTTTGCCCCAGCTCTACCGCTCTGGCCTCGTACCCACTGTTTCCTGTTGGCAATCATGACTTCAGCCCGTAAACATTGATCGATGAGTGCTTCAAGCGTTTGGGGAGGATCCACCTTGGAGATTTCCTCCAGCATTTCAATGTTGAGACCCTCCCGAAATTGTCCTCTGAGGGCAACATCGTTCCAGCCGGTGTTGTGGGCCAGCACTCGGAACTCGGCTATGTACTGAGATATGGGTCTGTCTCCTTGGAAGAGGCGGCGGAGTTTGTGACCGGCTGCCTCCAAATTGTCCTCGATTCCCCAAGTCTCCTTAAGGTGGTCCAAGAAGCGTTGCGCTGATCTTAGGTGTGGAGAGGCTTGGTCGAACAGTGCCGTCGCCCAGTTGGCCGCTGGCCCGTCTAGAAGACTGTAAACCCACGCCACCTTGATGTCTTCTTGGGGAAACTCGGCAGCACGGGCCTCTAGATAAGCTTGACATTGGTGACGGAAAACATGAACCTTAGAAGCTTCTCCAGTAAACTTGGTTGGCAACGCCATGGCCGGAAGACGGATTCCGCGTTCCTTCAAACCCTTTATTTCCCCATCCTGTGCATTGAGCTTATCACGGATTCGGTCCACCTCATCCTTGTCGATGGTGTAGGTAATCGGCTGGCCGCCCGGTCCAGGTCCGGCTCCGGTAGACATTCTGGCCGAGGTTAATTGGTGCTTAGGGTGGCGGAGTCAAACTGTCACGACCCAGGCTACAGAGCACCAATAACCATACGCAGAGGCCAGATTCTATCTAATATCTTTATTAAGGAAATATATAAAGTTAATAAAAGCAAATATAAAAGTTAGTCCAGAAGCAGACCTTTCAGGAAAGGTCAAAATTAGTCCAAAGAAACAATGTCCAATATGAAATATTAAGGTCCAAAGTTGTAATCCAATAACCGAAACACTCACTTTGCCAGGCAAAGTGAGGGGAGATGACAAGGTCCTTTAGTCCATGAACTTGAGCAAGGCTAGGAATTAACTTGATACTTGAAAACAAGGCTTGAATCGTGGCACAAGGTAACAAGGAACAAGAACAAGATCCGTGGAATTACTTGGTAAAATCCGTGAAACAAGGCAAGGTTTAGTCCTGAAAGGCGAGGCAAGGTCCGTAGGTAAACAAGGCTGGGAAACAGGAGCGAAGGCTTGAAAACAAGAACAAGGCTTGAACAGGAACGAGGCTTGGATCGGAGCGCGCTGTCCAGACACAACTCGCTCCGGAGGCTGACGAATTGACTCCGCAAAGTTACTCCGCGGGTAAAACACCTATATAGAGTCTAACTTTCCCGCCGAGAGCAGTTCTCTGGGAACCAGAAACGAAAGCTAATCTCTGAGACCAGATGTTTGACTCCTTAAAGATTCTCATGGAAAGCAGGCTTAATTGGCTAAATTCTTAGCAATTATTCTAGCACTCCTGCGCGAGGCCGCTTCCAAACCTCTCTGTTGTTTACAAAACTCATGGCGAGAAAACACAGGAGATGTAGCCTCAGTGTTTGTTTGACATACTTCTGGAACATAACCCTCTTGCAGGTGCAAGGTTCCCAGATCTGGCTGGGAAGAATCTGTCTGGGAAGAATCCAGTTCTGACTGGGAAGGTAAAAAACCCAAGTTTTCTTCTTCATCAGGCATCACAATGTCATGAGCAGGACTACAAGGCCCATGGGTCATCACACACTACAAGCTCAACATCATGGCAAAGAAGGACGCAGTGTTTGGGAGAGCGGTCCTCTTCTCATGCGTGGCATGACCCACCTCCATCGGTGAGTAGGTTGTTAGTCTCCCATAAGTGCGATTTCCACAGAAGCACCACGAAGAAGAAAATGTAGTTGCTTACCTGTAACTGTGTTTCTTCGAGTGGTGTTCTGTGGAATTCGCACAACCCGCCCATCCTCCCCGCGGTACTCATGCCACGGTGCTACAGCTGCTTCCTGGCGGCTGAGAACTGGGGCTAGCCCCGCCCACCGGGCTATATATACTCTATTGGGGAGAGTGGGCGGGGCCTCCGCCAAAAATGTTTCAATAAGAGGTTCTAGAAGGTTCCGAAATGCTGCGCAGGCGCAGTAGAAGATCCCATAAGTGCGAATTCCACAGAACACCACTCGAAGAAACACAGTTACAGGTAAGCAACTACATTTTTTCCAGGCTCTGGTTGATATAATGACTTACAATGACTAAAATTTTCTTGCAACTTCTTCCTTTATTGTTATAGCTTTCCCAGAGTGTGTTTCTCCTCCTCCTTAAATTTTTCACTGCAGGTAAAGAATGCCTTGTGATGGGAACTTAGGGTCAGATATAAGTATTCTTCTACTATACGTCAGGGATACACAAAATGTTAGTCCCCAGACCAGGGCTGGTCCATGAGACATCAGCTACAGGTCCCTACAGTTTCCAGAAAAGAAGGCAACAATTGTAGCCAATGGGTGCAAAAAATATGGTCTTGTCCCTGGTACACTGGAGTGGGATTGTTGATCCCTGTGGCTTAGCAATGATGGTGGGTGGAATTGCCATGGGGTAAGCTGAACTTGAAACTGTAAGCACATTACTTATGCTGCAAATGTTTGTCAAATTGAACAAATGTTGGCAAAGTGTCTCTTAGGCACTAAAAGCACCCAGACTTTAGTTAATTGATATCAGTTAAAGTAATAGAACTCATATAAACTACAATGCAAAACAAAATCAAGAGACTCTAAAGAAGTATGTCTTCCTGTATATCAAATTTCCACAGAGGAAGATTGTTTCCTTTAAGTTAAACAATGTAAGATTCGTAGACCTGATATTGTTGTAAATGTAACATAACAATAGATTAAGATGCAGACAATGAATTTTGGAACAATTTAACCATGACTAGGCACTTTATATATCCTTTCAAATATTTAAACATGGCTTTCATGCCAACTCGTAACTTTCTCTTCTCTAAATCAAAAATGCTCACCTTCCCAGGTCACTTGGCATAAAGCATGGTTTTCTAACCGTTCACCATTTTGATTACCCTCCTTTGGACAAGTTCCAGCTTGTCTATACACTCCTTGAATTGTGATGCCCCGAACGGGTTAGATTATTCCAGGTGAGGACTGACTAAAACAGAATAGGGTGACACTATTATTCTCCTCAGTGTAGACACTATACTCCTATTGATTCAGCCTAAAATTGGATGGCAATTTTGAGCTGCCGCATCACACTCATGTTCAGCTTGTAGTCTACTGAGACTCAAAGATCTCTTTTCACATAGGTTCTCATCAAGCAAGGTGCCATCCATCCTATAGTTCTACAGTTCATTTTTTTCCTGCTTAAGGAAATGTATGTTGCATTTCTCGCTGTTGAAATTCAATTTATTAGTTTTGGCCTAGATCTCTAATCTGTTAAATCCATTTAAAATTCTGATCCTTTCCTCTGACAAACTATTCACAGAATCTATTTTAAGATACCAGAATAACTGGAAAGTAATTTCACATTGTCTTTGTCTGCTTAAACAAATATGCACATACCTGCTTATGTAATGTGGGTTTTTTGGAGAATTAATTTAAAAATTGTGTGATGCAAACGATCTTTCCTTGACAATGTGAACTAAATCATTGTTTCTTCTGTATATTTCTTTCCAAGAAAGAAATGTATTCACTAGTTGATTGACCTGATTAGCTGCATGTTTTAATGACATGTATTGCTTCATACTTTGCTAGTACTTGAAATGCATATGGGAGGTGTTCTTTCTTGGTGTATAAATGCTTTCCAGTTAAGTTTGCTTACATTCTCTGCAATCTGAATGTGATATACAGGTAATTTGGACACTATTGGAGCTTCAGAGTTTAGGTGTTGATCGTACTTAAGGCGCTTCCAGACATATATTAAACTTGCTTCGGAGTGGGTTTAAGAAACCCACTCCGGGTTTATGTCCCCACACCCGGGGAAACAATCGGGTTTTCCTGTGGGTTGTCCCCATTGCAACATGGTAACTACCACGCTGGAATTGAGACACCCCAAATCCACCCCTAAAAGCTTTAAAATAAAATAATAAGTTACCGGCCACCATTAGGCCTCTCTAGAGGCTTCCTGAAGCATACTAATGTTGTGCAAGAAAGTGGGTGGGAGAGGAGCGATCTGAGTGGGTTCCCTCTTCACTTCTCTGGGTCCAGGGAAGTCATGCTACCCCTCTGTTCTGCCTTGGTCAGGCCACACCTGGAATACTGTGTTCAATTCTGGGCACCGCAGTTGAAGGGAGATGTTGACAAGCTGGAAAGCGTCCAGAGGAGGGCAACTGAAATGATCAAGGTTCTGGAGAACAAGCCCTATGAGGAGCGGCTTAAAGAGTTGGGTATGTTTAGCCTGCAGAAGAGAAGGCTGAGAGGAGACATGATAGCCATATACAAATACGTGAGGGGAAGTCATAGGGAGGAGGGAGCAAGCTTGTTTTCTGCTGCCCTGCAGACTAGGACGTGGAACAATGGCTTCAAACTACAGGAAAGAAGATTCCACCTGAACATCAGGAAGAACTTCCTGACTGTGAGAGCTGTTCGGCAGTGGAACTCTCTACCCCAGACTGTGGTGGAGGCTCCTTCTTTGGAGGCTTTTAAGCAGAGGCTGGATGGCCATCTGTCGGGGGTGCTTTGAATGAGATTTTCCTGCTTCTTGCAGGGGGTTGGACTGGATGGCCCATGAGGTCTATTCCAACTCTACGATTCTATGATTCCACAGGGCCTGAAAACGCGATTTGGGCTGTCGGGACAGACTACTGGGTAGTCCAAGACTATCTGGTAGTCTGTCCCCACAGGGCCCATACTCCATGTTTTAGACTTCAGTTCTCAGAGATCCCAGCCAGCTTACCAGCAGTTAGGAATGGGAGCTGAAGTCCAAAATATCTGGAGGAGCACAGTTTGATGAACACTTAGTTAGGTGTTCCGGCTAGGTGGCTTCTGCTGTATTTTGCAGCTAGTTGCAGCTTTTAAGTATATTAAAAGGCAATCCCATATAGAATGCATTGCAAGTCTAACAAGGTGTTTACCAGACCCTGAACAATTATGGCCAACATATCTTTGTCCAACAAAGACTGTGGCTGGCTGACAGGTTAAAGCTGACAAAGAGTGATTTAGAAATACTCCCAAGTAACAAGGAAGGATTTAGAAATATTACCAAGTTTCACAGAGTGAGATTAAACTTTTGTTGATGATGCTTGTTTTGTTTTGTATGTATTTTATCCTGTTATTTGTGGTTATTTGGCCTTGGCCCCATGTTAGCCGCCCCAAGTCCCTACAAGGAGATGGAGGCAGGGTACAAAAATAAAGTTGCTGCTGCTGCTGTTGTTGTTATTATTATTACAGTAGAGTTTCACTTATCCAACATTTGTTTATCCAACGTTCTGGATTATCCAACGCATTTTTGTAGTCAATGTTTTCAATATATCGTGATATTTTGGTGCGAAATTCGTAAATACAATAATTGCTACATAGCATTACTGAATATTGAAATACTTTTTCTGTCAAATGTGTTGTATAACATGATGTTTTGATGCTTAATTTGTAAAATCATAACCTAATTTGATGTTTAATAGGCTTTTCCTTAACCCCTCCTTATTATCCAACATATTCGCTTATCCAACGTTCTGCCGGCCCGTTTATGTTGGATAAGTGAGACTCTACTGTATTATTATTATTATTATTATTATTATTATTATTATTATTATTATTATTATTATTATTATCCCATCCTGGGTCTGGGAATCACTAATCTGAAGAGTTTTTGTTGCAGTTTCAGTTTATCGGCTGACATCCATCCCATATCTAGGCACTGGATCTTCAAAAGAAGGATGGAGTTGAGATATATTTGTTTCTGCTTTCCAAGAAGAAAAAGAGCTGGGTACTATTGTCTGTATTTCATTGTACTTTGGTGCTCCCTGTAAGAAATTTAAGTATCCTAGCCAAGAGGTAGAAATAATGCAATTCTCCAAATGTTTTTGCACTACAATTCCCAGCAACTTTAGCCAACTTCATCTATGGTTAGGAATACTAGGAGCTGCAGTCTAATAATATGTGGTGGAGGGCCTCATGTTACTCACCTTTGGCCTAGGTTGTAGATCATTGAACTGCATTGGGATTTCTTTCCCTTATTTTGGTGAAACTCTTATTTCATTTTGCTGGAAGAGAAGGAGAATTTGCTTTCTTTGTTAGCAGATGTAATCGTTGCATCATTGTATAGTGTCAGCTCACCACAGCCGCTCCTGAATGAACACACAAGACTCTCTGTGATATCACCAGAAACTTTTACTGTAGGAAACATGAACATCAGAAAAGCCAAGAATGGGATACTACGGCCAACCCTCCTTTATATACCCTCCCCCTCATTTGAACAGTCTCTTCCCGCTCAGTAAAACCCCGCGCAAATTCCCCGCCAAGTCCAGCAGCCGTTTCTTCTCCAAGTCCTGAGCCGCAGGTGTCTTATCAATGTCAGTGACCCTGAAACTCAGAGCCACATCCAGGCTCTAGTAGCAGGGTTCTGACATGGCGTCCTCCTCCCCTTCATCCTGGAAGGAAAAGATTAAACACAACTATTGTTCTCCGCCGTCCAGAGTTCCTTTATACTTTTTTAACAGGCTGCAATGGAATACCGGGTGTATCTTTCCTAGGTCCTTGGGTAGCCTCAGCTCATAGGTCACTTCGTTTATTCTTTTTGCTACCCTGAATGGTCCTATATAGCGTGGAGCCAATTTCTTGGATGGGAATCCCAATTTTAGGTTTTTTGTGCTCAGCCAAACCAGATCTCCTTCGCCCAATTTGTCCCCCTCTCGGCGCCTACGATCCGCAAAGAGCTTGTACTTCTTTTGTGTTTCCCGCAATGCCTCTACCACGGTTTGCCACCCTTGCTTGATTTTGGCCGGCCATTCCTCGTCGGTCTGGCCCTCCCCTTCCTTCCACTCGGGTAGCCTGGGGAAAGGTGCCACCTCCTGTCCGTATACTATTTCGAATGGGGCACGACCTGTGGCCGAATGTACGGCCCCGTTAAAAGCCATCTCAGCAAACGGTAGAAGGTCCGCCCAATCATCCTGTCTATAATTGGTGTACATCCTTAAAAATTGGCACAGTGTCTGTTGGGTACGTTCGACCCCCCCGTTGGTCGCGGGATGAAAGGCCGAGCTCAGGTTCCTTTCTGCTCCTAACAGCTGTAAGAATTTTCCCCAAAATTTTGCAGTAAATTGGACTCCCCGGTCGCTAATTATTTTGTCGGGACACCCATGTAGGCGATATACATGCTTCACATACAAATCAGCAAGTTTTTCAGCTGAAGGGAGTTTTGGCAGGGCCACAAAGTGTGCCTGTTTTGAGAATAGGTCCAATATTGTCCAAATGTATCTGTGGCCTCTGCTGGGGGGTAGTTCGCCTACAAAATCCATGGCTACGCATTCCCATGGCCTCATGGGCTCCACCACCTTCTGCAATAGCCCCTGGGGCTTCCCCGGTGGTGTTTTTCCCTCTGCACATAATTCACACTGCGTGACGTACCCCCTGGCGTCTTTCCTCATTCCGGGCCACCAGCATTGTCTGGCCAACAGTTTAATAGTCCTGGTGGGGCCTAGATGACCCGCACCCTTGTTATCGTGGCACTTCCTTAACATTTCTCGTCTTAAACATTCAGGGATATACAATTTCTTATTTACAAACACCAAATCCCCACACAATTCTCCCTTTTCTTTGTTAGTTTGTAACCATTTGTCCATTCCATACGCTCGCTTCAACTCTTCCTCCCATATTTCTCCTCCCCCCGTGGAAATGGCAGTACGTTTGTTTTCTTTGGCCGCTTGTGCTCGAGTTAGTACTGCCAGGCCCCATTGCTTATCTAGGAATAGGCTCCCTTCAGATTCCTGAATTCCTCCCCCGTGCTGAGGCATCCGAGAGAGAGCGTCAGCGAGTATGTTATGTTTCCCCTGGAAGAATCTGAGTCTGAAATCAAAACGGCTGAAATATTGGGCCCATCTAATTTGCTTCGCTGATAGTTTACGAGGGGATCTTAGATACTGTAAATTTCTATGATCAGTCCACACCTCAAACGGTGTTCCACTTCCTTCCAGAAAGTGTCTCCAGCACTCTAGTGCTTTTAGAATAGCTAAGGCTTCTCTCTCCCAAATTGGCCAGTTTTTTTCTGTATCGCTAAACTTTTTTGACAGATAGCCACATGGCTTCAGGTTCCCCCCCTCGTCTTTCTGTAGCAGAACTGCCCCATATGCCCGGTCTGATGCATCGCAATGTAATACAAAGGCTTTAGACATATCAGGGTGCTGTAGGACAGGCTCCTCAGTAAAACGCTTTTTAAGGGCTTCGAAAGCTTCCTGGCATTCTATTGTCCATGTCAGTTTGGCCCCTGGGGCCTTCACTTTGGCTGTTTCTCCCCTGCCTTTAGTCTTTAACAAATCCGTTAATGGCAAAGTGAGGCGCGCAAAGTCCTTGATAAATGTTCTATAGAAGTTTGCGAACCCTAGGAAGGATTGCAGCTGCTTCCGTGTTTTGGGGGCTTCCCACCCCCTCACGTCTTCTACCTTCGCAGGGTCCATCGCCACTCCCTGGGAGGAAATCCTATACCCCAGAAAGTCTATCTGGTCTTTATTGAACTCGCACTTGGCAAGCTTCGCATACAGTTTTGCTTCTCTCAACTTTTGCAGGACTTCCCTGACTAGTTCTATGTGTTGCTCCTTAGTCCGAGATATTATCAATATGTCATCTAAAAAAACAAAGACCCCCTTGTACAACAATGGATGCAACACTTCGTTGATTAATTGCATGAACGCGGCACCTCCGCCGCACAAACCGAAGGGGAGCACACGATAATTGAATAATCCGAATGCACAGGAGAAGGCCGTCTTCCACCTGTCCTCTGGTTTGATCTGCAATTTATGGTACGCTTCAATTAAGTCCAATTTAGTGAATATCTGTCCCTCCGATAACTGGGCGATCAAGTCCTTCACTAAGGGTAGGGGGTATTTATTTACAGAACTGATTGCATTCAGGCCCCTGTAGTCAATGCAGAGCCTCAGCGTTTGGTCCTTTTTCCGCCTGAACAACACAGGCGCCCCTAGAGGGGAATTTGAAGGCTCTATGAAACCCCTCGCTAGGTTTTTATCAATGTATTTTCTCAGTTCCTCCTTTTCCCTAGCCGACATTGGGTATATTTTTGCCTTGGGAAGCTCTGCTCCTGGGACTAGCTCTATCTTCACTTCAACTCTCCGCTTCGGTGGGAAACTGTCTGCTTCCTTCTCATCAAATACGTCCACAAAATCCCGATACTCTGGGGGTAATTTATCTGCCAGTTCTGCTATCCTGATAGAGTCTTCCTCCCCCCTTTTCCCCGGCTCTCTCTCCACTTCCTGGCTCCCTTCTTCCAACTTCATCCTGAAGATCATGCTCTTATCCTCCCAGTTGATTTGCGGGTTGGCCTGCCCCAGCCATGGCATGCCTAGTATAACATTATAGCTGGCTATTTGTGATATCACAAATGACACCTTTCCTTCCCAACTCCCTATCTTACACTTTACATCTTCGGCACTGTACTTAGCTAATGATCCCGATGCTGTGGATCCGTCCAACTGCGAGAAAGCTATTGGGGATTCTAGGTTCGTTCTTTCGCATCCCAATCCCTCGGCTAATTCAGGGGAGATGATGTTCCTGGAACATCCACAATCCACAAATGCTTTGCAGGTTGCTTGTTTGCTGCCACTTTCAAGCTGAATGGGGACCACTATCATGGCTTTGTCCTGACTTACCAACCCCCCCCGAGTGGTGCCTCATCGGTGGTTCTTCCTCGGCGCGTTTCCCTGCCACGGCTCTTGGTTTGGGCGGGCCTCCGCCTTCCCCTTTTCTCTGCCAGCACTCGGCAGCCCTGTGGCCCAAACGGCCGCACACGAAGCAGCCCCTCCTGCTGGTGCTCACGTTCCCTGTCGGCTCCGTTCTCCTCCCGGCTGGGGTTGATCCCTCCTTCCGGCTCCCCTCTTTCATCTGCGGCCGCTGCTGTAGCCCTCCTCGGTGCCTCCTCGCCTGGGCCAGCGATGTCTCGATGCGCCCCGCCAGCTGAATCCATCCGCGCAGTGTGTCAGGCTCATCACGATGCACCGCCCAGGAGAGGATCTCCCGCCTGAGACCCTCTTTGAAGAGTTCTATCTTTGTTACTGCAGACCATTCCGGCACCTTTTCAGCGAGGCATTGGAACTCCTCCGCATACTCAGATACTGACCTCTGCCCCTGGGAGACGGTCTTCAACTTCTCCCTCGCCCGGATCTGCTCCAGTGGATCTCGGAAACGGGTCTCCAGGGCCCCCATAAAGCGTCGGAGTGACCCCAGACATGGGTCGCGCCGCGCGTGCAGTTGAACGTACCAGCTGGCCGCTCCCCTCTTCAACACTGCACCAATGGCCCGTACCCGGCTGGATTCCGTTCTAAAAGTGTGAGCATTGTCCTCCATATAGCCCCTCACCGTGGTCAGGAAAAAATCCAGTTCAGAGGACTCTCCCCCAAACTCGATCCTTAGTTCCTCTCGTCTCGGTAGGGGTCCCTGTGGTGGCAATCCCCAATTCTCCGCCCGTCGCAAGCCCCCTTGCGGACCAGTGGGCCCCGCTGCTGCTTCTCTTGGCCCTGTGCCACGCCCGGCATTCGCCAGGGGCACCAGGGTCTCAGTTGGGAGCGTAGCCGGGATTCTCGGAGGCTTTTCCCCTTCGTCGTCACTCTCCTCCACCCGCGTCAGGCTTGTTTGGATCTTGGGCCGGGCACTGGGCTCCTTTCGCATTTCCCTTCCCTTCGGTGCTGGGAGGTCTGCAAAGCCCTGGCTGCTTCCCACGCTCACGTCCCACATTGAGCTAGCCCGAAGTTCCCTTCCTCTCTCCGGCTCCGCCAAAACCGCCAGGCGCTCCATCGCCCTCGACATCACTGCCAGGGTGGTCTCCATCGCCGACATCCTCTCCTCCAGAAACACCATCCTTTGTGGGCCTGGGGAAGGTGAACCTTCCTCTCCTCCGGTGCTGTCTCCCCGCACCACTCCACGCCTCTGGGTTACCCCATTTGGCTGGGCATAAGCGGTGGATGACGCCAGGGCCGCCAGCTGGTGGAACTCAGCGTCCGGCTCGGGAGTGGCCCTTTCCGACCTTCCTCCTCCTGCGCCCAAGAGCTCTTCATCCTCCACTTGCATGTTACACCTCACCGCTACAGCGGGATGGTGTCCGTATTCTTGGCTTAGTGTCAGCTCACCACAGCCGCTCCTGAATGAACACACAAGACTCTCTGTGATATCACCAGAAACTTTTACTGTAGGAAACATGAACATCAGAAAAGCCAAGAATGGGATACTACGGCCAACCCTCCTTTATATACCCTCCCCCTCATTTGAACAGTCTCTTCCCGCTCAGTAAAACCCCGCGCAAATTCCCCGCCAAGTCCAGCAGCCGTTTCTTCTCCAAGTCCTGAGCCGCAGGTGTCTTATCAATGTCAGTGACCCTGAAACTCAGAGCCACATCCAGGCTCTAGTAGCAGGGTTCTGACAGTATAGCATATTGTATAATGTCGTATAGTGTAGTATATTTTGACTACTTGGTAATTATTGTAAGCTTATAATGGTATGTAGAACATAAGGTGGAACTGTCTGTGGGTACAAATGCATCACATGAAATAATGAGTAGTTGTCTCTATCATATGAATCACAGAACATGATTTTCAGGGTTATTCTATTTCTTAATAGGGAACAAAGCAACCAATTTATATTTGACATAATAGCAAACTTAAAGGACCATTTACAGTATGCATTCCATTCTCTAGTTTCATATCAAGGCCTGCTTGACATAAAATAAGGTAATGATAACAAAGCATTATAAATATTTCAGACTGCAATCAGAAGTGATCCAAGCAGGTGGTGGAATTGGATTCTGACACTTAGAGAAGTGTGGAAATTCTGCTGACTCAGTTGGTTGTACAATCAGCAGCAGTCTACAGTTCTCCCAGCCATTTTCCAATTATCTCCAGTGCTTTAGGACTACACTACAGTCTACAAAATGAAGCATGTTATCTTATCTGCAAGATGAGGCATTATAATGAGGAAAAGCATAGTGGATTCAAAAAATTTTCTATGTATTTTTTTCCTGCATTGTTATTTCAGGGGTGGGGATGTGAGTCCACTTTACACACGATGGATTAGAATGCCTATTTACTATATTTTAATGGATGTGCCTGTAATTTTATATGGCTTGGGACTGTTTAAAGGAGGCATGTCATATGGCTGGCACGTAATTTACATTCTATACTTTCAAATCATGGTAGTACCATGCTAATTCAAAGATGTTTGAATGATTTTAACTGTGAATCTTTTAATATTGTTAATATTTAATTCTGTTTTAATATTTGTATATTTTAAATGCTGTGCTAGCATGTTTATGTTAAGCTGCTTTGAATCCCCTTCTGGGGTGATAAAGCAGTGTATTATTACTATTATTATTATTATTATTATTATTATTATTATTATTATTATTATTATTATTATTATTAGTGATGTGCCAGCTATAATGAATCAGGATTTGGCCCAAGCTTCTACTGGCAACAGAACTTACTTCTGGTTGCAGAATTTTCTGTCAATAGAATTCAGATATCTGCCAACAGATCTATTTATTGGTAGAGCTGTTTTTCTGGCTAAAATCTACTCAGAGGAAGACTTATAAGGCAAAGAAAGGAACATATGAGAAAGTGGCAAAGTTATTCCAGATCCAAGTCTTCTCCTGCCCAGGGAATAGAAAGCTAGGCAAGAATAGTGTGGTTATAATAATCTTCAACATCTATAAAGTGAGAGAATTTTGGCACAATCTCAGCTCGTCTCATATCAGCTCATCTGGCCCTTGGTCATCTTTGCTAGTTAAGATATATTTATTTATTTATTATTTGCAGTATTTATATACTGCCCTTCTCGGCCCTGAAAGGGACTCAGGGGGGTTCACAGTGTTGTCAACAATTCAGTGCCGACGATAAAAAAACAGTATAAAACATCAAAGTTAACCCTCCCCTAATAAAACATCAAACATTATTAAACACATCACATAAAATAACATCATATATCACACAAAGACATAGCCATTGTCTGTAAACAGTCCTGGGTCATTGCACTTTCAACTTTCACTTTAATTTTAATATTACTTAATTTAGCATTCATCTTCTAGAATCACAACTCATATGCACCTTCCTTGAGTAAATAATGTGAAGAGTAGATCTTCAATCCCTCAGTGTAGATGGTAGTTGAAGTGTTACAGGAGAAAACAACGCCATCACCTCTTTTCACCCTCAGTGATGAATCTGAACCTGTGTTTTAAATCTTGTCCTCAGTTTGCTGTGTGATAACAGCCATTCATGACTTTTGAATGGAGTGAGCAAGTCTGTGGGCATTTCTCTTTCACATAACTGCAACCAACTATAGCAATAAAAATGAGAGGCAGTTGCAGAGCAGCCTGTTCTTGCTAGAAACAAAATTATGCTGCAAATTGTTCCTCTTTTGTTAGAATAAGGCACAGTTTAATTGGCTACATTTTGGGCTCTACCCATGAACCCTGTTTTGTTTTTCTGTTTCCTGCTGCTATTCTGCTAGTAAAGGCCAAACAATCACATCAGGAAATGGGGAAAGGGAGGAGGGTGGCTGAAAAGCTGAATGCTTTCCATTCCAATTTCCCTTTTCCCCTCACCTTCTGTCCTTTCAAAAAGACCTTTCCCTTCCCAAAATGGTGGTGCAGAAAGCTGGCAAACTTCTATAGTTATCCCTTGAGGAATGGCAAAATCTGATTAGGACTCAGTTTGAGGCAGGCTGACCAGACCATTACCTCCCAAATGTGTTTTTGGTGTGTTTTTTCTCAGTATGATTATAGAGAAAGGGCTGCTCTGAAGTATGTGTAAAACATAATTAGTTAGTTTCTATCCTGCCTTTATCGTAATACAGGAATTAAGGCAGCATATCACAAATTAAAATAAGGTGCAGCTGGGACTTATTTGATTTGTTTTTTAAAAATAAGCAATATATTAAACATTAAGTTAAAACAATCTAAAAGTACAATTGGTGATCCCAACTAGCATAAACTGACCAAACCAACGGAATTCAAGTATTCAGCAATCGATTCAGTGGCTTCTATTCTAGTTTGATAATTAGATTTCGGCTTGAATTGCTAAAACATGCAAGATCTGAGTGAGGATCCGGGATATCTTTCGTAAGGTGCTGTAAATCAAAGCCACAAAGCCAAAACCAGGATACACGTATCTGGGATTAAAAGGTTTCTAGATTAGCCTCTAGTGGCGCAGTGGAATAAGCTAGAGATGTGCGCGAAAAATTTTCCTTCTTCGTGCTATCATTTCGTTTCGACTGTTCGTCTACACAAAACAAATGATGACATTTTCGTAGGAAACGAGAGGCGACATGAAAATAAAAGCAGCACAATCATTGTGCTTGCTTTCATTTTCCTTTTGTTTCAGCCCTGTAACAATAAGCAGGTACTGACAGAAGGCTGCTTTCCCATTAAAGCCAATTTGGGGGGGGGGGGGGTGAGCCTCAGAAGCCCTCTCATTGCAGCCAATGGTCCGAACATTTTTGTTTTTTTGTAAGCCAGATGAAAATTCATGTTGTATATATTTTCGTTAGTGGGACACAAATATGAAAATGAGATGACACAAATGAAACTACGCAAAACAAACAGCAATTCTATACAAATGCACACCACTAGGTTAAACCGCTGAGCTGCTGAACTTGCTGACCGACAGGGTGGCCGTTTGAATCCAGGGAGCAGGGTGAACTCCTGCTGTTAGCCCTAGCTCCTGCCAACCTAGCAGTTTGAAAACATGCAAATGTGAGTAGTTCAGTAGGTACCCGCTCCGGCGGGACCAGAGTCATACCAGCCACATGACCTTGGAGGTGTCTACAGACAACGTCGGCTCTTCGGTTTAGAAATGGAGATGAGACCAACCCCCAGAATCAGACATTACTAGATTTAATGTCAGGGAAAACCTTTCCCTTTCCTACTAGATTAGTCACAGTGGCTTCAGTGCAGTGTTTGGTAGCTAGTTTCCTAGGTAGCATTATCAAGTTGGTTAGGGATTCTGGAGGTTATAGTCTGAAAGGCAACATTCCGAAAATGTCATTCAGTGCAGACAATAGTTCCAGTATGCTGTGTTTTAGAAACTGAGTATTAATTCAGAATTCTTTCTTTCATGATTGGCACTGAAAGCTTCAAAAACATCTCGCATGAAATAAATAACATAGTTTTATAGTACCTTGGGACAAAGATGGACAGATTTCATGTCCATGGAATCTAATTAATAGTGATTTCTTTTCTTTTCTTTTTTATTGGGAGAGTGGTCAGGTGGGGAGGAACTGGTTAAAGAAGTGAGGCTAGTTTTATCATTGACAGATTCTAGCCATATGCAAATCACATTCTGGGTTACAGCAGTAAGGATTGACCAAGAGAATCAGGATCAGCCCAAGACATTTTTCTGACCTTTCCATTTTACACATAGAAGGAAACATGACTTTTAGGTTTATTTCAACACAGGCTGTGAAATAGGGGTGAAAGGCAAAGGTGATTGTGATTTCTCAGCATCTTTCACCTGAAGCAATTGCCATATTCTGCTAATGGTAGGGTCTACCCATCTGGAGACATATCTGCACAAGGATCTGATAAATTCAGATGGATTACAGGCAGAGAACTGTGTGGCTGGAAACTGACACACAGTTGGCCATGGCAGATAATTATTTTTAATTTCAACCTGCATTTTCGCTTCCTGTTGCTCAGCTACCAGGCACTTTGGAAATCTACTGGTTAGATCACAATCTTCAGACTACAACTTCTGTTAGGGTACTTATCATTTTGAAAATCAGGCATAATGCTGAGCATGCTGCAAACGTCAATCATGTATTTTTCCCAGACCACTAAATGCAGCCTTAAAATCCTGAAATTAGTACCTGCAAATTATCTGTACAGGGACGCTCAGAACCTGAAAGCAAGCAATTAACACATCCGATTGCCTCTCCATTTGCAGCTAATCTTAGTAAAATGTATCATACTTAGACATTATGCAATCAACAGACTGCTGTTCAGAGCCGGTTTACCTGGGCAACCACAGTTCTCCACAGACTAAGCAGTAAAAGGAATTTTGTGTATCCTAGTAGTTAAAAAACTTCTTCAATGCAACCATTATGCGACTATCTGAGATGTTGTACCTTACAAGAATAAGAAAAACCCGCAGAACTACCATAATACTGCTTTAGTTGTACCTATTCAGGGCCCCACAAGCAAGGTGCCTTAGGGCTTGCATACACTGGTTTTATTTCTCCTGGATGTTCAGACAATGTCCAGGGACTTCTGTCTGAAAGGCAGTGGTAACACAGGTTAACCCAACATTACCCTGTCACTCTCTCCCCCCCCCCCCCCCCCAAATCACCATGGCTCCTGATCATCATTGGTTGCCATTACTGAAGGCATCTTATATCTTACATGAAATAGGTGCAACCACAGAAAAAGAGGGCGGGATTGCATGGGTACATTTGTTCATGTAAGTAAAGTCACCTAGCAATGGCCAAGAGTCCTCTAGAACTCTGTAGCAGGCTGGTAGTCACAACGGGATTTTGAAAGTATAGGTTTTAGCAGCTGAATGGTCTAGGTTCTGTCCTGCTGGTGCTGTGGGATGGAGACACAGACAGAGTGGTTGTTCCCAAGAGCAGTCCAGAGTATTTCTTAATCTGATCAGCCTTAGATAGAGGGCTGATCTACCCTGCCCTGCTTTCCCAGGGCCAATCTGGCATGGTGTAAACCACATCAGCCCCAGATGGGTCACACAGGAATCCCACCTGGCTGTTGTGGAGGCGGGAGGAATTCCTGACTGTCCAGAGGTGCCAAATGCAGTTTGGCAATGCTGGATGGCCACTGTTACCATCCCCTCTAATCCTCTGTGTCACAGTGGTCTCTGGCCTCAACGTGAGTTCTACCAGTCCTCTGTAGGATGTCTTCTACAGTGATGTTGGCTCGGGTGATGGGAAATCATCTCTCCTCCTCTCTTCCCTGATCATCCCATGACCCCATCCAACATCACTGTAGAAGACAGCTGGAGACCGCTACTGGCCACTTTGAGTGCCTCTGATGTTGCTGTAAAAAGGTCCACCGTTGTGCATGTGGCAGGGTACAGACTGCACTGTAGTAAGTGGTCTGTGGTTTCCTCTTCTCCACATTTGCATGTCATGGACTCCACTTTGTAGCCCCATTTCTTAAGGTTAGCTCTGCAATTCGTGGTGCCAATGCGCAGTCTGTTCAGCGCCTTTCAAGTCACCCAGTCTTCTGTGTCCCTAGGATGGAATTTCTCATCCAGCCTTAGCCACTGGTGGAGGACTCTCACTTGTTGAGGTGTTCCTGCGAGTATCTCTGTGGATCTTAGGAAGCTGTTTCTTAATTTAAGTCACTGGCATGCTGGCTGATATCCAAACAGAGGATGGAACTGCCTTGGTCCTTTCATTACAGGCTGCTACTTCCCGATGGATATCAGGTGGTGCAATACCAGCTAAACAATATAATTTCTTCAGTGGTGTGAGGCATATAGACATCCTGTGATAATGTGGCATGCCTCATTAAGGGCCACATCCACTGTTTTAATGTGGTGAGATGTATTCCACACTGGGCATGCATATTCAGCAACAGAGTTGCAAAGAGTAAGGGCAGATATCTTCACTGTGTCTGGTTGTGATCTCCAGGTTGCGCCAGTCCCCTTTCGTATGATGTTATTTCTAGCACCCACTTTTTGCTTGATAGTCAAGCAGTGCTTTTTATAAGTCAGAGCACGGTCCAGAGTGACTCCCAGGTATTTTGGTGTGCTGCAATGCTCCAGTGGGATTCCTTCCCAGGTAATCCTCAGATAATCAGGATAATGACACCACTTTTACCGACATGGCTCAATACTATGAGATCATGTTTACAAGAACTTTCTAACTGTAAGAGCTGTTCAACAGTGGAACTCTCTGCCCCGGACTGTGGTGGAGGCTCCTTATTTGGAGACTTTTAAGCAGATGCTGGATGGCCATCTATCAAGGTGCTTTGCATGCGGTTTTCCTGCTTCTTGGCAGGGGGTTGGATTGGATGGCCCAGGAGGACTTTTCCAACTCTATGATTATATAATTCTAGGTCTACAGCAAGCATGGGCAAACTTTGGCCCTCCAGCAAGTAGACTGTTAGGGATTGTGGGACCTGAAGCCCAAAACACCTGGAGGGCCGAAGTTTATAATAATAATAAAGCTTTATTTATATACTGCCCTATCTCCTCAGGGGTCTCAGGGCGGTTTCCAACATGATAAAAACAATACAATACACATAATAAACAGAACCATACAACAATTTAAAATAATACAAATGGTAAACATAAATGCACCACATATGATCCAAAGAATGAAAAATAAAACTAGTAACAAAACTCCCTTTTGCCCATGCCTGGTCTACAGCCTTTCTCTGACAGTGTGCTGGTGCTTCACCAAACTACAGCTCCCACAATTCCCTTGTATTAAAAGGTAAAGGTTTCCCCTGATGTTAAGTCCAGTCATGTCTGACTCTGGGGGTTGGTGCTCATCTCCATTTCTAAGCCGAAGAGGCTGGAGCGGTATCTATTGATCTACTCACATTGGCATGCTTTCGAACTGCTAGGTTGGCAGAAGCTGGAGCTAACAGCGGGCGGTCACTCCGCTCCCGGGATTTGAACCTTTCGGTCTGCAAGTTCAGCAGCTCAGTGCTTTAACACACTTCGCCACCGGGGCTCCTCCCTTGTATTGAGCCATGGCAATTAAAAGTAAGGTCAAGTTGCATTCATTTTATACGAGATGCACCCTTGGCACTGGGAGAGCGTCTATGGTACAGTTTCTTTTAAAACTACGCTACCCAGAATCCCCACCCATTGCGGAATCCTGGGAGTTGTAGTTTGGTGAGGCAGAAAAGGCTACAGGAGACCTTGTACAATCACAACTCCCAAGACTCCACATGCCCTGAAAGTAATCCCGCAGCGTAGAACGATGCACCCGTGGCTCCCACCACCTCTCACGTTTAAAGAGCTCGTGTTCCTTTAAGATCCGTGTTCCGCCCCCTTTCCCACGTGCGTGGTCAGCTGACAGTGACGCGCCCGGGGAAACTCTCCCTGTTCCTGAAACAGCGGGGCGGTTTGTTATTATTGTTTCCCCTGCTTTTTGTTGCCCGGCTGCTTTGGGTGGGCTGGCGCCGCCTTCCGCCTCCTGGACCTGCAGCGGTGAAAGGATCCGAGCGGGTGGCTGGAGCTTTGGGGCAAAAGCAAGGCGGGCTTGGTTGGCTGCCCATCGAGGGCGCCTGGGATCTCCCCAGCCGAGCAACTCCATCCTCGGGAGAACAACGGCGGGGGCGGCGCCCTGCCTGCCTGCCTGCCTGCCATCCATCCTGCCTCCCTCTCGCCCTTCCTTCCCTCCGGCGGGACTGCCCTCCAAGCTCTCCGGATCATCCTCCAGGCTCGATCGCCTCCATCTCCTCGCTTTTGCTCGAGACGGATCGGCGCCTTTCTTGTGACCGATTAGCGCCTAATCCCAGTCGCTAGCCCCAGTTCATGGATTATCTGGTAGGTGCGGGGGATAATGTGAAGTCAATCCCTTCCTATCCTTGTCCCTTGTCTTGGCGAATATTTGTTTCATATGCTGCAACCAGGAGGTGTTTCTTTTTCTTGCAGGGTCTGGGTTTGTAGAAAAGTGGGTGCCCTCTGCTTTATATCAAACCCGAGACCCACGTTGTCTATTGTATTGTATTATTGCAATGGTGTTGTGTTGTATCTGTATTTTATCTATGTTGCGTCCCGTCTCTAGCTGTTAGGAGAGGCAGGTAACAAATATAATTCATGATTATGATTATTTTATTGTTTTGCAGCCGATAGATTGTTCTTTTTTTTTTTTGCAGGGTCTAGTTAGTAGAAGGTACGTGTCTTCCGCTTTCTTACGACCCCCCAAAACCCTCCTAACCAGGGGTTCAGCTCTTTCTCTCAGAGGTTGACCTGGCCAACTGGTCACAGAAGGTGCATTCCCACTTCAGAATTGGAGGCCGCTTTTACACTGCCATACAAAATCCAGATTATTTGCATTGAACTGGATTACATGGCAGTGTGGACTCATATAATCCAGTCCAAAGCAGATAATGTGGATTATATGGCAGTGTAGAAGGGGCCAGAGTCTCCTTTTCTGGAGGTTTTATAAGCAGAACCTAAATGGCCATCTGTCCAGAGGACTTGGATTGCATTTTCCTGCATGGCAGAAGGGTTGGACTGAATGGCCTCAGGGGTTCCTTATAACTCTCAGGCTTTTGGGGTTGAAGTCCAAAACACCTGAAACACCTGAAGTTTGCCCATGCCTGATCTACACTGTAGAATTAATGCAATTTGATACCACTTGAACAGCTATGGTTCAATGTTTTGGGATGACCAGTTTGCCAGGTCAACCTCAGAGAGAAAGAGCTGAACCTGAAGATATGCTCAGGTTCAGCTCTTTCTCTCTGAGATTGACCTGGCAAACTGGTCACAGGAGGTTCATCCCCACTCCATAACAACAACAACAACAACTTTATTTTTGTATCCTACCTCCATCTCCTCGGAGGGACTTGGGACAGCTTACAAGGGGACAAGCCCGATCCAACATAGATTAAAACCCAACATAGATTAAAACATATCTCAATAAAATTAAACAATATTAGAACAAGATAATAACATAAAATCAACATTATCCAACCGCTATTTTGGATAGTAATAAATACTGGAATTCGGAGGGTAGGAACTTGTGCAATAGAGCTTCAGAACAGGGTGGTTGAAAAATGCAAGGGCCAATAATGGCCAAGTGAGACTTCACGAGATTCAGTCACAGCTGGCGCACAAGCTTTAGTTGTGCAAAGGCCCTCCTGCCACCGCCAACACCTGAGCATCAAGCGTCAGTGCTGAGTCCAGGGGGATCCACAGGTTGATCCATCATATACCCCGATGGCACAGGTTGCCATCATATACCCCGATTGGCCACATTACTGACCTGGAGGACCTCTGTCTTGTCAGGATTAAGCTTCAGCTTGTTAACCCTCATCCAGTCCATCACAACAGCCAGGCACTGGTCCAGGATCTGGGGGGCTTCCTTGGAATTTGGTGGAAAAGAGTAGTAGAGTATCATCTGCATAGAGATGGCACCGAACTCCAAAACTCTGGATGACCCCGGTCAGCGGTTTCATGTAGATGTTAAAGAGCATGGGAGATAGAATGGTCAGAGAGGTCAAAGACCAGGGGTCCGAGCAGAAATCTTCCAGCTTCACCAACTGGGTGCGAATGGAAGGCCCTTTCTACTCTGCCATATAAAATCCAAATTATCTGCATTGAACTGGATTATATAGCAGTGTAGACTCATATAATCCAGTCCAAAGCAGATAATTTGGATTATATGGCAGTGTAGAAGGGGCCAGAATCTCCTTTTCTGGAGGTTTTTAAAGCAGAGGCTGGATGTCATATCTGTTTGGAGGACTTGGATTGTATTTTCTTGCATGGCAGAAAAGGGTTGGATTGAATGGCCCAAGGGGTCCCTTCCAACTCTAATTCTAACCCTTGGTGATTCTTCTGATCCTTTGAACTGTCATGGTTCAATGCTATGGAATTGTGGGAGTGGTAGTTTTATATAGTCTTCTCTGCCAAAAAATGCTGGTGCTTCGTCAAATTACAAATCCCTTCATTCCAAAACACTAAACCATAGCTGTTCAAGTGGTGTCAAACTGCATTAATTCTACAGTGTAGATCGGGCATGGGGAAACTTCGGCCCTTCAGGTATTTTGGACGTCAACTCCCACCATTCTTAACAGCTGGTAGGCTATTAGGAATGGTGGGGGTTGACCTCCAAAACACCTGAAGGGCCGAAGTTTGCCCATGCCTGGTGTAGATGAATCCAGGAAAGAAACCTGTTGCTTCCCTGGCTTCCAGTTCGGAAAATAGCATTCCTTTGGCTCCACGTGTCTTATCAGAGTTTCTGAGCAATTAAAAGATCATCAACCTAAGTTTATTTTTTCCTAAAGTGTGCAGTAATCCCACTCATTGGGCTATTAGGTTTCTAACGGACTGACCTCTGCCTTTTTCTCCTACATCAATTAAAGAGAGGGGATGCTTGAATGCCTTACCTTGAAACCAAAGGTGGTTGGAGCCTGAGTTGACTGGTAATTCAGTTGTAACATTTAGCAGCTCTTTTAATGAGTGTTGAGATTGTATCACAGGCAGTCATTGCAACGCTTGGAGGAGTTTTTGAGTTCATGGAAGGCCTGGCTCATGCAAATCCCAGTTGCCTTGACATGTGGAGTAAGGACTTCACTAAAGGGTTCAGCTTGGTTGACTTTCTGACATGCGAACCAAAACAAAATTCTCTCACTGAGACAAAGGGGAAATGTGTGATTCATTCTTTTTATTTTAACTGTGCTCTTTCTTGGGGCAGATTTGTATGCAAAGTAGACTATGTCGATGTTCTCTTCTTATACTCCCTTACTGCTTTTCAGAAAACACAGTGTGGAGTTCCAAGTTAGTACATCACAAGCCAACATTTGTATCATGATATACTCCCTGAAAGGATTTACATTACTGTATTGCTTTCCGAGATTATCTGGTAAACTACAAGGTGTGCTTGGCCATATGTAGAGATGGCATTTGACATAACCCAGATCTCTGCAAGCCATATTAATGAAATTCTCTTTATTGTGGCAGCTAGTGATTTAATGCTTTGTCAGATTTTCTGAATTTTATAGGAATGGTTTATGTCTTTCTTTCTATGAATAGACTAAGCCTAGCCGCCCTTAGACTTAATCCTGCTAATAGGAGGTAAAATATTAATTATCCTCAGTGTTTTCATTTGAGTTGTATTTGAGCCCCCCTCCGCGCAATTTATGTTAGTAGTTCTGTATTATACTTCGTGTGTAGAACATTTATCTTTAAGAATTTAGTTAATGAACTGCTTAGTAACTTAACATTTCAAGAACATTTATGCTGTAACTTGGAGTTTTGTAAGCAATTTTATGGAAATCTGTATCCAGGTAAAGCCAGCTCATGCATGCTTAGAGTAAACATAACCTTGGATGACAACTGCAGAATTCCATGGAGAAGTATTGTTGTGCGAGTAATATGTTTAATTGACTTTGGAAACTGTTTGTGTGTGTAGGAAAAGTACAAAATGCTCTTAGCACATCCCAGCTTATTCTCTTCAACTTCTCAGTTCCTGAGAAGCAAATGGTTTAATTTTAAAGTTGTGTCCAGTTTGCTTTTCTGTCTTTTAAAATGTTTTCAGCCATTTTATTGTTATATAGATTGTCAACTTCATCAATTCAAAATTCTTTTCTGTTATTCTGGTGCCTTATTAAATATCTGACTCCTACCTGTGACAGGTTAGATTAAAACACCATAGTTCCTACTTTCCAAAAAAATCTCTGTATTATGTTTGGGCAGATTGTCTTATTTAATGACAGTAAAGATGAGTGATGGACAGAAGGGAGACAAGTGATGGGCAGAAGAATGGCATTTAAAATGTTGATATGGACATTTACCTTTGCATCCAAATGTCTCTAAACTTCCAGGCAGCATTGGCTAAGTATATGTTCAGAACTGTTGTAGATGATGAAATGGAATTCAGTGCTTGAATTGGATCTTTTTCTTCAATGGAAAACGTAAGTTTTCTCATCATGTAACTATGGACATTTACAAGACAAAGAACTTGTCTGTAAATATGTCGTCATTAAAGTGCTGTTTACTTTTGCACCTCTGAGAATTTTGGATGTTGTCTCCAACCATTGATGTTCTCCTTTCCAGTGTTGCTATCATGTAAAACTTGAGAAACTATTGAGCATAATTTTGCTTTCACTTGATTGTATTCATAAGTTAAAACCTGGCTATAGCGCAGGGCTACATACAGCTACGAATGAATGGCAATGTGAATGGAACGTCTTCTGGATTATGATTTTTAGTCTATGTGCAATCTTTTAACAACTTGTATATGTATTTATGTGTTGGTGTTTTATGATTTTCATGATTTAACACACAATGTATATTGTATTTTGCTTGTCTTATGTTAATGTGGCATTGAATTATTTCCGATTTGGAAGCCACTCTTAGTCCCTTTCAGGGTTGAGATAGTGTGGGATAGCAAATAAATAAATAAATAAATCTAATAGCATTGTACATAGATATGAATTCTGTCCAAAGGTAAATGCACCTTTATTCATTATAACCAGTGCTTTTAGTGTAGAACCACAAAAACATAAACTTGGGAGAAACTTCAAGAAACATCCCGCCCAACCTCTTGCCATGCAGAAATCAGACAAAGCACTTCTCACAGATGGTCTTCCAACCACTGCTTTAAAATCTTTAGAGGAGACTCTACGCCACTCTGTAGCAGCATATTCCACTGCCAAACAGCTCTCACCATCAGGAAGTTCTTCCTAATGTTTGGGTGGAATCTCTTTTCATATAGTATGGAAACTCTATGGCATGGTTTCCAGATCTTTTACCATTTTGGTTGTCTTCCTGTGGGCACATTCCAGTTTGTCAATGTCCTTTTTGAATTGTGGTGCCCAGAAAGGAAATGTTATTTCATGTGAGATCTGACTAAAACGGAATAGAGTGGTATTTTAATTTTTCTCATTCTAGACACTTATGTTCCTATCAATGCAGCCTAAAATTGCATTTGCTTTTTTAGCTGCTGCACCACAGTGTTGATTCTTGATCAGCTTGTGGATTATTAAGACTCCTAGATCCCTTTTACATGTACTGTTGTCAGTCGAGTGTCACCCATTCTATATTTGTGCATTTCATTTTTCTGTCTAAATGTAGCATATTACATTTCTGAATCCTGGTTTCTGGGGTTTTGGTGTCATCTACAGATGTAATAAGCATACTCTATATTACATTATCCAAGCCATTCATAAAAAATGTTAAATAGCACTGGACCCTTATGACACCCCACTAGTAGAGATGAAGGGTTTCTCTGGAAAGGGCTGTGATTCCTTCAATTGCTGCCAAGCCATTCCTTTTCCATTTGTATAAAACTCTTTTTTCCTGTTTCATCACAGGGTGGAACAGAGAGCCCCATTTGTTTGTGATAATGGCTAAATGGCACATTGTTTTTAAACCTTTAATACCAGCTGGTTGAATTTACCTCTGCATTTATCTCTGAGCACCAGATGGTTAGGACTAATGACACTGAAGTCTTAACAACCTTGGATTCTGGTCTTGAACTGCCAGAGGCACTTTGCAGGCTGATGCTGGAAGCGGACAGCTAGACAGACCTGGTTTAACCAGCAAAATAATTTGCATTCTTTATGCAACAAAATTATTATTTCTTTTCCTTTTTGTGCTGGACATATATTTTTAGTCACAGATTCATTTTTCTCTTGGATCATTCCTGCTTCCTTTTTCCTGCGAGTCTTAACACCCCCCCCCCCTTTCCTCCATTTCCCTGTCATAAAATTAACTTTTCACTCATTTCACCTCCATCCCTTTTCTCCTGGACTTCCAATTTTTGTTGCATTTGGATTGTTAATGTTGTGACTTTTGTTGTGTCATCCAATTCAAAAACTGTTTTTTCTACTTTCAGCTAGACAGCCAAACATACACAATTCAAGAAATAAAGTGTGTTGCTGCCTGATCAGTGATCACCCCCTTCTACTATCATGCTTTAAACACAAGCATCTCCTGCATTTATTTGTATTACAGAAGAATCTGTGCTTTTGTTGCATTAAATTGACTTCTTTAGGAATAGTCTAGAGATGTAACCTGTAGATTGCCTGGTATTGATGCAGATTAAAGATTTTGAAAAACCCAATAGTATTCCAAAGAGATCTAAATATAGAACAGGAGTCATTGCTTTTCCACCCCACTTCCAAAATGGTGGGTTCAGCACAATTTGTGATAAGCAGACAGTAACATGGGTGCACAAAATGCCATAGAATCAGGCTGTAACCATGCTAACAGTGAATCACTAGTGATGAATTGCCAATATTTCTTAAATGTCACTTGTCTAGGCAGTGTTTCATTGCCCAATTGTTACTTTGAAAAGCTGTTTGGATAACTTACTATCAAGAAGCCAAATATTTAATCAAATTCAAATACATGCTTGGATATTTTACTGCTGAAATTATATGGTTATTTATAAAACTGTATTTGGCCACTTTCTTATGAAAAATACCTAATTTAGAGGAGTGCTTTTCAAATGGTGTTCCAAGGAAAGCTTGAGTTTCCTTGGAAGCTGGTCAGGTATTCTTCATTGAGAATAATAGCAGTGATTGCTAGGAGCCAGCTTTCTCTTGAATGATGCTTTTCCTTCTAACAATCTTCCTTTAAGTGTGTAGTAATAAAGGAGTGTTGGATATTTTCAGTGTAATCAGTTGAGAAAAGGCGTAATCAGTTGAGGACCCTATGGCCCACCAGAGTGAGATGATTAGCTATCTAAGAAGATGGCAAAAATGAGTGGTCATACTTTGGATCAGGGGTCCCCAAACTAAGGCCCGGGGGCCGGATGCGGCCCATCAAAGCCATTTATCCGGCCCCCATGGCACAAGGGCAGAAGGGGGTTGGGCTAAATGGCCCAAGGGGTCTCTTCTTCTCTTACAACTCTTATTATTATTATTATTATTATTATTATTATTATTATTATTATTATTATTATTAACATTGAGGCTGGGTGGCCATCTGTCAGGGATGCTTTGCTTGTGCTTTTGGTGCACAAAGGCAGAAGGGGGTTGAACTCAATGGCCCAAGGGGTCTCTTCCAACCCTCTTTTTAACTATTATTATAATTGAGGCTGGATGGCCATCTGTCAGGGGTGCTTTGCCTGTGCTTTTGGTGCACAAAGGCAGAAGGGGGTTGGATTCAATGGCCAAGGGGTCTCTTTCAACCCTCTTTATTATTATTATTATTATTATTATTATTATTATTATTATTATTAACATTGAATCTGGGTGGCCATCTGTCAGGGGTGCTTTGCTTGTGCTTTGGGTGCACAAAGGCAGAAGGGGGCTGGACTCAGTGGCCCAAGGGCTCTCTTCCAACCCTTTTTGTTGTTGTTGTTATTGTTGTTGTTGTTGTTGTTATTAACATCAAGGCTGTATTTGTTCCCGTTTTGTTTTGTTTTTTTACTTCAAAATGAGGCATGTGCAGAGTGCATAGGAATTTGTTCATAGTTTTTTTTTTTAAACTCTAGTCCGGCCCTTCAACAGTCTGAGGGACCGTGGGCTGGCCCTCTGTTTAAAAAGTTTGGGGACCCCTGCTTTGGATGATGACGGTCAGTTTTTTTTAAGGAGCTTGAAGAGGATAGTGTTGGCTGGTTTGTTGGGTTTGCATATTTTTGTGTGTTAGGCCAGTTAACATAGTTTTTAATCGCCTTAGCAATGGCTAGTCACTTTTATAGTTCACAGTTGTGTCTACATGAATATGGCAGAGATTATATAGGCTGAGTTTCTTGAATAGCAGTGGGTTGGACTAGATGGCCCTTGTGATCTCATCCAACTGTATGATAATCCCTATTCTAAATTACTGGGACCAGAAGGGTTGTGGATTTTAGATTTTGGAACATACTTGCATATGCAATGAGACATCTTAGAGATGGGACCCAAGTCTAAAGACTAAGTTCTTTCATTGTATGCCTGAACAATTTTTTACACAATATTTTATTAATTTTGTGCATGAAACTAACTTTGTATATATTAAACCATCAGAAAGTAAAGATGTCACTATCTCGGTCATACATGTGGACAAGTTCAGAGCATTCAGATTTCTGGAAAGGGATGCTAATCCTGTACTAGATTCTTGCCGATCTCATGGGAAGGGGAAAATTGGAGGAGGAGGACCCAGAAGAGGAGGATTCTCAGAGCTCTAGAAGAGGCTGACTTTTGTCTGCAGGAGGAGGAAGCTGCATTGAGACAAACCCACCATCTATTGATTTAAGACATTTGTATGTGACCTTTCCAATTAAATGGTTTCTAGGCAGTTCAACAGTTGTCAAGGCAACCCAGTAATGATAATAAAATACAGAAAGAAAACCAAAAGTTCACAGAACCATTTGAGTGAAACAAACAGCTTTTGCTTGGCACCTAAAAGAAGATAATATTAGAAGCCAGCAAATGTGAGGAAGGGAGATGGCTGAAAGCCCTCCTTTCTAGCAGACGTTGGTCTTACTTTTGAAGGAAAGGGCAGTTGGCAAAGAACTTCTGAAAAACCCTTCTGCAGTAAGTCACAGACAGCCAGGTGGAGGACATCCCCAATGTTTTTAATTTTTGGACCCCTCCCCCCATATCTGCTCCCTTTTCTCTCCCCTCCCCATACCAGAGGAATGAAATGTTTAAACGTGAGGGGAGTCTCTTAGTTTGTAGTCCTGTGCATACTTGCTATATGTATTTCATAATACCTGAATAGGATTTCAGTTGTTTTGGGGTGTGTGCAGGGGTTAGGGTTAGGGTTAGGTTAGTGGAAACTGGGGGCTACTTTCCGTAGTGCTCCAGAAATGAGCAAGGGTTCAACGAGTTGGATTTGTTGCACTGCTGTTTGCATTGTGAAATAACAATGAGCAACATGCAAACAAAAAGCTTTACAAGGCATGACTTGCCAAAACACAAGCACATGAGAAGAATCAGGAAACAAAAGTTACATGCCATTTCTCATGCATGCCAATTCTAATTGTAGCAAACAAATTTGCTGCTGCTATTTGCCATCAGGCTGACTTTGAGTTATGAACAAGGTGACTTCCAGGACACCCTATTATCAACAACCTTGCTGAAGTCTTGGAAATTCAGGGTAGCCGCAGCTTGATTTGCATCTATCCATTCGTAATTCTGTCTTCCTCTTTTTGTAATACAGTGAATTGAACAGCTGAAACATAACAGATTCTGGTAGCATCTCAACATTTTTACAGACAGTATCAGATGTATTGTCGAAGGATTTCATGGCAGGAATCACTAGGATGTTGTGTGGTTTCCGGGTTGTGTTTTAGCAGCATTTTCTCATGATGTTTCCCCTACATCTATGGCTGGCATCTTCAGAGGATCCTCTGAAGATTTCAGACAAAAATGCAGGCGAAACGTCAGGATCTTCTGAAGATGTCAGCCACAGATGCAGCTGAAGTGGCAGAGAAAATGCTGCTAGAACACGGCCATATAGCCCAGAAACCACATAACACCTGAGACATTTGTATTTTTTTTCTGGCTCACTTGATAGGCAGTTTTGAGCCTCTGGAGGACTAGTTAAAAAGTTGTGAAGAGATTTTAAATTTTGTGCAATCACTATTTTCTTTGAAATCCACGAATTTTCAGAAAATGTCAAAAACAATAGATTAAAAAGACTTCTGAGTGAAATAAAGATATGCAACATAATTGGGCCCCCTTCTCTCTCTATGCACTTTCAAGTCACCTGTTCACTTATGGCGACTGTGCATTTCAGAGGGCTTTATTAGGCAAACAGTACTAAGGCTTTGCCAGTTCTTGTCTTTGAAATAGTCTAGAGCACCCAGTAATCATTTATTTCCCCATCCAAGTAGTTATCAGACCTGACCCTGCTTAGGTTCCAAGGTCAGAGGAGATCAAATGTCTTTAACATGTATAATTTGACTACCGCCACCTCTGCCCCAACTCGAGCATCGGGGACTCTGCCAGGTTGTGGGGGATTGCTGTTAGTTATGCAATGCCAAAGGCAGCCATCTCTCTGAGATAGTAGGAATGGCCTTGGGGTTCATAGAATCATAGGGCTGGAAGAGATCATATGGGGCATCCAGTTCAACCTCCTACCATTCATAAATATACAATCAAAGCACTCCTGACAAATGGCTCTCTAATCCCTGTTTTAAAATCTTCAAAGAAAATGACCCCACTATACTCTAAAACAGCACATTTCACTGTCAAAACCTTTTACTGTCAGGAAATTCTTCCTAATGTTTAAGTGGAATCTCTATTCCCATAGGTTGAATCCATTGCTCCATTTCCTAGTCTCTGGAGCTGCAGAAGACAAGCTTGCTTCTTCCTCAATATAATATTATTTCAAATATTTAAACATGGCTATCATGTCACTTCTTAACTTTTTCTTCTTCAGGCTAAACATATCTAGTTCCCTAAACGGCTCCTCATAGAGCAGAGTCTACCGTTTTGGTTGCTGTTCTCTGGACAGTTTTGTTTGCCTGGAACCAATGTTCCAGGAGACGTCTGACTAAAGCAGAATAAAGTGTACTATGATGATTGAAGAACCTTGATAGCAATTAAATTCAACTCACAAGATAATCTTGGAAGTTTCTTTAATGCTAGGTTACTACTATACAGCAAAGTTATGAATAAATAAAATGTGAGCAACTTCTCAATTACAATCCCAAAAACCAACCTCCTCAACTCCAGAAAGTTCCTCCATCCAGCCCACAGGCCTTCTAAACCTAGCTGGTTCATTTATCAGGCTCCCTCCTGCTCAGGGCCGCCAGATGTTTTCATTTCTTGACCTTAGCTATGGAACTCATGGCATGGAACTACGTTGGTGTCTTGAACACACCAGATACAGCTTCATGACAGGTACTGTTGCCTCTCTTGATCTGGTCCTGTATTTGTGACCAAGGATGCACAGGAATTTAGAGTCGTATTCTTGTCCAGGCTAATTGACTGATTTACAGATGAATTAATTTATTTCTTCCATAAATGGACATTTGAAGGGAGTGTGTGTGTGTGTGTGTGTGTGTGTGTGTGTGTGTGTGTGTGTTGTATTCATTGGGCTGCCTTTGGCTACTTCAGTTTGCATTTCCCACATTCATTTCTCATTCTTTGCCTTGTGGCACAATGTGATGGGCTCGCTTGTTGGTGCTTGGAGTTTTATGGCATCTTAATTGTTCCTTGCACCTACTGTTCTTGTTTGTGAGCTTTGTAGTCCACCTAAAGGAGTTATGCTTGTGTGGAGATAAAATCTGGAAATTTCCAGTTTAGTCAGTAAGGTTTTGGTGTGTATGTGTGATGGTAGCTTGCATAAACAGTTGGAGCCTTTAGAGTTCATTTTTTCTTACATTGCAAGATCTTTCAGAACTTTCTTCTCTCTGTAAAGTAACACAATTAGGCGGTGTACCCTTTCCCCTCTAATTGTTTTCATTTCTTTTGCATCTAGTTGTTTTTTTTCCTCTTCACAGGAGTCCTTTAAGGATTGCCAAAGCTAAGGGGCAATATAAATGCCTGTTTTCACAGTGAGGAATATGGTGGTTTCTTTCTTGCTCACACTGACAAATTTAGAAACATCCTGATATACAGATACTATTGATACATCTCCAGAACACCTGGATGCACTGGAGTGATTCCAGAGTCTTTCTGTGCCACCAATAGCACATACTCTGCTTGACTTGTCAGAATGCTGCTAGTTCTTCTTTTGTTTAAGGCAACTGGGGAGGTTTTGTTCATTTCCAGCAGAGACTGAACATAACAGTTATCTGAAAAGGGCCTTTTAAAGCAGTTTTTCTTGGCCCACTTTCATTGTGAGATGTTTCTGTGCCTCCTCTAAAGTCAGTTCAGGTTTAAGTGATTAAGATAGCTGGCTTGAGATCTATACTTCTTATACCAGGAAGGGTTGTGTGGCAGTCTAACATATTTATATGAAGTGTATGTGTGTTCAGTGTACATAAATAAACTGGACTTTAGAATCTAAATGTTATTGTTACAAAATGTTGTTAGTCTAATTCTGCTTTCAATATTTAACTTAGGTTTTTATATCTGCAAGTGTGAAATTCCTGGTTGCTGTGTATACATGGTGCTTATTTATTCCTGCTTCAAATCCATGCAGTAGCTAATGGAATATAGGGTATCCCAAGAAATGTACACACCTTTAACAGCTTATAATTCTGCCATTCTTTTTGCACTTCTCCTCCCCCGGCAATGTATACATCCCTAACAGGATTAAGCTTCCAATAGTGTTGTGAAATTATAAGAGAAACTTTAAGTGAGATTTCAAATTCTGTGCTTTGACAGTGCATGTAGTGTACTGCTGTCTTATTAGAATTTGAACACATTACATCAAATTGTAGTTAAGATAGAATTTAGTTCTGATTAAATTATTGTTATAACATTTATTCTTCAACATAAATTACTTATTTAGCCTTCAAATGATCATCATAGCTGCTATTAACTGTTTAAGGGTGTATGCATTTTGGGGGGATCTATGTAGTATTATGACACTGGCCTCTGGTGTTTGTAGGAATGATTAGCCCTCCAGATGTTAGATTGTGAGTCCCAGCAGTCCTAGTCACCAATGTGTATTGTTGGGGATTGCAGTCTAATGGCATTAAGAGGGTAGTGTGATTTGCAGCCCTTTCCATAGGTTTTGATAAAGCATCAAATAAAGGTACCAGGCAGCCTTGAATGCTTCATTTGAAAACAACTTGTGAGTGCAAATGTTTGTTTTTCTCTTTCATGCTCACCATGTAAACTCCTTGCAGAAAACTGCAGAAAACTGTAAGTAAATGACAACTGAAAATAATGCAGTACTGAAAATCGTGGCTAGTTATTGAACATTTTTTTCTATCTGAACAGAGAGCCCCTTCATTTAATTGTGGTGCCTGGCATCCAATATTCAACGATTAGGTCTGCCATGCTATTTAGCCAATAACAATTTTATAATGATTAATGATAGTGATTTCCCCTCAAAACCAGTTGCGCAGTTGCCCATTGCTATAGGTTGAAATAGAGCATTTCTCTCCTTAGTATTTCAGGAAAAAACATTTTGTGTGTAGAAAGCTTTATTGTATGTTTCAGTTGCTCTTCTAAAATTAAGAGTGGAAATTTGAGTTCAATCCTAAAAAGAGGAGGACAGGCCTACTAAGAATCCTAGGTTCATTCTGTCCCCAATGTGGACCTATCCATATTATAAACTTGAGAAGGTTTATTCTGTTCATTTAAGGAACATTTCTGTGTATTCAGTGGTCTTTCTGCTAAGGAATGATGAGGCACATATTTGCCATTGATGGATTCAGTATGGGATCATTAATCACAGTTTTCATTATCTTTCCTTTTAAAAACAATCTTAATATTCTTCTTGCCCTTTTAATACCTGAAGGAGAAAGAATGAACATAATTCATTACTTCAGAGCTGTCCCAATGACATTAATCAGTTTATTTTTAGCAGTATTATATATTTGCATTTTCAAGTGTATTATTGAAGACAGGTCGGGATATGCATCTGTGTGACTGACTATTCCTTTTCTAGCTGTTTAACAAATTGAATCTGCAATATGCAAAGCCCTTCTTCCGCAATCTTGGTCAAATCCATATTGCTTGTTTGCTAATGAAAGCTCTCGGCTAGTTCGCACAATGAAAAATCAGCTTGGCGTGATACTCTCAGAGCTCTGTTATCCTTTCCCACTGCTGTGCGTAGAGAACATAATGAGGGAACCAGCCTTTCCATGGATACAATTATAGTGTTTTATGTGCTTGAAACAACAATTTCTACTTCTGTGGCAACGGAAATAGCAACCTGTTGTAGCAGGCTGTGCCTGTTCTCCCACCTCTTTCTTCCCTTCTTTCCCTTTTAAGCTTATCTAAAATCAAGTTTTCTGGTTAGTATTCAATGTGATAAAAATATATAATATAATTATAACAAAGTAAAACAACAACTACATAAGTAGAAAAGGTAAAAGATTAATATTTTTCAGCATATAAAACCAGATTTCTGCAGGAGGATAAAAGTGTGGAGGCTTGGACATACTGAAATGGTTATGAAAGTGCCTGGGTAGTTCCTTGGGCAGCAAGGAATGAAATAATAAATGGATAGGATGATGATGCATCTTGTAGACAGCCTAAATGGAAATGAAATTGCTCTGTCAGTCTAAAAATCAAATGACAGAATGTTTTTTGGGGTTTTGTGTGTGTGGCCATGTCTGTTTTTTGGAGAATTCAAAAGAGTTTATCACTGAAGCTGTCTTTAGTGTTGTGTACAAGTGATGTACCACAAGTAGGTAGGTTGTAGTTAGTACAGTAGTAGCACTTTGCTCTACAAACTACAATAAACTGATGGGTATGTAAGAGTCGATGGAAATATTAAAGGGACACCTTGAATCATGTATTTGAGATGCAAAGGAGTTTGATGTTCCTTCTTAGAAACAACTGTTATTTCACTATAGAAACTCTGAGCAGATCTTGAAAAAATTACCTTTTGGAACTATAACTTCCAGGATCCTCTAGGTACCTGTGCAGAATAATGAATTCTGGGAACTATCAACAATAACATCTCCAAGTTCTGCCCCAATTTACCTATATATTTTAATAGGGAAAAAATTACTGGTATCATATGTTTTTCCGTGCAGCTGAATTTAGTTCAAGACAGCTAAAATAATTCAAGGGAGTCAAAATAGCTCTGTCTGGTTTAAAACACTTCTGCTAAGAGTAATAAACTACTCAGTTTAAGAAGTCTGTGGAGGCAAACTACAGTCTTGATTATATTTGTTCTTCTTGCTCCCTCGTAAAGCTGACTGCAGACTTAAGTTGTCCCTACTGAATAGGGATGTCTGCATTTATTTGGTACATTTACTATGGTCTGATGATGCTCAAGGGCATTGTACACTTAAATGTATATTTTCCTTAATGAAACTGAACCCCTTTCCTTTCTTCTTCATCTTGACTTTGCAGCTGGATAACATAGTTCTTGTAACATTTGCCAAAGGTCAAAGCTAGCACCAGTGTGAATTAATTGGGTCTTTAATAAGAATCCACTCTGAAGTTATATAATTGCCATTATGTGTGTTAGCTTCTCTCTGAAACGAATGAGCCTGAACTTCTTGTAAGCTTTGTCATGCTGAACATTAACTATACCCTTGTACTGCAGAATTGTGCTGGGGAGGAGACGTTAGGGCCACATCACACTTGGGCATTTATTCACTTTAATCTACTTTAAATGCTGTGACTGCCTTCAGAATTCTGGGATTTGTAGTTTTGGAGGGGCCTTTAAACTGTTCATCCAGAGAAGCCCTGGGCCTCCCTAAACTATAAACCTCAGAATTCTCCCGGAGGCAGTCACAGCATTTAAAGTGGATAAATACTCAAGTGTGATGAGGCCTGGAATAGTGTGTACGTCTGCCGTATTTGTTTGAAAGCTCATTGAAATAAAGAAGGCTTTTCTTAATAGTAGGATGAAGTTGACTAATTAAATTAAAAATTCCAAAGGATAATGATTAGCAGTATGGTTTAATACTCAACACGAGTAAAATCTTAGATTGCAGCTTTCTGTGGTGTCCAGAGCCTCCCAGAGTGGTTTTTTCCTCCTACTGGGGGTGCATCTGCACTGTAAAACTAATGCAGTTTGATACACCTATAACTGCCATGCCTCAATGCTATGGAGTCATAGGATTTGTAATTTTACAAGGTGTTTAGCCTTCTCTGTCCAATAGTGATGGTGTCTCACCAAATGGCAACCCCCCTAATTTCACAGTATGGAGCCATAGCAATTAATTTATTTACAGTATTTATATTCCGCTCTTCTCACCCCGGAGGGGACTCGGGACGGATCACATTGCACACATATAAGGCAAACATTCAATGCCATAACATAGAACAGAGATAGAGACAGACACAGGCACTGGCTGGCCTCGAACTCATGACCTCTTGGTCAGAGTGATTTGATCCGAACTCATGACCTCTTGGTCAGAGTGATTTGTAGCAGCTGGCTGCTATCCAGCCTGCTCCACAACCCGGCCTGTCAAACTGCATTAATTAATGTCAAACTGCATTAATTCTTCAAGTGTGTGTGTATGCAGGAGGGTAGGTGTGGTCTATTCTTGGAGAAGCAGCAGAATCCAGCCAAGGTATACCATGTCAGTTTTCGTTATTATGAGTGTATTGTTGTTGTGTTCGGGCATTGAATGTTTGCCTTTTATGTTTGGAATCTGCCCTGAGTCCCTCCAGAAAGATTGGGCAGAATATAAATAAAGTTATTATTATTATTATTATTATTATTATTATTATTATTATTATTATTATTATTATTGGATTCAAGCTTAGTTAAATAAAACCTTTTAAAATTTTGTTTTTCTGCTCAAACCATTTTGATCTTCCTTATACAGTTGGAACTTCAGGCCTATAGTATTTCACCCCAAGCACCTGACATCTGAGCATAAATAATCAGAACACAAATGCATGAGAATTTTTCTTTGTCCACCTCCAACAATGTATTTAACCAGCCAGATTCAAATTGTTGTCCCATTTATTTTATTGTTCACATTTGGGGTTTTTTTAATGGTTGCTTTTGTGTTGTCAGCTGCTTTGTTTTTTTCTTTTCTTTTTGCCCTCAAGGCAAAATTTAATATAATTCTGGAGCATGTGACATTCTCTTGTTAGGGAAGTCGTGATAGCACAACGCTTCTAATTCCTGAACTCTTCTAATTCCTCACCTCTATGCTCATCTTGTAGTATCTGCTGTCTAGTGTGGTGCTTTCAGACAGCTCTTTTGCACCACCAGATTACTGATCTCTTCTAATACTTAAAATATTTAAACAATTTTAAAACGAAGTTTTAACTGGGAGGCTGGTGTGTTGCAAAACATGAGGCTCTAGCATCACATCTTAATTTCTGAGAATGCATCTGGAGCCCATCTGTGAATCATAACAACATTTTAAGGATTAAAAATGCTGGTTAGAAAATTGTAAAACGTGGTAATGAAAACGGTAGTATTTTATTTTGAAGCTTGGCAGAAAACCCCATCCTTAAGAAACAATATTGGTGTGGGGAGGGGGGCATAGTGTATCCTAGGGGACCAGAGATAGTGATAAGGAGCAAGGGTGGCATTTTGTCTGTTGCTTGCATGCGATATCAGTGCATACTTTGCCTTTGAGTATATGCTTGCATGTGCTTCTCTAAACACTGTTTGCTTTTCATGGGACAAGTGTTTTTGTTGTGCTTTGCAGTTGCAAATTGAGTTCTATGTCTACTTTTTGCTTTGAATATACAGTAGAGTCTCACTTATCCAACACTCGCTTATCCAACGTTCTGGATTATCCAACGCATTTTTGTAGTCAATGTTTTCAATATATCGTGATATTTTGGTGCTAAATTTGTAAATACAGTAATTACAACATAACATTACTGCGTATTGAACTACTTTTTCTGTCAAATTTGTTGTATAACATGTTTTGGTGCTTAATTTGTAAAATCATAATCTAATTTGATTTTAATAGGCTTTTCCTTAATCCCTCCTTATTATCCAACATATTCGCTTATCCAACGTTCTGCTGGCCCGTTTATGTTGGATAAGTGAGACTCTACTGTACTTATTTTTAGCCACATTCATAAACTTCATAAAATTCATAAACTTGCCTTCTGAGAAATCTTGGAAGCTGGGTTCAGTCCAAAAGGATTTAAGTAGTTCTGGGTTTGAGAGTACAGTTTGTCAAAGTGCTACACATTGTTTCATTCTGGGGCCCTTCATGTAGTACAGTTTTCATATAAAATCTGAACCCCTTTTTCCTGGGGAGAGATTTTTCCTGTCAGGTCTTCTTGTCAGCCAGCATGCTACTGTAAGCTGAAAATATGGTATACTTAAATTATTCCTCTGTATGCTCATCTGCTGTCCTGTGTAGCCAAAGGGAAGTGTTACACGTTGGAGTGTTGAGCTCCCCAAAGCAGCTCCCCTTTAGGTGACAAATCTAGTTGAAAACCTGGCTGTGCAGAGCCATATATCTCTTGGCCAAGGAAGAAGTTTCCATCGAAGTTGTCTCTTTCCTCTGATGAGAGAAGTGCAGCCAAGCCTCCACCGTTTCTCTTTTCCAAGGAAGGAGTTACCGGTAGATTTCTTCTTCTGCTACTTCTCTCCTGTAAGAAAAGAGTTATTGTTTACTTTATTTATATCCCACCTTTCTTCCTATAGGGACTTCAAACTGCTAACAGCCCCACATTTTTGTTCTGCCTTACTCAGAAGTGACGGTATATTGCTGGTGCTAGATTGTGTGCTGAACTGTGGCAAGTTTTCAGGAAATAAATAATCAGTTGTACACAATAGGCACCAATAATGTGGAAGTCTTAGTCATGCCAAAAAATAAATAGGGAAATCATCTATGTTCGAAAGCCCAAGAATCAGTGAAGTAGATAAAATATTTTGCTGCCACTTTTCCAACCTTAATTGCTCAAGGGTTAATTGTGGTTTCTGGAAACCTATGCTAGAACCAATATTTTATGGCATTAAAATATATACATAAAAGTAAACACATATTTTAACCAGAACAGATACACACACATATAAAAATATGATGGCATAGTTGGAAGAGTTGGGGGTCTGCTATTCTAACCAGTTTTTATATATCATTCTAAAAACATTGGCCTACCAAGATAAAATGTATAATAAGAAAAAAAAACATGTGGCATACATGTGTGTTTTGAAAAAGTATTGTTTTCTTTTTTTATTTTCCCCATCACAGTAATACTTGATAATACTGTATTTCAATTTCTTTAGAAAATGTCTGAATGTATCCAGCTTTCATTTGCTGTTTGTAGAATTGGCATTTACACGGTAAGCAATGTGCCATCTTTTAATGCAATGTACTATTCTTGCTTGCAAATTTAGACTTGATGCCTTAGATCAGCGGTTCCCAACTTTTTTGAGTCATCACCCCATTTTGTAAAGGCAAAATGACCTGTGACCTCGTTACATTAAAAATAGGTGCCCCACATCCTCGATATATTAAAAATTAGAGCTGTTGGTGCTGCTACAGTGACAACTATGGTGTTTGGACCTTACAGTACTGCTCAGCTCATGGTTGATTACTCCTGGCTGGCCAAAGAAGGGAAATAATGTGATGTGCTGGGCCTCAGATTCCTAGAAGTGGGATCATTTGGTTCATGTCAACATACAATGTATTATATTTTGCAGAATTTGCTGGTATTGAAAGAAAACATGTTGTCGCCTACAAGAAACAAGGCTAGGCATTCAGCGTGCATGCATCACTAAAAATCCACCAATTACAAGTCAAGCAACACTTGCATTTCATAGAGCCAATCATCTAACTGCATGAACCTGGACCTCACAACAAACTAACTCAATGAACAAAAGATCGTTACACGTTTATGCAAACAAATCTCGGTGTAGGACACAATGACATAATTTTTTCATGGCTCACTACTACCCGGTGACCCCACAGAAAACCCTTTGCGAACCCATTTGGGTTGCGACCCATGGGTTGGGAACCACCTCATTAGATCCTTAGCTGATATCCTGTACATCCAGTCAAAGTTTCATTGCATAGATGAAGAAAAAATACCTTTTCATAGAATCCTGCATAGGCAACGATGCACTCTAGAAGCTGACTTCGTGTGTTAACGTGGTGTTTATGTCTGTCTTTATAAAATATTAAAAGCAATCAATACATCATTAATCTTTAAATCATTGATTTAAAAATAATCTGAGTAGGCCTGCTGGAAGACATTAGTCTTTACTGTTGTTTTAAACTCAGAAAGTATATTCAAGTGACGAATCTTCTCTGATAGATTATTCCACAGTTTGAGGGTGGTTAAAGAGAATGTCCTCTGGGTATCGATGGTGAGCCTACTTTTTGCTGACTGAAGAAAATGTTCCCCAGAGAACAGGATGAGGTGATCACATTGGTAATCTGGACACAAACTATTTTTGGCTTTAAGGTAGTCCCCATCTTTTTATATGTTGATCAGAAATTAGTTGACAGCTAGTGAAGTGATTTTAATAGTATTTTAATATTGGTTGTGACCTCATAACCTCTGAGGATGCCTGCCATAGATATGGGAGAAACATCAGGAGAGAATGCTTCTGGAACATGGTTATATAGCCCAGAAAACTCACAGCAACTTATCAAGACAGTTTTCCAGATCTGAAGTTTTAGTAACACTTTAAATGTCAATTTCATTTGATATAGTTTATACAATTTCATAAAGGCAGATTTCATAACCAAGGAGATATATAACTGACTAGACTTTTCCGGAGTTGTGAAGTAACAATATTTCAACTTAGCAAAAATGGTTTAAAATAAAAAATAAAAATAAATTCATTTAAAAATTCATATCTATCTGTGTCTAATTATGAGGGAGGCCAATTTCTCAATAATAAGAACAGCATTTTACCAAGGAAAAAGTATAAGCACCATTCTAATGGATGCTCTTGGATACAAGAGTAAATGTATGCTGCACTTAGCAAAAGTTCATTTCAAATTTTGTTCAAATTTTGGAAAGAGACTATAAGTGAAGACTTCTCTATTAAACCAATGGTTATCATTTCATTTCCAATTCTGGCACTTTGTCAAGAAAACTCTTCTGGTTGCTTTCCCCTACCAATCTTATTTTGAAATTTACAGATGAAGATAATATAATCCAAGCCTGACAAGTACTGTGTAGAAGTTGCAGAGGTTTTTTTCTTTTTACATAAATATAGTCAGTATGGTGTCACATATGAGCATACTGAAGAAAAGTGTATAGTGTGCAAATATTACTTAGGAGTTTGTAATAACCAGTATACCACTTTCTTTTATCAGAGTAAAAATATTTCTTAAGTACTCACTAATTATATAACAATTTTCAATATGATAAGAACAATTGCAGCACAGGAAATTTGGGTTATGCAAAGGTCCCTAAATTTAATTTGTGTCTCAGATTTAGATGACTCAGAATGGGCCTTTTATCTTAATCTTATTTTTTTAGAGTGGTTGGGCTTTTAACATTTACAAGAAGTAACATACACACTAGTCTGTCATTTGTATTTATTTATTTATTTATTTATTTATTTATTTATTTGCAGTATTTATATTCCGTCCTTCTCACCCCAAAGGGGACTCAGGGCAGTTCACATTATATACATATAGGGCAAACATTCAATGCCCATATACACATAGAACCGAGACAGAGACAGACACAGAGGTAATTTAACCTTCTCCTGAGGGGATGTTCGATTCTGGCCACAGGGGGGAGCAGCTGCTTCATCATCCACTGTGACGGCACTGTGATGGCCCTTCCTCATTCCAACGTCGTAAATTAGTTAAATTTCCCTCCCCACTTTATAAGTGGTACCTTATTTCCTACTTGATAGATGCAACCATCTTTTGCTAGGTCAGCAAAAGCAGGGGCTATTTTTGTATTTTTTTTGGATTGATGGGTGCTCACCCCACCATGGGCTGGCTTCGAACTCATGACCTCATGGTCAGAGTGATTTATTGCAGCAGGCTGCTCACCCGCCTGCGCCAAAGCCCGGCCCCTGCTGCTTTTGTATTTGCTGGTGGAATATTTATTTGTTTACAGCATTTCTCTGTCACTTTGTAGCCTCCTCGGATCCCAGGATCCATGAAACATTATACAAAGGATAAAAGCATTAAAACATGTTTTTAAAAACTTTTGAATATTAGAACGAAAAGGATTTTACAAATATCTGCAATAGGTTTTCACAGCTCACACTTAAATGGCTCCTATTGTTTTCCACATTAAATGAAAAAGGTGCAATAACAACAGCATAGACTATTTATAATCTTTATTTAGCAGTATTTGCAAGTTATATATTTCCTGTTATTGCTGTATCACTGACCATTGGTTTTGGGCTTTTGGTAAGTGATGGCTGGTGGGAATTATAGTCCAAGACCTATGGAGGCACTACCTTGGGAAAAGCTGCTTGAATTGCTATTTCATATTCCACTTCATTGCAAAAGATCCTTTTTTACAGCTATGACTATACTTTACTTCTGTAGACTGAAAGCAGCAATTATTGTACTTTTAAAAAGTCCAAAATCAAACCTTCCAAATCCCTAATAAGAGATTTCTGTAGCTGTATTCTATCAGTGTGATAAGCACAAAGACTGGCTATCCATTATAAGTAACTCTTATCTTAATTACTTCATGGGTGAAATTATTTCCTCATCATAAGCATTTAGCTAATAATTATATGACATAGAAATCGTTTTAGCACAGCATAATGAAAAGCCTATGATCTAAGTTCATATTACGGGAATGCCTTCACTGATCTGTTTTCCATTGATTTTCCATTGTGGAGAAAAGAAAAAAATGAAATTCCATTCATCACAGCTTTGATGCCATATCCTGTATACTCCCTTTCCTATTGTGTAATTGACAAAAGCAGACAAAAAAATCAAATACATAACAATGCAGAGGAAAAACATTTTCTTCCTTTGAATTGGGTGCTACCACCCATCTGTTCAGTGATAATTTGCTTTGCTATACCGTGACTCGGCTGACTAAATGATATTTCCCTCTGCAGTGATTTAAGCAATTATTTCAAATTACACATGAGAGGTGACAAATCTGAATGGATACATTCTGTAGAGACCTGCACATGGTAAAACTCTTGCTCAGATGTGAACCTGTGTCATAGTGGGCAATCTCTGTCCTTGTTTAGTGTATGCATTGTTGTGTTCTTGACATTATTTGTTCAGAAGAGTTTTGTCATTGCCTGAAGCTGAAAGAGTATGGCTTACTCAAAGTCTCCCCGTGGGTTGTATGGCTGAGTGGGTCTCCAGAGTTGTAGTCCAGTGCTCTATCCACTGCACTATGCTGTAAATCTCTTGGGAAGACTGGAAGACAAATGTCAGCATTTTGGAAGGAGCAAAGACCACCTGCACCAAAGCGATGATTTTCCGCCATCAACTTTTCTGGACTGGCCATGTTGTCTGAATGCCCGATCACCACCTACTAAAGCAGCTACTTCACTCTCAGTTCAAGAATGGAAAACGGAATGTTGGTGGACAAAAAAAGAGATTTTAAAATGGGCTTAAAGAAAATCTAAATAAATCTGGAATGAACACTGAGAACTAAGAAGCCTTGGCGTTTGAGTGTTTTAACTGGAGGTGAGCTGTTACCAACAGTTCTATGGGAGTCGGAGGAGGCATGAATGGAGGGCGAAAGGGAGAAACATACCAAGAGGAATGTGTGTCAAGCAAACCATTGTTGGGACCACCTTCCATCTGAAAATGTATGTCCTCACTTTGAAATACCATGTAGATCCAGAATAAGTCTCTACAGTCACTTACAGACCCACCGCAGAGACTTTTCTAACATAATTGCAGTTGAATTAGGCTTTCTTATGTATTAATGATTAACTGATGATCAACCCATTTCTACTAGGGTTCCTATCTTGGGCATCTAGAATAACAGGAACCTCTACCCTTTCTCCTGGATCAACAGACACAACTATCGTAGTATTTGTATGGCAGTTCTTGCTGAGATTTTAAAACTCCTTCTTGGGAGTTCTGTGACTTGAGTGGATGCCTGTCCTAGTTGTGATAACCAAAAAAAAATTGATGTTATTAGATTATTTGCTTGCATCACCAGTCATGCTAATCATGCCTAGTGAATGTCTAACTAACAGAATGTCTGGGATACTCATTGACAGAATATGACCTCAGGTGATGGGGTGGGGAAAGGAGGGAAGCCGTCATCTAAACAATGTCTTGTAAGAAATGAAAGGAGAATTAGCTAAGTCCTTTGAACACTTCTGGAACTTTAGAAGTAGCTTGGACGTCATTGCCTAAATGTCCCATATTCATATCTCTGTCCATTTTGATTTCCAAGTGACACAGCGTTGTGGACAGTGTAGCTTTTTCAAGTTCTGGTGAATGTATAACTTAGAAACTCTTTGTGTACTTTGTACACAGTTAATGCATATGAACATCCTTAAAGAAAATTATGTGATCAGTCTCTCTAGCCGATGACTATATCATTGAAAGAATTTCTCCATTGTTTCAGACAGAGACCGACTCTCCCAAGATCATCCTCCTGAAATCATTTTAACCAGGACTGTGGAATCGGCACGACATACCTTTGACTCCAATGCCGGAATTTTTTCTGCTAGCTGACTCCTAACACCTTCATGAAATATTTATTTATTAGTAATAACAAATTTACTATAGTAAAATAATAGCACAAAGCTGTTCATCGCTAACGTGTTAATCATCAGGCTTCTTACATTGAAGAATATTAAATATGTTTGACTAAAGTTTCTGGGCAAGAAAGCTTTCCTAAATTCCAAGTAAACATGCAATGAACTTGGCATTTAGTTTTATCAGTTTTTATTTTGAAGTCTAAAGTCAGTACCTTTCTTTTGACTCCAACGCCAACCAATATTGCTTTAGACTCTTACTCCATGGCTCCGACTCTACAGCCCTGATTTTGACTTGAGTTGCCAGGGATTTAACCTAACACTTTCTGAGTGTGAAGAAAAAAGACAAAAAAAAATCAAGAGAAGAGTTCTTGATGGAGAAGAGTTCTACAGATATTGTGGACTGCTGAAAAACACACAAATAAATGGGTCCTAGAGCAAAATAAGCCTGAACCCTTCCTAGAAGCCAAGATGATTAAATTGACTTCAGCTTTATCATGAGAATTATTATTATTATTATTTCTATCCCGCTTTTTCCTCTCTAAAAAGACCCAAAGCCGCTAACAGTAAAATTAATACAATATATAATTTAAAACCTAGAAAATATTAAAATATTGAAATAGAATTAAACATTGAAACTCTTAAAAATTAACAGTTAGAACCTTTAGAACCAATTGAAAATCTATTCACATAACTGAAATATTCCACAGCACCCCATGGTTTGGTTTAAAACATTCTACTTTAAAAGCCTGCCTGAATGTAAACATTTTAGCCTGCCATTGGATAGACAGCAGGGAGGGGGCCATTCTGGTTTCCCTAGGCAGTGAGTTCCAGAGTTGAGGGGCAGCCACTGAGTAGGTCCTCTGTGGCATTCAAATTAACCTTGCTTGTGATGGTGGTGGAACCAAGAGAGGGCCCTCTCCTGAGGATCTTGGGGCCTGAGGAGGTTCACACAGGGAGATATGGTCAGCTAAATAGCCTGGAATTGAGCCATGACTTCCAGGGGAAAAACATTTATTTATTTATTTATTTATTTATTTATTTATTTATTACAATGCTTATATCCCGCCCTTCTCACCCATAGGGGACTCGGCAGCTTACAATAAAACACAATATAGAAATATTACAGACAATTCAATCAGTTAAAATTAAATGCATTAAACATTGATAAAAATATACATATAAATACACAATTGGCGTATTTCGAGTCATTGTCATTGAATTCTGTCTGTCATTGAATTCTAGGATGGTAATAATTAATGCTGCTGTTATTGATCGAAGGCCTGATCCTACAACCAGGTCTTAATTTTCCTGCGGAAAGATAGAAGGGAGGGAGCCTGCCTGACATCATTTGGGAGGGCGTTCCATAGGCGGGGAGCCACTACTGAAAAGGCCCTGTCTCTCGCCCCTGCCAGCCACACCTGTGAGGCTGGCAGGACCGCCAGTAGGGCCTCGCCTGAAGATCTTAAATTTCGAGGTGGGTCGTAGCGGGAGATACGTTCAGACAAGTAATCTAGCCCGGAACCGTTTCAGCTTTATAGGCTAACGGCAGCACCTTGAATTGTGCTCGGTAGCTAATCGGCAGACAGTGGAGCTGACAGAACAGAGGAGTAGTACGCTCCCTGTACGCCGCTCCGGTTATCAACCTGGCTGCCGCCCATTGGACTAATTGGAGCTTCTCAAGGTACGGACGCAGCTGGAGCACAAGTTTTAACTGTGCGAAGGCTCCCCTAGCCACCACCGAGACCTGGGGCTCCAGTCTCAATGATGAGTCTAGGATCACACCCAGACTGCGAACCTGCGCCTTCAGGGGGAGTGTGACCCCATCCAGCACAGACTGTAACCCAATACCCTGATCAGCCTTATGACTGACCAGGAAGACCTCTGTCTTGTCTGGATTCAATTTCAATTTGTTGGCCCTCATCCAGACCGACACACCGGCCAAGCACCAGTTCAGGACCTGAACAGCCTCCTTAGTGACAGGTGGGAAGGAGTGACAGAGCTGGACATCATCTGCATAGAGATGACACCGCATCCCAAAACTCCTGATAATCTCTCCCAGCGGCTTCATGTAAATATTAAACAACATGGGGGACAGTACAGAACCCTGCAGAACCCCACAAGTCAACGGTTGTGGGGCCAAGCAGGCGTCCCCCAGTGACACCATCTGGGACTGACCCTCCAGGAATAATGCTTGGTAAAGTAGAAAAGAGCAAGAGCAAGTCTGCAAAATTGACCAGTGCTGTTGATTCACACTATCACCATAGGTTGGAGTCAACTTGATGGGAGTTATTAAAATAATTGAATTGAAGTATTAAGCCAGGGTCCTTCCCCACACCAATGGATTAGGTTTGGTTAAAGAACAAACAAACATATGCTTTTCTTCCAAAGGTGAGACCACCATTCCTGAATTCTCCCAGCTAGCACAGATAGTTGTAGCCAAAAAAAGGAACATTTCCAAATTCTGTTTTCTTCCTGTAAAGCTAATTTCTGATACATAGTTTGGCTTTGGCAGGGAGAAGTCTGAGGTGTAAGGTTTGTTGTTGTTTTCATTCACAAAGGAGACTCAGATTGGCTGTAATGAGAAGCAATCCAGCATTTTTCTCTGATACCCTTGTGGAATCTCTATTTCCTATATCTGTTCTTGCTTTACAATGACAATAAGAATGCAAATTGGACAATACTTGCTAAATTTGACCAAGCATATGTTGATTCATGGACTGAGGCCAGCCTGGAGCCTTTGGCTGCTGGTTTGCAATGAATTTCCAAAAAAGAAATATGATACCCATCCCTTCAATATTGGGATTAAAGCTCTACTGGCTATCTACATCAGATAACTTATCTTCCCTGACATCAAGGAGCGACATACCTTCCAGTAAGGGTCACCACCAACCCCATCTAAGATAGTCTTATATGGGATTGCCAGATTACCCTTATTGTAAAAGATGTCCCTCATTTGATGTCAGGAAAGCTGATTCCCATATAAGTGCCAGGTATCCCTGGTTATAAGGGATGTCACATAGCAGAGGTTCAGAAATGTTTTCTCTTTATATATATTGAATGAAATGCCAAACAATAAAAATAAATTCCATATTTTGCAGAGTGGGTCCTTCAGAAAAGCAGAAATGTGTAATTTATGAATGTGGACAATATGTTAATTTTTCAGAGAAATTAATGGCTATGTTAACTGAGTTCAATATCTTAATTTGATATTTAAGAGAATACAGCTTTTTAATAACTGGTTCCCAGTTGTAAACTGTACAAGTCATGAATTTTGACTTTTCCCTTTGGATGTTTTGAAAATCTGGCAGTGCTAGTATTTGAGTGTATAATCTTTATTATTATGTGATAGTGAGGGCTGAAAAATTAGCATATTCTCTTCTTTCATTATATGGATTCACTTTTATCCTTTGCTGCTTCAATGTGCAGTGAAGTTACTCAGAGTGTTTTTAAGGATTGAAATCCCTTGTTAACAGAAACCTTTTGAAGCTGTTTGTGATCTTTTTGCCAAGCACTTTGATAATATCATCACTGCAATGATGGTGCCACTATGGGAAGACCAATTATTTAGACCTATTTCAATTTGGGTTTAAACATTTTTATTATTGAGAGAGAGAGAGAGTTGGGGAAGTGCAACTATGCTGTTCTTTGAATGGCTTTTAATACCACTGACTGTAGTCCTCCTGGATTAGCTCAGTGCGATGACAGGCACTATACCTTAATAACACCACTCTTACTTACATGGCAAATTCCAGAGAGTAACATCCATATGTTTGCTTCCTTATGGGTTGCTTCAGAATACTGTGCTGCAACCCATAAGGAAACAAAATATGAATGTTATTCTCAGTGCTACTGTGCAATTCATTCAGGAGAGGTATTTTGCACTGTTGTTTTGTCACCAGTGCTATGTAATATTTGTATTAGTCATCAGAGGATTTAGAGCAAAGTGCAGCTGATAATATCCGTATTGCTGTGCTGATGACATCTAACTCTGCTTCTCTGTCACATCCAAACCATGTGAAGCTATGCAAGCTTCTGAACTAGTGTGTGAATCCAATTGTGCACTCAATGAAGCTCAATAAAGTGAGGCTAAAGATACAGGCCTTGTGCCAGCATGGTGTCCTGAGTTAATTTAAATAGCTGATTTTAAAGTAGATATAACTGATTTTAATGTTAGTGTATATTTGTAATTATTTTATGCCCCGGCATGGAGTGTTATGCTCCACCCTGAGTCTCCTTCGGCGTAAGAAGGGTGGAGTATAAATGTTTTAAATAAACAAACAAACAAACAAACAAACAAATAAATTGTGGGTGACCCAATTGCCATTTCTCACAGATAGGTAGACAGTTTGTTCTGGGTGGTGTTTGAATTCTTTAAAGAAGAATGTTTGCAGTTTTGGGGTAGTGCGAGATTCACTGAATATTCAGATGGCTTCAGCTGCTCAAAGTCCAGTTTTATGAGCTTCAGTTGGTATCCCAGTTTGAACATTCTTAGTCAGTGAACTCTTGGCTTCAGGGAGGACTTAGTTACAGTAGTCTAGGCATTGATAACTTCAGTACTGAATGATTGCAAAGCACTTATTTGGAATCTGGAAACCTCAGCTGTTGACATATGCTTCAGATTGAATTTTGTGTGGGGCAAGCTATTGGTAGCACAGAAGACCTCTGTTGAAGTAATTGCATTGACTTCCTGTTCGCTATATGGGTTCGTTTAAAGTTTCTAGTTTGTAAAATTCTAAAAAACTTGGGTTTTGTTTTCCTCTTTGAGCTCATCCAAGAAGCCATACAAATGCTTTTAATAACTGTTTGCCAGTTATTTGGAGCAAGGTATTCAGTGTAGTAACAGTAGAGTCTATTACAGTAGAGTCTCACTTATCCAACCTTCGCTTATCCAATATTCTATATTATCCAACGCAGTTTGCCTCCCGCCTGGATCCATAGCTGTTTCCCTAGGCAGCAACGCGCAGCAACCCTACATGTCCAACAACAACGCAAGTACAGCCACACTCCCAAACAAGTGGCAGACTTGTTGTAAAACATGATGTTTTGGTGCTTAATTTGTAAAATCATAACGTAATTTGATGTTAAATAGGCTTTTCCTTAATCCCTCCTTATTATCCAACGTTTTCGCTTATCCAACGTTCTGCCAGTTCATTTATGTTGGATAAGTGAGACTCTACTGTATTTGGAATGTTCTTGCATTAGAAGTTCCAACAATGCCTATCTTTTGGCATAAGTTGCTTGAGCAAATTAACTCTGCCATCCCTTTCTTGGATTCCATGAACAATGTATTTTTTGTTGCTGTACTGTTGTAAGAGTTTTTTGGATCTTGGTAGTATATGAGTATGTGTAAATGAATATTTGGAAAAAATTGCTCTACCTCTTTGATCTTAAAGGGACGAGTAGTGTTAGTTGAAACATTTATCTTATTTCAAGATTCCTATGTCTAAGTTTCTAATAAAAAAGCAAAAAGTACAAGAAGACCAAAAACATTCTTCAGCAAGTTTATAATATGTATATATGAAAGAGAATCTAATTCTTGCATTCCACGCAGTCAGTTTGGAGAATGTGAATGACAGGAAGCAAACATTGGCTGGGACCTCCTTCAATGAGAAATAACTTTTGTAGGATGTTGTACAACAAAATGAAAGGCATAAACATGGGTGGACTCATTCCCTAAACAGGATGCAGATATAAATATATCTGAGCTTGTAGGAACTTTCCCACACAGTTCATGAAAGATGAAGGCTGAGAGCATAGGTCTTCTCACTTCAAGTTTCATAGATTGCTCAATGACAGTCCGCTAGGTGGTATTACTTAATCTGTTGATGTTCTGAATGAAATATTACAAAGAAACTGTTTTTCCGGACTGTATTTGAAATATGAACATTTCAAATGCTTGCTACCTGTTTATCATGACAAACCTGCTAATCTATTTGTCATGACTTCAAATGCTTGTTCTCTATTCATCATGACCGTTCAGAACAACACAGCCTAGATTTTAAAATAGCTATTCAGAATTATCCATTGGGTTTCTGTGGCTTAGTAGGAATTTGAACCCTGGTCTCCAGAATCCTAGACCAACATTCCACCACTACATCAATTTAATAGACACTGTCAAATGATTTTGGTTTCATAAATTCTATTTTGTGTTCATCAAATTGAACAATCATAATACAATTATTTAAACAAATAAAATGCAAAAAGTAGCTGAAATATTTAATTGTTTGGTATTAAAACAATGTAACAAGCCATGAACTCAAAAACATTTGACACTTGCATTTCTAACTGCTGTCTGTATTTTGCTTTGTTTATTAAACAGCACAGAATGTTCCTTGTCCTACATTTTGAGTTGATCTGTGCACTTGACAGTATTGTTTCTTCAGCAGGGATTTTTTGATCTTTTCATATTCCAAGATCTCTTGAGCTCCAGGAGTCCAGAGTTGTTTGTTTGTACCATAATAGGTATTTTGAAATAAAATTTAAAAAACCCTAATAGCATCCAGTCCCGAGGCCAACACAATAATAAGGGAGCCAGAAACAGTATTCAGTTTCTTTGTGTAAACTTAAAACAATTATCATTTTAAGACTTTGCAGTTCGATAGTTCTTTACCCTTTTACTTCATTTATTCCATGGAAGCTTCTTGGATGTGCTGCTGGTGTCAATATCATAGTAAGAATAATCCCTTTGCAATTATTTGGAGTGTCATGAGCTCAGAAATAACTGAGCTTAGAAGTATCACTTCTTTGTCCTTTTTCCTTAGTCATTGCCAAATCAATCAAGTGAGCTTGAATTGATCAGCAAGAAGACGGATATTTGGAATATATATCCAAAAAAGAGATAATATGGCCTCTTCCTTGACATATCATTAGTATCAATTTATTTTCTATGTGTCAAGATCACTTTTAGTTGCAGATTTTTACAGTGGACCCCTCCACTCATTTGCGGATTTGTCATGCGGCATATGATATAAAAATATAACTGATATCATACAAATCCATTGTACAGCAATTATTAACTTATTTGCACCTACTGATATGTGCAACAACTTAATTGTGTCCAGTGGTTCAGTGCAGAGATCATGGAGACCATGTCCAGCTCCCTTTTTAACCCAAAAACTGCTCATGAATGAAACTATTGAAGGGGTAGGACATAGAGTTTCAAAGGATTATTGCTAGACACCTCTCCCAATGCACAAACAGCCCCTAGTTTCAGTTATTTGCATGACGGCAATTGCACAACATAAGGCATTTTATGTTCTGCAATTCAGCAAGGATGAATCTGTAATTGCAGCGGAGCATGCATTTCAGTGGTGCTTTGGCATTGATCTGCCAGTGCCAAAGAGCATTAGTTGTTGGTACCGACAATTTAAGGAAATGGACTGTAATTGTAACATTTTGCAATCATGAAATATACTGCTTAAAATAGGATCCATCATTTTGAATCACCCTGTACTTCTGTTATGCAACTTTAGCTTCCATGGTTCCATTTTATGGAATCCTGGGAGTGGTAACTTGATGAAACATTGAAACAGTTTGGCTAAGAATTTTAAATGCCCTTTCATAAACAGGCAATCCCAAGATTTCCTAGGATGGAACCAGGACAATTAAAGTAAAATAATAACGCTATAACTTTGTAGTGTGAATGGGCTCCCAAGAGTTTTACACAAAATTCTTCACCCCAAACTTTGGTGACACAGTGCCCATGGCTTGACTTTGACCTGTTGATTTCTGCTTTTACAGACATTTTTATATCTTATTAAATGGTTTCAAATTTGTTTTTAGTTTGGTGTTGTTTTATTGTCAATAATTCTTTGTAAGATCTGTAGATATAAGGTAGGATATTAGAGGAATTACTAATAACAATAATTAGTTATATTGTTGAAGGCTTTCATGGCTAGAATCACTGGGTTGCTGTGAGTTTTTCAAGCTGTATGGACATGTTCCAGTAGCATTCTCTCCTAACGTTTTGTATGCGTCTGTAGCTGGCATCTTCAGAGGTTACAATTAATTATAATAGCTAAAAGCCAGGAACCAAAACTACTGTCCAAAGTGTGTTTAAGTCCCTGGATTGAATTAAATTCTAGTGAGTAGCAATCACAGATGATGATGATGATGATGATGATGATGATGATGATGATGATGATGATGACAGAACAATGATTAAAATATAATTGACACAAGACACCAGTTAAAATTCATTTTAAATTCCAACAGCTCATTTAGCTGTTGGATCTCTTCCAGCAAGTAATTTCACAGTCTTGGAGTAGCTGATGAAAAAGTTATTTGGGTGACAGTTGCCAGTCGGATTCTGGCAGACTGGAGCAGGTTTGGGGCAGATTGTATGGGAGAAGGCGATTCTGTAGATAACCTGGATCCAAACCTTGTAGGGCTTTAAAGGTCAAAAACAATATGCTGATTGAAGCTTGTCTTGCCATTAAGATGGGCAATTTACAAATAAATAAAACTGTGGAAGACTGGGAGGGGAGGTTGATATTTGAATCCAAAGAGGTGCAACCTGTGGATTATTACTCCAGATCAGGACATCTTCAGTGGGCCACAGATTTAAATAGCCAGATCTCTATACCATTAATATGCAGTACATCCTCATATCTGCCAAGGATATACTTTGGACTTCACGTGGATGTGCAAAACTGCAGATAATAGCGAACCTAATTGAGATGAAGGACTTCCAGCCCAGGGATATCATAGAAGTGCACTGGAGAACCTAGAAAATGCCTAGAGAACAATACTTTGTTGAACATGGATAAATGAGAGAAATTTTATAGTTTAGTTCACTAACAGAAACTCCATTCTCTAGTTATATTTTTTTGAATCATTTCCCCAGTGCCAGCATAAATATACATGACTTATGGATGACTTACAACACAGGTCTGTGACAGAACATGATAGATTTACTTTGTTGAGCATCATTCATTCATCAAATAACATTACAGAGATTTGTGTCTGTGTAAACTCTTCAGGAAGGGAGGAAAGAGAACAATCTCCAGGAAGCAGCAAACAAGATTGTAACTTTTTCCTGTTTTAGCATAGCAGGAAGAAGGGGCTTCAAATAAACCTATTTTGGGAACTGTAGGTAGGCAGACTTCTTAACATATAATGGTTATAAATTATCAAACGGCCATTTCCCCAAGAGATGTTACTTCCCACATTCGCCAAGATGGCCAATACCATGATGGGTTAGCACAAAGATTATCCAAATCAGAATTCTGCAGCTGCAGGAAGTAATAGGTTCGCTTTTTTATTCTGTGTTGTCTAATCTGTGTCACCAATGTTGTAGCAGAGAATAAGTTACTGAGAGAAAAATGGTATTGGCAGGAAGAAAGGAAGGAAATATATGTTTCCTCTCTTGTACTATGCTTTGTTCAGTCTGTAAAGTTATAGATGTATGCATTATCAAGTATTTTAAAAGATGACATATAAATGACCTTGGGCTTGTTTCACTAACAGTTTTTATTAGAAGTTTCTACTGTGATAGATACTCAGTCATTTCTTATTCAGCACTTATTTGATGTAGTGGTATGTGAGCCCATAAGGTATCATAGATATAAACTTCTTGACACAGGCATGAACCAATATGGAAGTACTACACATTCCATTTAAGACATCTTAAAGTACAATTTACTGTCATTATAATGATAGTAATAATATTGTTAGTAATATCCTGTCTCCCAGTACTGTTCTTGAATGTGTGATGTCTCATTTACTTCAAAATTATTTTTAATTTTACTAGTTTTAAAAAAATGTTTTGTGCTTCACTAGGGTTCCAAATGTGAACATGAGGTTGTTTTTTTTAAAAAGATCATTATTTAAAAACTGATTAAAATAATTTTAAAAGTTTAAATTTAAATCATGTATAAAGACAAAGGGTTTTTGGAATAGTATATAATATGACTCCTGTACCCATGGGACTGATGCCCGTGGTTTCACTTATTGCATCTGAAGAAATAAGCCCTTTTAAAAAATGTGTTAGGTCCTCAAGGAGATTCTATGGTATGTTTCTTAAGGGAATTTACCATATATTCTCACTGGAGGATGTATCAAATGCCTAGAGAAGATACTTTCCAGGAATTTTCTAGATTCTCCATTGAAACTTTATGGGAATATCTGGAGGAAGTCACAGAGTTGTTGTATGTTTTTCGGGCTGTATGGCCATGTTCCAGAAGTATTCTCTCCTGACATTTCGCCCACATCTATGGCGGGCATCCTCAGAGGTTGTGAGGTACCTCATAACCTCTGAGGATGCTTGCCATAGATGTGGGCGAAACGTCAGGAGAGAATACTTCTGGAACATGGCCATACAGCCCGGAAAACATACAACAACCCTGTGATCCCGGCCATGAAAGCCTTCGACAACACTCTAGAGGAAGTCATTTGTTTCAGTAGGGTTTGATGTCATGGTTTCCTGTTTCCATGGTGGGATCAGGAATGTATCCCATATGGGTATATGGTTTGTATAGTAGTAGTAGTAGTAGTAGTAGTAATACTTTATAACCCGCTCTGTCTCCCAGAAGGGACTCAGAGCGGGTTCCAGACAGAAAGTGGCAAACATTTAATGCCAAAATACAGTAGAATCTTGGTTATCCAACATAAACGGGCGGGCACAATGTCAGATAAGTGAAACAGTTGGTAATAGGAGGAATAGGCCTCCCCTCACTCACCTACCCTCTCTCCCTTGCTCGCTCACTCACTCACCGGGCCAGGTCCTGGTTCTGCCACAGCTGTCACCTTTGCAGCCTACCCTCCCTCTCTCTCTGTCCGGGTCTTAGCAAGGAAGAGGAAGAGGGAAAAAGATGGCAGGTGAGTGAGTGAGAGAGGGAAGAAGGGCAGGCTGTAAAAGCGACAGCGGCGTCAGAAAGAGGAGCGCTGCTGTTGCCTTTGCAGCCTGCCTCCCTCCCTCCCTCCCTCCCTCTCTCACTCACTCACCCACCCTCTTTTTTCCTCTCCCTCCTCCTTGCTAAGTCCCATCAGATAATCCAGTATGTCGAATGAGTGCAAGTCGGATAACTGGGACTCTACTGTAAAAACAAACAAACCAAATTGAAAACAATAAATAAAACAACATCAATATAAACTTATAATGAGTAATCTAAAGGTAAGTAAATAAAAAACAGAATAAACCTCATCATACACATTTTTTAAAAGTTTTAAAAAAAGCCCACCAGAAAATCAGAAGAAGTCAAGCCACTTTGACTTTGCTTGGAAGGGAGTTTCACTGTCACTCCAAACAGAGAAAGCCCTATCTTGCACTGTATACTCACCAGTTTGGCTTCTCAGAGTAGTGCAACATAAAGTAAGAATTAAATCACAGAAAACTGAATATATTTCCTTTCAAGTTAAGTGTTAAGGAATGTGGGCCCCTCTAGATGTTATTGAGCCACAGCTAGAACAAGTGGGACTATACTCTAGCCTTCTGGAGTTGTGATCCAACGCTTAGATTACTATTACTGGCTGAGTATGAGTAGACCCATTAAAATCAACATGACTTAAAATTAGTTCCAGTGATTTAAATGGGTCTCTTCTAAGTATGACTATTTCGGATTCCACTCACTGCTTGGAATTGCTATGAAAATTTATAGTTCATTTACGTGTGTGGTCCTATAAATGCTAGACTAGCAGATAGTGGTTGAATTATTGACTAACTTCGTAATGTGAATAAATTATGTCCTATTTTTCCACTCTTTCTTAGTACTTTAATGATTTGTTTTGGGGATGCGAGTTGGATGTTAGATGTGTAAATAAATAAATAAATAAATAAATATATATGTGTGTGTGTGTGTGTGTGTGTGTGTATATATATATATATATGTTGAAACTGACTAATTTCTGTATCAAATAAATATAGTAATTCATCTGAGAGTAGAAGATAAAGATTAACATTACTTCCTGGGTCACACAGTTCAGTGTAAATACAGTACAGTAATAAAGAGTGGCTGTCAGATTTCAGTTTACAAGCAATATGTAGTTGAATATTATCTTCAGTGAAATAGAATCATATTTGCGTTTTCTTGCATTCTCAACTAAAGTCTGCCTTAAATAATAAAACCTCTTTTGATCTCTGTCTTTAAAATATGGGTAGTACAGATTTCCTTAAAATTTTTACTAAAATTCTCAAGTACAGGATATGAGAACATCAGAGAATATGGGCTTTTAAAAAGATGTAAAATACAAGTTGAGACTCCCTTACTCTAAATACTTTGGGCCAGGTGTTTTGGGGATTTGGGGGGGGGGTGGGTTGGATTTTGGTATACCTATACTTGCATATACAAGCAAATTAAGGAAGGGGAGAAAGGGAACTAGTTACGCATCCAACACCTGCTTAGTTTTAGCTCAAGGAGCCCTAATGGAGGAAAAAGAAGAGGAAAGTGAGACAGGCTTACATGAGGTCTCTGCAATAAGGAAACTGTTCTCCAGTACTCAGTACACTTTCTGCTCTTTTTTGCAAAGTAGAGAGAAAAATCCTGCTCCCCATGCATCTTTTTTATTATTTATGGGCAGGACACAGGTGATAGCCAATGGGATTACTTCTCACCCAACCTTGCGGGCCATTACCAGGCTGACCACCCTACTGAATGCCACAATTGGCCAGGTGGAAGGTGAGCGTGGAAATATCTGGGATGTCTAGGCTTTTTTTCACAGGGACCTTGTATAAGTGAGTTGTCTTCCCCTTCCCCATGTTCCCTTTCCCCTGTCGGGGCTTTTTGAGTTAAAACTCAGTAGTCACTGAATGTGTGACTAAACCTCTTTCCCCAAAGGCAGAAATGTGTGGCTAGAGAAAGAGTGCCGGTTTTGGAGTACTTCAGCTTTCTGCCTGTGGCAGGTGCTGGAGATAATGCTGTATTTTGAAAACTAAAAATCTTAAGAATGCTGTCCTTTAAAACAAATATCTGGTGTTGAGAATGCTGTACCTTTTAACGATACAAGATGTACTATTTTTGAACACCTTTGAACCCCCCTTTTTCTAACTCTTTCCTTCCTCACTCCAACAAAGATATCCTTAAATATTCTTGCGTTTATAACTTGACAGAAAGGCTATTATACTGAATTTCAATCATTAGCAATATATATTACTGCTTATATATATATATATATATATATATATATATATATATATATAGCTATATATTAAGCACGACTTGGAACAATATTAGTCTACATAATTGTGTATTTTTAAAAAATCACATTGGGCCGCTAGAGGGTGCTATTTAATCTTTAATGATTCCAATCACATGTGAAGCAGTACTTGTCGAGATTGCTGTGGGATGATAGTTAATCGGAAATGAGGGGGTGTACACAGTTCATTACACTTCAGAATTACGGGAAACATGGAATTTAATAATACAGGTGTGTTGGCCTGGAAAGTCCCTATTCTCCCAACATTTCATGATATGCCGCTGTAGGCTTTCTATGCATTAAAAACTACTCCCCCCACATTATCCTTTAAAGCAATGAAAAAATGTGTGGAGAAAGTACAATGTATTACAGGCTGCTTAGGCACATATGATCACACACTGGGATCAAGAAGAGGCATTTATGCCAAATACTTTTGATTGTTCATGGAAAATCTCTGGTTGATTTCTCCCTTGTTCAGTTGTTGTTTATCTTCCAGTTGTTTCTGACTCATGGCAGTCATAAAGCAACTCTATCAAGGGGTTTCCTTGGCAAAATTTCCTCAGTGGGGGTTTGCCTTTTCTTTCCTTCCTCTAAGGTTGAGAAATCTGAGTTGGCCAAGATCACCCTGTGGATTTCCATGATGGAGCAGGGATTCGAACCCTCCAAAGTCATAGTTCAACACTCAAACCACTACATCTCACTGGTTTCTAGTCCTTGTTCTGTGGCAACTGTTTATTGTAGTTATGAATCAGAGTGCCACTGCAAATGGGAAGATAAAATGCCCACACATTCAGAATTCTTTTGAAACGGATACTCCTGATAAATAGCTGATAATTTATTAGAAGCCATATTATTTATATGGAGGGGCTACCCTTGATGGCACACCTATGTTAGAGAATAGATGGGCTATTCATTTGGTTTCATTTGACTGCTTTGGCTGGATATAGGGAACACAGTTAGCGGAACAGTGTTTTGTTCCTACTTAGTCAGATGTTGCAGTTTTAAGTAGATCGAGGGGTTTCTGCTCAGCTTCATAGAAATTGCCTGTGCACATTCATTTCTTTATGAAACTACTCAGTGAGGTTTTAGAGTGAGATGTTATCAGAATGGGGTTCAATTCTATTTCTCTCTTTTATGAATGTCAGGTGAAACCTTTTACCAGAGTCCGAACTCAGTGTTGGACGGTATGAGAACAGACACACTGAAACTGAATCTTGAGAAGAGGGAGGGAATCACAGTAGATATGTGGTTACTGCATACAGAAACTGGATTTGATACTGTTCTAGAGTGGTTTAGTCTTCCCTTGAAAAAGCAGGTACACTGTTTTGAAGTGCTCCTTGATCCAGCATTTGTTACTTATAGCCCAATTGATCTAGAAGTGCTCAAGTGCTTTTATTTATTTATTTATTTACAACATTTTTACCCCGCCTTTCTCACCCGCAGGGACTCAAGGCGGCTTACAGGGTTCAACAAAATCAAACAGCACAATTACATCAATTAAATACTTAATAAAATCATTATACAAAATTTAAAACATATAGATAATTCAGTCCATTCATCCATATACCTCGTTCATAAACCTTAGTTTGGGCCATGTCAGATCATAATACTTATTCGTTAAATGCTTGCGCACAGATCCACGTCTTTACATTTTGACTAAAGCTCAAGAGGGTCGGCGCCTGTTGAATGTTACTAGGAAGGGCGTCCACAGCTGAGGAGCCACCACCGAGAAGGCCCTGTCCCTCGTCCCCACCAGCCGCGCCTGCGAAGCCGGTGGGACCAAGAGCAGGGCCTCCCCAGATGATATCAGGGTTCTTGATGGTTCATAGGGGGAGATTCATTCGGACAGGTAAGTTGGACCAGAACCGTTTAGGGCTTTATAGGTCAAAACCAGCACTTTGAATTGGGCTCGGTAGCATATCGGCAGCCAGTGGAGCTGGCATAGCAAAGGAGTAGTACGCACCCTGTACGCCACCCCAGTTATTAATCTGGCTTCCGCCCGTCATACTAATTGGTCCTTCCGGGCCGTCTTCAAAGGCAACCCCACGTAGGGCACGTTGCAGTAATCCAAATGGGATGTAACCAGAGCGTGGTCCACCGTGGCCAAGTCAGACTTCCCAAGGTACAGGCACAGCTGGTGCCAGTCTTAGTTGTGCAAATACTCCCCTGGCCACTGCCGAAACCTGGGGTTCCAGGCTCAGCGATGAGTCCAGGAGAACACCCAGACTGCGAACCTGTGTCTTCAGGGGGAGTGCAACCCCGTCCAACACAGGCTGTAACCCTATACCCTGTTCGGCCTTGCGGCTGACCAGGAGGACCTCTGTCTTGTCTGAATTCAATTTCAATTTGTTCGCTTTCCTCCAGTCCAACACAGCAGCCAAGGACCTGAACAGCCTCCTTTGTGACTGGTGGGAAGGAGTGACAGAGCTGGACATCATCTGAGTACAAATGACACCGTACTCCGAAACTCTGGATGATCTCTCCCAGCGGCTTCATGTATATGTTAAACAGCATGGGGGACAGTACCGAACCCTACGGGACCCCACAAGAAAATGGTTGTGGGGCCAATCAGGTGTCCCCCAGTGACACCATCTGGGAACGACCCTCCAGGTAGGACCAGAGCCACTGTAGAATAGTACCTCCAAGCCCCATTCCCGCAAGGCGCCCCAGAAGGATACCGTGGTCGACGGTATCGAAGGCCACTGAGAGGTCCAGCAGAACCAGCAGGGACACACTCCCCCATCCAGTTCCTGGCGTAGATCATCTACTAAGGCGACTGTCTTGGTACCATGCCCCGGCCTAAAGCCAGACTGCACCGGATCTAGATAATCCATGTCTTCCAAGAATGCCTGGAGTTGCGCGGCCACCACACGTTCCATGACCTTGCCCAAAAAGGGGAGATTGGAAATAGGCCAATAGCTGTTCAATTGAGTGGGATCCAGTGATAGCCTTTTAAACAGCAGTTTGATCACAGCCATTTTCAGACTCGCTGGAAATTTGCCTTCCCGAAGGGAGGCATTCACCACCACCTTCACCCACTCGGCCAAAGCCCCCTCTGGCTTCTCTCACCAGCCAGGATGGGCAGGGGTCTAGGGTAAATGTGGTAGCCCTCACCTCCCCAAGCACCTTGTCCACATCCTTGGGCTGCACCAATGGAAAAGAATCCATCAAAATAAGACAAGCAGGTGCTCGTGCTACATCCTCGGAGACTGCTGTTAATATGGTGTCAAAGCCAGAGCGGATCAAAGCAACTTTGTCCGCAAAAAACCGAGCAAATGCTTCACAGCGAGCTGCCGAGTTGTCAGGGATCCCATCCCGTGAGACAGGATATAACAAACCTCTGACAACCCGAACCAGCTCCGCCGGACGGTTCTTTGCGGATGCAATATTAGCTGCAAAGAAAGAGTTATTTGCAGTGTCTATTGCCGCGGAATATGTCCTAAGATAGGAACATATCCGTGTTTGGTTTGACTCGTTCGGCCTTAAACACCACACACGCTCTAATCCCCTCTTCTTTCGCTTCATCGCTGCCAACTACTCATTGAACCAAGGAGATGGTTTAGCTCGGGTACTCGAGAGGGGATGTTCTGGAGCAGTTGTGTCTATTGCCCTAGTTATCTCCCCATTCCAGAGAGAGACCAGAGCATTGACAAGATCACCAACCGAGGTGGCAGGAAATTCCCCAAGAGCCGTCAGGAATCTATTCGGATCCATAAGCCTCTTGGGGAGGACCATTTTAATAGGTCCCCCACCCCTGCGGAGGTTAGGGGGCACAGTCAGCCTAAACCTGATCATGTGATGGTCAGTCCATGGCAATGGAGCAATGGTTAGCTCCTCCACACCGCCACCTTCCTCCCATCCATGATAGAAAACCAAGTCAAGTGTGTGCCCCGCACTGTGGGTGAGGCGAGATATCAGTTGGGACAGCCCCATGGTTGCCATGGCGGCCATGAAGTCCTGAGCCGCTCCAGTAAGGATGGTCTCAGCATGGACGTTGAAGTCCCCCAGCACAATGAGCCCTTGGGACTCCAATGCCAGGCCCGAGACCACTCCAGCTAGCTCAGGTAGGGAGACTGTAGTGCAGCGGGGTGGTCAGTACACTAACAGAATCCACAATCTGTCTCGGTCACCTACCCTCAGATGAATACATTTAAACAAGGTTGACTGAGGGATGGGGCATCTGTTCAGGGGGATGGAATCCTTATAGACTACTGTGACACCACCTCCCCACCCTCCAGATCTTGGTTGATGCTGCAAGATGGTAAAATTCATAATAGAATATTAACACTAAATAGTAGCAACAGAATATAGTGCTTAGTCAAGGGGTTAGTCAATAAGATGGATGAGACAACTCACCAGCGCCAATTAGTGGTGGGTTAGGTAGAGTAGGGAATGTTCAAGGGAACCAGTACAGTATTGGATTCTGTGCTAATTGTGGTTATTCTTAATCATAGAATCATAGAATCATAGAATAGTAGAGTTGGAAGAGACCTCATGGGCCATCCAGTCCAACCCCCTGCCAAGAAGCAGGAAATCGCATTCAAAGCACCCCCGACAGATGGCCATCCAGCCTCTGCTTAAAAGCCTCCAAGAAAGGAGGCTCCACCACAGCCCGGGGGAGAGAGTTCCACTGTCGAACAGCCCTCACAGTGAGGAAGTTCTTCCTGATGTTCAGGTGGAATCTCCTTTCCTGTAGTTTGAAGCCATTGTTCCGTGTCCTAGTCTGCAGGGCAGCAGAAAACAAGCTTGCTCCCTCCTCCCTATGACTTCCCTTCACGTATTTGTACATGGCTATCATGTCTCCTCTCAGCCTTCTCTTCTGCAGGCTAAACATGCCAAGCTCTTTAAGCCGCTCCTCATAGGGCTTGTTTTCCAGACCCTTAATCATTTTAGTCGCCCTCCTCTGGACGCTTTCCAGCTTGTCAACATCTCCCTTCAACTGTGGTGCCCAGAATTGGACGCAGTATTCCAGGTGTGGTCTGACCAAGGCAGAATAGAGGGGGAGCATGACTTCCCTGGATCTAGACGCTATACCCCTATTGATGCAGGCCAGAATCCCGTTGGCTTTTTTAGCTGCTGCATCACATTGTTGGCTCATGTTTAACTTGTTGTCTACGAGGACTCCAAGGTCTTTTTCGCACACACTGCTGTCAAGCCAGGCGTCCCCCATTCTGTATCTTTGATTTCCATTTTTTCTGCCGAAATGAAGTATCTTGCATTTGTCCCTGTTGAACTTCATTTTGTTAGTTTCGGCCCATCTCTCTAGTCTGTCAAGATCGTTTTGAATTCTGCTCCTGTCTTCTGGAGTGTTAGCTATCCCTCCCAGTTTTGTGTCGTCTGCAAACTTGATGATCGTGCCTTCTAACCCTTCGTCTAAGTCGTTAATAAAGATGTTGAACAGAACCGGGCCCAGGACGGAGCCCTGCAGCACTCCACTTGTCACTTCTTTCTGTGATGAAGATGACGCATTGGTGAGCACCCCTTGGGTTCGTTCGCTTAGCCAATTGCAGATCCACCTAACCGTAGTTTTGTCTAGCCCACATTTTACTAGTTTATTTGCCAGAAGGTCGTGGGGGACTTTGTCGAAGGCCTTACTGAAATCCAGGTAGGCTACATCCACAGCATTCCCTGTATCGACCCAACTCGTAACTCTATTGAAAAAAGAGATCAGATTAGTCTGGCATGACTTGTTTTTGGTAAATCCGTGTTGACTATTAGCAATGACCGCATTTGTTTCTAAGTGTTCGCAGACCACTTCCTTGATGATCTTTTCCAGAATCTTGCCTGGTATCGATGTGAGGCTGACCGGACGGTAATTGTTTGGGTCGTTCTTTTTTCCCTTCTTGAAGATAGGGACCACATTCGCCCTCCTCCAATCTGCTGGGACTTCTCCCGTTCTCCAAGAACTCTCGAAGATAATTGCTAGTGGTTCTGAAATAATTTCCGCTAATTCCTTCAATACTCTTGGATGTAGCTGATCTGGCCCTGGGGACTTGAATTCGTTTAGAGAGGCCAGGTGTTCCTGGACAGCTTGTTTCCCTATTTGGGGTTGGATTTCCCCCAATCCATGGTTAAGTAGCCTAGCCATGGTTATTTATATCATGATAACCTCCTTCTTGGATTACTGTAATATGCTTTATACATGGATATCCTTGAAGATTACATGTTACTGCCAGAGACTGAAAGAATTACACTGGTTGTATCCTGATCCCAGTTTAAGATTTTCACTTCTAAAAGGTACACTTCCAGGAAAGTTTCTGTGTTCATACCAACCAGTCTTCGACATAAGTTATTTTTTGGAGGTCATTCAACAGGTACATTCTTTAGCAGAGATGTAAAATGTATCTTTACTATAAATATAGTAGTTTGATCTCACATTATCTGCCATAACTTTGTTATATGAAATCTTGAAATATGTCATTCAGTGAGGCACTCAGAATTCTCAGAGATCTCTAGTCAATTCCCCTGAACTATAGGTCCCAAGGTACTTGAATATGCGGTGGGTTTTGAAGGTACTTTGGAGCATTGTCCCTAGAGAGGCTTTAGTGATACTAACATTCCAGTATTTTTTTGGTTAAGAGCTTCCTATTTGCCAGGACATTTTAAAATGAATTTTGTTCTGTTTGTGTTCATTCTGTTTTACTCACTGGTTTTCTTCTGTTACTACTACTCGTTTGTGTTGGTTTTCTGTACTGCATGAACAGGTTTATTCACACTTTTGTTAAGAAAAACTTTAAATGTAATCAATTATGGCTGCTTAAGGTATTCGTTTTGTCCCTTGTTTTTGCTGGAAAGGAAATGAAATGGCACCTGCTGAATGTCTTCCTCCTTCAGAGTCTGTGTGTGCAAGTGACCTTTGGTCCAGAGACTAAACAGGATTTGAACTCTAAATAAATAGGCAAACTGCTAGTAAATGCTTAGATTGAAACAGACTTTAAGTTGAAAGGGCCGGTTGAAGGATCTTTCCTCCTTTTCTAAGAAAGCGTCCAATCATCCAAACTGAAGATGGATTTTCTTTAGGACTATTGCTTGATTTAAAAGTCAGTCAATTCATTTTGTTTTACATCCTGCTAACAGAAGGAGCTTGCATACATGGAAATCCAAATGATACTGGAGCCAAAGTATACTAGAATGACACATATGTACTACAAGGCCTAAATGCTATAAAGGCATCCAGTCTGATCTTGGAAACTATGTAGAGTCAGCCCTGGTTAGTTATTGGATGTGAGGCCACCAATGGATCCTAGGTGTTTTAGGCTATATTTTAGAGGAAGAGACTGAGAAACCTATCTTTGTGTTTTTCCTTTTTCTTTACGATAGCTGTGACTAGGGAAAATGAGATGACTGGTCAACAAATAAGTATTTTGGATTTTTTCTCTTAGTCTAAAACTATAAGCTACATATTCAGAAGAAATGTTTAGTGTTCACTAGGTCAATGATTATTGAAGATAAAAAATCCTTTATCTGAAATACTAGAAAAAATTCAGAGTAAAACAAAAAACCAGTTATGTATATGGAACAGAGGGACAACAGATTCCTTTTTCTATGGTTTGGTATATTGCAAAGAATTGGGAAAGTACACGTTGTTCAAGTTATGCTTAATTAGCAATTTGCGATTTCATGGTGAGTGTATCATGTAATTATTTGACATGCACTGATATGATTTGAAATCATATAAGAAGGTTGGTGTTTTCAGAATGTAGTCTGCCAGAAAAAAAAGTTGTAGTAACCTGTAGTTTGGTAGTTCAAATTTTTGTCTCTCCATTTGCACATCCCTATATATATAAAAAGATGGAGCCCCGGTGGCGAAGTGCGTTAAAGCACTGAGCTGGAGACCGAAAGGTCCCAGGTTCAAACCCCGGGAGTGGAGTGAGCGCCCGCTGTTAGCTCCAGCTCCTGCCAACCTAGCAGTTAGAAAACATGCCAATGTGAGTAGATCAATAGGTACCGCTCTGGCGGGAAGGTAACGGCGTTCCATGCAGCCATGCCGGCCACATGACCTTGGAGGTGTCTATGGACAACGCCGGCTCTTCGGCTTAGAAATGGAAATGAGCACCAACCCCCAGAGTTGGTCACGACTGGACTTAACATCAGGGGAAACCTTTACCTTTACCTATATATAAAAAGGAGGCGGACTAAGGGCTGAAATGCTACTTATTTAGAAGGAACAATTTTCATTTGGGTATGGTGATTAAGTGAATCACAAGTCTAGCTTAGGTTTTGTGCATTAGTACCTCTGTAGGACCAAAAATATTTGCCAACATAGTAGTACTATAAATATTTGGGAGTCTATAACATCAGCTTGGCTTGTTAGCTAAGCCTCTTAAATATCCTTTCTATCATTTCTATGCCCTGTTTGACAGGGATGGTGGAAGTAGCCATAATTTCTTTAGTTTTGTGCTGTGGAATGGAGAACACAAATAAAAACTACTCTCTCTCTCTCTCTCTCTCTCTCTCTGTGTGTGTGTGTGTGAGAGAGAGAGAGAGAGAGAGAAAGAGAGAGAGGGGGGGGGGATTTTGTACTAGTCCTGTTGCAATGACTTGGGAAACAGATGGAGTTTTTTCTTCATCCCCAGTGATATATGCTTCTTATCTTAAGCAAAATAAATCTCCGTGCAAGGAAAATCCCCAGAACTCTTCAAAAGCCTCTGTGGTTGCTGGAGGGCTAAACAGAGAGAAAAGATGTTCCTGACTGGCAAAGAACTGACAGAGAAAGTGAGACAAATGCTTGCTGCTTCTCCATGCTTTCTATGAGTTAGACTAAAGTCCTTTCAGAAGCATGGAGAGCTTAAAAAAAGAGGTGAGATCTTACAGAACAGAACGACAGATCTTGCTCTTACTATTTCTGCCCCTATCCAAAGCTTGCTTCAAGATCCTACCTCTTCCATGAGTACTGAGTAAAGAGGGTGGGAAAGGTGAGATTTTGGCCTGCTTCTACGAGAGTTTAACACAATGCAAATTGCAAGCAAAGTGTCTGTCACTGTTAAAGCAATTACGCTTGTGAGAACCAATGATCAAGTGTGTGGCATTGGTTTGGGCTTGATTATTTCTTAGAGATGTTGACATCCTCTGCAGATTTCATGCCATGCTTGGAAACTATGTTTAACAATTAATGAGGATGAAAATGTCATTGAGTCCTCCCTCCCATCCTTTCCCCAAGGAGGTCAGGACCATTGGGAATAGATCTAGATATTCACTCGCAGAAGAATGAAAACATTGCAAAAGCTGAATTGGGAATGCAAGGATATGTTGGACAAAAGTCTGTTGTTTATAGAATTTAGAATGCAGGGTGGAGATTATTTTATTCATGGAAAAATGTTAAGTACAAGTGTACCTCAGTCAGTGAAGTCCCTGACAAAGAAGCCCCCTTTTAAACAAGTCTTTCTAGTCTTCTCCTCTCATTATCTGGAGTTTGTTTAGTAGTATTGGCACTGGAAAGATGCAGGAAACTATCCCCATTCTTCCCACATTCTTTCTGCTTCTGGTATCAAATTTTCTGTCGACGAACTAATGACCAAGAACACATGTGCTTTGCTAACTGAAGTATGCCAGTAATTATAAAATATGATATGGTACAACTTCCAACCTGATTTCTATTAGTGTAGGATGGACATATATAAGTTTCCGACTTCAACAAGGTGTTAATACAGAAATGAAATCTCCAACTTTAGGTCATTCTGACACTCTCTTTTACCTTTATCTTTTTCAGAAGGTTTTTATGTTGATAAAATGAAAATGGGCTACCTACATTGTCTAATGCTTCTGGGAGCAGGATTAGTGTTGAATATATAGTACTTTAAATGCATTTAGTGAGGCAGTAGTCCAGTAAATTTTATAATTATTTCAATTGGATTCTGTCCACAAATTATATATGTGACAAACCTGTTTTTAAAGGAGCTTCAGTAACTTGTAGGTAGGGGTCACAGTTGAATGTTTGTCCAGATTGTGCATTTCAACAGATTCCTTATATGTTCCCATTCTGTGAGGACAACCAAAATGATACTGTGTTGAAGAATTGGGTATGGAAATGTGCTCTTGCCTAGCTATCATTGCAGTGCACATTTAAGGGGAGAAATGCAGTATACAAAAGGATTTAATCATACCAGGTGACAGTGGATTCCTGAACTCATCCCTTTTCTCCTTCTCTTGGATCATGGCAGATGTCTTATTGCTGAAGGTCATTTGTGCATCATTCACAAAAATTGGGAGACCAAATGTATTTTTTGGAAGCAGCATATGCTGATGTTATTAAAATGGCCCTGTTGAAAAATGGTTCCATCTTTCCTGTATCCCACTACATCTGGTCCTTGATTTTCTAGAAAGGAAGCAATTTCCTTAAGACTTACAGGAGATTAAGATCCATAAAAGGAAAAAAGATAGGGGAAAAGGAGTTGCAATCAGAATAGAAAACAAAACTTTGAAGCTCTTTTGTCTGTTGTGGGCTTGCTTCTGCAAGCCTAAAAGACCTGAAGAAAAGGAGTGTCCATTCATGGGGTTATCTTTTGTCTAGCCATCAGTTTGCTTACCAATAATGTGCCACAACAATTCCTGGTTGCCTAGATGCTTGATGATGTGGCTGTGGCAGGCAGCCTTGCAAGTAAGAACTTTCTGCTTAATTTGTCCCACCCAGAAAGTTGAAGAAGACAAAATGGATGCTTTAAAAAAAATAAATGTGTTGAATCCAGATGGTTCCAAGGAATAGCAAATACCTACCTGATATTAAAAATTTGGGGGAAAACCGTTTTTTTTTAAACTCCACAAGTTTTTTTTTTAAATAGAGTTGTATAATACCTTTGTAACGCAATACTTTTATTTATTAGGATCAAACAAAATATTACAAAAGTATATGAGCTTTCAAATTCTCTTATGACTTTCAAGTTCTTTGGTGTTCTCCAGAACTCTAAAAATCAGGCTGGGTGACATAAGTCCAAAATCTATCCTCATGTTGTAGCCATTAGCTGTAGTATTGAACTGTCTTCCAAGATAGAGATTTTAGGTAGAATGAAGGTTGTTAATTTCCACTCAGTATTGGTTGCAGGTTTCATAGTTAAGGGTGCCTTCCATCTCTAGTGAGTGAAAGGCTAGTGGTAGTTTAGGGATCTATCAATTGCCTTCAGTTGATAAGCACACTTCTTTCCAAATAACATTGTAGGAGGTGAGAATCATGAGTTCCTCCAGATTTATTTGAATGCAACTTTCAGGAATTCACATTATTCCCATTTCTGAATAAGACCAAAGTGGCAGACTAACACAATATTTTTATATCACTGATGATATTGCATTATTGTATGAGCAGAAAATTTCAAAATGGCTTCACTTTGTGTAAGGTTTGCTCTGCATTGTAGCTCATGCAGTTATCTTTGTTCAGAGTTGTTGTGGATATGGTAATTGTAATGGTTGTTGTTGTTGTTGTTGTTGTTGTTGTTGTTGTTGTTGTTGTTGTGTGCCTTCACGCCATGTCCAACTTATGGTGCTTCAGATCCTGGTTGGCTCTATGGTGTGAATTGTAAAGGAGTCCATGAAAATCCCCAGTACTACATTTACAGATTATGGCCCAGCCCGAAATAGGTCTAAACAGATTACACTGGAGTGTAGTTAAGCATGGAAAGGCAAAAAGGCCACAAATTAACCTCTGAAGGGAAGGGGATCAAAACACACATTTTCTTTCAGGAGCTGGTGGGCTTTGCCTTCCGTTCTTTCAGGCTAGTCATGAGAGGCGGGCTGATATTTTGTTTTGGTTTTGTAGGGTTCCCCATTCTCAAAGCTACAAAAATACGATATTTTACTTTTGTCTAGATATTTGGACATGTTTCAGTTCCTGCTTTAGTCACAGTCTGGGTGGTGGCTTTTGTGGCCTGTTTTCTGGAATGGTCCTTTCCTTGATAGGAAAAAAACACTGGCTTTTAAAATTTGTAACACCTGCTCTCATCCATTTTCCGCCAATAAATCATATATTATGCCAGTGACTGTCTCATCCTGATTATTCTCAAATCTGTTTTGATTCTGTGGCTTGATCGGATCCCCAAAATAATGTGAAAATCAAGAAGTTAAAAAAAATTCTTAGAAGTTGGGCTTTAATGGATGTAGGAACATTTAAATAATGAGCTACAAAGCTCAATGGGTGGCCTTAGCAAAGTCCCTATGATCTGGTAATTGTTATTTAGAGGAATGTGATGTTACAGTAGCATTATGTCATGACCAGCTGGGTAGATAAAGATTTCTTGGATTGTCTTTCAGAATCAGGCCACAGTCCAGAGAACTGTACAATTCATTCTGCACATCCAGTGGGATTTCCATGTTTTTCTTTCTTATTTAATAGAACTTCTCTCTCACATCTCAAGTTGTCTTTTAAACACAGGGGAGCTTCTGGAGCAATCTTAGTGAAGTGCAAGCGAGTTGTTGTATGGAAAGGTAAAGGTTAACAGCCTCACTGAAGAAAAAAAGGATGAAAAAATAGGCCCCGTGCAGTTTGGATTACTGCAGACTGCTAGATATATATGTCTCTGAACTGTGGTCCTTGGGCCAATGTTTATAAGTTGGATGTCACCTCCAAGAGATTTCTGAATTTCTGGCAACTTTCTTTGCAAATTATTTGTTCTTTTTGCAGAACAACTTGATGTCTTGTTGACTTTAAATTTGCCTGTATTTAAGATATGGGTTTAAAACTTGCCCTTTGTGTACATTGTTATGCAAGAACCACTTTCTTTAAAGCTACCTTGAGCACTATTTTTACTGGCAAGACAGGAAATCAATTAAATTCATATTGAATTATAACTTCATGCCTAGCACACTTGGGAATTTTATTTGACTTTGCTAATTTTGTTGATAATTGATCATGAGTAGTCAGTTCTGTTTTTCTCAAGACAACGAGATGCTATACATAAATGTATGGAACATGTCATTGTTATTTGTTTAATTATTTCTCCTGCCCCAGGACCTAAGGCAATTTGCAACATAAGTAAATGCAGCTTAAAACCTAGTAATAAAAAGTTTTTTTAAAAAAAAAATAGTTAAAAGCAACTTTATTAAGAACATTAATTAAAACGGTTTCAGAAACTTTACACTTTTTGAAATGGATCAGTAGCCACTGAAGTTGTTTCAACAAGGGAATAATATCCTCCCTCTAACTAGCTGCAGGGAACATCTAGAAGGCTTTCAGCAATGTAATGTGCCATAAAGTCTGTTACAAGTGGGTGAAATTATGGGTTGTCATTCTTAAAATAGATCCGTAATGAATGTTACATTGTGCCTCTCTGTCAACAGTTATCTACCTCTAATTTCTTCTTCAAGTAAAGTGAACATAATTATCCACTTGTACTATCTATTGGTAAAATGTAACCTAGTCTAGGTATTTGAGGTGAGCCTCACTGTCCATGATGATTGACAGGAGAAGTCTTACTGTAGGCAATGATGTGAAATGTGTTTGAATTATAGCATAGCTCAGGGGCCCATAGTATCATCAGATTTAAGATACTTGAAGGTGGCCCACCATAATCAGTCCTGTGCAGAATTTTAGAAAAGCTTTGATACTGTACAGAGAGGCTAAGTGTGTTGTCCTGCCTGGTCCAATATTAGAGTCACTTGTGGTGCCACAGTTTCTTGTTTTGTGAAAAGACATGTAAAGAAAGTGAAAAGTAATGGATCATGCAGATGCCAGGTACAAATGTGAGACATATTGACTGCCATGAGGACTTTTGGGAACTTTTTGAAGCACTGTAGCTGATTTGAATGAAGTTGTACATTAAAACTTTTGATTGAATGTGATTGATATTACAGTAGCGTCTCACTTATCCAACATAAACGGGCCAGCAGAACGTTGGATAAGTGAAAATGTTGGGTAATAAGGAGGATTAAGGAAAAGCATCTTAAACATCAAATTACATTATGATTTTACAAATTAAGCACCGAAACATCATGTTTTACAACAAATTGGCAGAAAAAGCAATTCAATACATGATAACGTTATGTAGTAATTACTGTATTTTTGAATTTAGCACCAAAACATCGCAATGTATTGAAAACATTAACTACAAAAACATCTATATATATAAAAGGGTAATGAATTTTCGGCCTAGGACAAAACAACAAAACTACACATCCCAGAAACACTAAACTTGGCAGCACAACCCCTCATCCATGCCTCTACGTTCATACAACAAAAAGATCCAGCTACTCCAGAAAACGGCCAGGCTTTGAGACTGCAAAGCTATTCACTGCTATTCCACCTTGCTAACAAAGGATTCCCATAAGCCACAGCAACGAGTGGCTGGGCACAGCTAGTTGACTACTAAAAGGCTGACTGCGTTGGATAATACAGAACATTTGGATAAGTGGAGGTTGGATAAGTGAAACTCTACTGTATATCTTAACTGTACACCAGGATGGGATTCACGTGGTTCTCTTAGGTATTGGACTGTAATTCCCAGCATCACAGCCAAGGATGAGGAATATAGTCATCTGGAGAGCTGCACAACTCCCACTGCTGATATGAATTGCATTAATCTCAATGGGGATTATTGGGGCAGCTCCATAATACATGATCTAATGTTGCCCTGCTTTGAAGAAACATAGCTAAGATTAAACATAGTTTGCTGGTTGGGATGAAGTGACAAACTGGTTTAAAGTGGACCAGAGCTTCCTAATTTCCTTGAAGATGTGGGTGGTGGGGGTGGAAGACCATCCAAACTGTTAAGAAAACTGTGATAGGTTTACCTTAGGATTGCCATAAGTCAGAAATGATTTGAAGGTACACAATAACAATAATAGTTTTTGATGAAGACCTATGTGGAATTACATTGGCCAGCAGATTAATATGTTTCTTTTCCACACCAACATTTTCACTAAAGTATGAAGCTTTCTTCATTGTCCTTATGGCAACCACAGGACATTTTAGAAACTTCTTCATCCACCATTTTGGAGCTGCTTGGTGAATGAATCTATAAAAGCTGTTGTCTTGCTGTTTGCATTTATTGTTTATGCAAGATTTATGTGTTAAGAGGTGCTGGGATTGTTTTAAGAAATGTCCAGAGGGAGCAAACTAGCACTTCTCACTAAGCTGTTTCAGTGTGGGTGTGTTTGTTCACGCAGCTTACTAGTGGCTTCTCAGCAGTGATGTTTCTCTGTAATAAGATCTCTACTGGGAAAAGGGAATATGTGCTTCACTAAAACCTGCTCTTATTTTTTATTTCACATCTCAGTAACTATCCCTTATATAGATTCTGCTGTTTCAAAAATGAACATCCCCATGTGCTTTGTCTGAAACAGAATTTGCTGGACCATAGTCTGATATGCACTGTTGCCAATACAAAGGTTGTGGAGAAGTTGTGAATAAAGATCAGTTGAGCAAAGGTTTTATAGTACAGTCTAGCAGTTAGTGAGCAAAGTAAAATAGGGAATCAGACTTGTCTGTTCCAAAATCTAAAATATTCCAAAATCCAGAAATTGTCTTCATGGGTGGCTGAGATACTGATACCTTTGCAATCTGATAGTTCAGTGTATAGAAGTTTTGTTTCATGCACAGACTTATTACATATACTTTATAAGATTACATTTAGCTGATGTATATAAGGTGTATATAAAACATACTTGAATTTTGCATTTAGACTTGGGTTTCATCTCCAAGATGTATGTACAGTAGAGTCTTGCTTATCCAACACAATGGGCCGGCAGAACGTTGGATAAGTGAAAATGTTGGATAATAAGGTGAGATTAAGGAAAAGCCTATTAAACATCAAATTACATTATGATTTTACAAATTAAGCATCAAAACATCATGTTTTCCAACAAATCTGCCACTTGTTTGGGAGCGTGGCTGCACTTGTGTTGTTGTTGGGCACGTTGGCCCATGGAGCGTTGCTACCTAGAGAAACAGCTGTGGATCCGGGCAGGAGGCAGACTGTGTTGGATAATACAGAATGTTGGATGAACGAACGTTGGATTAGCGAGACTCTACTGTATATGCAAATATAGGTATTCCAAAATCCCCCAAAAACCTGAAATTCAGAAAACCTTTGGTCTCATGCATTTTGGATAGGGAAGAGTCAACCAGTATATACTGAGATGTGGGCATCTCCTGGATTAATTCCTGCAGGTATGGGAGAAAGCTACAAGGTTATATAATGTCACATATTCCCTGCTGGCTACGATTGTCCTTGAAGACCACATTGTAACATAGAGCATCTCACACGTAGGGAATTCAGCATTGACATCAGGCCAGGTATTTCACTGTGGGTAATCTAACATGCTGGTGGGCCACTGTCACAGAGATGGATTCAAGCCTGTCCTTATTCTTGCTTCGAAGTAGCCCCACAAAGTTATACGTTAGTGTTATTGGGGCAAGTAACTAAGAGTGATTTAGTTGCTGTGCATGCAAAATTGAAGTGATTCAGATCTAATGTGATTAAATTCTGAACATACGTTAGAAGAATCTGTATATTGACTTTTGCTTTGCCATGCCTTCATTGGGTAGCCTTGGCATGCTTTCATCTTTTACTCTTGGAGTGAAATCAGATAAATTGCTTACCTGCATTTCGAAATAATACCGACTGTTGGTTCCAAGAACACATGAAATTTTCTTCCTAGTTTGGCCTTGTTGTGAGTTAAAGCGTGGTTTCAGGGGCCCATTCACTCCATGCAATTACTGTATAGCGTTATTATTCCACTTTTAACTGTCATGGCTGTATTTGTCTGGAGTCTTAAGTTTGTAACTTGGCGAAACAAACTGTATCATTTTGACTGAGATTCTAAATGCCTCTCTCTAATCTGCCATAGAATAGAACCACAGTAGTTAAAGTGGAATCATACTGCTATAACTCTGCAGTTAGAATGGGCCCCAGAACTGCAGGGAAGTAGAAGACACGAACATTCAGCTCCCTGTGTGGCGGAGAGTTACAGATGTGTAGCTTCTAATAATATGTGAATTCTCATCTGGGATAATTCTCATTTTTCATGTGATAAATGTTTGTTTTTGTTTTAAGCTTTGGTTAAAATAAAGTGTATAATGAATGATATTGGAATTAAGATGTAGTAAGGATAAACAGGGATGCCGCATAGCGGAAGGATAGACTTCCTGCTGCTCCAGGGACTGTGATGTGGGACAATGGATTCAAATTGGGGGGAAAGCAATTCCACCTAAAAATTAGGAAGAACTTCCTGGTAATAAGAGGTGTTCGACTGTGGAATATGTTGCCTCAGAGTTTGGTGGAGTCTCCTCTGGAGGCATTTAAACAGGAGCTGGGTAGGGATGTATCTGTAATGCTTTGATTATGTATTTCTGCATGGCAGGGGTTGGACTGGATTGCACTTCTGGTCTCTCTCAACTTTATTATTCTAAGATGCAAAATGTAATCTAATCAGGAACATCAAGAAGTTTTGTGTTAGCAGTAGCTGCTTTCCTGTAGATCCCTTGAGTTTCATAGACCCCTTACTCAGAAATGAATAACACTTATTCTGGACAGGTGCTTAGCTGCAGAGATGGAGTAGCAATAGCATGCTAACATCCTTAAATCTGCCAACACTTCCCCAATTTATTAGCTTGAAGAACTTCCTACATAATTCTACTATTAGGCCTTCCTTAGGTTTGATTGGAAAGGTGCTTATAGTGAGCAGTAGATGGCAGTGTTGTCCTGCTGTTTTTAAGCTTTTACAAAGTCTAGCCATGGCTTTAAATGTCACTGGAATTATTTGCTTCCACTTTGACACAATTCTTGATTTCATTCAGATCTAGAACTGCATTATTGACAAACTTGCACATGTCTGAAGGTACTACACCATTCTCAACCTCTGTGACTCTTCGCCCAGAACCTCTGAATAGGAGTATCTTTTCTTTTAAAGGTTCTAGAAATGATATTGCATATTATATTTTAACAGTAAGAATATAGCCAGATGGCTTTCTTTCCTGTGATGGGACTGAGCCTTTTCCCCCTTGGGCGCATTTTTATTCTTAACATCACTTGATAGCACACACCTGGTAATTTAGGAGTCCATTTACAAAGTAAATGGCATATCTGTAGAATAAAATGTTAAACTACTGGATAATACTTAACCAAAGTTATGAATGTTACATTTATGTTTAAAGCTCCCATTGCTCAAACAAGTGAATTTGGTTTTTCTTATAATTGGAACAAAATTTTATGCAGTAGTCGCTTTATTTTCATTTGGAACTAAAGAAAACCACCAGATAACATCCCCTAGGTATATTATATCGAACTATGTTGCAATAATAGTTTCTCTTTAGATGAATGTGTGCTGTACAAATGTGTTAGATGCATTACTGCATTTTTATTCCTTATCCAAATCTGCTGATTTACATTTCTTCAATATCTTGCCCTAAGAGTGATGAGATTTGTATTTTTGAAGGGTTTATTAATATCAATTCACTATCTGGGATGTTACAGATATATTTTCTACCTCTACATACATGATAAGAAGCAAACTTACAGCATATAAGAACCAATGTATCTGAGACATATCTAGCCTTAAGTGCCATTTTGTTCAATTCTCAGGCAACTTTACTTGAAAAATTGTATGAAAATGTAACAGGATTGTTAAATGCACTGAAAAATGTAAACAGGTCTAGTTTGCTTTGGCAATGCATTATACCTCAAACTGATACATAATCCTACAATGTCAAGTCCTAATGATATAGAGCACACACTTGAAATATATACACATATTTACATGTTCTACTTCAGGCTCAATTTTATGTTTTAAATGTCCTTTCTCTAATCTTTTAGGTCCCAAAATTGTTTTGGGCTACAACTTCCATAATTGCAGTCAATACAGGGGAATACTAGGTTAAGAAGACTGTTCATAATTGAAATCAGGATTGATAGGCCAGAATAGAAGAAGCTGTGAGAATTGATGTGTGTGTGTAGTAATTTGTTTTTCTCTAGCATGAGCCAGCTGTGCCACATGACAAACCAGAACTTTCAAAAGCCGTATGTGGCATAACACAGGGGCCAGACTTTCGTGGAAAAATAATGGCAAATTCCTCTGGGCTATAGCAAATTCCATTTTATGTGCTACACCTGTAGACATAGTGAAATGTTAATAGTGATGTTATTTTGCTAGGACTAAAGAACATATTATTTCACATCAGAAACATTCCAAGGCATTTTTCTACTTGAAACTTGTCAACAAGTGATGCCCCCACGAAGTCACTGTGCAAATTACCCACATCTTATTCTACATGTGGGATAAAAACAAACTCATCTCTTCAACCCTTCCAGTAAAAAACAAAACAAAACTATCAGTAACATAGTAAGTGTATGGCATTTAATGATGCTAAAATGTGCTCTTAATGATGGGACTTTTTTCGTGTCAGGAGCAACCGGAGTTGCTTCTGGAGTGAGAGAATTGGTCGTCTGCAAGGACGTTGCCCAGGGGACGTTTGATGTTTTACCATCCTTGTGGGAGGCTTCTCTCATGTCCCCGCATGGAGCTGGAGCTGATAGAGGGAGCTCATTTGCGCCCTCCCCGGGTGGGATTCAAACCTAGCAGCCTTCAGGTCAGCAACCCAACCTTCAAGGGACTGACCCCTTGTATTTTAAACTTTATATGTTTTAATTGTAGTAGCATGATTTGTCTATTCTGCTTTAAACTCTTTATTTAGAAGAGAGATATTATAAAGCTGTGAATCCAGTGCTGGGAAGAAAGTGGGATACCTACTAAATTGTAAATAAATAAACAATTTTGTAGAAAACAGAACAAAAATAAAATCCATCATAGAAGACATTACTTCATGGAATCTATTTGCTGGTGTGAAATATTCAAATCTGAAAGCTTCCCATAGCCTTTGGGAGAGTTATTTTCTCAGTATATCTTATCATGATAGAGGCACACATCAGATAAATTCAAATGTTTTTGGGAAGAGGGGATGGAAAGGAAACCCCAGACTTGCTCTTTCCATCTGCAGTACTTAAAGTCATTGAGTATTGTGACTCATGATGTTTTGAGCAAATGCTACACATACAGTACTTTTAAAGGGAAAGTAGAATTTTGTTGTGATCCTGAGCATTTTAAAAAATTAGTGCAGAAAAAGGTTACACCTAGGAGGCCCTTCTGCTCTGTCTGGGCCCTCTGTTTGAAACAGGTAATTACGCATGGCCTCAGATCAGTTTTGTAAAGGCGGCACCCTCATGAGTGCCATGACTGAAGTGTGACATGAGCCTTTTCCAGTACAATGGGTGGCCTAACATTCCTCTGGAAGGCCAAGCTCATTAATATTCGCTTTTCTCTCTTTTCCCCTACTTCTTCGTCTTCCCACCCCCCTACCCCCCTCGCCCCTTCATGCACTTAGCTTGAGTTGAGCGAAGTCTGAGGCTTCTCTGCTGAAGACTTAGCAAAATTGCCTAGAGTTCTCAGATTGAATTTTTTATGTGTATGACTTCATGATGGCATTAGTATGCGCTTTGATCCATGTGTGAATGGCACTGGGTCGGCTCTTATTGCCATATCCAGATGGTGTTACGGGGAACAAACAGTTGTGTTTTAGGATTTCTCAATAGACTGTCTAGACTGGCTTTGTAGCAGACAGATACAGCCACCCATCAAATTAGCGTTTGTCAGATTTATGGTAATGGTTCACCAAAGCTTTCCTGTCACTGACATTAAGATTTACGCCAGCCAAGTTATTTTGTTTTCTGCCATATATAGGGAGACTAATTTATTTACAAAGCCCCCACTGCCTTCCCAAATGCAGATTCAATAGAAACAATTTTCAAATAGATGGCTGAGTTTAAGAAATGATTAAAAATATAAGTGGCTTGCAGCTGGATTGACTGAGGAAGCTTTTATTCCTCCCTTTCAGATGATGTCGGATATGTATTCTTCTTGCCAGTGAACCCCATATGGTGCTTTTAGAAAGAAAAACATGTATGTGGATTACTATGGCTAGAGTTTGAACTTTCATGTTACACTGGAGTAACATGAGCTGCTCCCTGTACACAGTGGGAATAACCTTTTGACAGGCACTATGTCCATTCTCAGTGGAAATGTTTTTCCAAGTCTGGTCCAAGTGGCTTTGATCATACCACCTCAAATAGAGGGGTCACAGCTACTATGCAAGGCAAGAAGCATTAGCTGTTGACCAAAGCAAAAGATAAATGGGAGGAGGGAAGACGTTTGGTTGGGGAGGGGACATTTGATGGAAACCAAAAGAAAGAGATGGGTGTTTTGTTGTTTGGAAAAACAATTAGAAATGCAGATATTTAAGAGTAGACAATATACATTTCTCTATCTCATTTGTAAATATTTATGGAAATCACCATTTTGAAGCATATTTCATGATTCTCCAATCCCTGATGTGTACATTGGCAATGTTTGTGTCGCTTATCTGAAACAAAAGGATATATTTTTGTACTTGATGTCCATAAATATGAAATTAACCAAAAGGAAATTAGTTAGAGGTGTGTTCCCTATTCTCCCATGTAGTGTGGGTATTTTAAAGACAAATATTTTTCTGTTACTGGTAAACAGATGAATGATACTCAGTTTATGAAATCTTTTCTCTTGTAAAGAACAATTTAAAATAAGTTTTTTTCCTTACAATAGTGTTTCACCTTTCCCATGCACCTTTTTTTTTGATGTTTTGCCTTTTTTTGGGGGGGGGGGGACTGTTGGTTCAGCAATGTATTACTCCATGTTACTTCTGTGCTCATTAGTAAGCATGGAAAAAGAGGAAGAAAAATTCCCAGTATGTGCAGACAGACGTGGATACTTGATGTTTCTATGTGGCAGTCATGTGTTAACTCTGTGTGTGGAAACAGCACAAAGCATCCATGGGGTAAATACTTAACATTTGGCTATATATTAGCTCTTGAAAAGAGCACACCTTTTTCCCCTTCATAGAATCATTGGAATGTCAACAAAAAGGTTTCCTAGGGAAATAAGGTGTCAAAGCCAAATATATAGTCAGGCTCTCCATTGCTGCCTAAATGCTAACTTGCCTAAATGCTAAATGTCAAGATTATTAGGAAAGGACTTAAACCAAAAATGTTAATAAAAGTTGAGCATTCCTTATCTGGAAATGGGAAATCCCAAATATTCCAAAATCTGAAATTGTCCACGTAGGTAGGAGAAATAGTGACATCTTTGCTTTCTGATGGTTTAATGTACGTAAACTTTGATTCATGCACAAAGTTATTAAAAGTATTGCATAAAATACCTTCAGGCTGTTTATATGAAACATAGATGTTTAGACCCGAGGCCCATCCCCAAGACATCCCATTTTGTACATGCATGCAAATACAGGTATTCCAAAATCTGAAATCCAAACTCCAAAACACTTCTAGTACCAAACATTTCAGAAAGAGAAAATTCAACCTCTATCATAGTACCGCTATTGAAATCTGTGGTCCTTCTGCACTGTATGTAATGTATATAGTTATTATCATATTTCTTAGAAAACATGTCATAAAACTATGACAGGTACCTAAAAGAGCAGGGGATAAATATTTTCCTTTCACTTAATTGGGATTACAGATGACTACAGGGCCAAATAGCAGCTCAATAAAGCCATGAACCTACAGTCACAGAGTTGGCAGTTCAACTTCTTGTCATGATAAGTAATGTGATCCCGAAAAACGGCCAGCCATCTTTTGCTGAAAGGCTGTCACATGATTTTCTACCTTCTTGCCTTGGGTTTAGCAGATTGAGAATGGGTCGGTCAGCAGTGCACTGACTCATGGAATCACTGTATCAAGAAGCAGTATGCCATTAAATACTCTTGCTGGAGTGTTTCCAAGAAATAAACTGTTGTAGCCAATGGGTACAAAAAGTTGTACCCAATGACCAGTGGTACAAATTCCAAGAACATTTGGGCAAGTGGGGGTGTCTCACATCAACCTGAGAAGCACTGTTCTAAAATAATGTATCTCAGATTTTGTATGTTTTTGTTGGTGAGAAGTGCTGACCTTTTATAGTCTTGTTTATTTGTATTTTGGATGTTTATTTTGTGAAATGTTCCCAGGTATATGAATTTGTTGCCATATGTACTTTCTGGGTATGCGTATGAACTCATTTATGTTTCATGGGTATATAAGAGTGTATCAGAGGATCTTCAAAACTTGGCAGAAGCATGTTCTGACAATTAAGTCTTGTTGACTCACATTCAGTGCTATTTCTGAGTCCCCTTAGTTGAACATAAAGGAATCCGAAATATATACAATAATTAAAAAGGGGCAAACTTTATATAATGAAAGAACAAAAACATATTGGAAAGATGCAGAACATATGACAGTTTACGAGTGGATCTAACTGGCTATCCTTTTGTAAAGATTATGTTCAGTCTTTTATGATCACGATAAAACAGAACACTGTTAAGATACATATAACAAATTTACACAGGTAAAATGCATAGTAAAATTACCGATAAAATGCAGGATAACATTCACAAGTTAACAATTGACTGGATAGGCCTGTAAAATATATAAATCTTCAGTTGCATCTTAAATTCCGACAGTTCATTTAGCTTTCCGAGGTCTTCTGACAGGTTATTCCACAGTCTTTGCACGAGTGATGAAAAGGTCCTCTGGATGATGGCAGCCAGTTGGATTCTGACTGGTTGGAATAACTGCCTGCCAGAGGACTTAAGTGTCTGGGTCAGACCCTCAAATTAGGTTGATTTAGGGTCACAGTGAATTGAAAATGACTGGAAAGTATACAATAACAAAGGGCCTTCCAGTGTATGTGGAGTCTCCCTTTCTTCAGTTCCTAGTGCTTGATCTCATGGCATTATGGAAGACTGAATAACTCAGAAGAACAGTTTGGCAGACAAGATAGAAGGTAGATTGCAGTAAGAAGAAGTGTTTGGGAAGTCTGGTTCCAAGAGAAGAACAGTGCTTTTGATTTGTGAGTTGAATTGCTTTAATGGGTTGGATCACTAGCTGCCCTTTATTCACAAAACAGATATTCTGTTTCTCACACTAGAGTGAGATTAAAGTGTTAAAAGTGAAATTAAATCTACCAGTGTTCTTCCTCTCATACAAACTCTTCTGGAATTCTGGAAACAACTATTAATCCTACACATTGGAACACTGTGTAAAATGTTATGTTGAGGTTTATAGAACAGGAGTTTTGGCTATTTTTCTTCTCGATTTATCTTGGTATTCTTGAATTATACTCACACACACACACAGAGAGAGAGAGCGAGAATGAACGAACTTGTGAGGGGTTTATGTACAGTGCTGAAGGATACAAGAAATCCATTTCTAGTTTACAGAAAACATATTCTGATTGTTTATGCGCAAAAGTTGTTTATATTTTGTGTTGAGGTCATAAGCAGTTGGTGTGAATAAAGGAACATCTTACCATCCTTTCTAAATCATGCCCCAAAACCCCTTGGTTTGTGCCAAACTAACAGTATGGTTTACCTAACTTGTCTTTATACAGTGTTCCCTCACTACTTCGCGGTTCACTTTTCGCGGATTCGCTGTTTTGCGGTTTTTCAATAAACTCTAAAAGACTATTATAAATCATAAAAAGTTACAATTTACAGCCTAGGGAAGGGAGGAAGGAGAAGCCAAAGGGAGAGAAAAGGAGCCCAAGCGGCAACGGGAGGAGGAGGCGATTTATCAACACACAATTGGTTGATAAAGACTTAAAATAGTGTATAACTACTAAAATAATGTATAAATTATTTTAGTATATAGTATATAGTGTCCCTACTTCGCGGATTTTCACTTATTGCGAGTGGTCCTGGAACCTAATCCCAGCGATAAGTGAGGGAACACTGTAATAGCTTTTAGCTGCCAGTCTTCTGGTTTGAGAACTATGACAGAAGATAGAAAATAATTATTGGGCTATTTCTCTCTGAATCATTTTCTTATCAAGTTTAGAAATCTCTGTTCATCTACCATATTTGATTGTTGTATACATCTGTTCTGTTTTTAAGTGAGTATAAGCAGTGTCTTGTAATGCTTTTACTTGTTTACATGTTAGGGATGGATTTTTAAGTCTTGAAATAGTGGATTTGAGTCAGGAAAACAGAATGTGCCATGTCTTAATCACATCAAAAGATAAAAAATGGTTTGCAGAGACAGAAAATAGAAATTATCATTAGCAAAATATAGTTAATAGAATGTCATTACCGTTGCACTTTCACCATTGTTGAAAATGGTAGAATTAAAGCAATTAAGACTGCAATAGAGATTAACTCTACATTGAGTTACATAATAAACATCCGTAAACTCTAGGACTAGTTTGGAGTATACACACAGAAAAATATATTTTGTCCTATTGATTTATTTTATCCAATTGACTCTGTGAGACCTGTGCTTCCTTAATTTGTCAGTTGCTGCATCTACGGTACCACTTCATTTCAAACATAAATAAATTCTTATGATTTGGACTGAGGGTAGTCTTACTATTTTTACTATTATCCTTAATATTACAATAAATTATTATTATTATTATTATTATTATTATTATTATTATTATTATTATTTTAATCAGTTTGTGCCCTTCTGCCAATAATTCCCTCTGAACAGCTTCCTCAGTTTTTCTGCTTTTATCGTGTTCAATTTTGGACCATGTGCTCAGGGGTTACTTGAGGTAACTTACAAACATTGCAGCACATCTGTTGATACACATCTGTTTATCAAGAAATGGCATTGCTGTATTTCTGTGGGTTTTTTATTTGTGAGAGTGAATGCATTAACAGGAATTTTCATGCATTTTTATTTGTTTGGTGTTATTTTTATTGTGTCTTTGCATGTATGGAAGTATCAAGGTGAATAAGAATTTTTGATAGCAATTTTAATGTATGTGTAAAATATAAATGCAGAGACAAGAACAAAGCTGGAAAGAACGTGTGAATCTTGAAACATGTAAGATATGCATCTAGACGAGGCATATACACTAATATAAGCTCACCATATGTCCAACTTTTTTTTTTGGCTTAGAATTGATGTCTCTGAAATATACATTTGTGCATAGCTAAAGTTGTTAAATTGTTCAACCATTGAGCAAGGGATGGGGAATTTTTCTCTTTTTGCTTTTTAGTTGAAGTTAAGAGTATGTAGTTACATTACAGCATAAAGATACGTGTATGTCTACAAATATCAAAGATTTTTTGAAAGAAAAAAAAATCAAACACTGCAGACAGATCTACATCATATGCCACAAGGAATTAAGAACAGAATTAACCCTTTCCCTCTCCAGGTGAGTTATTATGTAGAGAATTCTTAATTCAAGTAACTTTTTTGACATTCTGATTTAGTGGTGGTTATTTTTCCCCAAAATATGTGTTCTCCATTCTCTTAAGTATTAATGTTTAAGGTTAAACAGTACAGTGGCTATAACTGCGTATCATTTAATTTGGCATTGCTTCATAACTCTTTGGCGTCTTAGAACCCACTGATCCAATAAAATTAATCTGAAGAAACATGTGAAAAAAAGAAAGAGTGGAGTAAACTTTGTGCATCTGTTTCTTTGTGCTTTTATAGTTCAACCTTGAACAAGATGTCTAGTCTTCTGTAGCCACATACGATGCACTATTTGTCTGGCTTTAGATAACAACTGAAAGAACAGTACCCTTTAGAAAACGCCAATGTCCTGTTCCTTTCATTTGCTTGTCCTAGACGTCTTGGAGCACTTGCTCTATTGCAGAGGGCACCGTGATCTGTTTTCTAAAGCCCATGCCTTTGGCAAATTGTTGTTTTTCTGCAGTCAACATACAATAGTAATCTTAACATGAATAAGCAAATATAAAAAAACCCCTAGGTTCAAGACTGTAAAAATATTGTGTGTTTTTATAAAGACCAAAGCAGAAGAAAGGGCTTAGTCACTGAAGTGGATAGCAGTTGTAATAGAGCGGAAAACTGGGGTCTCCTCAAAGAGAGAAGTGCTTTAGGGACACATGACAATGTCATCTGGCTCACTTTTATCCAGACTATATTAGCAATATATACTGCCATGGGTAGTAGTTGTGAAAATGTTTTAAAACTTGTTGGCAGGTTTAATCAAAATTAAAACAATCACAGATAAAGTCCATGCCACTAAAGCATATGAAAGCTACATTATGGGCCTGAGATGAAAACACTTTTTTGTCTGCTGTAGTTGATTTTAATGTATTTTGTGGTTATAAAATTGCAAAACACAATAACAGTGTCATACTATAACACAGTTCTTTTATAAATATCATTACTGATTTCAGTACTAATTTCATTCAATTACCATTTACAACATAGAAACATCAAAGCAAGTTGTGAAAAAATGCATGTGATGAGCAAATCTGGGATTCAGAATGCTAAATTGCTATCAAAGCAACACACACACACACACACACACACATAGTTTTATCACTCTTAATTTTGCAGGCCTGTGAATGTATTTAAAAGATATATATATATATATATGTGTGTGTGTGTGTGTGTGTGTGTGTGTGTGTGTGTGTATGTATGTATGCAACAAATGTGTACAATACAGCACATTGCTGGTTGAGTCTCTCTTGTCTGAAATTTTTCAGGTTTAGAATAGGGTGGGGTAGGGTGGAATACTGTATTTGCATATACATAGTAAATGGGCATGGGAGAAAGAAGGGGAGCTACACATTTAGCACCTACTGAGTTTTTCTCAAAAACTCTCACCCCACCATTGTCAGAAACATTCAAATTGTCAGTTACCTTGACAATCCAACCTTTGTTTACTCTTTGCACCCCATTTCCAGGGCACCCGCCTCACCATAACCATGGCATGGTTTTTTTAGTTCTACTGATAGATTTTATTTATTTATTTATTTCCAATATTTATATCCTGTTCTTCTCACCCGAAGGGACTCAGGGCGGCTTACAACACTGGCACAATTAGGTGCCTATACAAAATCAATCAACAATACATAAAATCAGTTAAAAACGATTAAATACAGTATAAAATTACAGTATATAAATTTAAAAAATATGTATGTTCAGGTTCTTTTGTCTGAAAACCTCATGCTTTATAGATACTGTATAAGAAAAATACCCAAAGTTCCGAGAGCTGGTACAGCACACATCTGCCTAAAAGTAAATTCTGTGGTGTGAGGATAATAATAATAATAATAATAATAATAATAATAATAATAATAATAATAATAATTTTATTTCTTACCCACTTCCCCTCATGGCTTGAGGTGGGTCACAGTATTGGGTTACTGGACAACTGATGCAGTACTATTGAATTCTGAATGTGTGTATTACATTCCATCTGAGCAATGAAGTCAACCTTCTCCTGCCCATCATCTTCCTTCCCAATACAATTTTAAGTGAGTAGGTAGCTTTTCCAAGTATTATGTCTTCTACATCCACCCCCAGTCTGGTTGAGGATTATGGGATTGCAGTCCAGTAACATCTGGAGAGTCACACATTGCAGAAAACCCCAGAACAAGTCTGAACATGTTAAGAAGTTACATTCTTGAATGAATGAGACCTACTGTATTTGAAAAGTTGGGGAAGGTTGGGGGACATGTTGAGAAAACTGATCTTCTCAAAATATTGGAAGGAAAGATAACATGAAGGAAGATTTTAGCCCTTTCCAAATCTCTTCATTTCCCCTCTCCAATAACTTCTTCTTCCCCTGATATTATCCTTTCTGGTTGTAGTTTCATAAAATAAAGAGAAAAAAATTATGATATAAAGAAGCCTGTTCTTACTTTTGCCAGTACCTACACTTTGCTTTATACTGGATGCTTCAGGGATAGGACTGTTGTTTGAGATGATACTGATAAAAGGGAATCGAGTCATATAATTTCATACATTACACATTCCTGGCCCACATGTTAATTTTTTGTAAGAATGCTTCTCTTTTTTGGAAGTCTGAATGCTTGAGTATGAATTTACTGCTTGGCCCCAGCTTTGGCCATCCACAATGAACTATTGCTTGGGTAAAGTAGCATGCCTATGTTGCTGGGGTAATATAAACAGTCTTTTCAAACAGAAGCTGGGGTAGCAGAGGCATAAAAAAGCACACATCATATTTTAATATATACTGTAGTCACTCTTTAAGGTTTACACCCTGTGTCCGTGTACCTGGGAATTTAAGTTCCTCTGAATTCAATTCTGAGTGGACATGTATAGGATTGCATCACAAGTGGTGTTGTTTTTAGCTTAATTTCTATGGTCCTGTGAGTTTTCAATTAACGCTTGTCTAGTTGGTTACAGTTGATGGTTGTACAATATTTATCAATACATCTCCGGTGCTAACAAAATAGAGCTCAGTTAGCTAAGCTTGTAGCATACTTAATTCATGAATCACATTCAAGAAGCTTTTCTAGCTTAGTCGAAGATCTGTAAAAGGATGGCTTTTAGCACAGCTTTGTGCTCTAGGCTATTGTTGAATAATCTGCGCCCATCTTTCATCCTAACAGGAAATGACAAGAGATGCTGTATCCTCAGATTCTCCATATTTGTAATCCTCATTGGATTCTTGTGAGTTTTTTCTTCCCACCAGTGACTTGTTTTTTCTTAAAACGAAGACTAGTCAGTGATCTGTTTTTCTTGACTGACTAATGCTGATAGTCCTGTTTTCTTCTATCTTCACTTGACATTTCATTAAAAGTTCCATAAACAAAGTAAGTAGACGAAGAAAGAAAACACCTCAATGCTTATGAATAGTGGGCATATTCTGTGTTTTAGAGCATTTGGGTGTTTGCATGTGCTGCTTTAAACTTTGGATATCCACAACTTTCCCAGGATGCATTGTCAACATCCTTAATACTCTTAAATTAATAAGTCAGTGAACACATTCTGATTTTTTAAAAACAGAAATGAAATGGAAATAGACTGCACCATGTTCTGAGTATAATAGTTCCAATCTTTCGGTTTTGCTGCAGTCTTTTAAATCATGCCTCTGAAGCCATCTGATATGGCAGCCCAGGATTTTTTTGTGTGCCAGGAACTGGTACCATCTTTGTACCTTATTATTTATTCATTTCATTTCCCAGAATCTTCCCATAGACCAGCAGCTGTCTATAGATTTACGAGCCCCTCATTTTGAGTAGCATTGTGTTGATGAATGAAGTAGATGGGCCAGATTCAGATCTAGTCTCCTACTTAGTCTCTTCCCAATCTGAAATTCTAAATTCCCTTCTGCATAATTGGCTTGCATGGTGAGGTGAAGCCCTAAATAAGGTGATCCTGGAAGCAATGGAGGGGATTTTCAGAAAAACAGAATAAAAAAATTGAAAAGGTAGACCATCGGTAGGCTTTTCAGAGTTTATCTATGCTACTGTAGTACAGCAGTTGGGTGGGGATGGACAAGATCTCATCAGCCAAGAATTCTGAGTAACTATCCAAGATACAAATCCTAGAATTCAATAAAATGAAGTCATGGTGATATGCATCTGCTGTAACCTTACAGCAAATATACACTTCAGTCAGCGTGCTGTGGTTATATATCTACATTTGCCCTCTTCGACTTATCTTGTCTTTCATATTCTTTATTAATCCATGTCATACCAAAATGAATCCCAAAGTGACCCAAACAGATTCAAATATTTTGCTACAGTAAAACCGCCACCTAATGATAAACCATTCTCTGGGTGCCTGTGGAGAGAACAGGAAGAAAATTCAGCAAAATGTGAAAAACCGTTTTCCATCACTGTTGGACTTATGTCGTGAATCACTGTGGATTTTATTTAGTGTGCTATTTTGATGAAGATAATGTACTGTAACTTGATTTAATTTTGCATCAAAGATAGCTTTGATAGCTGCTCCATTTGAGAGCAACGCATTAGAACGCTTTCTCCGTAATGTTCACTGCCTTTTGGACTGTTATATGCTTTGTGTGTGTGTGTGCACATGCCTTCAGGTCATACGTTTTCTTATGACAACCCCATGGATTTTGTAAGATTTTCTTAGGCAAGGAAGAGTCAAAGATAGTTTTGCAAATGTCCAAAGTGCTGCATATAAAATATACAATACATAAGCATAAAAACAATAACAACATAAATTATTGCAACACCCACAACAAAACACACATAGCTTCCCAGTAAAAATGGTTACATTTTATAAAACGCAGAAGTACCTGCGGATATAACTGGCTGCCATCAATGAACAAACTAAAGTGCCAAAGTGAATAGTCAAATCTTCATGTGCACCCATTTCAGTCTACTTCAAGTCAAAGGCCCATTTAAAATGCATGTTTTTAGGCTAAATCAAAAGGTATGGAGAGTGGGGGCTAACCTAATCTCTCTAGGGAGGGCATTTCAGAGCCAGAGGGGCCACCATCATGAAGGCCCTCTCTCTCATCCCCACCAACTGTACTTGAGATGGTGGTGGGACCGAGAGAATGGCCTCCTCGATAGATCTCAAAGCCCATACCAGTCCATAGAAAGAGCTGTGGTCTTGAAGATAGGTTGGACCCAAAACATATAGGACCTTATAGCTGATAACTTGCACTTTAAATTGGGCTCAGAAACTTGTAGGAAGTCAGTGGAGCTGCTTTAATAGAGGCGTGGTATCAGGGCCTTAACCGGTGTGTGTGTGTGTTAAGGGTTCAAAATATTAACTGGTTAACCAATTCATGAGTAAACCAGGTTTTTTTTAACTTGATACATTTCAAGGGGGGATTGAACCCTTAACCCCCCTGGCTGCAGCCCTGCATGGTATTCTCCCTATAGCTCAATACATAAAAAGAGTACCACTTTTAGCGGGAAGGTAAAAAGGCGCCTTTAAGGGCATTGATCGGGAGGAAAGTCCTCAACATGGAAGACTTTCACTCCCCCCCCACCCCCTGTGCCCGGAGTCAAGCACAGCCTCCAAAGATGCTGGAAATAAGATGGGGGGAAACTGCCTTTACCTCTTCTGTGTTGTCTGCCCTTGTTAATTGTATAATTGGCATTGAATATTTGCCATATATCTGTTCTGTAAAGCTGCTCTGAGTCTCTTTCAGGGTGAGAAGGGTGGGGTATAAATATGGTAAATCAGTGGTTCCCAAACTTATTTGGCCTACCGCCCCCTTTCCAGAAAAAATATTACTCAGCACCCTCTGGAAAGGGGGTGTGTGGCTCCTGCTCAAGAGGGCGGGGCTGAGCCTCTCCCCTAGTCCAAGATGCAGGGCTGGGAGCGGGAGGGGAAGGTGTGCGGGGCCACAAATGGGCAGCTAGGACTGGGATGGGCGGAGTTACTTGCTCTGAGGCAGGGCTGAGCTTCTATCCCTGTCCTGTGGCGCCTGCCAGCAGACAAGGGGTGGGGTTAGAGGAGGGGCGGGGCCTCTTCCCAAATGCCTGATGGGTCTGAACCTCTATACCCTGACCCCTTGTTCTAACAAGTGCCTCAGGGGAGGTATACAGAGGCTCATGTCAGACAACAACTATCATGTCAGACTACACAGAGAAGCCATTGAAATGTGGACAATTTCAACAGAAAGGAGGAAACCATGAAAATGAACAAAATCTAGATACCAGTATTTAAAAAACTCTAAAATCAGAATAGTAAATAAAGAACAACACTCTGAAAACAGAGGAATTACAGACATGAATCAATCAGGGGCAGTTAACACCTCAGAACAAAGGATTACCCCAGGTAGGAATGAAGCTTGCAAGGCCATTAATGTTAATCAAGCTGATTAATTACAACATTCACACTGGCCTCCAACAGAGAAGAGTTCTTTCTTCCACCCTGGATCTTCCACAGATATATAAATCTCCCTTGCTTAGTTTTCCAATATACCTCACAACCTCTGAGGATGCCTGCCATAGATGTGGGCGAAACGTCAGGAGAGAATGCTTCTGGAATGTGGTGGCGAAAAAGGCCAGTGGGATTTTGGCTTGCATAAATAGGGGGTCTAGCGTCTAGATCCAGGGAAGTCATGCTACCCCTCTATTCTGCCTTTGTCAGACCACACCTGGAATACTGTCTCCCATTCTGGGCACTGCAGTTGAAGGGAGATGTTGACAAACTCGAAAGCATCCAGAGGAGGGTGACTAAAATGATCAAGGGTCTGGAGAACATATGAGGAGCAGCTTAAAGAACTGGGTATGTTTAGCCTGCAGAAGAGAAGGCTGAGAGGAGACATGATAGCCATGTACAAATATGTGAAGGGAAGTCATAGGGAGGAGGGAGCAAGCTTGTTTGCTGCTGCTCTGCAGACTAGGATGCGGAACAATGGCTTCAAACTACAGGAAAGGAGATTCCACCTGAACATCAGGAAGAACTTCCTGACTGTGAAAGCTGTTCGGCAGTGGAACTCTCTACCCCGGACTGTGGTGGAGGCTCCTTCTTTGGAAGCTTTTAAGCAGGGGTTGGATGGCCATCTGTCGGGGGTGATTTGAATGAGATTTCCTTGCAGGGGGTTGGACTGGATGGCCCGCGAGGTCTCTTCCAACTCTACAATTCTTGGAACATGGCCATACAGCCCAGAAAATGAACAACCTGGCCTAGACTTATACATGAGATTGACGTAAACATGAGTATATACGGTAAATGATTACAATGCGTAATATTAGGGATTGGCCTGAAATTTCGAAATTTATTTCTTGGAAAGTACATTAAGCAAGCCTACTCAGCAGAGTCACTGGAAATTGTAGGCCAACAAAATTCCAGGCTCTCCATTTTTAGCGAGATGCCCTCTATTATGGTACTGCTTTTATGCTGTGCTGTGTGTTTAAAGCATTACTTAGAGCCTACTATAACAGCAGGGCCATGTTCTGTTTAGTAAATTTAGGTGACAAGTTGAGGCATTTCAAAAAATGCAGTTTATTGTCCCATAGCTCTATTTACTGTCTGGGGCTAACTACAATAACAAATCGACTGTAGCGATTAACCTAAGAAATATTGCGCTAAATAAACACAGGTGCAGGTCTGTTAAAAAGGAAGGTTCGACCTTTATACAAGTATGCATATTTAATGCTTGAAATCTGTTCTCTAAAGCACCATAAAGCACAGCAGCAGGTTTCTAAAGTATTCTTTACCACCTTTGGCCCATGATGTGTTAAGGATTTAATTGCCTTTTGAAATCTTTTAAAATTTGCATTGTATTTGAAGCCAATCTAGTATTTCCCATAGGAAGGTATTAGGTCTCCTATGGCAAATAAACTGAGTGGAGATTGCAAAGAGATAATATTTACAACTAAAGAGTTGGTGCTATTCAGCTTTATATTACAATAAGCTTTTTTAAAATTATGCCTCTTCCCACACATTTTTTTATGTGGGGGAGTAGCATCTTCCCATACACGTCCCATACATTTCTGTTGGCAAGCTAGTTATATTCGTGCTACCAACAAAGGAAACGTGAAAATTTTAGGTGTAATGTCCAACAAATACCCAGCATCCTTGTGTCCAGCATCCCCACTCCAAATATAAAACAGGGCCAATATATCTGCAGGTACAAAAGTACCATATGGAACTTCTTTTATTTCATAAAACAGCTCCATAACTTTTGAGATCATGGGAGGCGTACATTAATTTTGGACAATAGAGTAATCAAAGGTGTTTTACAATTTAGTATTATGACTATTTTATTTAGTTTTAGTGCAATACCACATATTGATTGAAAATTCCATCTTTACAGCTAGAGTAGAAATTGTGCAGCTCTCCATATGTCATTGAACTGGAACACCCATCATAGCCAATACTGAAGAATGCTGCAAGTTACACTTCAGTAATATCAAGAAGATCATATAGTCCCTCTCTCCATTCTGATTTATAGAAAGCTTTCATACTCTGTGTAGCCTGTGATCTAGTAATGAGGAAATGCACATTTGTGCATTCAGCATCTTGGTTATGAGTTCCGTCAAATTAAGAATATGCAGTTTGTTGATTTTCACATAAAACTTGAAGTAGACATGTTAAAATGGGAAAATAGACAACTGGATCCTATTATAAGGCCCACCCATAGAAAAATATACTCAGAAGCAGTATGATGTGTTTCTCTCATTGACTTGCCAACATACTGCATATTCATAGGACCAAATTCAGTGGCTAATCCTATCTAGAGGAGAATTTAGTCAGCACTTATATAGGTTCTGCTGCTTCAGTCAGTCTACTTTATGTGGGATTACAAAATTGATGTATTCCTTGTAATTCATTAAGTGATGTAGACTGAGTGAGTTCCACACTTTCAGAATCAGAAAACCCTTAGGGTCACCGTACATCTGAAACATGTTGAAGCACATAATAATAATAAAGAATCTGCCATAAATTGCTACCTGTGTGATATTGAAAAGTTTTTAGTCTCCAAAGCAGAGCTGGAATATTTGGTGGAAAATTAATTTGTTAATACTGAGTTTAAGTAACTGGAAGATTGATTTCTTCACACTAATATGGGTATTGGAAGTCATTCAAGTCTTTGAAGTGATGCTAATTAACTAGTTAGTTAAAATGTTAGTTTTCAAAACAGAATGGCATAGAAGTTGTCATCCTGGATGCCCAAAATAACATTTTGTTATTGGCTACTTATGACCCCCCTCAGTTTCATTCTTATATTCAAGGCAGTATTTCACTATTGTCTTACTTCTGACAAAGCATCAGGCAGACTACAGACCAGCCAACAGATAATCATATTATGCGTTTGTCCTAATCCTGAAGTCATCCGGTTTTACTGAATGTGGCAGAAACAGATATCCTCCCCCTCACAAATTCTTACAACCTATTTAAAATAATCTGTTTGCTAAAGTGTGCAATTAATTACAGTGTTAAACATATAACCTATTCAATGAAGCATTCGACACAGTCACAAGCAAAATTCCTTGAGGAGGTAACATACTTTTGAAAATGTAGCCTTAGTTAAGTGTATGATGAAAAATTTCTGCTAGTAATCTGAGCATTGTACTGAAAGAATATTTTGAAGGCAGGACTTGCCTAGCTGAATAGCTCTTTCAGTATCATAGTACTACAGAACACGACGTGCCTCAGTTCAATGTAATAATCTCTTAAAGCCATGTGCCAAAATTCTGCTTGTATCTGAACCTCTCTTTTTACCTTCCCCAACAGTGTTTTCGAGCACTTTGCTGCAAAGGACCTCCGCCGCCACGGCCAGAGTATGACTTGGTTTGCATAGGTCTCACTGGCTCTGGCAAGACTAGTTTACTATCACAACTCTGCAGTGAAAACAGAGAGAATATAGTGTCAACAACAGGTAACCAAATGTTTAATATAATGTCCTAAACTAGTGCTATCATTCAAAATCCTGACAAAACTAAGTGGTTTCTTTGAACCCAAATAGAAGCATAGTTTTAAATCATGATTAAATTTCAGATGTAATCCAGCTTATTTGCTAATTAAGAAATAATAAATCGGATATTAAACTGAAGTGATAAAATACAGACAGTTGATTTTAGGTATATTGTTTCATAAACCTTAACGTTTAAGAATGTGGCTTTAATAATTGCTCCAAGAAATCTGCTGCCCATTATTCTTATTTCATCTTTCTACTAACCTACCTGGCCTTTATTTCTGAAGGAAACTTAAAACTGGACTAGTGCTCAGTGTCAAAGTAGACTTAATATCCGAATATTTTTCAGATCTCTGCATTTTATTTGGTTTTTTTTCTTGTAAACTAGAGTCTGGAATGTGTTTGGAGGGTGCCTAGCTCCACAACCATGTTCTTCAGCTTTAGTATAGTCTGTTCTAATAGCTGTGAGGAGAGAAAAAAATAGACTTATTGTAGTTTCATAAAATCATAAAATGTCTCTTCAAGTTATAACAAATTTTATGGTGATGACTTGAATTCACTGCAGTCTCAAATGGGTTCACCTCTGTGTCACTGTTCAAAATCACAGATACACTCAGTTCCCCCAACCACACCAAAAAAAGAGCGACAGTGTTTGGAACTCCCAAGTAAAGCTTCAGTACTTTATCTAATTTGAAAGATTTCATGTTAAAATGATCTTTTGGATGAATGAGAAAAAACAGGAGGATTTTGCTTCTATTTCATTGTGGTGATAGGCTTTAAGAATACTTATAATTGAAAGCTGTATACATCCTCTTAGAGGCTAGAGGCTGCATTTCACAATGAGCCAAAGGAAAGAAAGAATCCTTGGGCTTTCTTCCCAAAGAGTTTCAGTGAACATACACAATGTAATCTGGTACAAATGCTTAGGATTTTGATTCAATAATGTACATGCTACATGCTTATCTACATAAGCAAAACTTGTTTGGTATGGAAAATTGAATACCTAGGTAGATGTCCCATCTTACCTGTGTAAAAGACATGATTAAGCAGTGTCCAAAAACAAAAAAACCACAATTGATAATTCATGTCAGATGTATTAAAGTCCAATAGATGATTCAGTATCTTAGTATAAGGTCTAAAATGTACACAAATTTTGGGAATATAAACAATTAGGAAGAAAAATAAATACCTGCATATGAAGGAATATTTTAGTAATGATTTGTAAGATTTGGCTATAGAAGCACTGTAATCAATCTTGTAATTCACATTTTACTGGAAGCGGTTGTTAAAATTATTAAAAGGTGCAGAGTCTGGGGACGTTAAAAGGGAAACCAGGAATAGAGAACGGAAAGAGGCAAAAGAAATTGAACAGATGAGAGGAGGATGAAGAGATGAAAAAGTCAAGAGGAAGGGGAAAACTGGATTCTCCAGAAGCAGCCACTTGAAGTACGGACATGCCAGCTGAAAAGGCAATCTCAGGAGAAATTATTCAAAGGACGAATTGAAGCATGATGAAACCATTTGAGAAGCAAGAAAAGTGTGGCGGGACCAATTGGACAATTAACACAAGTAAAAATGACAAATGAGAAACAGGAGATGTTGGAATTTAAGGCTAAAGCAGTGGATACAAAGAAAGAAAAAAAATGAACTTATTTGAGATGAGGGAGAAACATTTTCTAAAGATTCAGATCAATTCTGAAGGACCCTCAAGAATGTATAAGAATATATAAGAATGAAGTCTATTAAAACCTTGGCAGATTTTTTGAAGAAAGGAACAGGGGAAATACATTTTGAGATCAATAAATAAAGAAATGTGTCAATAAATGCAATTGTCTTATTCTCAGACAGACAAGAAATTAAATTCTCTAGAAATATCTCAGGATTATGCAAGGGAAAAGACTATGCCTTTTTTTTGCCAAAAAAAAAAACCAAACAGAATATGATCCCATTTAATTGGGAAAACTTGGAAGAACTGAGTTTTATTTCTAAAGGCCAAAGTGGATCTGAGTGGACTTGGTGACAAAAAAAGGGATTTTGTGGGAAAATAACAGCAACAATTTATTGGGCTGTGAAGATGATTTTTTGACTTCGAGTGCTGCTGATGGAGATTCATCTGATTAATTGGCCAGTCATGAATTTCAAATATCTTTTTTCTGAAACATAAATGGAGTGAATGCTCCTTAGACAAGAAGATACATGTTTCATTAATAGAGAGAACTAAAGTTGAATATAAGATATGTAAATGAGAAAGAGGGATATAAAACTTTTAACACATAGAACAATTGGGCAATAATTTATCTCTATGGGTGAGGAGGAGATGGATGGGGTGGTATTGTAAAGTATGGCCCCTTATCAGTAGCTCTTTTAAAAAGATGTCTTTTTTTTTTAAAGCCTAAATAAGTTGTATTGCCAAGGAGAATATAATACGAGGGAAGGTTATGAATTGCAATAATTTTCATATTGTTTGAAAGATTTAAACAAGAACAAAAAGCCCTCTGGTTTTGAACCCAGTTGAATTTGAAGTCCAATTATGTACCAATGAAGAACAGATAATGGGTAAAATGTATAAACGTTTTTTGAGATGGAAGATGGAAAAGTAAAGGATTGCATGATAAAATAGGCTAGAAATTTTGGGCGTAATATACAAATGAAGCTAGTGGGAAAGGATGTGTCAAAAGATTTGAAATTTACCCTATGATATGATCTTAAAGAGAATTTTTATAAAATTATGTACCATTAGTACATGATACTGGAGAATCTAAGATATAGAGAGGAATAAAATATTTTGGAAACGTAATAAGCAAGAAGAGTCTCTGTCATATGTGGTGGACTTGTGAAAATGCTAAAAATATTGGGTTGAAATACATAGTTTGATGCCAAAAATGTAAAGATCAATATCAAGTTAAAACCTGAACTTTTTCTTTTGGGACTGATGGATGAACAAATAGAAAGGAGCCGTGGAAGAAAACGTCAGTATATGACAACAGCTGCAAGACTATTATATGCTCAGAAATGAAAGTGCCCTATTACTAAAGAAAACTTGTTATTAAAACTAAGCGATTTAGCAGAAGGGGACAAGCTGCTTATTTTAATTAAGGAAAAATTCACCATATTGTTGAAAGATGGGAAAAATGATTGTGATTTGATACTTGTTTTGTTAAGTCGTATTAGTTAAATGTATAGATAAAATGTAATGTATAAAATAGCAAAGTAGGAGTGCAAAAGTTGAAATATATCTACAGAATAGATAGTTGGAAGTAATATATTTTTTCTTCTTCCTCTTTTCTTAGGTAGATAGCTAGGTAGCTTATGTGCCTCCAGTTTTTTAATTATAAATCATTCATGAATTTAGGAGATTCTGAATTTTCCATTAAGATATCCTTTTGTATAATTTCCCATCAAACAGAGAATGAATTATTGGACAATGAAGTATGAGACTGCAAAGAGATAAATTGGAAATCAACTGAATGACAATAGAGAAGTGTTCTCTTTCTTTTAAAAAAATCTGCTGCTGATGTAACTGTGGTCTGGACAAAGATGCCAGTCCAAATAAATATGTCTTATATGTTCCTTCTCTAAAATAATACTTAAATGCCCCCGCTTTTATTGAAACTAGACATATTTTAATATAAATTTACATTGCTTTATTTTATATAACTTTTAAAAGAAAGGATTGATGGTTTTAAACAATCCTAAATATTTTTGGCAGCAAAATGGATCTCAAAGGAATGGGAAAAAAAGAAGAGCCTAGGATTAGGAAATAATTAGTGATAACTTTTGAAACCTTGCCCAAATATTTTAAGGGTCAAACAAGAGAGTAGTACTACTATTTAGCAAATATTTTACCTTGAATAATCACTTCACTGAATATGAATTACTTACTATTTATTTATTTCTATTTTCAGGTTTTAGCATAAAAGCAGTGCCATTCCAGAATGCCATCTTGAATGTAAAAGAGCTTGGAGGTATAACACTATTAATCAACTGCATATCTGATTGGTAGCTCTCAGTTTCTTTTGTCTCTCTATGATAATAATATTTATGTGTTAACAGTTACCAAGCATCTGCAACTGTTAAATGCTACATATAAGCCAAGTATAACCCTTCTTGAAGAGTTACAACTAAAAGTAGAAACAAAACAAAAAGAAAGAAAGATAAGGTGCAAAAGAGATTGGGGTGAGAAAGAAAAAGATAGATTAGAATAATTGTGAGCTGCCTTGAGTCCCCATGGGGAGAATGGTGGGGTAGAAATAAAGTAATTGAGTAAATTAGTAAATAAATAAAAATGAGAAAAAGTAAACTGAAAGATGATTTTTGGAGAGGGCCAAATGTAAATGAAGCAATAGGAGTCAAATCCCTAAAGTGTAAAAGTTGCTAAAGTATGGGTAATACATGCAAGTATGAGATCTGCAATCAAATTAAAACCTAGAATACCTCAGAATGATCTGGTTAAAGCCACATGCAGATGTTGGTTTGGGTAGGAGATGAAACCATAAAACCCATGGATATTTGCTTTATTTTCTTAGTTCAAATTTAGCCTGTCTACACTCCCATCTCATTTGGAAGAAAGCCTGTCATTCCTTCTGTGCAGGGATGTTGGTGAAACTATCTAGGTCTAGGTTTGAGTAGTTAATGCTTCCATTAATAAGATATTAAAATCTAATTTTAAAAATAATGCCAAACTATAGATTGATGGTTACCATTGGTTTCCAAGCCTTCAAGATTTCCAGCTAGTGACAGCTCAATACGGATGGATAGGTGTGGCCAAATAAATTTTCATTTCAAAAATATATATTACACCAGTGAGGGTTTGGGGATATGATCAGAGGAGAAGTTAACATACCATTACTCATAAGTAATCAAAACAAAAGTTACTCTTTGGGTCTAAGGCATCCAGATGCTCCCAGCTGGTATGGCTGGTGGGTTCTAGCAGGGGACTCTAGGCAGGTGTGATATAAAAACAACTTTCTGAATCCAGGGAATAGACTACATTTTTCTTATTTGAAACTTTGAGATGACTTTCATGCAGCTGACAATAAACATACCTAGCCAACTGTCCATAGGTACCAAGGGATGTGACATGTGTGAAGATTTACTACATCTGTACTTGCAGTGTACATCCCCAGTCACTTATTGATATACTGATTGCACAGATCAAGCTACATCTTCTTCTGGAGCTGTATCTGCAGCAGTGCTGTTAAAACATTGAGGAACAAAACACCTTAATGCTGGCAGAGAAGTTACTGGAGAGATTGTTGTTGTTCACTGGATGAAGCAAAAGAGCCTCAGAGAATGAATAGTAGCAACCATTCTGCTATCCAGAGAACCTCTCATATTTGACATCACCAAATAATGTAGTCTTGAAGGATGCGTTATCGAAGCCATTACAAGTACCAAAGGACTACAAGTTGCCGTAAGGGGTGTGCATTTAATCATCTTTTAAATCTAGCATGATTTGAAAGAATATCAAATTATTGTTTAATTTGTCATCATGGTGTTGTATAGGTCAAGAGAAGGCACCATTGTTGCTACATGCCTTTGTTTCTGACTTATGGTGACCATAAGGAAAATTTATCATAGAGTTTTCTTGGCAAGATTTGATCAGAGGGGATTTGCCATGGCTTTCTTTGAGACAGAGAGTGTGACTTGCCCAATACCACCCAGTGGGTTACAACGGCCAAGTGCAGATTTGAATCCTGCTCTCTCAACAGTCATAACCCAAAATCCACAGCACTGCACCATATTAACCTTAGGTATCAAAATCACGTATGTTCCCTTATATCTTGCGACTTGCATGGAGAGTTTCATGGTTTCTTTCAGCACAAGATGTCTTGGGTTGGAGAGAGAGATCTGCTTCAGTAAGCTGGAAAGATGGATGCATGATGATACATGATTAGCTAAGCGTGAATTAAAGGTTATTGTTTGGGGAAAATACATTGTGATCGCAGTTGGTCTCTTGAGGAGATGTAGGAAAGGGGAGATGTGATTTGGGAAAAATCCTTGTGTTGCATCAGTGGCAATCTCTGAAATGTAATAAGAATATTAAAATGTGATGGGTTTAGAGTCTGGGAACAAGGAACCCCAAAGTGTTTCTAGACTGCTCTTATTATATAATTATGCTAGGGATGAAAAGAATACTCAAAAATACTGGAAAAAATTGCTACAAAAAACCCACAATTATTTTAAAGTGAAGAAAACCCTGACAAGAACAGTCCTGGACTTAGGAAATTCTTTAAAGTTCAGGATTTTTCTGTGTAAAGTTTTTACATGGTTGTTTGCATTTACAGCAGGCCAAAATACATATCTCAACAAGTTGAAACACTTCATTGCTAGTATGATAAATTAAAATATGAGAATGATGAGATTTTAAAGTGATATTTAATAATATTTTCAAATGTGGGGATAGACCATAGAACTCCCTTGTTGTTTTATGTGTATTAAAATCTCTTTAAAATTGCTGCTTGATGTGTTGTTGTTTGATTATCCTTAAAGGGGCTGACAATATCAGGAAGTACTGGAGCCGTTACTACCAAGGGTCTCAAGGTGTCATCTTTGTATTAGACAGTGCCTCTTCAGAAGATGATTTAGAAATTGCTAGAAACGAACTGCACTCTGCTCTTCAGCATCCACAGTTATGCACTTTGCCATTTTTAATATTGGCCAATCACCAAGACAAGCCAGCAGCCCGTTCAGTACAAGAGGTATGTGTAACTTAGTAAGAGTGTGTGCTTTGCTAATTGAAAGTGAAAGTCACTGTTGTATGCATCTTTGTACAATATTCAGTATCAGTAAGAGGTTATATGAACAAAAATATTTTTCTACATCTTGCTTAAGGGGGGAAAGATGCTTTTAACTGTCTTTACTAAGGAGTTCCTGAATGCTTTGTTGGTTTTTCATGTAAAGTTGGGTGTTTTCTCTCCCCCCCCTCTCTTGCTATTAGTTTAATCTTGTTTTCCTTTTTCTAACAGCCTTAGCACTTTCCTTATTCTTTGCCATTGCTTACATTTTCCAGCAATATGCACACTTTTGTATAAAAGCTTTTATGTTGACTCCCATGCTAATGGCTAGCAATTAAGTTGCACTTCTTCGTCCTAACTTTAAAAAAAATCTAGCACAAAACTCCTTCCCTTTGCGGGCAAGATTGTAGTCTTTCTTATTTTATATAAACAGACACACACGTGTGTGTAGCATATTGACTTCTTAATAGTAAACAGATTTCCTGAGAACTATTTCAAGAGCTTTATTTAATTTTACTGAATTTCTACCATCTTTGTTAAGATCATTATGCTTCTTTGTGTAGCATAAGTAGTAGTAGGTTTTAATGAGACTGTCATAAATGTAGTTGCTGATCCCAACTAAAGATCTATTGAATCACTTGTTGAAAGTTGTGTAAATCCATCTGATTAATGAATATATTCTAGTTGTAAGCAGCAGCTGGATTTAAATCCTTGAATATAGTGTCAGTGTTCAGATTGAAATGCTATATTGTATACAATTTGCTGTTTATATTGTGGTGTATGCTCTTAATTAAAAAAATAAAAATAACTCCATGTCTCCATACATCTTCTTGGCCCACATGGACACTTGGATGTATATTTGAGGATCTGGTTGAAATCTTCTCTATTAATTGGGCCTGTCTCTGTCCATCCCTTGTTTAAAGATTTCCCTCCTATGTACATTGGATCACATGTATGCATTTTAGGTACACATTTTAATGCTTGGATTGGTGTTAGAACAATAGAATTGGAAGAGACCACATGGACCATCTTGTTCAACCTCCTGCTGTGCAAGTTCATGTTTTATATTCCTTGTGCCTTCATCTTCACCCATCCATGGGATATATCATAGTCTTGCTTGCTTAGCATTAGAAGTGTGGAAATATCAGGGATTTGGAGACCATTAGCTGAACCCATATGCACATAAAAACATCTGCTAGGGAAGTGTATTAGAGAAGTGTTTCTCACCTTTTGGTCCTTCAGATGTTTTTGACATCAATTTCTAACAGCATGTCAGTTGTCTTGGATTCTGCAACCTGAAGATGAAAATATTAATATCAAATATTAAAAGTCTTGTAATAGAGATCTTCATACCAGATAAACCTAAGTACTTCACCAGACTACAAATCCCAGGATTCCATAGGATGGAAGCATGACATTTAAAGTGGAAGCAAGCTGTAGTAACAGAGTAAATACTTGCTGGGTCCCAGGACAGCTTTTTAAAAAGAGTTGATTTCCTGTAGACTGAACAGCTGATTGCTCAGAAGCAATGGAATGGAAAGCTAATTCAGACACAAGAGGATGAAGAATTCTTAGTTGGAGACAAATAAGGTCAGACTGTTTATTAATTCTTGTGTTGTTGTTTTTTTGGAAGATGTTCTGTGCGTAACTATCAAAATGCAGGTATTTCCAAACCTTGAAAATACACATTTAAGAAGGATTGAATTAACTATGGACTTAGAGCCTCTTTAAAACTATAATGTTTTAGTTACTTATGCATATACTACAAACTACAGGCTGTAGTATAAAATAAATATTCTTCTCCCACCTACATCAAATCAGACAAATCATTGCAACAAACTAACCAGTGGAGCTGCCACCTTGGGTCGTTGCTGCTGCTATTGCCTGGCTTACTCTAGAGTAAGAGGCGTAAAGGAGGAAGAGGAGGGAGGCTAGAGGCACCTTCCTTGCATGAGAGATGGAGACAGCAGCAGGAAGCAACGACCCAAGGTGGCACCACAGCAGCTCCAAGAGCCGAGGAGGAGGAACCATGCACTCTCAAAGGCATTTTAAGGAGGCTTCCCACTTCCAAATAAGGAAGAGCGATGACCTCCTGGATTAAATGAGGGTTTACTTTTTGTATGCTGGGTGATTGATAAAAAAGATTAAACTGTGGACGAGCTAATTTTCGTTCCAGAGGGGTTGTTCCTTTTTTGTGCTCCCACACACTGCTAATATTTAGTCATTTTTTAAGGCTTGGTGGGTTTTTAAAAAAATTAATTGCCATGTTTTGTCGAATGTAGTTCAGGCTTAATGTATCTTGCTTAATAACATCACCAGGGTCAACCCCCATGTGATACATTCATATCGCGCTTCTCCAGATTTCAGAATAAAACCATTACATATGACTCTGTGTTTCACCTGAAATATCAGAGCCTGGAATTGTTCTCAGCTGGCAACTCTGCTGTATAGACAGTTTCATGTTGGGTGAAGCAGTTCTTAAGCTACAGTCCTAGGCCATTTAGGACTTCAGAGGTCTATCTTTGATATGGGGAAATTGGGATCTTCTCCAGCAGTGGCTAAAAGACTAATCATGTGGATTCCAGAGCATTTTTCAATCTGAAATGTTGTATAAATGCTCTGAAGCTTTTGCAAAGCCCTTTTGCCTCAAACTCTGCACAACAGCCAAGGGGTTTCTCCAACAGCTGTTTGCGCTATTTATTTGTGGGAGATGCACTGTAAGTTATTTCAAAATCAAGTCTTTTTCACAAATGTTTTTCTCTATATGTGGCATTTTCATAACTAGCATTGTACATTTTTTATTATTTACCTGACTCATTAAGGAGATACTTTTATTTCTAACTTTGACAATTAAGTACAGTAATTAGTTCCCAAATTGTGCGGTAGCATTACCTTGTCATGTCAGAACAGTATAAACTTACCCTTTTAGAGCTGTACCGACTTTAAAGTTTGTCAAAAGACTAAGGGCTGATGGCTTCTCAATTCTGTGGCTTCCCGCTTCTTGCTTTTGCAAGCTCTGTTACTTTTCTTTTAAAAGATCCTCTTAACAAATCAAACTAACACTTTAGAAGTGTGCTTCCTTTATCCATATGGTTTGTACTTCTAGACTCCTCAAATGGGTAAAAAAAATCCCTTGGGAGGATATTTAATATTTAGTCAGCCAATTCAGACACTCAAGAAATGGTGATTTAAGACATGTGTTTTGCTCACAGTTCTCTGCCCATGCTTGTAACATTGCACCCAAATTGAGGATTTTTGCTCATTTATCCCGCATGATTTGTGTATTCAAAATCTCTGGAACAAGATGATCTTCCTGTAGTGAGACTGTGTCCGCTTCAGATGTTACATTAGAAACTAGGCTTTAGAAATATGCTTCTGAAATACCATCTTTTCCCCTCTCTCTTAATGTCCCTGTTTGTCCCAGTGCAGGTTTTTCATGTGTGGATGTCTCTACTCTTATTGTTAGAACCCAGATGGGAGCAGCCTAAAGCCACTTTAATAATCAAGAAAGCCTTTATTTACACAATACCCTGCTGTTTGTCTGTGTATGTTGTATCCTCTCTTCAGTACATTAAGTTCCAGCTCTCAGTCCTGGTACATTATTGAACAAGCTGTTGTGATTTAAAAAAGCAAAAAAAAAGGCAAAAAAAGCAACTAGATTGAAAAACCTGTGTTCTTTCAAAAGGTGGCTGAGGAACGGCAATCTCTTGGATCAAATCAGTTTGGCTTAGATTTATTCATTTTATATCTATATCTATATTGTTTCAGTCTTCATGCCAAGACCTTAGCTATTTTCTTGGCGTCCAAATAGATCAGTTGATGGGGCTGTATGATGAGCAAAGTGTAAGCTCTTTCCCAGTTAATTAAGCATTCCATTTTCTGCTAATTACTATAATGCAGCCTTTGTTTTGAATGGCATCCAGGAACCTTTGTCTGAATGGTTCTATAATGCTGTCTAGGAAGCTCTTATAGATACCCATTGAAAATGTACTCCATTGAAAACCCATCTGGGCCTTGTGCTTTCCCCCCTTTTAATTGCCTGTTCAGACTCTTCCCCCACCCCCCTTGTCAGCTCACAGTTTTGTGTGTGTGGCAAGCTTGTCCGTTCTGGGCAGTTCCATTTTTATTTAGATATTCTCCCATGGATTTGTGTTGGCTTTTTTTCATGTTGGGTGGGGGAGAGTGTCTCTACAGGGGTCTTTTGGGAACTGAGGATACGATTCGTTAGAGTGTGACATAGGATTTGCTAACACTTTGCCTTCTTGGTTTTCCTTGCACGGTTTGGAGCATTCCTTTTTTGTGGGGAGGTGTGTTCAAATCTATACATTCTTATTAATTATCCTTTCTTGAAGGCTTTATACACTTTTAAAAAAAAGCATTACACTGGAGACACAGTGAAAACCCCAAATCTCGAGTTTTAACATCCAGCAGTGAGACTTCGCATTTCATTGACCGAGGCAACTTTTCTAATAATTTGCTCCTTCAGCCAATCTTTAGTCTACGTAAGGCTAAGTCCTTCACCCTTGAAGCCTTGTTAGTTCTTCTTGGTGAATCATATGGAATGCCTATAAAAGAGCAAACAATTGATTTAAACACCCATCAATATTGTTGCAAGATGTAGTTGGGCAGAACACTTCTGTTGCTACTGCTTTTAAAAGGTTACGTATGGCCAATTCTTTAAAAGGGAATCAGCGTAGTTAGTATCTGTGTCCCCATCTACACTGCCATATAATGCAGTTAGAACTGCATTATAATTGTAAGTATAGACTCGTATAATGCTTTTGGTGCGAGAGAATTGCCTTTCTACAGATAGGTTGCCCATGGGACATCTGGGAGGCTTCTCTCATGTCCCCATAATAGCTTTATGATATAGAACATACATAACCGAAATTGTACATATTATGTTTTAAATGTAATGTGATAGATTTTATATTATTGTTCACTTACACATAATCCCATGTAGTATAATTGCTGTGATTACAGAGTTTGGAAGAGTTCCTTTTTCTAACTAAATTACCAGAATCCTCCAATTAGCATTGCCATATTTCCATGCTCAGCATGATTATATTCATAAGTGCTCTACTCTGTCTAAAATAAAGGCTGACTTTTGTAAAAGGTAGAATTGAAAAGCATCAAGGGAGCATGAGATAACAGTGAAAAAGACCTGACCTAAAGTAGGGCAGAAAAAAAACCCAGGAAGTTGAGGACTAGTGAGAATGGGAAAGTATAACTGGAGAACAGAAAGAGTGTATGAGGGAACTTGACAGGTGGTAGGCTGTTAAAATATTTCAAAAACTAGGCAGTGGACTGAATGTTAGGAATTGTAGAAGCGATGATGAAAATGAAAATTGATTGCAAGGGACCAAGTAGAAGCCAGTCTGGACATAGAATGTAAATTTAAAATTCACAGTTAAAAACTGATTGGCTAGGCTTGCCAGAAGAAATAGGTCCCCAGTTGTATCTTGAATTCTGACAACTGATTTAGCTGTCGAATCTCTTCTGGCAGGTCATACCAGAGTTTTGGAGCAGACCATAAAAAAATCCTCTGGGTGATGGTTGCCAGTCAGTTTCTGGAGTACCTCCCCCCCCCCCCCGAGGACTTAGATGTCCTAAGGAGCAGATTGTACAGGAGAAGGCAATTCTCTAGGTAACCATGTAGGGATTTAAAGGTCAAAATCAACACCTCGTATTTTGCCCAGAAACTCTATTGGCAACCAGTGGAATGGCTTCAATATGGGTGTAATATACTTACTCCTAGATGTTCCTATATCTAGTCTGATTGCCATGTTTTGAGCTAGTTGGAGTTTCCAAACTTGGTACAGAGGTAATCCAATCTTAAGTGCATTGCAGAAATGCAACCTTGAGGTTACCAATGCATGCACTACCATCATTCGGTCTTCTACTTCTAGGAAGGGGTGCAATTGATGAATCAGGGCCCTTCGTGGCAAGTACCTCTGTCTTACCTGGATTCAGTTTCAATTTGTATTTCCTCATCCAGCCTATTATCTCCCCTCGGCATTCATTCAGAGAAGACGTGGTATCCTTAGCTAAAGCTGATTGGACCAGTTCACAGATTTACCCATTTTCTATAATTCTTGTAACAATATCTGTAACATAAAATAACTTAGATCACAATCATGTGATTTAGGGACTTGACAGTGCCAAAGTTCCCCTTGATTATGTACTATTTGACTTCTAGGAGCATGTAGCATGGTTACAGTTATTAATGCTGATATATTTGAGTCCCCTCGGGGAGATAGGGTGGGTTACAGATGAAGATTTATTATTATTATTATTATTATTATTTGTATACTCATCCAGCTGAACAGAACAAGTATATGCATTGCATTTTAGTATAATACACTAGAATAGATTGCATAAACTAATCCTGTTTGTGCTGGATGAGTGGTACAAATTTATCAGTGTTCCGTTTACTGTATTATGTTAACTTGTAATTTTAGAAAGACGGTGATAATACTGTATTATTATCTTTTATCATACATTGTCCTTTAACTTGCAGAAAGAATCTCTCAAGCTGTGTTTTAATCTGTAAATGCTACTGTCAAGTGGGCAGTATTGAATTTTTGAATTAAAGATAATGCTAGCGGCAATGTCTGTCCCATTATTTGTTCTGAAATGTAGTCTGTCTAGTGTATAATGGCACTTTGTTAGAGAAATAGGAAATCATTCTCCTCTCTCATTTCTACTGTGAGCAATGATTTAGTAGCAGACAAACATGCACCCTAGGAGAAATGTGATGTACCACCTATCTAGCATCTCAGTACGATCCATGCAAGACTAGAGACAGAGTAATAAATATAATTAAATTATTATAGTAATGATTTTACTAAACTAATATGATATCATTGGGCAACGTTGTAACTATTTTGTGCAAAGAGTTGAAATGTCTGGGATCCTGTCATGTGATGCTGCAGCACAGTTTTATGCGAAGGAATGACACCTGAGATAATATTTGGGTACAAAGCAAAAACAGTGCAAACTAACAACTAAACGTTAATATGAAAGGATTATCTAGGAGATATTGGCATTGTGGTGAAGAAAACATTTGAATCCATGGTCTGAACCGTAGACTAAGCAATGATTGCAATGAAAACCTTTCTCTAACTTTGGCTTGGGGCCCTGTGTCTGTAACAATACTAAATACTGATACTGTTCATCAGTTTTCATTATTCTTTCTTCTGTTTTTTTAGAAAACCTTTCTCAGTTAATAAGCAGCTTTTTTCAAGCCTAATTGCCTAGATGGGGTTGAGTGGGGATGTGGCACATGGGAAAGTTTAACCTTTCCACCAACATTACCCCCACCCCATGATAGAATTAAATGATGGAAGAGATTTTTTTTGAAGTCTATGCTATGTTAGGAGAATTGGGGGGGGGGGGATGAAAGTGTGATACCTTCCTATCTGTTTATCCCCCCCCCCCCAATAACTGCCCTGTGCAAGTAGCCTAAGAAGATTTTCCTTTGACATTGTAGTCAACAATGTGGCTCTAAAGTGTGCCTTGCTTCTTCAAATGACTCATTTTGGTAATTAAAAAAAAACAATTCTCATCTGGGAAGAGAAATGCCCTTTTAGAAATACAGTCCAAGACAGTGTCATAATTCCACATGAAATGCAATAGGTGCAGATCTTTATTGTGTGATATGGGATGTGTGCATCGTGGAGAACGACACATACAGCAAATGAACTTGCAGTTTACATGTCTGTGGTTTCCACTGCGAAGGAAGCTAGAAACTGCCTAAATTTTCATAGCAACTTACATCTTTGGTAATGAGAACTTCTATAAACAATAAGAAATGAATCTTAACTGGTAGCCTTCTGCCGACCCCCTGTGGTGAACAGATTGGCCACTGTGTGAACAAAATGTTAGACTAGATAAACCTTTGGTCTGACCCAGCGTAACTCTTTTTGTGTTCTTGTGGTTTCCTTGAGTCTGTGCAAGTTTGTTCCTGCAGAGCCTAATCTGGGTTTTTATAGTTTTTAATGACGAAAAGAAAAATGGTGTACTGTTTACGTAACATTAGCATTTTTATTGGTGATAAGAAATTAGTTGATTTCATCTCCCCTGCAAATTATGTAGAATAACACCATTTGTTTATACTGTTTGGAAGGCAAAGTTTTTACTACCGAATCTTAAAAGCATCTCAAATCCAGCAGGAGGGGGTGTATGTTTCATTCCTCTGTGCTTGAGGGACACAAAGGTTATAAAGACTTTTCACAATTTTTCTTGTCCTTGACAAGGAAGAGCCCATTGGAAATATTATCAGCCTCTGCAAAATTTTCCAGTAGTGCATGTGAGTGAATAGACCTAAGTGATTTTTCCACCACCAGCAGCAATATCAGAAAAAACATTGTGTATAAAATGTTTTCAAGAAAGGACTGAAATATGAACCAGTGAGTGAAATGTGTGTGAAAATCCAAGTAATCTCACCCATCAGAGAAAGAGAAAATGGAATGTATCATTTTTGCATGATGGATTTAAATACAATTTGCATACCAAAATATAAATCAGCTTTCTATGCTGTCCTTTGCATAGCCTTATAATGTCATCTTTTAATAACATGGAGTCAATATTTTTACTTTTTTGAACCCCCCCCCCCCCAAATGGGATGTAATTTATTGGGAAAACAAGGTACTTCAGAATATAGCTGATTTGTGTTGTTTTGGCAGCCGGTGGAAAAGGTGTGAAACAATGGTGTTGGTAATAGTCATTTCTTAACAATTAGTATTTTGGGACAGATATATAAAAAGTCTAAATGTCAACTGAAAAGCGTTTTAATGGGTTGATGCATTATAGTTCTATAGCAAAATAGATATTGATTGACTCAGTACCTTGATAGACCTCAATGGGAACATGGCTAAGATTCCTGCACAAAGACTGAGACATGCAGATAATAAATACATATTCCTCAAGGGAACAAAAATTGAAGATTACTTTTTTAAAAGCAGATCACATTCTAAATTGGAAGGGGGAAAATCTGTTTACATGGTTACTTATAAATTTAAAAAAGGGGGGAAATTGTTTGATTGCATTCTGTTTTACGGTACAGAATATTTTAGAGAGGAAAATCCCCCCCCCCCCAATCTCTTTTGATCATTGATCTGGGTGACCCCATGCTCAGACTTTCTTTCCATCATTTGCCATGGAGGGGCTTCCCCCACCCCATCCCCTTTTTTGAAGTGTAGCTCTCATTTGGGAACCTGAGGCAGTTCCACTTCACTAATCTGTGATCTAATGAGCAATAATGTGGGGTTACAGTGAACATTTTGTTTGCTTTGATGGGAGGATGGCTAGACAGAGTGGGAGAGAAATAGTGTCTGCGGAGAGAAGCAATGAAGAGTGATTGAACAGTGTGAAAAAGACTTGTTAGACCACGGTTGTAAGCTTGATTTATTTCACATCAGGTCGGGAAAGAAAAAAAAAAGAAACATTCTGCTATTCCACTGTAAGATTTAAAACCCTTCTACCAAAACCATTTTGATTTCCTGATACTTGGAAATGTACTGATTGTGATTGTGGAAAAGAAACATCCTGAACCAAATTAAGCATTTGAATGGTAGGTTCCTCCCCACTTCTTCTTACAAGCTTTTTGCAATCAGCTTGGATGTGAGAGAGACCAAACATGAAAATATGATTGCACTTTGAAAGCTGTCATCGTGTACTCATTCTCCTTATTTTAATACTTATAAGGCTGCCTGTTAGTGTATTGATAGCAAGAGTGTGTAGCCAGGGTTTTTATTATTTTTCCCTTCCAATTGGAAATAGTGTTGAAAACTTTGGCATGAGGGGAGATGAGGTGATGTGGGCATATAGTTTTAATCTGTTGCACTGATAGTCTTTGACTTGTAGCAACCTCAGACATTATTTCTGGCCCAGCTGTCATTCATAAAAATGAAAGTGCAGTCTCTTAAGCCTCATTATTGTTGTTCAGTGAGGCATTAGGCAGCAAAACAAATGAGTGCTCTTAAACAGTAAAGCACACTTTGTTTTGGTATTCTTCTATACATTTAGCTAATTGAGTCTTACTCCTACTGGATCGCAAAACCATACATACCTTAGAGACTGCATTAGCATTAACTGGGGCATTAATGAAGGTATATAAAGCCCAGTGTCTGCACAAAGCATCTAGCAGTCATTCTTTTACACACTTCCAGTTAAAGTGGAACGCTAATAGAAAATGAAGACCAAAAACATCTAAATTAGAGTTATGTCGTGTCTTTGTAATGCTGAATTTAAGCAATGAGATGTTTATTAAATTATGTTTTGTTTTAGTCTGTTGACATGTTTTTACAATTGGTTTCTGGATGAAACAATAGATTTTGATGTGTACCTGATATGTATTGTGAGATTTATTTTGTACACAATGCAGAAGCATCATGTAAAATAATAAATGAAAAATTCTGTTAAAAAAGAAAAAATAACACATTTTTTCAGCTTCATTTTAAATGGCAGGTTGATGTTTTTCTCAGATGTCCACATCAGTTTTCCCTTTCCTAATCACTTGCTAATGGAACCTAAGGAACATTAGCCAGACTAGCTGAGCCATTCTGAGAGTTGTAGTCCAAGCACGTAATTTGCCAAGTCTTTGACTCAGTTTAGTGGTACGGCCCATGCTTTATATTTAGAAGGCCCAGATTCAGTTACTAGTATGTTGTGTTAGTGTCAACATGTTAAACATTAGGAAATCTGGCTTCTCAAGGAGTGAGTGCAACCAGCATACTCGTTTTAACTGTGTGAAATGCACTCTTGGCCACAGAAGTCAAACCACACAAGTCCAAGGTACAAACCTGAGATTTCAGAGGTGAATGCAACCCTATTCAGCATAGGTGGGATCCCTATTCAACCTGTCCCATCTGACTGGGAGCCTCTCTGTCTTGTCTGTCTTGTCTGTCTTGTCTTTCAGTTTGTTCAACCTCATCCAGTCCATTGCTAATAGCAGACACTGTGTTTTGTTTATTCACAGTACAATGCAGACTCAATACTTCTACAGGAATAGGAACACTACCCTTAATTTGGAATGCCAGAAGAGTGCACAGAGTAGTCTGGAGTATTTATCAGGCTTGCATTTCCAGTCATTGCTTTGCCTCCTGAGCTGCCCTTACTTGTATTTATGTTGATGTTTAGTCATGCTTCATGGAACATTTCCTGCCCTGTGGCATTTAGCTGGCCCTATAGGTTGCTTTCAAGCCCCACCCCTTCTCTTGGGGCTGTCTGTCTGTCTGCTTTTCTAGACACCTGCACTATTTGAATTCTGTTGGAAAAATTGAAAACTAGTCAGGAAAAGCATGAAGTTTAATTACAGTATTGGCCAGACATCATAGAACTGGCTGTAAGAATACAAAGGCTATGTATGCTCCTTGTTTCACAGGTCCCTATAAAATGGGTGAAATCATTTGGGTCTCTAAAGCTGCTCCTTACCCTGTAAATATGGAATGTAGGGAATTATTTGATGCACAGTTAAAAAATCAATAGCAGCTTAGCAGTGCTCTCCAGATATGTTGGACTATGACATCCCATCCAGCCAACAGGTTAATTGCTGAGCATCCTAGCAATAAATAAGAAAAATGTGTGTATAGTTGGGCAGTACACTCATTTTACAATGCATATATTTTGTGAGTTTTCTGAGACTTAGGATCATGGAGGCAAAAGAACTTAAGGCTTATTGTGATTGGATTGGATTGAATGGAAAATTTTACCAAAGACTTATTCAGAAACGATGAAAAGTACTGCATGAGGTTGGGAGAGGGGAAGAATGCTATAACGTCACTCTTGTGGGCACACGATACAGGAGGAAATGGGAAATTCTTCAGAAACTTTGAGGAGGGAAGAGTTGAAAGAAAAGAACAAGGAAGTGACAAAAGTATCAGGAGTTAGGAAAGGCTTTCCTTGTGAATAATCTTGGTTTGACCTCTGCTGGTTAAAGGTCTGTGAAGGGGCCACAACAAGACAATCGGCTACAGACCTGATGCCAAGGGAGCTTTGCTGTTTATACTTTTCCCAAAGGGGAAAAAAGTTAGTGGTCAAATTCTTCACATTCTCATCCTTCTTATTGTTTCTGCTTTTATAGCCCACTATTGCAAGTTTAAGATGGTTTTAGTTTCACGGTGTATGGTTCCATCCTGTATGTCTTTGTTTAGGTTTGTAAGTCAGCACATCTAGTTTGAAGGGCTACATTTGTTAGAATTTATACTTGGTAACTTCTACATTTTGCTTTGTATATTTTTTGGAATTTCGCTCTCTAGTGCATTAGTTGTGATTTTACTCTCCAGTCTCCCCCCTTTCTTTCTAGAGTTTTGTTACTAGAAAAACTGTAGACTACGTATTCCAAATCAAGATCATGATAGATGAGGATGAATCCAGGATTCATAGTAAGACAGAAAGATTTGTACAGTTATAAGGGGAAAATATTTGGATATTGTGCAGAGGAAATGCCATTTTTGTGCATTAAAAATCTTTTTGCAAAATCCTACATATAAATGTTGAGATGGAAGTCATGCTATCTTCAGTAGAGCTTACTGTCACCGAAAATACGTTTGTCTCTTTTTTAGCAGTGTTCTGTAAAGTACAAGTAATATCTAACCAAACGTGAACAGGTAAGCAATGTTTATTGGTTTCTTAAAATATAATTTAAAATGGTCAGTTAGAGCTCCTCAATGGATTCTTATAATGAGTATCAAGAATGAATGAGAATTAAATTTTGGGTGATAGAACGACCTTTCAAAGATAAATTTGAAACTTCTAGCTCCGATAAATTCCCAGGGCTGAATGGTGAATTCAATTCAAAATTTATATGAGTAATATAACTATAAAGCAAAATCCATAGAAGAGTGGATGCACAAAATACATTTTGCAAGCCTTTCAAGTTCCATTTGTTTCTTCATGAAGCTAGATGCTGATGGTAATGCAGAAGATGAAAACTGACAGTGAGTCACAGGTGTATATTTGTCTCAGGTGTTATATCTGTTGTCAGTTAAGGTAGTCTGCAAAGATTTCATTGCAGGTAGAGGCTACTCCCCTTCTTGGCCATATGCGGACTGGAGACAGTAAAAGGACAACAAAAGATAGGTAATAAAATTCCAACTCTATTAGCAAAAGAAAAGTAACTTCCATGTTGCCCTTGTCCTTTGTTGACGAAACCAGTGGAGCTTTGAAAGCTTTCATGAAGTAGCTTGTGCATTTTGATTGAGCAATAAAGCTTTCACTCATTGGTGGATTTTTGTTGTTGTCTTTTTCTGCATATCTGATATGGCTACTCCTGAATGAATAATAAAGAGTTCCCGAACGTCTTCATTAAACGATCTTTCAATAAAACACTGGATAAATAGAGTGTAGACTACAGCACTATCAGAAAAGCTAATATAAAATGATTTGGAGGGGAAATTAAAGAAGATAAATGCATTTTGTCCATTCCTGATTGACAGTACTTGCTCAAGAGTGAACTTGCTCAGTTCTATGTACCTGTATTAATAGATGGTACTGTGGACCTGCTCTTTGGAAGGACAGCAATCAAGGAATCTTGGGAGGCATCTACATTGTAAAATTAATGGAGCTTGACATCACTTTAACAGCTATGGCTCAATGCTATGGAATCCTGAGAGCTGTAGTTTGGGGAGACACCAATACCCTTTGACAGAGAAGGCTAAAATTCTTATAAAATGACAACCTCCATGAGTTGTCTGCTTTTAGTCTGTGTTTGGTTGTAGAAAAAAATAAACCTGTTTTCCTGGGAAAGCCTTTGTATACTTCAGAACTTCGTTGTGTTATAGCAGCATCTCTCTCTTGTTCGTTTTGAAATATATATATGCCAGGTCTTTAAGGGATTTTTCAAAAGTCTCTTAGGATAAGAAACAACAGCAGGAATTGGGTGGGGGCAGGAACTGGCAGAACTTGCATTCCAAGTTTGAATCTATATACTGTTTTAATGTACTGTATATGCTTTTTTTCTCTTGTGCTTTTTGTTCTTTTGTGTTAAAGTCATTAAACATGTCCACTGGCTCATCGGTTTTATTGTTCCATAAAAGGGTGTTTAAAAAGCAGTTAATAGCATACAGAAATCTACTACAATTCAAGATGTAAGGTTAGCAGCAGCTTCCTCAAAGAATGGAAGGTTTTGTTCAGCATGTATCATGGTAACTTCTTTTTGAAAGACAACATGAAGACAACATAAGGACCACCATAGCAGCGAATTAAACCCCTGGGAGCCAGCTAAATGTTGGTGAAAGCTTTAGCAGAGATGTTCTTGCAAAATAAGACCATCCATGTCCTTGCAAAATAAACTGAGATTTCGTGTAGAAGCCAGCTTTCTTTCTATGATTTATGTTAGGACCCTGGCTATAGGAAATAAATTTTATTTGTCATCAAAGAGGAAGAGCTAATGCAACTGAAAATGTTAGTAACCAGGATATGTCATTTTGATTTAATGAAAAATGTGTATGATATAGAATATTCAATTGAGATAAATATATAAGCTCTTCTGAAAAGGCCTTGTTTTTCTTTTGTGTGTATATGTGTATGTGAGAGAGAACATACAATAAGCTATAAGCCTATCTCTGACAAGTACGCAAATTGAAATTGTGTGATCTTGAAGAGAATAGAAGATTGAAACATTAAATTAGGAAAATTTAATTTATAAACTAAAGATCTTGCTATTAAATTGTACGTATGTATATTCCATATCTTTATCAGAATAGCCCCATACAATTGATCAAATCTGGCTCAACCTGTCTCCCTTATGATTCATTCAGTTTTAAAATCACTCAGTATTTTCATTTGGCTGAAGTTGTATGGTGACCCCTGGAAATATTAATAATAGAATTTTAGTTGGAAGGGACCACATGGCCATCTATTTCATGCAAGAATTTGAAAGCAGTTCTAGTCATGTGAGCAAGTACAACTCTTTCTGTCATTCTGAGTCTTTGCTCATATACTGTGTTTCCCCGAAAATAAGACAGTGTCTTATATTAATTTTTTCTCCCAAAGATGCGCTAGGTCTTATTTTCAGGGGATGTCTTATTTTTCCATGAAGAAAAATTCACATTTATTGTTGAACAAAAAAATGAACATTTATTATATACTGTACAGTAGTTGTCATCACAAACCAGCATAACCAGACAGACTGTGAATCCTATCTAGAATTTCTTGTTACTACCAATATTTCCATGTACAACACTCTATGGTACATACATTTACCGATCCTACATGCTCTGGTGTTCTGTTTGATGGGCATGCTTCCAAACAAAATCTTTGCTAGGTCTTACTTTCGGGGGAGGCCTTATATTTAGCAATTCAGCAAAACCTCTACTAGGTCTTATTTTCTGGGGATGTCTTATTTTAGGGGAAACAGGGTAACTGCATAGTTGTTGTCTTCTAGGTGAGAATGCCATGATTAATTTCCATTATTTATGAATGTACTATTGCATTAAAATTATAATTGGGAAGTGACATGCATGGAGATGTAGGAAGGGTCATTGCTTCAATTGCAGAGTTCAGCAGATGTTTAACAATGAATAACAATCAAAAGGTCTCCCTCATAACCTCATTTAATTCGTTATAGTTTGTGTTTTAAAGATAAATTTTGGTTCTGTAGGTAGATGACTTGTGAATCACCAGTTCATGTCTGATTCTGCAGCAACTTCTCACCTTGTCTCTACCACCTTCCATTGTTATACCATTGATTCATTTGGTGAGTTCTAGTAAGGAAACACCTCCTAAAGTAGATCCTGTGGATTACGGAAGTGTTGGGCTTCATTAATGTGGATTCTCAATATTTTTCCTTCCATTCTTGACTCTTTGTTAACTATTTTAAATAAAATTGGCATTTATTCAAGTTCTATTGTATCTTTACAGCCAAAGCCCTAAATTTTAATTTGATTTATGAAGGTAATTTTGTACTTCTGTCAGAAATTTATAACACATAACTATGTTCACTGTTGCTGTTTTAATCTTTTTTATTCACGGTTTGTTTGTAGGTCCCATTTATATCGTTTTTGAATGAATGACCTTAGAAGAATGCAACTGTCTGCTACGATGTGTTAGTACATGCACCTGGCAAAGATTTTGTCTAGCAGTAGGCCTTCAGATCCTTGCACTTCTGTTGGTTTTCAACAAAAGTATTTTATTGTAGCAGTGAGTGAGTTTATGTGTTATGATTGAGCCTCATGGCTCTGTTACTGACAGACGTGGGCGTAAGACTCCTCGAGAGTCAGATACTCTCGAGGAGCGAGAGAGAAAAAGACTGCGAGACATATTTGCAGCACCATCTGACGAGGAGTCTTTCGAAGGGTTTACGGAGAGAATGGAGGAGGGGCTGGTTAGCTCAGAGGAGGATGAGATGGATTGGACTCGGGTAAGGGAGGAAGTGGGTGCCACTGGCCATGATGGGACAGAAGATGAATGGGGACCTTCAGGATTAGACCCATGGTTTAGCTGGAGGGATGGGACGGGATCCACAGCTGGAGATGCTGTTGGGCGTAGTCAGAGGTGTTCCAGCTCTGACGAGGAAAGTGATGAGGAAACGCCCGGGTTAAGGAGGACAGCTGACAGTGATGAAGATTTGTAACTGGCATAAAATGGGGCTTGAGAGCAATTGCAAATTGCGTTGGGCAAGGTAATCTGGGCAAACGCTTGGGATCCGTGTGTGTGTGGGACGCTTCCCTGAAGACTTGTGTGCTTTCCTGTGCTGTGACGTAAGTTGATTGGAATCCAGGGTCAGACGGCGGGAGGGATTGTGTGGGCATTTGTTTGTGCAAACCTGTGCTTACTCTTATTAGCTTGACCTTCCGTCGTCTTCTTGACGGACGCCATCTCCTGCTTTGAGAACTCGGACTGAACTGACCACGGCTTGTCTTCCCCCCCTTCTTGGACTTGGAAAAACTACAAACGTCTGCTTCTGGCTTTGATCTACGGAACGGAACTGGTCTACTCAACTGCTACAATCCTTGGCTGAATTACTCGTGTTGAAGATCCTGTCTGCTGTGTGTGTGGGGGAGCGACGCAAGTTACTCTAAGCACAGTGTTGGCAGCAGAGAGGAATCTGCTGCCAATTAGTTGCATTCTTTGTATCTTTTGTTCCTTGGCTTTCGTTTCGTTTATACCCAGGCTGAAGTAAGCAGTTTGTTTTTACCCGGATTAAACTCCGGTTTAATCCGGTTTATCTTTTGAACATTTACTTTTGCCCCTTTTTGCTCCTAAAGGCAAAAACTGCCTGGCCCTTGTGTTTTACGGGCATTTTTGAGTTCTGTAATCTAATAAACTCTGTTACTTTGAATCTTGTGGCGTTCTGTCCTTGACAGATTGCCCAACGCCCATAAAAAGTTTATTGCAGCAATAAACCCGTCAGGAAGACGATGGATGAGTTACGGGCCAAAGTAGACCAATTGCAAACGGCTTTTACCGTTAGTCAAACAGCTCAGGCTGTGAAAGGACATGTTTTGACTCCTGAACGCTTTGACGGAACCAGGTGCAAGTTGCCAACCTTTTTGGCACAAGTGGAGCTTTATTTTTCTCAGCTCAGTGCTCATGCTTTTCCTACAGACACTAGCAAGGTGGCCTTTATTTTGAGTTTGTTGACCGGTCCCGCAGGACAATGGGCCACTAATTTAATTTTGGGAAATGACCCAGTCAAAGACAATTTGAATAATTTCAAAAAGTTGTTAACTGATACTTTTGGGGATCCTCTCCGCACGGAGAACGCTGGGTGGGCTCTGTATCGGTTGAAACAGGGAAAGGGGACTGTTTTGGATTACTTAAATAAGTTTAACCTGTATCGCCACCAGCTGGATTGGGGGGAAAATGCATTCATGCTTTTATTTACTGCCGGGTTAAGTGATATGCTCCAGGATGAATTAGCACGCTTGGAGCCGGCTGAAAGCTGGGACGCCTTAGTAGCTAAGGTGCTGCGTTTAGACGCAAGGTTCGAGGCTCGTAAACACTCAAAAGCAATGTGTGCGCCACCCATGCATGTAACCAGGGCACCTGTGGTGATGGGGGAAGAGCCCATGGAGCTTGGGGTCTTTAAAAAGCTGTCTACAGAGGAAAAGAGCCGTAGGAGGCAGCTGGGCTTGTGTTTGTACTGTGGAAATGCTGGGCATTTTGCCAAAAATTGTAATGTGAAACCTTCCCAGCTTTCGGGAAAAGGCCAGCCCTAGTGCGACGTGAGTCCAACGCACTAGGGCTCCTCAAGCAGTCAACTGAGGGGAGGAAGCATGTTTTCGTACCCATTACATTATCTGTTGGGGGAAGGGAACTTGTTTCTACTTTGGCACTGCTGGACTCAGGGGCTACGGTCTCCTATGTAGATATTGAGTTTGCTAAGAAGCATGGCATTCCTAGAGTGCGCAAGGCATGCGACGTGTGGGTGGAAGGAGCAGATGGGAGACTGCTGGAGACTGGGGTGGTTAACCATGAAACCTCAGCAGTAACGTGGGAGGTGCAGGGAGTAACGGGAACGTTTGTGTGGGATATTACGAGCTTGCCTAGATATGATGTGATCCTGGGGATGGATTGGCTAGCTGTAGTAAACCCACAAGTAGATTGGGCAACACGTAAAGTGATCTTAAAGAGGCAGGATTGTTGCACTCTAAATGTTACTCATTCTGATATGGAGGGAGTGCCTGCTGAGTATGGGGAGTTCTCTGATGTATTTTGTAAAAGAGAAGCGGACAAATTACCACCGCACAGGCCATATGATTGCGCCATCAAGTTGGCAGAAGGTGCGAAACTGCCAGCAGGGAGGCTGTATGCCTTGACTGTACCGGAAAGGCAAGCTTTGCGGGAGTTTCTAGATGAAAATTTAGCCAAGGGGTTTATTCGCCCATCTAGTTCTCCAACTGCGGCACCAGTATTCTTTGTAGCCAAAAAGACTGGGGAACTTAGGCTGGTCTGTGACTATCGGATCCTAAACAAATACACCATTCGGGATAGGTACCCGCTCCCTTTAATCTCGGAACTGTTATCAAGGGTGCAAGGGGCTAAGGTCTTTACCAAGCTTGACCTGCGGGGGGCCTATAACTTAATCCGTATACGGGAAGGGGATGAATGGAAGACGGCATTTAACACGTGTTTCGGATGCCACGAGTTCCGAGTCATGCCTTTTGGGCTTTGTAATGCTCCTGCGGTATTCCAGAGGTTCATGAACGATGTGTTCAGGGACCTAATTGATCAATTTTTAGTGATTTATTTGGATGATATCTTGATTTTTTCTAAGGACGAGAAAGAACATCGTCAACATGTCAAGCAGGTTCTGCACCGACTGCGGGCTAATGGGCTTTTCGCCAAGGCTTCCAAGTGCGTCTTTCATGTGCCTGAAGTGGAGTTCCTAGGTCATGTAGTGTCAGGTAGGGAACTTAAAATGGACCCACATAAGGTTGACGCCGTCAACTCATGGCAGGAGCTGAAGACTAAGAAGGATGTACAAAGGTTCTTGGGTTTCGCTAATTACTACCGGGAGTTTATTCCGAATTTTGCAAAGCTCACGGTACCTTTGACGCAGCTTCTGCGCAAGAAACAGCCATTTGTGTGGGGGCGGGAAGCTCACGAGGCGTTTCTACAACTAAAGTCTAGTTTTCAATCGGACAACATACTAACCCATCCTGATGTTGACAGACCGTTCGTGGTAGAAGCGGACGCTTCTAGCTACGCGTTGGGGGCTGTATTGTCTCAGAAGGATTCCTCAGGGACCTTGCGTCCCTGTGGATTTTACTCGCGGCAACTAACACCCTTCGAGCAGAACTATACCATATGGGAGAAGGAGTTGTTGGCGATTAAGGTGGCGTTTGAGGTGTGGCGGCACTGGCTTGAAGGGGCACGGCACCAGATCGTGGTCAGATCTGATCACAAGAACTTAGAGCACTTGCAAACAGCAAAGAAGTTAAACCAGCGTCAAATCCGCTGGGCTTTGTTTTTCTCCAGGTTTAACTTCAAGGTGCAGTTCGTGGAGGGGAAGGCAAACTTGCGGGCCGATGCTTTATCCCGCAAGCCGGAATTTAAGACCAATGAGCAGGTAGTATGTCAGACCATCTTGCCTACTGCCTCTCTGTGTGTTGTAGATAATGAGCTTGGGTTACATGACCAGATCCTTGAGGCTCAGAAGGATGATGTGTGGACTCAGGAGCAACTGATGCTGCTCTCTGCAGGTAACCGTACCATACTGCCGCATCTCCAGGATCAAGACGGGGTATTGGTGCGTAGGGGGCAGGTTTACGTACCAGTAGGGACCCTCAGGTTGGAGGTGATTAGAGCCCACCATGACGAACCCATGGCTGGGCACTTTGGCAGGTTCAAGACCGTACAGCTTATCACCAGGAGCTACTGGTGGCCAAAGATGCGGCAAGACATTCTGCGCTTTTGTGACAGCTGCGCCGTTTGTCAGCAGAGTAAGACGCCTGTTGGGCGCCCTAGAGGGTTGTTATCGTCTTTACCTGTTCCGGAGAGGCCATGGCAAATCATTTCCATGGATTTTATTTCAGATTTGCCTAAGTCTGGGGGTTATACTTGTATTTGGGTGGTGGTGGATTTATTTAGTAAACTGGCTCATTTTATTCCTTGTTCAACCATTCCGGCGGCCCCTACGTTGGCCTTACTATTTACAAAGCACATCTATCGTTTGCACGGAGCACCCGAGGTGATTATTTCAGATAGGGCTCCGCAATTTGTGTCACGCTTTTGGAAACACTTCCATGAGTGTTTGGGGACTAAGTTAAACGTGTCTTCAGCTTTCCATCCGCAAACGGATGGACAGTCGGAACGGGTTAATGGGCTCTTAGAGCAGTATCTGCGTTGTTTTTGTTTAGATCAACCCACGGCTTGGGTAAAGTGGTTACCGGTGGCGGAATTTGCTTACAACAATGCGGTGCACACGTCTAGTCAGCATACGCCATTTGAGCTAACTTATGGTTTTCACCCACGGGGAGGTGTGGCGCCGTCGACCAATGTGGTCTCTTCGGACCCTGTGTACCGCTCTTCGGAAATGGCTGCATTGCATGATGTTGCCCGTCGCTTACTGTTGGAAGCTAAGGCAACGCAGAAGACTCAGGCTGACCGCCACAGGCAGGCAGGGGAGGAGTTGGAAGAAGGGGATTTGGTGTGGTTATCTTCCAAACATATTAAACAGGCTGGGGGAAAGTTTGCGCCTCGGTATTTGGGTCCCTTTCCTATCGTTAAAAAGATTTCTTCTGTTGCGTTTCGTTTGCGTTTACCGTCTAGTTTAAAGGTCCATCCAGTCTTTCATCGTTCGCTGTTGAAACTTGATACCTCTAGTCGTCGTGGTGCTATAGCGGAGGGTATCACTGCCACTTCTCCGCCATCGGGGGAGGAGGCCTTTGTGAGAGGGGATAGTGTTATGATTGAGCCTCATGGCTCTGTTACTGACAGACGTGGGCGTAAGACTCCTCGAGAGTCAGATACTCTCGAGGAGCGAGAGAGAAAAAGACTGCGAGACATATTTGCAGCACCATCTGACGAGGAGTCTTTCGAAGGGTTTACGGAGAGAATGGAGGAGGGGCTGGTTAGCTCAGAGGAGGATGAGATGGATTGGACTCGGGTAAGGGAGGAAGTGGGTGCCACTGGCCATGATGGGACAGAAGATGAATGGGGACCTTCAGGATTAGACCCATGGTTTAGCTGGAGGGATGGGACGGGATCCACAGCTGGAGATGCTGTTGGGCGTAGTCAGAGGTGTTCCAGCTCTGACGAGGAAAGTGATGAGGAAACGCCCGGGTTAAGGAGGACAGCTGACAGTGATGAAGATTTGTAACTGGCATAAAATGGGGCTTGAGAGCAATTGCAAATTGCGTTGGGCAAGGTAATCTGGGCAAACGCTTGGGATCCGTGTGTGTGTGGGACGCTTCCCTGAAGACTTGTGTGCTTTCCTGTGCTGTGACGTAAGTTGATTGGAATCCAGGGTCAGACGGCGGGAGGGATTGTGTGGGCATTTGTTTGTGCAAACCTGTGCTTACTCTTATTAGCTTGACCTTCCGTCGTCTTCTTGACGGACGCCATCTCCTGCTTTGAGAACTCGGACTGAACTGACCACGGCTTGTCTTCCCCCCCTTCTTGGACTTGGAAAAACTACAAACGTCTGCTTCTGGCTTTGATCTACGGAACGGAACTGGTCTACTCAACTGCTACAATCCTTGGCTGAATTACTCGTGTTGAAGATCCTGTCTGCTGTGTGTGTGGGGGAGCGACGCAAGTTACTCTAAGCACAGTGTTGGCAGCAGAGAGGAATCTGCTGCCAATTAGTTGCATTCTTTGTATCTTTTGTTCCTTGGCTTTCGTTTCGTTTATACCCAGGCTGAAGTAAGCAGTTTGTTTTTACCCGGATTAAACTCCGGTTTAATCCGGTTTATCTTTTGAACATTTACTTTTGCCCCTTTTTGCTCCTAAAGGCAAAAACTGCCTGGCCCTTGTGTTTTACGGGCATTTTTGAGTTCTGTAATCTAATAAACTCTGTTACTTTGAATCTTGTGGCGTTCTGTCCTTGACATTATGTCATAGGCTGAATCAACTGTGGGATTACCTAAAGGAACACAGTAATAAAAACAAAACTTGAAATATCACTTTACATTCTTCTAAAATTATAAAGGGGGTGTTAACAAGATTGATGCAAGCTGTAGCTGACACAAGTTAGCCATGGATTTCCTTACAAGCTATTAGCTGTATTCCCTTAGCAAGGGTTATGCTGCTTTAGCTAATCATAACATTGGCTTATACTGTATGCTTTCTACCTGTCTGCTATCAAATCAGTATGCTGTTTCCATAAAGGTTCAGCTATCAGTGCTATAAGGAACTTAGCAAAAAGGAAAAATAGGTATTAGGAAGTTTTCAGAGTTGGCTTAAAGGGTTTACAATAGGACAATTAAATAGCATGAACAGCATGTACGGTCTCAAGTACACACTATCAACTTGTTCATTGCTTTCGGATTACATGAGATTAATGTAAGACACTTAAAACTGTTGGAAAACTTCTGCCATTGTCTGGGTGGTGGTGACTTAGAATCACAAAACCATGACAGGAATTGGAAGTAAAGTACACCTTTCCTGTTGTGGCCTTCAGTACTTTCCCTTCCTCAAATCCACTCCTGGCTGACAAACAAATTCTCTATGTTATCATAGAGGTAGAAACTGGCATTTGCCCCTAACATGATATGCCTTTTATCCATGCTGTGACACTGCCAGATCCATGCCACACATAAAAAAAAAGTCTGCCTTGAATCAACAGGTAGTAAGAATAATCAAACATTGAAGCAGGGAAACAGATTTAACAATAAAGTTTACCTTTATTGTTGTTGTTGTTGTTACTGTTTTCCTTCAAATTGTTTCTGACCTTTTTGGGGAGTCTAATGTGAACCTATCATGGCCAAGATTTGTTCAGAAGGGATATGCCTTTGCCTTCTTCTGAGGTTAAGAGAATGTGACATGTCCAAGGCCACCCAGTGGGTGTCTGTGGCTGAGTGGGAGTTCAAACTTTGGTCTATAGAGTCCAAGGCTTGTGTAACAAAGTGGCTTTCTGATTACTAGCCAACTCACCCTTATTTAACTGGCAATGCCAGCAATATGTTCTTCAGTCTTCTGGATGCAACATGTGCTCTACTAGAAAACCTTGGTTCAAGCACAAAAAAAGCAACCTTGCCCAGCATACTATTCAGTCTTGAAGCCATAACCTTGCGAGTCTTGCAAAAAATTTTTTAATAAATCTGTATTTTCTTTTTGTGGCTTTAAAGGGTTGCCAGAGTGAAAAGTGGAGAGGGTTTTCATGTTGGAACTCAACCACATCCTACACAAGTTTATAATCTTCATCAAGAAAACAGATAGGCAGATGACTTGGACTGCAGCTCATTGCCCTCTTTGTCTGCCTGTCACTTCATTCTCTCCTCCTATCCCTTATTTGTTAGACTGATATTTCTCAAAGACATCTTTGCTCTGAGTTTCAGCTTCATGGCAAGCCCCTGGCTCCTTAAATTTGTTCTCTTCCTGTGAGCACAGAAAGAGAAAAGATATCTCCAGAGAGTTAGATAGCTAATCACTAATCTTTCCTATATAGAAATGTAGTTCTTTGAATAAAATCTTTTGTAATTTTTAAAGCTTGACTCTCCTGTAATTGCTGAAGCTCATTTGCTCTACTGCTGGCTCAAGAAGCATTAGTAGTAGCAGTTTAGCTGCTGATCTGCTAAACTGCTGCCACTGCTGTTGTTACTGCTTTACCATTTTTAAATGCTGCTTCCCTTTTTGAAATTACCCCAACATCCCATACCTTTAAGGGTTGTACAGAAGAGGGAATTTGAGCAGATGCTACTTGTTACCTCATTGCGTGATGAGCAGCACTTCCTGAAATTCCTACTTCTATACAGGCATTAAAGGCCCAGTAGATAAGTGCATTTTTAATTCTGGCCATAACATAGTCCAATCCCTGGTTCTTGAATTATTGTGGCATTGGATTATTTTGTTTAAGTTGCTCATGCATTAAGATGGAGAAATGTTTCTCCATGAGTGCATCTCCATCCATGCAGTTTGACACCACTTTGCTGCCATGGCTTAGTGCTATGGAATCCTGGGCGTTGTAGTTTGGTGAGGTGCCATCACTCTTTGCCTGAGACGGCTAAAGACCTTGTAGAACTACAACTCCTCTGTTTCCATGGCCTTGAGCCATGGCAGTTAAAAGTGGTGGCAAACCATTAATTCTACAGCGGAGATGCATCCTAAGTCTCAGCATCAGGGATACAATTCATTGGGATTCAGAAGCACTTCTCAGTGGCAAGATTTAAGTTGTGGAACATCTTGGAATCTGGTTTTGAATTGCATGAATCTGAACAGCCAGGGAGGGGTATGGCAATATATACTTGATTTTCTGCTAATGTGCCAATTTAGCTTCCAGAGCATTCTGCCCTCCTTTTGCTTTCAGCTCTGTCCTGAAAAAAAGTGATAAACCCTTCTTCTCATGTTTTTATTGTGTGTTTTTCTATTGTAATAGTTGGTAAATATATTCTGTTTTACTAGATATGCCATTGCTCTGTACCATCCAGGCCATCCAGAAATTGTTCAGATTACCCCATGAGTCATAAAAAATGTGTTTTGATCCTAGATTTCAGCATACATCAACGAAGGATTAGAACTGCTTTTAAATTATAAATGCTGTTGTGTCTGTTGTAAGAGATTCAAATTCTTCCTGTTTATACAGCCAGGGGCAATTTGAGCAATATGTTTTGTCACCTGTTTGTTCTCTTAAGAAGATCTGGAAAGTTGATGAAGAAATAAAAAAAATACTTTGAGGCCTTAACATCTTCAAAATAAATGTACATATTGGTAGTGACAGATTGCTAAATTTGGCTGTAGACACTTAACTGTATTTCTTGCCAAAAGTAATCCAGATGTGCATAATTTATCCTGCTGCCATATGTGCACTGACATGTTTTTCTATAATTAACTGTCTGTTTTAGTATTGTTTAACAGTTAAATGTTTATCAAATACCCTTTGGTGTAGTATTTTATTTAATATCCTACAAAATCCTATTTTGTCAACTGGACTGTGTGTGAGAGAGAATTTCCAGGAGGCAAATGGGTTAGAAAATACAGAACAAAGCAGACTTTAAAGTTTAGGTTTTTAGAAATATGATGTTCAACCAGTGATCTCTACTGGTCATTACATCTTATTTCATAGGGTTGTTGTGGAGTAAATGGGATCATAGAAGGGCCATTTGCAAAGAGTTCGTGGTCTCTCTAACAGCATTAAATTTTGTGCTGCTAGAACATATGATGCATCCTTTAGATGTGCACACTATGATTGAAGAGCAATATTTTCAGCTAAGAATAAGAACAATTTCAAATAATAAGAAATGCAAAATCAGAATTAAATGTTACCAAATATGGTGTTGACAGTTTCCCCACAAAAGGAAAGTTCAGCTTGGTAAGTGGTAACTGGATTTTGAAAAAAATCACCAAAAGGCAACCTGTATAACTTTGAAATTTAGCTGCATGGGAGGAATTATTCTGTTTGTTCTGCACCTGGTCCTTAGTTTCCTACTGTCTGGATATTTTATTTTTTCAACATTCCAGACCAACACAGAAATGTAACAAGTAAGCTAGCCAGTTTGCAGAGCTGACATTTTTCCAAATTTACACTGAAAGAAGTTCGCAATATCTATTTGAGTTTTGAAGACAATTTGGAAAATGCAAAACATAGTGGCCAGAATGCAAGAGTCTGGTGCACATAAAGTTAATCCAACACCAGGCCCGTAGCCAGGATTTTGATTCGGGAGGGGCTCGGATTTTGGTTCCGGGGGGGGGGGGGGGCTGAGTCTGGGTGAGAGAGGAATCCTTTTGTATCGTTATCCCAATACCCCCATGCATATGGGATATATTGAGCATGGTGATCAGATCATGATATGAATAAACATAAAAGTTTAAATAATAATTGTAAGGCCTTCTCGCGGACCACCCTGAGAATTCAGCCCCCCCCCCCCCCCCGCTACATGCCTGTCCAACACCATCTCTATTTGTTAGTGAAAGCACAGATTATTTTAAGTCAGGCGAACCTAGCCAGTTTCTGAGATGGTGCTTGGAGTCATTGTCTATGGCCCAGAAGGCAGGGTGAAAGTACTGTATATGCTCATGAATAAGTTGAAGGCAGGTTTCGGGATCATAAGTGGGCATTTTGATATGACCCATAGATAAGTTGAGAGCCATTCCATGGAGAAAGGAGAGCACCAATGCTGCCTCATGGGCCATCCACCTCTGGCCTCCACCACAATTTTTCCACCCAGGTTTTCTAAAAGGCCAGACGTGGCACTATAGCATAAAAAGAAGAGGGAGTCTATGCTTCTTTTATGCTCTTCTGTGATGGACTAAGCTCATGCCTTTTGCCACTCTATTCAGATGATGATGATGATATTATACTTTTTATTTCTTACTTCCTCTCCTCAAGGCTTGAGAAAGGCCTGGTTCCTTTTTTCATAAGAGTTAACGTACAGTACTCACAATATGAGTAAGTCAACCAAGGCATTTCGGGCTGATTTTTTTAAAAAGAAAGTTTCTATACATGAGCATGTAGGATATATTAAACCAATTGCTTTAATTTCCAAATATTCACCATTCATTGAGCAGTCTCTAAGTGCCAGACCATGTTTAGCTTGGAGAAGGAAAGGTTAAGAGGGGACATGATAGCCATGTTTAAATATTTGAAAGGATGTCACATTGCAGATGGAGCAGGCTTGTTTTCTTCTGCTCTAGAAATTAAGACAGAGCAATGGATTCAAACTACAGGGAAAGAAATTCCTCCTGAATATTAGGAAGAACTTTGTGATGATGAGAGCTGTTCAAGAGAGGAATATGTTGCCTTGAACTGTGCTGGAGTCTCCTTTGGATGCTTTATATAGAAATTGGATGGCCTTGTGGTCCTGTTTAGTGATAAAGTAGTGTATATGTACAATTCTTGTTTCTGTCTTTCTATAAAGATGGTAGGATCAGGGCCGGCCGGAGATAAATTTATATATAAAGCGAGGGGGAAAATTGCGCCCCCCCCACCGGCGCCGCAGGAGGCGTGGCCATGTGCCGCGGGAGGCACATGGCCACGCCTACCGCAGCGCCGGCGGGCCCCGCCTCCTGCTCCCTGGCCCCGCCTCCTGCTCCCTGGCCCCGCCTCTCACGCAGCGTGGGAGGCGGGGTCACGGCGAGCAGCGCGGGAGGCGGGGCCAGGGCTGGCCCCGCCTCCCGCGCAGCTCACCCCGACCCCGCCTCTCACCCAGCGTGAGAGGCGGGGCCAGGGCGCACGGGCCAGGAGGCAGGGCTCCGCCCAGACGGGGCCTTGCCTCCCGCCCCGCGCGCCCTGGCCTTTTCCAGGCGGGCAGACTGCAACGGAGGTCCCTGCAGGCCGCGATCGCGGCCTGGAGGGACCTCCGGTGCAGTCTGCCCGCCTGGAAAAGGCCAGACGGGCAAGGCTGAGCTGCGTGGGAGGCAGGGCCAACCCTGGCCCCGCCTCCCACGCAGCTCACCCCAACCCCGCCTCTCACGCAACGTGAGAGGCGGGGCCAGGGCGCACAGGCCGGGAGGCAGGGCTCCGCCCAGACGGGGCCTTGCCTCCCGCCCCGCGCGCCCTGGGCTTTTCCAGGCAGGCAGACTGCACCGGAGGTCCCTGCAGGCCGCGATCGCGGCCTGCAGGGACCTTCGGTGCAGTCTGCCCGCCTGGAAAAGGCCAGACGGGCGAGGCTGAGCTGCGTGGGAGGCAGGGCCAACCCTGGCCCCGCCTCCCACACAGCTCACCCTGACCCCGCCTCTCACGCAACGTGAGAGGCGGGGCCAGGGCGCACAGGCCGGCCATCCAGGGCCATCCCAGCCGGCCATGAGAGCTCGCTCGTCACCGAACAGGCCTTCCTGTTCGCCGGCGAGCGAGCTCATGGTCCCCGCTGGGAGGGGGGAAGCCTGACGGCGCCCCCCGGGCCCTGCGCCCGAGGCGGCCGCATCACGTGGCCTCCGTGTTGGGCCGGCCCTGGGTAGGATGAATGTGTGGTCATTTGTTCCAAGCCAGTGAGGTGTTCCAATGGGATTTGGCGCCATTGCCTTATTCACTGTGAAAGGATAAGATTATCTTCATTCCAATATATCAGGGCTCTCTCTTGGTACATTGTAGAGTGCCTGTAAACAGGAGATGCAGATTTACTAGAAAGACATACATCTTAATAACATGCAGAAATAACAGCGCAAATTATGATAATATTGCCTCCAAGTAAAGGTGATCCACAAGCTGAAGATACCTGAGATGTTAAAATCTGTTTTTTGAACAACTCGTATATATGACAAAAAAGAGAAAAATTTAGAGGAAGACAGACAATATGGTTTTCATTGGACTTCATTGTAACTGATATACACTGAATTAAGTACATTTTGTCCTAGGGTACTGAGTAGCTTTATAACGTATCACTGTATTCTGTAAGAGCCATAAATCATGTTATATTCAGTTGCAGTTTCCCTATTGATGTCTCTGAAGAATATTTTGCAACACATTGACATAAGAAAGCCAGCAGTTGTCACGCCTCTCTCCCCCCACACATTACTTTTATGCCATATCAGATAGAAATTGACAGTAGAAACAATATATTATGTTCTTCAGCACATGAACATATCAAAATTATGACAGATTATGATAAATCAGGAATGAATTGTGTCTCAGCCCTTGCTGCTTTTGCATGCATTTATTCACAATTGTGTTCGGTTTCCACATTGATCTGCAAAATTGTAAAAATCTGCAGTCTTGGTGCCGCGTGCAACCTATAGGCAACATTTTATTTAATTGATAAGATAGTAGCTTCCACATAAGTTATTTTTATTATGATGTACTGCATTAGGAGAGTGACTGGAACAATGGAAAACCCTTTTCAAAGTTCTCATATGGATTTAACACAACAGGGAACATATTTTTAAGAGTCAGTGTAGTATAGTACTTTGAATATTGGAATACAGCTCTGGAGACAAGGGTTTGAATCTCCAGTTGAACCCACTAGGTTCAAGTTCCTAGACTTAGATGGAAGGAAAAGCCAAATCTCTTTGAACAAATAGTACCCAAAATATTAACTATTCACCTTTAAATATTCACCATTAAATATTCACCTTCGGGTTGCCATAAATTGGGAACAACTTGACGGAACACAATAACCACATTTTTGTTCATATTTAAGAACTTTGATAATTGTATACATTTAATATTTTAAAGATGAAACTGGTGATAAATTTTTCCAGCTCCAGCCACATACTCTCTAATAGATAAAGCAGTGTGCTGAAAATGTTGGCTATACCTTACAAGTGATTTAACCTTTCAGGATCTTCATACATTGTCTGGGTTTGAAACTTTAAGCAAAATCAAACAGTTAAAAGAGAGAAAGAGAAAAAAAGTATCCTTGGCATCCCTTTTTTTTGTCCCAGTAGAAAATATTTAATTTGAGAATGTTTACACTACAAAAAGGTGAGTAAAGAAGATACATGATAGGAATATATAAAATATGTCATATTCTGCAGCATTTCATAGATTATAACTGAGATACATACGGCCATGCAACATCAGAGTTTAGTTGAAGTGGCAAAGTTATTAATGAGAAAGAACACAGAAAAGCATAAGGTTATACCTCTCCTCTCCTTCCTACTGAGTTGATTAAATGCAAACTGCTTTGAACTCAATTTTTAACAGTTGAAGTATGCTTATTTATTTCGTATCAAAAGCATTCCAAAAATTAGTATAAAACTGATAAAAATAGAAGGAGCAGAAGCGGCTAAATATCTTTTGACCAAAAATGGGCAACAGCGACCACATTGTCTGTAGCCTTAAACAATTCTTCCTCTGTACATGATGCAGGACATTGCGGACAAGCACAGTCGCACAAGGTGGAGGATTCTTCCAGGTAGTGCCACCTTGCCAAGTTGTCTTTAGATCTGCCCACTCCACTTCTGAGTCTGTTCAGGGACTTCCAAGTTGCCCATTCTTGGTTTGCCCCTGGAGGCAGACCCTCGTGGGGGGCCATCCAATTGGGATTTCCTGGTTTAGCTGCCCAGAAGGATACTAAAGTTGTTGCTGGGGGAATGTTAAGAGGAGTAATGGTTCTCATGAAGCTTTTTCTTGATTTGAGTCTACTGAGATGAGGCTGGTAGCCATGCAGTGGGTGGCTTTCACAGTGTGAAACCTTATTTCTCTCACAGTTAGCAGCAACTTCCTGTCGCACATCAGGGGGGGCAGTGCCAGCTAGCTTGTAGAGTTTATCAACAGGTGTAGGTTTGAGACATCCTGTGATGATTCTGCATGTTTCGTTCAATGCTATGTTCACCTGCTTCGCATGGGCAGACTTGTGCCAAACAGGGTCGGCATACTCAGCAGTTGAGTAAGACAAGACCAGGGCTGATGTTCTTATTAAATTTGGGTCTGCACCCCATGAGTGAGCGCCTGCTGTTAGCTCCAGTTCTGCCAAACTAGCAGTTCGAAAACATGCAAATGTGAGGAGATCAATAGGTACCGCTCCGGCGGGAAGGTAACAGTGCTCCATGCAGTCATGCCGGCCACATGACCTTGAAGGTGTCTACGGACAACGCCGGCTCTTCGGCTTAGAAATGGAGATGAGCACCAACCCCCAGAGTCAGACATGACTGGACTTAATGTCAGGGGAAACCTTTACCTTTACTACTTTGTACTTGGTGTTCATGCATTGTTCCCTATATGTTAGTGGTCGATCTAAGGTAACACCACGATATTTAGGATGGAAACAATGTTCAATCTCTTGGCATTACCAGGTAACTTTCAAATTCCTGTTAGCTTCACAATTCCGTAGGTGGAAAGCACACATTTGTGTCTTGGCAGGGTTAGGCTTCAGGTGGTTTTCTTTGTAGTAGCTGGAAAGATCTTTCAAGGCATTAGTAAGTTGGTTTTCGACTGTTTCAAAGTCTTCTGCTTGTGTTGTTAGGTCAAGGTCATCAGCATACATAAAGCTCTTTGTGAGTGGTGGTTGTGGCTGATTGTTAAATAAAGATGTTAAACAAGGTCAGTGTAAGAACGCTGCCTTGGGGTAAACCATTCTTTTGCCTCCTCCATCTACTTTTCCTGCCTTGAAACTCCACATAGAAGCTTGTTTATATACTGTATATACTCGAGTATTTAGGATTGAAAAAAACCCTCCTCGGCTTATACTCGAGTGAGGGTCCTGGTGGGCTTTTATTCAGGTTGGCTTATACTCAAGTATATATGGTATATTTATTTTTTTCTATTATTATTGGTATTGTTACATTTATTATTTTACTCTATTAATTATTATTACATTTATTATATTACATTATTATTATTATTATTATTATTACATTTATTGTTTCATTCTATTATTAAAAGGATACATAAGCACATTTACATTGAAAAAGATGAAAATAATGATTTAATCAGAGTTGAACAGTCATATCTTAAATTACAGTTTGATGTAAAGATTCAGAAACATTTAAACTACCGATGCTTCAATGTAATTTTATTGGTATATCGGCTTATACGGGAGTCAATGTTTTCCCAGTTTTTTTGTGGTAAAATTGGGTGCCTCGGCTTATATTCGGGTTGGCTTATACTCGAGTATATATGGTATATATATTTTATTAGATTTTCTACATATATTGGTCATTATAAACACACTGAGAGTAATACAAAAGTCAAACAATAAAATAAAATTAAAAAGAAAAAGGGAAACGGGAAAAGGTAAAAGAAGGGGAAAATAAGAGAGGACACACATATAAAAAAAGAAAATAAAAAAGCTTCAATTATTTTGTATTCTTCCAATCCACATCCTTGCCATCCATAATAAAGAAAAGACATATTTCCATTAGTACATTATTTTAATTATTGTCCAGCTTCTCTATATTATTTTACTCTGACGCGCGTAGTAGGTTTTCATATCTATGCTTATATTATTAAAGTTTTCTTCTGTTTTTTAATATAGTCCAAAAAAGGTTGCCAGTTTCTACTTTTCTTCCATAATCCTTGTTGCTTTGTTAGTAAATACGTTAGTCTATCCATGTTCCTGATTTCCATCACTTTAATCAGTCAGTGGTCTATATCGGGAATTTCTTTTTATCTCCAATTTTCGCATATGTAATTTTTACCACCGAGGCCAAATAATTGAATAACAACTCATCATTAAATTCTAATTTCATGTCAGTTATTCCCAGTAGGAAATGCTCTGGATTCATCTGGAATTTGATATTTAAAATTTTCTGGGTTATTTCGTGAGTTTCCTTCCAATTTTTTTCCCCTTTTCACATATCCACCACATGTGGAAAAAGGACCCCTCCTGCTTTTTACATTACCAGCATGTATTCTGCATATTTTTGTAATATTTTCCTAATTTTTGTTGGGTTATATACCATCTGTGGATCATTTTATGCCAATTCTCCCTCAAATCATATGAATACATTTGTCTCATTTTACAATTCCAGACATTTTCCCATTGGTCCATCCTTATTACTTGAGAAGTTGTGATTTTCTAGAAGGGTCTGTACAGTGTTTGTAAAATCATAGTCCCAGGTAATAAATATGGTATACTTTATGAAGTGTTTTCCTATGTTGCACCGTGTTATACGGGAACGTAAGTTGAAGTACGCTAAGGACAAAAGAGGAAAAAATCAAATTGGCATGGTTGAAGGATACTATATATACTTGTGTATAAGTCGACTTTGTGTATTAAGTCAAATGAAGCTTTTTGGGGCCAAATTTCTAAATGATGGATAAATCAAGGGATAAATAACCCATGGATAAATCAAGGGTTATTTCATGGAAAGGTGAGTAGAGGGGTTGATGCATTATGTTTTCCCAAGAAGGACTAAGCTCTTAATAATAATTAATGTATTATATATACATATAATATTGATAATAATATAATACTATTAATTATATATTATATATTACATGTAATATTACTATTAATATTACAGTATAGTGGTATAGTACAGTATAGTAATATATAATGATTATATTGTGCTATGCTAATAATACAATACATTGTATGTAAATATTATTTGTAAGCCGCTCTGTGTCCCCTTCGGAATGAGAAGGGCGGGATATAAATGTAGTAAGTAAGTAAATAAATAAATAAGCCCTTGCCTTTGCTACTCTACTCAGAGAATTGGATGATTACTTTTTGATAAAAAGTTAAGGTGCAGTACTTACATTAACTCATGGATAAGTCAATCCAGGGGTGGGGTTTTTTGTTTTTTTTGGGCAATTTTGGACTAAAATTTCTCGAGTTATACAGGAGTATATAGGGTATGTCAGTCTTAGAAACTAGGGTCATCCAGTGAGTTTGAAGAGAGAAACAAAAGGAAACACTCCTTCATAGTTAAACTATAGAACTTGCTGCTACAAGATGTTGCAGTGGCTGCCAAATTGTGTAGCTTTGAAAGGGGTTAAGATGGGAAATAATGCTATCCATAGCTACCAGTCATTATGCTTATATATTGCCTCCAGTGTCAGAGGCAGTAGCCATTCAGTGCCTGTTAATAGGAAGCATGAGCAGAAGGATACTATTGTGTTCATGACCTACTTGTAGGTTTCTCATAGGCATTTAGGTGCCCACTGTGAGAACACAATGCTTCACAGTTCTTACATTCTTCTCATCACAGTATAGTTTAAAGGCAGCATATTTTAAAGACAATTGAGAAAGTTGGGGGTTTCTGTGCTAACCAGTATTCCAATTTTGGTGACAATATATGGGACGTGAATATTATTTAAAAAATAATTATAAATGAGACTAAGATCTTTCTCTCATAAAATGATAGTTCTTAGCAAATCTGGTATTCTGCTCCAACCTCAAAATTGTCTATATAAGCCTTATAGCAGAGATAGCCAATGAGAGTTGCACTTCTTTGTTGCATTTCCACATTGTAAGCTGAGGAAGACATTATGATTCCTTTCACATATCTCGTGCAAAATAACTGTGAGTATTTGAAATCAACAAGCAAATTGGCAATTCTAAATAAACAAGTTAATTGGCCTCCATTAACTGTTATTACTAAGGAAAAGAGGGTTTCGATTTCAATTCTAGCTGTGATAGACAAGGATTTTGCAGTATACTTGGATCTCTCACATTTTATAGGGCAAAACCGAATGGATAGCCTCAACTTAATTAAACCCATCGAATCAACGGCTAAATGCTAAGTCAACATTTACATAAGTCATATTGATCACTGTTTGTTTGTTTGTTTTTTCTAGTTGGAACTAGCAATTGGATTTAGCCCATAGTTCTTTATAGGCACATGTTACTATAAGGGGTCAATCATTTCTAGTTGTAGTATAGATTACTGGCCAGGTGCGAAGTTCTTTATTATCTTTTGTTCAGGCATAGAATTTCCTTTCATATCTTGAAGATTTGGCACCTGCAGGGAACTAGTGGGTGCTAAACTCTGTTAATGTGTGAAAGCTAGTTTTTACAAGGAATATTAGCAGATATGAAACCGAGTACTGGCTTAGTTCTAAGTCTTCATATTCAGGACTCAGTCTTGTGACCTCAGACCAAAAAAGAGTCACCACCATACTAGTCCTAGATAAAGAAAAATTGCAAAACTTTTTTTAAAGTATCATTTCTCTCTATATATAATTGATAACGTTCCACAGATATGTTAGGACAGGATATATCAATCACTGAGATCTTGCTGCTTAATTCTGGACTGTATGAACAGAAGTGTTCTCAGTAAGGTTTAGGTAAAGGAAAAGGTTTTCCCCTGACATTAAGTCTAGTCGTGTCCCACTCAGAGAGTTGGTGCTCTTCTCCCATTTCTAAGCTGAGGAGCCGGCATTTTCCGTAGACACGTCCAAGGTCATGTGGCCAGCATAACTTCATGGAGTGTTGTTACCTTCCCACTGGAGCGGTACCTTTTGATCTACTCACATTTGCATGTTTTCGAACTGCTAGGTTGGAAGAAGCTGGGGCTAACAGCAGGAGCTCACCTCGCTCCCCGGATTCGAACCACCATCCTTTCAGTCAGCAAGTTCAGCAGCTCAGCATTTTAACCCACTGTGCTATTGGGGGCTCCACAGTAAGGCGGCTGAAAATATGCAATATGATTTATAATTACTCTATAAACCTGAGTTTCATCTTGTGCCTTCTTCATAACTAACCCTGTTAAAATTTTCAAGTCCTAAACTTGTATTTGCATGTGTATCTTTATGTTAGCCCTCCTGCCTTTGATTTTGTGTTGATTCATTTGTAGCATTTAATTCTCCCTCTAGAAGTAGTATCAAATGCTTCCCTTGAAAGGGAGATTACCTCTTGGAGTGAGGAGCAGTGCCAGACTTGTAAGGCAGAGTTCAAGAGGTCATTCCCAGGTGACAGCACAAATCCATAAATCACATTATAGCATCTGTCTTTAAAATGCTTTAAATCTACCTAATTAGTAACCATAACAAGCTACACCCTTTTGGAATGATCGTGTTGTGAAGAGGCCCATACTGATAGGCAGTTGTTAAAATCACAGAAGAAATGCACAATCCCATTTTAATGAAGTCGTTTCTTTCTAGCGAAAGCCTACTTGAATCTCATCAGTCTTCCAGTGTCAAGAGTTTTAAGCTTGAAAACCACCATATTAATCTTTTAGCAACTTGATGACCACCAGTTAATTATCTTTCAGGGCAACAGCAGACATGTTGATTCCGGATCTGCAGGTCACACATGACGTTTTCATCAGTTGTCCCAAGAAGCTCTGGTCACATATTTGTAAAGCAGAATCAGGTTTTATTTTTAAAAAATGAATTTGTATTTTACGCAGCATAAATATAATGTTTAAAATATTAATTTTGAAATCAAAGTTCAATTTTATTTTATTTTATATATCATTTGTAATTATAGGATAAATAGAATAAACTGAATGGAAATAGACAAATATTTTTTATTAAATTAAACACCTTTTGATAATTTCTGAGATGTGTTTATAGACAGTTTGCTCAACAAACATATTTAATTTTTACATAAAAACTGCTCAAGTTGATACAGCAACTATAAAACTTTATGTTGATGTATCAAGGTCATCTCATATTTTGTTTACTACTTTTGTCATATTGTAGTTGGGGCTAACCCAAGTCATAGTAAACTGCTCAAGCTTACTATGTGACTATAGAAAGATGAAAAGACAAAATTATTGAGCACTTGTTGTTAACTTGGAATCAACCTCAGTTTATACGAGCAACCCTATGAATGAGAGACCACCAAGTCACCCTATCCTCAACACCCTATCCTTCATCCTGCGGGACGCTCAGGTCTTACAAACTCAGGACTATTGCTACTCTGATTGAGTCTATACATCTGGAGCGTGGTCTTCCTCTGTTCTTTCTGGCTTCTATTTTACCAAACATTATCATCTTTTTTAGTGAGTCATCTCTTCTCATGATATGGCCAAAACAGTCTCAGTTTGGTCATCTTGGCTTTTAGGGAGAGTTCAGGACGGAGTTGTTCTAGGACCTATTATTGGTATTTTTAGCTATCCACTGTATCCACAGACCTCTTCTCCAGCACCACATTTCAAATGAGTTGATTTTCTTCCCATTACTTTCTTCGCTTTCCAGTTTTTACTACCATACAGAGAATACAGTCCCTTCGGGTGAGAAGGGCGGCATATAAATGATGGAAATAAAATAAATAAATAAATAAATACAATGTCATGTGGCCATCCTACTTTAAAGCTATGTAAATAATCTTTGGCTCACAATTAGGTTAGGTGTGATTCCTGAATAGCAGCAGAGCAAAAAAACATGCAAACAAAAAAAATATCCTGCTGATATTTGCAGGAAGGGTAGTGTGTTGCAATAAAGAGGAGAAATGCATAAAAAGCAAACAACTTATATTATACTAGCTGTGCCCGGCCACGCATTGCTGTGGCGAAGTATGGTGGTATGGGAAATAAAGTATTGAGGAATTGGTGGTAGTTAAGGTAAAGGGTAAAGGTTTTACCTTACATTAAGTCCATTATAAATGGGTTATATAGCCTTGAGTCTACACTGCCATATAATCCAGTTAAAATCTGAAAATCTGTATTTTATAGGCAGTGTGGAAGAGGCCTAAGTGAGGCCTAATTCTGCCTGTCCCCTGGGCTGAATGGGTTGCTAGACCAAGTGGACGGAGCTTAGCCTTCTAACTGGCAGCAATTGGATAAAAACAATTATTGCTCTCCCTCTAATTAGGACTTTATTTTTCTTTTCTTTTTGTTGTATGAACCTAGAGGCATGGATGAGGGGTTGTGCTGCCAAGTTTAGTGTTTCTGGGATGTGTAGTTTTGTTGTTTTGTCCTAGGCCGAAATTTCATTACCCTTTTATATATATAGACTAGCTATGCCCGGCCACGCGTTGCTGTGGAGAAGTCTGGTGGTATGGGAAATAAAGTATTGAGGAATTGGTGGTAGTTAAGGTCAAGGGTAAAGCTTTTCCCCTGACATTAAGTCCAGTCGTGTCTGACTCTGGGGGTTGGTGCTCATGTGCATTTCTAAGCCGAAGAGCTGGCGTTGTCCGTAGACTCCTCCATGGTCATGTGGCATGACTGCATGGAGCGCCGTTACCTTCCCGCTGGAGCAGTACCTATTCATCTACTCTCATTTGCATGTTTTTGACCTTTAGGGTTGGCAGAAGCTGGGACTAATAGTGGGGGCTCTCTCCACTCCTCCAATTCAAACCTGTGACCTTTCAGTCCAGAAGTTCAGCATCTCCGCGCTTTAACACGCTGCGCCATCATTAAATGATTAGCATTTAATGGCCTTGCAGCTTTAAAGCCCGGCTGCTTCCTCCCTGAATGAATTTTTTGTTCGGAGGTGTTAGCTGACCCTGATTGTTTCCTGTCTGGAATTCCCTTGTTTTTAGAGTGGTGTTGTTTGTGATATTTTATGTGCTTCTACTGTCTGTGGCCCTCAGAAAACAGAGGATTTGCCAGACTTTGGTGATGGGAATACTTTCTTGGGAGGTGTTAGCTGGCCCTGATTGTTTTCTTTGTGGAATTCGCAATTTCCCTGCTTTCAGAGTGTTGCTCTTTATTTACTGTCCTGGTTTTTGAGATTATATTGTTCTGTATTATTCTACCACAGTAATTATTTCATATTAGAGTAGAATCTCAGTTATCCAACACTCGCTTATCCAATGTTCTGGATTACCCAACACAGTCTGCCTTTTAGTAGTCAATGTTTTTGTAGTCAGTGTTTTAAATTCATTGTGATATTTTGGTGGTAAATTTGTAATTTTACTACATAGTAATTACTACATAGCATTACCGTGCATGGAACTACTTTTTCTGTCAAATTTGTTGTATAACATGATGTTTTGGTGCATAATTTGTATAATGATGACCTAATTTGATGTTTAATCTGCTTTTCCTGAATCCCTTCTTATCCAACATATTCACTTTTCCAACGTTCTGCCAGCCTGTTTATGTTGGATAAGTGAGAGTGTACTGTATATTTATAATCTTATATTATCTGCTCAGAACTGGATTATATGAGGCCCCTTCTACACAGCTGGATAAAATGCACACTGAAGTGGATATGGCAGTGTGGAGTCAAAATAATCCAGTTCAAACCAGATAATATAAGATTCTAAATGGGTTATATAGCTGTGTGGAAGGGCCTTGAGTCTACACTACCATATAATCCAGTTAAAATCTGATAATCTGTGGAAGAGGCCTAAGTGAGGCCTAACTGTGCCTGTCCCCTGGGCTGCTGAGTTAAGTTGCTAGGAAACCAAGTGGGCGGAGCTTAACCTTCAAACTGGCAGCAATTGGATAAAAATTATTATTCCTCTCCCTGTAATTAGGACTTTATTTTTCTTTTCTTTTTGTTGTATCAACCTGGAGCCATGGGTGATGGGTTGTGTTGTCAAATTTCAAGGTTGGGGGGCCTGTAGTTTTGTTGTTTTGTCCGCTGCCCTGATGCCATCACTCTTTTATATATATAGATATTAGAACATACTAATATATATAGAGATATATAGATACAAGTTGGAACCAGGGTGAGGATAATTATGACCAGGTAGGTACTAATAATCCATAAAACTGCCCATGTGCAAAATGATTGGCAGCTTTAAAGACACCTGCCCCTACATTCCTCTATGGATTTAAAAGGAAAATTCTTTGAATGTCTGTAATATGACAAAGACGTATCTTTATGAAAGTATAGGTAAAGGTAGGTAAAGGTTTTCCCCTGACATTAAGTCTAGTTGTGTCCGACTCCGGGGGTTGGTGCTCATCTCCATTTCCAAGCTGAAGAGCCGTCGATGTCCTAGATGGCGCCAAGGTCATGTGGCTGGCTTAACTGCATGGGGCGACATTAGCTTCCTCCCAGAGCGGTGCTTATTGATCTGCTTCCATTTGCTTTTTTTTTAACTGCTAGGTTGGCAGAAGCTGGGGCTAACAGCGGGAGATCACCCCGCTCTCCGGATTCGAACCACCGACCTTTTGATCAGCAAGTTCAGCAGTTCAGGGGTTTAACCCGCTATGCCACTGGGGACTCCACAGTAAGGAGTGCCTTATCTTTGGTTGGCTGAAAATATGCAGTATGATTTATAATTACAGTATAAACCACCAGGGACTCCTTTATGAAACTATATGACATTAAAATTACAGAAAATCATGCACTTATAAATTATCCTGGTTTACTGACCACAATCTACCATTTTTAATGTATGTAGAAGAAAGTTCAATGGGAAGAATGAGTTAAACCAGCTCTTCTTATGGCCTCATTTGAATTGACTTTGTTTACTCATTTCTATATATTTATACAAATCAGAGATTAAAAAAGAGTATAAAACATGTAAAAATCATAGTAAAATCTAAAGCAAGAGCCGTTAAATTGGCTGGCAATAGAAACCAAATAGAATATTATCATCAAAATTCTTTAAGAGCAGTGAAGAAAAGGCAATGTTCTCAGTTTCTTTGAAAAAAGAATTATGAAGCCTGATGGATGAAAGAGGAGATGAAAGAGATCAAAAGGTTGTAGAGAAAATAATTATTTGTCATCAGAACTTTGAAAAGTTACTTTTGGCATTATAGTTCTAGTACACCCCAGCCATCACAACCACTGGCCAAGCAGACTTAGGGTTCTGGGAGGTATAATTTCAAAAGGTAACTTTTTCAAACTCTATTGCCACCTAGTTTCTAAGCTGGATGTCTGAAGCAGTTAAAAAACTGTGTTACTTGTGTAGTTTTTCAAATGAATTTTCAGGTTTCAACGAGCGATTTATTAAAGTAGTAGACCTGTTGTTCAGCTCAAATAGTTCAGTAAATGTGGTCCATGTGAAATTGACTGGGAATTGAATTAATCTACTATCATTAAGAAAAGAACTACTTATCAGTGGTAGCTGCCAACCTAACCTCAGATGGTGAGGTACATCCAGAGAAAGACATAAATATTTATAAAGCTGAGGGTGCCTGGCATAAAGCAGAGAAATATTTGGTATTGCTGGTTTGAGAGAATCAACCACACTGGTGCCTAAAAGGGAAAAAAAACTTTCTGAAGAACAATTTGTTAAATCTAGACAAAACTTAAATCCCTTTATTGCTCCTCCAAATTCAAAGGATGAGTTATTCCCAATAGTATTCCATGTGAACTGGCAATAGTGAGTGCTTTTGCTAATTTTAATCTGAACATAGCGTTCAGATTCATCCATCTGTCTTCAGATGCGTATCAGGAAGAGCTAAGCCTTTTTGATATCAACGCAACATCAGTTGGAAGTAAACAGGCTATGATTTCAGTGCTAGACACTGCCTTAAGGCAAAAGAAATTACACTGTCATGTGGAGGATATGTAGCCGCTGCTATTTTGGTGTTTCATTTCTTTGTTGTCACATAGTTGAAACTGATCCAGATGAGGAAGAAGTGGAAACTAACAAAAGATGATTACCTGCATGTGACTGCCTATAGGACTTGAGGGAGGGAAGACCCTTTAACCACTGCAGAAATATTCTAACATTTCATAAACATGGCTTCCTTCTTCTTTTGCATTTTTTGGGGATGCAAGTTTGGAAGAATCAAATCATATTTTGAGAGCTCATTGCAGAAAAGATTTTTCTGATTCATTTATTTGAATGAGTCCTCCAGATAAAATACTGTAATAATATATATGGGAAATACAGTAAAGCTTAGTTTTCAAATATACTTGAAGGAAGAGTTTCTTCAAAGCACAACACCAAAACAATTGCTATGATTCCTTATTTATATGTGCTTGGTGATCAGTCTTGATATAAAATATGTTCTTCCTTGTTTAAGAGGAAACTACAAAAATCAATTGGTAGGTCAGGAAAGTCATGAGCTCATGGCAAATCCATGCCACAAACTATTCAAATGTTATGAGTACTCTAACATATGTAAGAAATATTGTATTATCAGAGCTGATATTAACAAGGACATGGATGTTAACAAGGATGTAAAAGCATTCTGAGGTTAAATGAAATTTTTTCTTAAAATGTACTCTTTTCTTGCTTTCACGCTGCCAAGAAATAGTATTACAGTTGCTAATAGGGACAGTATTCCAAATGGCAAAGTTAATTGACTTACATACTGGCGTGTGTATTTTTCCCTTTTGTTTGGCTCTTGAATGTTTAAAAGATAACATTGCTGTAACAGATGTTTTTGCTGGCTCATACTGTGGAGGGAAATAAATATCACCATGTATGTTTGTTGTCAATTAGGGAGTTAGGGCCATAATTATTGCATAAGTTTATATGATTATAGGATCACAATAGTGTGCAGGGGAGGCAAGATCATAACCCTTCTAACTCTGGATCTTGTATAATTTGACTGTGTTAGCATTGCTTTAAGGTTGCAAAATGCCCCGTGTCTGCTCATATAGCACAAACATTTGAGCAGAAACATCTACTTCAGGGGTGGACCTCAGTAGAAAACCTAGGGAGAACCACACTCTCCACTGCATACACAGAACTGTACTACAAACAGTCAAATTATACAAGATCCAGAGTTAGAAGGGAATACTGTCCCTATTAGAATACTGTCCCTGATCAGCCATGGAAATCCATTGGGTGACCTTGGGCAAGATATATTCATTCATCCTTAGAGGAAGCAAAAGCAATTTCCCTCCAAACAAGTCTTGCCAAGAAAACTCAGTGTTCTGTGTATGCAGTGGAGAGTGTGGTTCTCCCTAGGTTTTCTACTGAGGTCCACCCCTGAAGTAGATGTTTCTGCTCAAATGTTTGTGCTATATGAGCAGACATGGGGCATTTTGCAACCTTAAAGCAATGCTAACACTGATCAGGGAATCAAACACAAAGGTTTTATTGCATCACTCCACCATCTTTATATATGAGCATACATAATGTCCACTATGTGATGCTAGCAAATAGAAAGTTATATGCGGCCGTTAAAGTGAGTCCACTACCTGGTCATGCCCATGTTAAACTCCACTTTGGAAGCCCTTTAAAGACTGTTAAAAGCACACCACTTCCAGCCATCATCACTAGCATCCCACCTCACCTTGTAGTAGTTCCAGGGAATTGATTATTTTTCCCTTTTAGGGATTCAGACTCAAGTTGGGAAAAAATGATGGCAACTCTGTTTTGGATTATAAGGATAAGCAAAGAAGCAAACACGCTAGTTATTTGTTTGATTACAATTTGTTGATGTCATAGCGCCAGGGTAATAGCTGTGCCCAGCTAGTTAGTCTATTTTAAAGTGTTGTGATGCCACATAGGCATCAACAAAGTTGCTATGATGGTATTCCAGTTGTTGTTTTCCTGTGTATTTATAGTCTTTTATACGTTGATGGAAGAATTTTAGCATGCTTTAATGTTATGCCATTGAAGTCCTGTGAAATGTTATGGAAGTGTACCCAGATTTTGCTCGTCAGAGGTTACAGGCAGATGGTTTTTCCTTTGGCCAATTATATATTTATTTTCACTTGGCCTAAATAATAAGGGTGGAGTCATCTAAAATAAGGCTGCGTGTAATCAGTGATTGCCCAGGGAATTTAGTGACCAGCAAGTTGCAGAGTTTTGAAGCAGCATATTATTTGAAGTTGTTCCTAAGTAGATGTTTGTCAACTTCTGTTAAATCCTTAACATTAATTCTTAAATTCAAACAATACTTGATATATTATGCTAACTGGGAAATGCATATAAATTGTAATGCATTCTGCTTTTGCAATTAAGGAAGAAAGCATTACTCAGCTGTTGCCATATTTTAGTGTTTTTATTAACTGTATGAGCTGGGTACCTCTGGTTTTAATTTGCTTTGATTATTATACTTGAAATTAATTGTGTATGATTGTGTTTTAATCTTTGTATTATGTATTTTAATATATGTATTTCATGCTATTGAGTTTTATCTGAGTGTTTTAGCTGTGTTGTACTCCACTTCAACACAGCTGTGAGGAGAAGCAGGTAACAAATAGAATTTGTTGTTGCTGCTGCTTTACGAGTGCACCCAGATAGCACTGTTATTGGAAGGCTTACATAAATAAGATTTGTAAGTTAGTATATAGAATTAAACATTGTTAAGAACAGTGTTTTGGTTAGTAGACACATAAGTGTCATATACAGTATTATCAGCAGGCCTGTAGCGAGGGGGGGGGGTTTAGGGGTTCAAACCCCCCCTGAAATTTTTCAAGTTATAAAAAAAATCTCGTTTACTCATGAATTTTAACTGGTTAACCAAATCCCCATGCTAAGTCTATGAGATGCAAAACATTAAGAGTCCCTCCAGGCACTATCTCAAGCAGATATTGACAGGTTTGTAGCGGGGAGGGGTATGTGCTAGGGGTTCAAACCCCCCCCCCCCCAAATTTTCAAAACCCCTCCCGAAAAATTTTTCTGGCTACGGCCCTGATTATCAGTGTATATAGAATAGGAGGGGGAGAAATAATTTTCAATACATTCAGCCCTTCACATTTGCAGGCTTAACCTTTGTAGATTTGATTATTTGTGTCCAGTGGCACTGACCCAAAGTACTGCATTCTAGATTAGCATTGCTGTTTGTGGCATATGTAGGTGGCTTCTGAGACAGATAAGAATTACAAAGTGAAGAGGAAATACAAATGTTAAGGGCTAATTGTTTTTAAAATGTCCTTAAATTTTTAAAAATTATGTATGGCCTACATCCAGTATCACAGTGGTCCACCACTATGTCAGAGCTTCCTTCCCTTTCCCTCCCCAGGCAAAACCCTCAGATCCACTAAAAGGGAAAAATGCCTTCAGCAGGTTTCCTTGGCCTCCAATGAAGGCTGCATTGGAAAACTGAGAAAACACTTATCCCAATTCCACCTCTCTCAACCCCAAAATATTGTGTATGATATAAACAAGGACGGATATAGAATCTTATAGAGTTATCATGTAATCTTGAAGCTTCCAGTTCAGTTTTACCCTCTACACCAGGGGTCCTCAAACTTTTAAAGCAGAGGTCAAGTTCATGGTCCGTCAGACCCTTGGGTAAATTCCTATGCACACTGCATGTATCTTATTTATAGTGCAAAAACAACAACAACAACAAACCCATGAAAGAAGAATGCAAAATTTGAAACAAAGAACAATTTTAAGCAACATAACTTACCAGTATTTCAATGGGAAGTGTGGCCCTGCTTTTGACTGATGATATATTCAAGTTAATTGGGATTGTTGTTGTGTGCCTTCAAGTTGTTTCACACTTAGGTCAAGCCCAAGTGTAAAGGTCAGGGCAGGGATGGGTAAATGATCTTGGAGGGTCACATCCGGCTTTAGTTTGGGGACCCCTGCTCTACACAGTTGTAATGTGTCTCACATTAACAGTGTTCACTTTATATATGATTACTCTTGGAATTTCCAACCTTCTTTGATGTTCACTGCATTTAATTGAAGTTGGTTTGTTATGTCGTTTGACATGAAAACCTGTGCATTCTGTTGTAATTCATGTCATTTTTTTCATTGTGTATAAATTATTTTCTTCTTCGTGGTGTCTGGTGAAATAAGCACATGTGGTAGTAATTGCGCCCAGCAGTGTTCTCGGAACCTTAAAACAACTGTTTGCAGTACTTTGGCTACAGCCCCACCCATCTTCCCCAGAAGGCATATATGCAGGAGGTGGGGATGTTCAGTTCCTTTTTTTCTGCTGCCTTAGAGCAGCTCTTTGGAACTTCATTGACCTGGACTGTGTTTTGACGATTCTTACAAGTACTTTGGCTTCAAATTGGATTTTTCGCTACTCTGGATTTCTGACCCTGGACTGTCTGACTTCCAGGTATGTCTACCCCCGGGTTTAAAAAGTGTGTTTCTTGTGGCTCTAAAATACCAGATTCTGATGGGACACAATCAGTGTCTTTTGTACCTGGGAGAGGCTCATGTTGCAAAAATTTGCTCTGCTTGTTTGGCTTTAACACCACAAGCAAGGAAGAATAGAGAGATGATGTTAAAAGCCATTCTTTATGAGCGGGCTTTGTTTCCCCCGCCCTCCCCAGCTGGCTCCCAATCGCCACAGAAATGTAAGGGGCAGCAGCGTCCACTTACCCCTTCCAAGGAGGCCTTTCTCCTTCCAAAGATGGCCAAGTCTAGCCCTCCAGCTACTCCCATGCCTTCAAAGGCTCTGGGAGAAGGAGGAGAGGCTCAGAAGAAGAAGCGTTCTGCTTCAGAAACGCGCAGCTCGGCCATGCTTCCATGGCGCTCCACTCCCTGCGCGCAGGACATGTCCCCGGTGCACGCTGCGTTGCTGACATTGGCTACGCCTCTGACACCAGTGCAGGCCACGCCTCCTGTGAAGTCTACGCTGCACGGTGCAGGGTCCTAACGCTGTCTGGTTTGCAGTTTCTGCAGCCTTTGGAGAACTTTGGAGGCAGCGCAGCTTCAAGCAGCGTATCTCTGCTGCAGGCCCCGGCCACGGGTGCAGCCCTGCTCCCCTTGGCAGAGACAGCCCATCCACCAGAGGTGGACGCCCAGAACCAGCCCCCACCTTCCGCTTGTGCTGTAGAGACAACTGGGGTGCGAGGAGCTGCAGCTCAGCCCATGGCGAGCCCTTTCTTCTCTCAAGAGGCTGTTGCAGAATGTAGCACGTCTGCTTCTGCAGCCCCTGTCTACTCTGTGCTCACTCCCAGGGATGGGAGAATTGTAATATCTCCCGACATACTATCTGGGTCTTCAAGGTACCTCAGCCCTATGCCTCAGAGTGCACTAGCTTTCCCATCGCCTCCACGCAGACAAAGGTATGGTGCTGCTATAGTGCAGCCCAATACTTCAATACCAGACAGATTACATTCAAAGATCACCAGGCGGTCATGCCTATTTTTTGGGGCCTATATTGGTTCAGGACCAGCAGCCACCATAGTTGCCATTGGTACCTATGCAACAGCAACAGTCAACTCAGGCTCAAGTTCAGCCTACTGTTGATCCTGTGCCTTCATTGGCAGCTGAAAACCCCCAGTCTCAGTCAGGCTCAGAATCTGATACCTCTCACCATTCTGAAGCAGAAGATGAGGTTGATTTGGCACTGGACCAACCAGTACCCTCAGAGATGGCTGGGTTTGTTGCCCTAATGTCAAGGCTAAATAGAGCCCTGAATCTCCCTGTTCCAAAAACTGAAAAGACAGTTGATTTGTCATTTATTTCTGTCAGATGAGCAGCAGCCGTCAGCTCAGACAGCCTTAGCTCTCCCAGCAGTTCCTTATTTACTGCAATTGGCCACCACTCCTGATATTGCTCTGACTTTGGTTGGAGCAATAACACGAAAATGTAATGCTCTATATAAAGTGGACCTCACAACAGCTCCCTGGGTTTCGAAACCTCCAAAACCCAATTTGGTTATGGTCAACATGATGCGAAACAAATGTTCAGCTAGAACGTATCTCACACCAACTGATAAGGAGGGAAAGAAACTAGAAGCTGTCGGTAAAAGAGTCCACCTTGGAGCAGGCATATTCACACATATGGCTCACTATGGTGCCTACATGGCAGTTTATCAAGACTATCTGTGGAAAAAGATAGCCCCACATTTGGAATGTTTGCCACAGGACAAACAAACCTTGGCTAAAATAGTGTAACAGGAAGGGGTGGCGTTAGCAAAAGCCCAAAAAGAGATGGCAAAGCACTCTGCAGAGGCAGCAAGCAGGATGTTCGCAGCAGCGACAGTGATATGCAGACATGCATGGTTGAGAACTTCAACCTTGTCAGAAGAAGGCAAGGTCTTAGCAGAAGACCTTCCAGTCCATGATAAGGGACTATTTAACCCTGAAACGGACATACAGCTCAAGACCGCAGAGGAGGTGCGTCAGGCTGCAAGCAAATATGGATTTCCTACTCAATCAATATCTAGATACCGGGGGAAATCTTATACGTCCACATCTTATAATCGTAAACCATACAAGGAACCAGCAAGACCTTTGCTTCAGGCAGCGGCATCCACATCCACCAGGCAAACCACAGCATCCCAGTCCAGAGGACAGGGTAAGAACAAATCCCAACCAAAGAGGAAGCGATGTTTTTAGCAAGACTGTGGTTCTTTCCCCTACCCTATCCCTCACAAATTGCTCGGGTGAGCACTCTCCTAATTTCCCTACTCCTTCGGATCACAACATAGTACATGCTCTGGCAGCAGATACATTTTTTGTTCAGTTTGGAGATCGTTTGGCGCAGTTTGCTCCTGCATGGAGAGCAATCACCACTGATAAGTGGGTGCTCAGGATTATAAGTTCTGGTTACTCGATTGAGTTCTTCCAGCAGCCGCATACAGGCTGTATAAAAGCTACGCCACTGTCCAAAGTTTTACAAGAGGAAATTCGCACCCTGTTAGAGAAGGGGGCAATTGTTCCAATCCCTTCATCAATGTTTCCACAAGCTATCTTTTCGAGATATTTTTTAGTTCCTTAAAAGGACAGCAGTCAGAGACCAGTGTTGGACCTCAGAGGTGTGAATAACTACATTGATCATAAGAAATTTCGAATGGTGACACTTGCAACCATTCTGCCTCTACTGCCAGATGGAGCATGGTTTGCATCCATAGACCTTAAGGATGCGTACTTCCATGTCGCGATCGCACCTCAGCACCACAGGTATCTTGCTTTTATGGTATCTTGCTTTTTGTTTTAGGGTACTTCCCTTTGGGATATCCACGGGTCTTTACCAAAGTCATGGTCGTGGTAGCGGCGCACCTGAGGCTTCAAGGAATAACCATCTACCCCTATATAGACGACTGGTTGTTGGTGGCACGTTCTAAACAATCACTGTTGCGTGATCTTTGTTTTACTTTATCGTTATTAGAAAACCTTGGTTTAGTTGTGAATCAGAAAAAGGCTCATCTTATCCCTACACAGGATACGATTTATTGGAGCCGACATAGACTCTACCACTGGCAGAGCATATCTCCTGGATGATCGGTTTCGATCTCTTTGCACAGCGCTACTTACCCTCCTGCAAGGTCCATTGCCACAAGCCAGGGATGTTCAGTCAGCCTTGGGACATCTAGCATCCACAACAGTAGTAACACCTTATGCAAGGCTCAGAATGAGACTTCTTCAGATGTGGTTCTTGCGCGTCTTCGACTCACTGACCCAAAGCCAAAACATCTATTCTGGCTCATGTCCGCCAGTCCCTACACTGGTGGTTGTCCTGGGACAATGTGTGTGTGGGTGTTCCATTTCAGCAGCCACAAGCAACAGTGACTCTGACAACGGATGCATCCCTGTATGGATGGGGTGCATATTCCGGCTCTCTTATGGTCAAAGGCAAATTGACACAGCAGGAGTCCCAACATCATATCAATCTCCTCGAGCTCACGGCAGTACAGCGGAGCATCCATGCATTTCAGGACTTGTGCCACGGCAAAATAGTCCAACTATGCACCGACAATACCACGGTAGCATGTTATATCAACAAACAAGGGGGCACAAAATCACTCTCTCTCCTAAGGAGGACCATGGACATATGGCATTGGTGCTTAGCCAACCGCACCCATCTGATAGCTGTGCATGTTCCAGGACAGGACAACAATATCGCAGATACATTGAGCAGGGAACAAGACTCGACTCTCGAGTGGTCCCTTCATCCTACAGAAGTAACTTCTCTTTTCCAGAGGTGGGGCAGTCCCCTGATAGATCTGTTTGCATCACCACACAATGCAAAATACGATCTGTTCTGTGCCAGACAGCAGGAAGACCAGACACGTGGGTGCCTGGGAGATGCCTTCATGTTCCACTGGTCAGGTCCACTTCTGTACGTGTTTTCTCCAAAACCCCTTCTCAACAGAGTAGTATCAAAGTTGTATCACGACAGAGCCAACTGCATACTCCTCACACCGTGGTGGCCCGGGCATCTCCTTCAGATGATGTCGCAAGGGCAGTACCTTCCCCTTCCACTTTGCCTGGACTTGCTTACTGCAGACCAGGGACGCCTACGCCACCCAGACATCACATGTCTCAGACTCACAGCATGGAGGATTCATCCCGACCATTGTCTCAAGCAATGACAGACATATTAGATGCAGCACATAAACCATCAACAGAGCGATCATACCCTTACAAATGGAAAAAGTTTACTGACTTTGTCTGACAACAAGACATAGAACCATTAACGGCTCCAACATCACTAGTGTTGGAATTCCTTGCTTCCCTAGCGGCTCAGGGTTTGCATTTGTCGTCCCTCAAATGTTATTTAGCGGCAATCTCGGCACATTGGAAAGAATCAGGACATCAGTCTTGTTTCCAGGATCCTCTTATACAATGGTTTCTGCACAGATACAGAAACACCTGACCTCCAGTGACACCTCCCATTCCAGCATGGAGCCTGCAATTGGTCCTTTCAGCATTACAGAAACTACCCTTTGAGCCATTGGCCCAGGTTGATCTCTCATATCTTTCTTGGAAAGTAGCTTTTTTGCTGGCTATTACAACAGCTTGAAGAGCAAGCGAGCTTTACGCATTGAGAGTGGACCATCCTTATATGAGATTCCATGCTGACAAGGTCATCGTGCACACGGATATCTCATTCCTTCCTAAAGTGGTCTCTTCATTCCATCTGACTGAGGACATTGTAATACCTTCATTTTTTCAGAACCCCTTCACTCCACTCGAACAATCTCTGTATCTTTTGGATGCTAGGAGGGCACTCGCATATTATGTGGACAGAACAAAGAAGTTCAGAGCTTCACCCAGACTTTTTCTGAAGTACGCTTCTCAATCGAAGGGCCTGCCAGTCTCCTCCCAGAGGCTATTGGGGTGGATTGTGGCCACTATTAAGTTAGCTTATGAGCTAGCTCATCAGCAGCCTCCGTTTGTCATCAAAGGACACTCTACTAGAGCAGTGGTGACTTCCACAGTATACAGCCGTGGCATACCGCTCCACGAGGTGTGTAGAGTAGCCACATGGGCCACACCACTCACCTTTGTGGCCCATTATAAAGTGGATCTGCTCTCCAGGAAGCAAGCAGCATTCGGCAGAGCGGTTTTTGGATCAGCACTGTCATGATGCCCACCGACCATGGTGAGTAGCTTGCTAGTCTACCACTTGTGCTGATTTCACCAGATATCACGAATAAGAAGCGATGGTTGCTTACCTGTAACCAGGTTTCTTTGAGTGGTGATCTGTGAAATTAACTCATCCTCACCCATCCTCCCCACTGATCATCATGACTTTTCTCTCTAGCCACTTTCGGTGGCGGGGAACTGAGGCTACATCCCCACCTCCTGCATATATGCTTTCTGGGGAAGATAGGTGGGGCTGTAGCCAAAGTACTTCAAACAGCTGTTTTAAGGTTCCGAGAGCATTGCTGGGCGCAATTACTACCACATGTGCTAATTTCACAGATCACCACTCGAAGAAGCCTGGTTACAGGTAAGTAACCATCGCTTATGGTCAGGTTTTGCTATCTTTATGTTAAAATTATGGTTTGTGTCTTGATCTTGTAAAATATTTTTATCTCGGGACCAGGAAGACCTTCTATATCATTTAGCTTCAGACTCTTCCTTCATGCCATCACCTTGTCATAAAGTATTTGTTTATGAACTAGAGAGCACATTCATATTACAACACTAAGAAGAGACAGGTTTATTCACACATTTTCTATCTAGAACAGTTCTGCTAGGAATTCTTCCCACACGCTACTGTAACTAGAGTTCCTGCTGTAAGTACTATATATAGTCATGTATAAGTCTAGAATTTTTAATCAAAAATGGATTGACTTAGCCATGAGTCAATGTAATTATTGTACCTTAACACCTAACAAACTAAAGGAAGCACTATTGCCTTCTATTTTCTTGGTGCTCCCTTGAGGGAAACCACCAGCTGCCATTTCTTCACCTAGGCATTTGAAAGCCAGAAGCAGTGCTGCAGCAGAAAGAGTTGGTGATGCTTCTTCCATGTTCTCTTGGTGCAAGCTCTCATGTCCACCACTATCCTTAGAAAAGTTGATTTTTCCTTTTTTGATAAAAGTTTATATTGTATTTTAACTTTTATCAAAAAAGGAACCATTTCTTTCTCTGAGAGGAGAGGCAGAAGATCTTTTTTAATGCCTGGATGGCATTGGTGCTTTCCCCTCTCTGCAACTACAAGTCATATCAAAATCTATAATTTTTATCCAAAAACCTGACCTTGAGGTCAGCCTATACACAGGCATGATGGCAAGTGTCGGTGTTTAACTAACTACTGCCCAAATTAACTTGCATAGACATCATCTTAAGTCAGTAACCTCAGGAGTCACAAATAACAAAGAAAATACATATTGCTAAGATAGGCAAGGATGTCTTGATTCCACTGCATAAGCAATTATTTCTTGTCACTAACAGATTAGTAATTTAGTTTTTAAAATGTGTCTGTAAATTCTGAAAAAGAATCTACACAGTTACTTTACAATAGGAACATATAAGAGCCGGTGCTTAACCAATAGAAAATAACAAAATACATCTTGAATGGTTTCAATACTTTGAACATCTGTTTTCAGGTAAATAGAGAAATATGATAGATGTTTCTTGATCACTCAAAGATAATATTGTGTTAGAAACCCAGGACTCAGGCCCGGCATATAGGATTGTGAACAGATTATCTTCTAAACTTGTACTTACCAGAAATGTTGAACTGCAATCCTCTTCATCCTAAAACAGCATGAACTCCAGGCTTGGGAATAATTTCCTAGGCTATGACATCAGAGGCATGATGTGATGGGTGTGGTCAAAAAATGTGAGCAGTCGGTTGTAACTTGAACCTGTGCCCATGCTGGATCAAGAAAATCAGCCAGAAGTAGCTGGACTATTGTCCAAGATCTCAACATATTCTTTCAAAGTTGCATTTGACAAGCTTGTCTCACCCCAATTAGACTGAAAGAGAGAGAAAGTGAGAACTCCAACAACTGTCATCTTGTCTCCAGTCTTTTTGTTTTCTTTACCTTAAGTGAAGGTAACCCAGAAAATTACATTTAAATTAGTTAAATTTAAATGTGCTAAATTTGCACATGTAGAAAGATAGATATTTGCTTTACCTTGTGGTTGGACTATGGCTGTTCTGGCTTCAGAGGTTAATATGGGACTGAAATGTAACTTATATCAATGATTGACTACCTGAAGAACAGCTATACCTTGTTGGTCATTAAGTTAGTGTAATATTTTAGCAGTCAGTTATACAGTTAATCTGGATGTATCACAAGATCAAGCAGATGTTTGAAACACATTCTTTAGTTCTGTCATACCTGTCTGGCCTTCTCATATCTAAGCACCAACACACAATTATTTTTTTAAAAATTCAAATTGGTAATGATGTGCCATAATTATCAAATGCTGTAATTGTTCAGGATGAGCTATTATAATCTGAACCCGACATCTCTTTTTGTGTTGAGCACTCATTTACTACAATGAAGTTTATTTTCTCCAAAAAATGTCTCAGTTGGAAATTAGATGCGTATTGAATATCAAATTATAGGCCCTATTCGTTGAATATAAACAGGGCAGAGAAAGATCTTCCCCATTGATTAGAACTCAACAGAACTCAAAAAGGTTACTATTTTGGACTATAGATCCTGGTAGGAATGCTGGTTCTGTCAGTTGTCCAATAAGATAACCTTTTTAGCCTCTATATCCACAACATTCCCTCAATCACTTGTGATCACATTGTGTAGCTGAACTTTTGGGTGTAATTAAAAAAAATAACATGAGTTATGCTATTGTTGTAATCATGGAGACATCTATGAAGAAATCTGTACGTTAAAGGGGAATTGGGTGACATGAAACAGCTGAGCACCAAAACCAAGATATTTACTGCATCTGTTAGTAGATCTTACAGCTTGGCTACATGTCAGCACATATTTGTGCTAGTTCAAGCACAGCTACAGTATTATCTGTTTGTCTCCACAGAAAGACAGATTAAATTGTGGAACTACAATGCAGTTCAAAGACATGTATTTTCATGACACATTTTAAAACTTGCATTTGATATCCAAAATTGGATAATTTAATACTATACAGTAGAGTCTTGCTTATCCAACGTAAACGGGCCGGCAGAACGTTAGATAAGCGAATATGTTGGATAATAAGGAGAGACTAAGGAAAAGCCTATTAAACATCAAAATAGGTTATGATTTTACAAATTAAGCACCAAAACATCATGTTATACAATAAATTTGACAGAAAAAGTAGTTCAATATGCAGTAATGCTATGTAGTAATTACTTTATTTATGAATTTAGCACCAAAATATCACGATGTATTGAAAACATTGACTACAAATATGCGTTGGATAATCCAGAACATTGGATAAGCGAGTGTTGGATAAGTGAGACTACTGTATTTCATGTATTTATTTCCCTTCAAGGACCAATAGGTGGTGCATTTGGATCTCTGGGAATGTCTTGATTAATTTCACCTGTTTGGGGAAGACTGTAAGAAATTAATAATTACTATCATTAATATGGTATAACTATGCGAGATACCTCTAGTGGAACTGAAATCTACAAAAACATAATAGAAATAGTTTTTTTCTAATGAGTAGGGCAGACGTTGCAAATTTCAAGATATAATTCTTTGTTTATCACATAGCTATATGCTGATTGTAGACTGGATGGTATTCATAATAGACTTAGCTAAACATAATTAATTCCCCCTTGGCAAATACCATGTTCTGTAGTTGAGCTAAGTGTATTCTGTTTATAGAGCCTCAGGGATTACACCTGAATTTCATTAAGGAAGTTTAAGTAATATACAGATGAATCTGCTTTTCAAAATGACTTCAAGACAAGGTGAGATATGGAGGTTTTCTGGGTGTGTGTGTGTGTGTGTGTGTGTGTGTGTGTGTTTTAATTTAGTGAAGCCACATTCACTGGGGTTTTTTTTCCTTTGATGCTATATTAATTTGCAGTCTGCAGATAGCCAAACAGAAGAAAGGAAAGTAGAAAGAATGTTGAATGCTCTGTCTTTCTAAAAATTAAAAACACTATTTAAAAAAAACATAAAGTTCCAATGAAGAAAAGCAAGCTATATCACTACCAACAAGACTCTCTGCTACCTGCTATATCGCGCCATTCTCTCTCACTGCAATTGCCATTCAAGGAGCTTTTATTGTCTCTCTACTCGTTGAAGTTTTTCTTCTAGGGTAATCTTAAAATTACACCCATTTTAAAGATACCTGCTCAATCCTGGAACATTTTCTTAGTCCTGCTTTCAGACAGGAGTACATTACTTGCCTAATACTCAATATGTTGTTCTAAGTTGTAGCACATTACCTTCAGGCAGACTTTCCAGTTGTTCCATTTGGAAGACATATATGTGAACTTTCCCATCCTCCAATATGTTGCCTTCTTCTGTCTGTGTGAGAAGAAAGGTAAATTGCTCCCAGATTTGAAGTTTCTTTCTTAGGTGGTGTCTGATTTCCATTTTGTACAGTGTTTTGTCTTTCTGGGATTTCCCCCCGATCTATAAGATGGATGTTTGGAGAGCACAAAGCTTTTATCTAGATAGAACGGCATCTCTCAGGAAGTAAAACAATTTTTGTTGAGCTTATCTTGAGAGGTCTCTACATATAGTCTTAAAAATTTTCTTAGTGATTGGTGTACAGTTACTCTTTTCTGTGACTTGATAAGCAACTATTAGTATCAAAGAACATTTAGTCAGAAATATGGTCATCTCTATTCCCTGGGTGGAGCTTTATTACTATTGAGTTGCTAACAATCTTAGTCCTTTATAGGTATAGCTTGGAGTTGTATACAAAAGTGGCAAGCTACCGTATTAGCAGAGCAGTTTGTAATATTCAATTTTCTGGCAAACCTTTGTTTCATGAATGTTTCTGCAGGTTCAAAAAAGTTGTACTTGAGTCCATTTATGCAAAAAGTAGATAAATGCTGGTCAAAGATAAACATTTTTCCCTGATCCCTACTTTTGGAACATGTGCATTTCATGCATATGCGTACTTCACCAGTTGAAATAATATCCCTAAGCATAACACAAGCACAATGAATTATATATTAAATGATGGGATAACATCATGTAAAAATACAACAACACTGGGAGTAATCCAGCATATATATTTTTTTACAAAATCAAAGTTTTATGTAGAAACTGTGGGAAATAGGTCCATGAGGAAATAACAAAAGTGACACTGATTGTAAATAAGTCTGATTTATAATATCTGGACATGAAGTCACATTGGCTCATGAAAGTCTTGAGTAGATCTCGTTTTCAGCAATGCATGCTGAAGGAAGTGTGGCTCAAAAAGCAAACTAGTTTACTTTCTCTTTTTGAAGTATTACCAAGAGGGTGAATGTCAACATAATCAAACATTTTACAGGTGAGTTGAAATAGAATAAACTGGCAGCCACTGGTGAAAATTATCAGGTGCAGTTTTGCAGACAAGAGCCAAAAATGAACAAGAGCTAACTATCAAGGCAGATTAAGTAAGGTATGCCTTCAAGAGCCAAGTCAATAAATTATATCTTCATATCTTCTATTCTCTGAACAGCTCTTTCCTAAATTTGGGCCAAAGGGAGTTCATATGGCAACTTTTACCATGGGCGTCTCCAGCTGTTTTTCTTTAGACAGCAACCAAAGCATAAAACTGAAGTCAAAATATTATTTCAGAATTTGCTTAAGTGTTTCTTTTATATCATCTTTATTGCCTAAAGTTCTGTGTGGTGAAGCAAATGTCATTTCTTGAGGCCAGAGCCTTTTCCCAAGCAAGTATTGATATTCTTTTCCAATCTTCTTAGTAGTGTTCTAATTTGATTCACATTATGTACAGGTCATAGTTGGACAACTTTACCATGGTATTCTGCTCATATCAAATGGCCATCCAGTCCACAGCAGTCAGAAAGATCAGCCCTGTATTTAAGCACTACAGGTGGGAAATTTCCTTAGAAAAAAATTATAGAAATTTTCCCAATGCTATATTTTTCCATGGAATTTTTTCATATGTGCATGTGTGTGTGCTTATACATATAATCACTTTATATGGTCTAAATATTGGCTACAGGATTGCTATTTTTCTAAAGAGATAAGCATTGACAAACCCTAACACTCAGAGGAATAGACTAATAAATGAATGTATTGCTAAGCTTGATTCTAATTCACAAAATCTCTGGTTTTTCAATTACTCAAGTCAAAATGTGATGAATTGCCCAAGTCCACAGACACTATTCTCAATATTATTACTAATATTCCAATTTTAAAAATTGCATACAGGCCTTGTGGTATAATATGACAAATAAGAGGAAAATCTGCTATTTAATATTGGGGGAAGTCTGAAAATAAAATAGCGTAGTAACAATTCTGTAGTAAAAAATTAGGATAATGTGCGCTACATGATAGCATCAGGTGACACCACAATGTTGTATGGAATTTCCTAGACATCATATAAAAACGAATCCATGGTATGAAAATGAATCCACCACAAATAAAAATATCTCACTATATAATATTAATTAAGATAATTGAAAACAATATATGATACAAAACTTTCCCATGTGCAACAACAGGTTAAATGTAATAGAGTACCTCTTCTACTAATTTTTGTTTCCTCATGTACAATTGTCTGGGATTTTTGCATACCTTTATTTCTTTAAAAACAAACATTGTTTTGGAAACATAAGGTTCATCCTTTGAGACAACAGTCATATAGTAGTTTGCTGAAATACTCTGGAACATATTGATTCTAAGGAAATGGCACAAAGAGTGGTGAATTACCTATCTCCCTAATCCTCTTTGATATTGTTTGTATTATTTTTAACCACTCATCATTGGTCCTGTTATTTTTTGGTTTTTAGCACTCCATTCTAGATCTGAAAATGTCCACTGTGTCAGTGCATATCCAGCTGTCATGGGGTGTCATTCACTATATTTGTGTCCACTGGTTGTAATTATTTCTTTCCTTCCTGGAAATTCACCAGGGACTGACAACCTCAGGGTCTGGGCCAGTCCATGGATCACCACATTGAGTAGCACTCAACTAGCATGGACTTTTCACCGCCTACCACTACATCCTTCTGTGCTGCCTGATAATTTCCTGAGAAGCAGAAGGAGAGGAAAATTCTGCACCACTGTTGTGTCCCAGCCTGCACCTGAGCTGCCAGGTGAGCTTGAGGTTGGGACTGTTCAGCCTGTGATTATACCTGCACCTGACCTGTCAGATGAATCTGGGTTGGGGCCTAGGATTCCCATGCAGACAGAGTTGGATGAGGCTGCTGTTCCTGGACAGCCAGAGTTTGTTCCTGAGGATTTTGGGAGCAGGCAGACAATGGCTTCAAGCAGGCAGCTTGAACCACATTTCTTGGGAGAGTCAGGGACGAGTTATCCCTTGGCAGATGGGCATTCCAGTTGTGATAGGAGTAATGAGGTTGACAGAAAGAAACAATATGTCAGCAGAGACAAGAAAGGGAGGTTTTGAGAAGGAGCAGACAGTTACTAATGAGAAAGGGTTTTGAACAAACTTCCCATGGAAAGAGGCCTTGATTCCAGCTTTAAGAAGAACCGTTTCTGAGAGAGATAGTAACTTTGCTCATTGAGAGTTTTGTTCCTGTTTCATGGACTCTTCTTTCATGCCTCATGGAATCTTGTTTCATGTTCCTGTGGACTTTCATGCCAAGTTCCTGTTGCCTTGTATCTTGAGTTTTGTTCCAGTTCTTGTTCTTGCTCTTGGGGAATTTTGGATTATCTAGTCGTTGTTCCTGAAAGTTTTGCAGTTTGGATCCCATGTTCCAGTTAAAGATCCTGTTCTTTGTTCCAGTTTTGATCCTGTTCCTTGGACTAATTTTGATAGCTTGTTGAAGTTTATTCTTGTGTTTGATTTTCATGGATTCAAGATTCTCAAGTATCTTGTACCTAGAGGACTAAAACCTTGTTTCATTGACTTTGAACTTTGATTTGCTATTGCTTACATATATTCTTCAATTTAAAAAAAACTTGCATTGCTTTTAGTCTGGGGCTCCAGCGTGGTTTTGAGGTGTCTCTGCAGTCTAGGGGTGCCACACGCACCTTTGGTTCTTCATGGTCCACAGCAGCAGCAGCACATTTTAGGAATTTGTCTTTGGCTTTTTAGATTTTGTATGGTTTCTCAATCTGCTTTTTTGTCTTCCTCCTACCACCAACCCAGGCTGATTTCTGTTTTCTGATTATCTCTGGCTACCCAGCCTGTCTGGTGCACTGACCCCGGCCTACCCTTAACCACAGTACTTGCCTCTCATTGTTATGTCTCCCACTATATTCTTTAAGAAAAATCTGGAATGTGGGGGTAAAATTCCCAGTAAGGATGGCCATTCGAAGAGCAAGTGGTGCAATCTTGCAAACACTGTCAGACCTTCACCCAGTAAACCCAGAAAAATAGGAAGCGATGCCTCAAGGCACCCTGGTGCCTTTGTTGGCTAAGGATTTGGAGAAGACTCCCAACTCAGAAGATGCTGAGTGTAATCTGCGCAGATACATAACAAACCATTTGTGTGATTTCACATGTGACCACTCAAAGAATCACAGTTATAGATATCCAACCTATCTTTTGAGATAACATTTATTTTGTAGTATATTTTTTCACTCTGGCTGTCAGTCTTTTCCTGTTAATCCACAGCCCACAGCAGTGGTATGCTCTACCGCTTTTGAATTTTTAAAAACTGTAGTAAATATCTTTCTGAAAATCCTGTCAGCTCCTCAGATACTGTTTGCGCCACATCACTGTAAGTATTGGTGAGAGGGGGTTTGCCATGACTGTGGAGATGATGTTAATGTTACTGCTCTATAGACAGATGCTGTTGTCTGATATTTAAGTGATTTCTTTCTGTGTGCTGTTGCATTTACCACTGCAGCCTTTTAGCTCCACGTGCTAATTCACACATAGTTGCTTTTATGTGGAGTGACACATTATGCAACCACTCCTAACTCTGAAACACTTTTAAACACCTTTTGCATTTTTATTAACAGTTGTTGAGAAGTAGACATTGTACTATTTCAAGAAATTGCATTTGTCAGTGTATTTTAATAATAAAATAAGAGAATTGTTATTAGTGGCTAGAATTTTTAGAAAACACAAACTTCAATAAAGCCAAGAAACAGATCTCTTTCACCAGCTGTTTAACCTATGAATACTGAGAAAGTGTGTGTGCTCTTCAACCCTATGTCTTTTTCAACCCATTATTTCTTCTCTCCTCTTTGTGAGGAATGTTTTGCCTAACCATGTTAGTTACACATTGTTGGTACAGGAACATTATGTATGAAGGCATGGCAGACTTGAGGTTGGTGGACGAAGTGGTAAAGGGAGCTTAGTTTTGGAATGTAAATACATGTAGAACTCGTCTCCTTTTGTTTAGTATCCTTTTAAATAAAGACAAAAAAAGTGAATGAATGAATAGCAGCATGGTGAAATACCTAAATGTTTGAGTTAAAATTTTTGGATGTTTGAAATCCTATTTGGATCTTTTTCCCAGATCACAGTGCATTCATATTCACTCAGCAGGAAACTTCATGGAGATACACATTTGAGCAGAAGGACTTTGGCGGTGCCCTTTTCTTAACTTGTGTCTTTTCTTCTGTTGAAGAAAGTAATGGCTTAAGTCTGGATGAAGAACAATCTTTTTTTTCTTTATTCTTCTTTTTGGTACATTCCTTATAAGATTTTACTTATGGTTCAAAGACTTTTACCGTCATCTATATCAGCAGTTTGTTTAGATTTTAGGCTCTCTCTCTCTCTCGCTCTCTCTAATAAATATATTACTGCAGTCAAGAAGAAATGCCAAATTAGAGACCTAATGGCATATTACTCAAAGAAAAACAAAAGGTGACTTGGTTTCCCCCCCCCCCAAAGGAGTTCTGAACTCTTCTGAACTCCTTTTGAACAGCTTTAATTTAGCAGGATTTAGGGGTGGGGGTGGGGTGGAGAGAGAAATCTCTGGCGATGTTGCTAAATGTAATTAATCTAGGCATTTTTGCATGAATAGACTTTTTTTTGCAGATTTTACACATTCCAGGGCTCATAAAAACTGGAAAAGTAACACAACACATTTATAACCTTAAAATACAATTGACTTAAGTTCTATATTGGCTTTTAGAGGCAGACACCTTCTTTTGTTCCTGTAGATGGAAGACATTAGCCTTTACAAGTGAGTGGGTACTGAATCTAAAGTATATGCAAGTGTCTGTTCCACTCATTTGCTTAGCTGTGCATTTTAATTTGCCTCTGTCTAGTTTCATTTACAGGGGGGGGGGGTGAGTAGATTTCCTTTCATTATATGCTTTAATTCTATGGAATAGAAAATCACATAGATGAGGAGAGAGAACCTTGTTGGGTGGGATGAGTGTCTGCCACTGATACAGAAGTGAAGGGGTGGAGGGTTGGCTCAGAACCTGATTGATACTAATAATATGTGAGGCAGGTGATAAACTGCATTTTGCATTCATCCTGTTTTCAGGTTCATGCATTACACTATTTTGCCATATCTTTCAGTGGAACTTCTACAGTATCTATCTCTTGGGAGATGGAAGCATGTTGTCTGGCTGGGCATGCTGTTTATCATAATTTGTCCCAACTTAATTTTAATGTCCACATCTGCTTTATTGTTTTCTTTATTTCTGGTGAGGGATATAATAATGAAATTATGCATGAATGGCATTTTACTGTTGAATTATTGAAGGTCTGTAGCATGAACTAATTTGGAAGCAAAGTCTGAAAGATTTCTTAGACTCAAAATATAAGGATAATTTTTAAAGCAAAAAGAGTGGTGAGAAACTGAAGGTCTGCTGTAAGTTTTGTATTTTCATGTGTCTATATTAAGTCAGAATGTAATCTCAAGATTCTGGCACTTGGCAGAAATGAAGTGGCCATATAAAAAGAAAGTTGTTATCTTAAAATTGGTGCAGTGAAAAAGTAGCTAGAAAACAAAATCGATTATTTACAGAATTTTTGAAGTGCATGTGTATTGTATCTAAAGAAGACATTCTATCAAGAGAAGAGAACCCTTGGGTTAAGTGCTTAAAAGCTGATTTCAGTGAAGGGGGGGAATCTAACTCCTGATTTTTGTTGCGTGCACAGTTGTCGATGAACTGATCTTATGTTGCTTGGCCATCATCACTGTAATATGAGAGTGACAACATCAGTGGATCATCACTTCTCTAAGACTGAGTGTTCATGATGCAATGTCTCCATGGATTGCATTGAATTAATAAGTAGGATAGAGTGCACTCAACTTGGATGACTTGATACAATTTTCAGCTTTTGGCTTTATGGGACAGGAGTCTGGTATTGCCTAGAAAAGATTGCTCAAGACAGCCTGATGCCCTCAGGGAAACATTAGAGTGCTGCCCCCTTAGATGACTTTAACTCGAGAGAAAAGTGAATTACCAACACAAACTTTTATTTTTCCTGTTCTTTGAAACCTTCGCTAAATATTATATTTCGTGTGATCTCAAAAATACCTGCACTATAATGATTATTGGAGAAATCCTGCACTTTCAAAATGGAAATAGCTATTCCTATTGCTACTAATTTTGGATTGGGTTTTCACCTCTACAGCCCACATTACATGTTATAGCAGTCATTTGGTGTCCTCTGGTATCTTGTTCCAGGGCTCTTCCATGGATACCAAAATCTGTGGATGCTACGTAAAATGGAAAAATCAATATCTGCATTTTGTTTTTGTTTTTTCCAAGACTTGGATGGCTGAATCTGTTGATGTGGAGGGCTGACTATATTCCCAAGGCTTGTGGGACCCTTGAACATTATGCATGATGAGAGATGATCGGCGGCATTGCACTGGAAAACTGAGAGTGTTTGAGTCAAATCAAAAAACGTGACTTTTGACTTGCACAAGACATTTCTGGATCAGTGTCATTGCTGTTGTGCATAAGGTAGACTAGGCTAGAGTTCCAACAAACTGAACCTAGGGCTGAAAGAAGGCTAGAGTAATATTTGCACCTGGAAATATAAAGTCTGTCACCGCTTCCATGTTTTCTCCCTCTATTTGCCAGTTATCAATCATTCTGGTTGCCATAATCTTGGAGGTTTTTTTGTGTTTAACTGCAGCCCTGCTTTTGCACTTTCTTTTTTCACCTTGGTTATAAGGCTCCTTAGGTCCTCCTCACTTTCAGCCATCAAAATGGTATCATCTGCATATCTAAGGTTATTAATGTTTTTTCCACCAATTTTAACTCCAGCCTTGGAGTCATCAAGCCCTGCACATCGCATGATGTGTTCTGCATGCAAGTTGAATAGGTAGGTGAGAGTATACAGTCCTGCCGTAATCCTTTCCCAATCTTGAACCAGTTTGTTGTTCCGTGGTCTGTTCTTACTGTTGCTACTTGGTCACTATATAGATTCCTCAGGAGACAGACAAGGTGACTTGGTATCCCCATACCACCAAGAACATGCCACAATTTATTATGATCCACACAGTCAAAGGCTTTAGAATAGGCAATAAAACAGAAATAGATGTTTTTCTGAAACTCCCCACCTTCCTCCATTAACCAGCGGACATTTGAAATTTGGTCTCTCGTTCCTCTGCCTTTTCTAAACCTTACTGGCATGTGAAGTAAGTGCCACTGTATGAAAGTTTGAGCATTCTTTAGCATTTCTCTTTTTTTAGCATGGGGATATAAATTGATTTTTTTCAATCAGATGGTCATTCTTGTGTTTTCCATATTTGCTCGCATATGGCATGCATTACCTTGACAGCATTCTTTTTCAAGATTTTCAACAGTTCAGCTGGGATCCCGTCGTCTCCTGCTGCCTTATTATTAGCAGTGCTTCTTAAGGCCCATTCAACCTCACTCCTCAGGATGTCTGGTTCTAATTCACTCACCACAATATCAAAGCTATCCTCGATATTATTCTTTTTCCTATACAGATCTTCTGTATAATCTCACCACCGTCTCTTGGTCTCTTCAGCTTCTGTTAGGTCCCTACTATCTTTGTTTTTGTTCATGCCCATTTTTGCCTGAAATTGATCTATGTTTCTAATTTTCTGGAAGAGGTCTCTTGTCCTTCCTATTCTGTTGTTTTCTTTTATATTCCTTTTGGTACTTTCGCCCAATTCGTTTTGCTCCATGGTGGGCTCATGTGATCTGAAGAGCTTCCCTATCTTTTTGTAGGAAGCAGAGACCTTTCTGCACATATATATAGGGTGACTTAAGGTGCATCTACACTGTAGAATTAATTCAGTTTCTCACCACTTTAATTGCCATGGTCCAATGCTATAGAATCCCGGGAATTGTCATTTTGCAAGATCTCTAGCCTTCTCTGCCAAAAAGTGCTTGTGCCTCACCAAACTACAAATCCAATGATTAAATAGCATTGAACCATGGCAGTCAAAGTGGTGTCAAACTGCACTAATTCTACAGTGCAAAGCCAAGCTTACTTTAGAGCTACTGGAATGAAATGATGGGTGAACAAATTGATTTTAGCATTACTGTATAGAAAACTTCCAGGTGTTTCATTTGGGGTTCATGAAATGGACATTAGAAAGCAAGTGGTGGTACTGACATTTTAATCAATGTTCCTATTTTATACAAGCTGTTTTATGTAAAGGGTTATTAAGAGATCCCAGCTCATACTGATGTGTGGTAGGATGAGCCTTTTACAACTTTCTTCTAAATGAAGCCCGAGACAGTGAGGAAAACTTGTGGTGCTTTCCAGAAATTTTATTTACTCTTGGAACATCAAATCTCTTTTAGGGAAATTGCTGTCTCTATGGGATTGCTGTAATTTGCAACAACAATAGTTTTATGGCTTGTTAAAATTTTAACAGTGTTTTCCTCAGTTATGTGTCTGTCAACTGAGGTCTACAGCACACATCTGTCAAGATTAAGCTCTGGTTGCCCAAATCCTATTGCATTAGCAATAAATACGTTGGCCTGCTACCAAATCAATAAATAAACTATTGGTACCTCTATATTTTAATATATGTTTGGACGTTTTTCCTAACAAAAATATTGGCATTTTTAATTGCAAATTTTCACCTGACAGTATGGCATCTTGGTCATATTTGTTGTTGCTACGCAAAATCCAGTAGTAGAGTTTGATCATGCAACTTTCCTTGCTGTGATGTCTTACTTGGTTTTCTCTCTCCTGCTTATTTCCTGGTTTGCTGCTCAATGTTCCATTGGCTCTTGTTTTGGGGGTGGAGCTTGGGACTCCCCTGTAGGTTTGGGTGAGATGGTTCAGACCTGCAGCCTGAGAGCTAATCTCTAGAGCAGGGGTCCCCAAACTAAGGCCTGGGGGCCGGATGCAGCCCTCCAAGGTCATTTACCTGGCCCCTGCCCTCAGTTTTAGACTTAGGCTCGCCCAAAGTCGGAAATGACTTGAAGGCACACAACAACAACAATCCTACTTAACTTGACTATCTCATTGGACAGAAGCAGGCCCACACTTCCCATTGAAATCCTGATAGGTTTATGTTGGTTAAAATTGTTTTTTTATTTTTAAATATTGTATTGTTCTTTCATTTACTAATATTGTGCTATGGTAATAATATAATATATTGTGTATACATATAATATTAATAATAATATTATAATGTAATACAATATAATACTAATAATAATACCATATGATAATATTTATTATACATTATATATTAAATTTAATATTACTAATAATATTACAGTATAGTGCAATATAGTAATATATAATGCTAATATTGTGCTATGCCAATAATATAATATATTGTATGTACATACAACTTGTAAGCCGCTCTGACTCCCCTTCGGGGTGAGAGAGGGTGGGGTATAAATGTAGTAAATAAATAAAGAAATAATTGTGGTTGGGGGTTTTTTTTTTTTTGCACTACAAATAAGACATGTGCAGTGTGCATAGGAATTTGTTCGTATTTTTTTTCCAAATGATAATTCGGCCTCTCAACAGTCTGAGGGACCATGGACCGGCCCCCCACTTCAAAAGTTTGAGGACCCCTGCTCTAGAGGCTTTCCCCCCTCCTTTTCATTCCAGAGCAAAACCTCTTAGAGATTGGTCTTAGAATTGTTTGGGTTCTTTGGCCTGGCAAATCAGGCAACCTATATCACGTACTTACCACATAGATCATAGCTTTATGTACTTACCTTATAGCATACCTTACAGCTAGTACCTACCTATAGCATAGATAGTATAGATAATAGCTAGTACTTACCATATAGATATAATAGATAGTTCACCTCACAGCTGGTACTTACCTCACCTCATAGCCTAGTACCTAACTTACATTATAGTTTCCTCATAGCTTGTGTGCTTACCTCACATAATCTTTATAGCCTTCATTCTCAATCAATATAGTTTTGTTTCTTTATAATTTCAGTGATTTTACCTCATATTATTTCTAATACAGTAAAAGGTTTATTTTCTGTGTAATTAAACTCAATCTACAAACTTTGTTTTCTATTATATGTTATTCTGAATCATTATTCAAGAATCCTGCCTAAAATTAACATTTCCTGTGTTTCAATAAACATATTTTTGGTTATCTGTAACCAGCTTCAAGTGTTTACTTTAAAGGTTTGAGGTATAATAAGTAATAATAAAGGGTAAACCGATCACTGCTTGGGTAGCTAGACGCATAGCCTTCCTTTTCCCCCAGCGTGCTGTCACACTTGCTTTCCAGGTTTTCTGGAAAACAGTGTTATCTCTGGAATACTTTGCGATGTGACATGGTAGTCCTATTCAGGGGGGAGTGGAAATACACCAGCAAATGGTTCATGACTCCTCTTGAGGAGAGTTTTCCTATGCTTTTTAATTTAGGAGTTTTCCTGTGGTGCTGGATGTATCTTTGATGAGCAGAGTTTGGAATATGACATCTAAATTTAAAACAATTGATGACATATCTGAAGCACATTGCATACCTTTATGGCATCCTGATATATTCAGCCTGAAAGTTGAATGTATGTTCTGCTAATTAAAAAGAACTGTGCTCTCCAGGATAAAAGATGCATTTTATCATTTACCCTCTCCTCCTTTAGTACACAGTTCTAGTACATTTTTTCTTCCTTTCTAATTCTTTTAGTAGTTTGCATTATGGGGAATGAACACAAAGTATATGCGCACATTTTCATATAATCCAGTAACCTTTTCAGCTTTGTTTTCATAAAGGCTACAGGTGCAGTGGAAGATCAGAAGGTAAATTACTCAAACTAGTTCCATATGTTTCCATTTTGTCACATTTTTAAAAAGTCCTGTATATATTAGCTTTAAGAAACCCAGTGTGATGTAGTGCAAAGACTCTGGAGACCAGGGTTTTCTCAGCAAGATTTCTTCAGAGAGGCGTTGCCTTTGCCTTTTTCTGAGTCTGAAAGAATGTGTTTTCTGAGTCTGAAAGAATGTGACTTGCACAAAATCATCCAGTGGGTTTTGTGGCCAAGAGGGGATTTGAATTCTCATCTCCAGAGACATAGTCCGAACCACCACAGTACACTAGCTAGCATACTAAAGCAAAAATATAATGGCACTACTTATGAAAAAGAGTTGTGGAATAGTTGTCCTGAAATATTTGTTTATTTGCATTGTTATTGTGGTCTTACACTTGCATTCGTATGTGCGTCTTCCTTGTGTTGGCATATGTTCTGATCATTTCTAGGATTACTAAATCTTATGATTTGTGGCCTTGTATCATTTTCATTTCCACATAGAAGTCATTCCATTTAAGAATTTTGTAACATTTTAAGACCACTGCCAGTGAGTCAGGGTTAGCAAAGCATGCCAGTGGTTATAGTTGGTGTTGATCAGCCATTAAATTAGTGGGCAAAAACACAATAAATTAATGCTGCAGCAAGGATTCACCATGAAGAGATAGTGTTTTCAGTGCTGTAATGGATATATAGTATTAGGGACAAGGAGAAGAAAGTGCCTTGATCAGCAGAAAAAACAGCTGTCTGATGGCAGCTGCAAACAGACAGCATCGTTGACTTTCTTGAATCATTGACAAAACGTGTTGTAAATAAAGATGTCACTCTCCCAGTTGGTTTGTGAAGAAGTTGGAAAGGTCACTGTCCAGTGGATACTTTAAAAATATTGCCCATCTTCTGTTGCTTTCATAGATATTAAATCTGATAACTATATTGTATTTTGACACTCAATTTTGAAAATTAAATCATAGAGGAAATTACTTGATTTATACCAGTTAAAAAGATTCATTACTATAAATTTGGTATAGTTTCAATATTTTATACTTATGAATTCCATTATGGGAGAAAAATTATCTATAGCTTTGAGTTCTGTGTTCTGCGCTAATAAGTAACCTAGTTTATTATCCCATATGGGATACAGAAGTGATAATTCCTGAATTGCTTCTATACTTTTGAAACATGCAGTCTTCTTTTTAATCCATCAATCTCTCTTGCATCTCACCTTAAAAATGCTCCAAAATAATTGGGACTTCATAGTTAATGAACTTAATTCAGTCTGTTTTTAACAGTAAGCCTTTAGTCCTGGCAAAAGGGCAGTTGTCTAAGGCTGGGCCTACACTGCCCTATATCCCATGATCTGAGCCCAGATTATCTGAATATCTCAGATTATTTGGCAGTGTAGAGTCATATAATGCAGATCAGATCCTGGGATATAGGGCAGTGTAGATCAGCTGAAGAGTAATACATTTGTAGCCTGTCCTTCAAAGACTTTATTTGTTGTGAAATATTTGTCTCCACAACGATCTTTAAAATATTTGTTGAAAAGAATCTTCTGTTCGGATATTGCATCACCATGATCCAAAATTTCAAAATTATTGTCCCATGCTGTGTCCTTTGGATTTTATCCATTGCCTTCCAAACATTAGGACCAAATAGAGGAAAGGTTAGGTCACTAGAGTGGCATTCTAACATTACCACCGTGGGTCAGTTCATCTTAGCTTTATATGAAGATTCATGTCATGGGCAAAATACAAACGTCAACATGTTCTGTGGAGGCATGGCGACCCTTTGGATTATTGTGGTTGAGTATTTCACCACATTTGGGTCTTGTTCCCATAGGAAAAACAGGAGAATCTAGGATATTGCTAAAACCAACCAAAATGACCTTGATGTTATGCATATTGACACTGTTGTTTTGGGCTGGCTTGCTCTTTAGTCTTAGTAAAGCTGAATTCAGATTCTAAAGCTATTACTTAAAATCACCTAGCAGAAAGTAAACTGCTTTGGAAGTACTCACTTTAGGCATTTTTGATACATGGCATGCATGTTGTGTGGAGTACGTGATTGTATCATAGTTCACAGAAGCCTTGATGTTTAGAGACTGAAATGCACAAAATTATATTTTGTGTTAGGTATACTCCCCATGCAGAGTGGTAGATGTAGGTCCTATAAATAAAAAAATAAACAAATTGAAAGATTAAAATAATAAATGTTAAGCATATTCATCATTAACTGAAAGAAACCTTTAGACTTTCTATTGACCACCATGATCTCCATCATCTGGTGATGTACTTTTGAAGAGAAAAATCAGTTTGTGTGCTGTCTATGTCTACTCAAAATATCATCCTTAAAATAAAGTTTTCAAATTCCCAACTTGATTTGACCTTTTTCTAAATGGAATCAAAATCTCATGGCTCAGTTAATGTAATGAATATGTTGGCCTTCATTTCTACTTGGTCTCTCAGTTTTATGATTAACTAAATGCTGGGCTTGTTACTTAAATTCTTTGGACTGATTGGAAAGTCCCTTTAGGCTTCTTTGTTGGCTGCTTATTTTTGGACTTTGGACTGGAGTTCTTAGCTCAATTGTTATCTGCTTAAACTATGATGACTATTGGCCTATCAAAACATAATGAATGGCTGAAGTTGTTCATCATTATTAAATATCTGTGATTTATATTTCATTATCAGTTTGTGATTTATGATATCAGCCAAACACTCATACAGTCTAAAATTACATTCAAATTTGTACAAATGCTTATGTCAATGTAAGACCATGTCTTAGTAGAACCATTGATCCAAGTAGTCCTATTTTATCGACTCCAGCCAGCAGGGCTTCTTCGAAGCCCGAAGTGGGGCTCTTTCCATGCCCTTGGTCCCTGAGATATCTTTAACTGGAGAAATCAGCAGTTAAACTTGGACCGCAATGATGATGATGATGATGATGATTATTATTATTATTATTTATTTATCACCCGCCTCTCCTTTTGACTCGAGGCATGGCACAGCATAGTTAAATACATCTATAAAATCACATTTTAAAACATTAAAATGCAACCATAAAATCATATATTAAAACATAAACATATTAAAATACCTGGGCAAAAGTTAAAACACAATAAACATTGAATGTGATTTAAAAGGCATAGTTACTGACTGGGTAGGCCTGCCCGAAGAGATAGCTCTTAAGTTGTGTTTTAAACTCCGACAACTCATTTAATTGTTGAAGCTCTTCTGGCAGGTCTTTCTCCAGTCTTGGGGCTGCCAATGAAAATGTCTTCTGGGTGATGGTTGCCAGTCGGGTTCTGGCTGGTTGGAGTAGCATAGCTGCCCTCCTCCAGAGGACCTCAGTGTCCAGGGCAGATTGTACAGGAGAAGACAATCCTGTTGGTAAGCTGGACCCAAACCATGTAGGGTTTGAATCCTGTGCATCCTCAGAGGCCATATTCAAGGAAAGTCCCTTGTAGATGCTAGAAATAGATCGAAATTTGTTTGTAGATATTGATAACCTCAAGCTGAGTACAAGAAGAATTCCAAAATAGGCAATGTAATAGTGTGAAATTAATTTTAAGAGCAAACATCCTTGGAAAATGAATAAATCATTGAATAATAAATGGCTAATTGGCATTTGTACTCATAGTGGAAGAACTTAACAACACAAGAGGCTTTAAGCCTTCCAGCCTGTCAAGAAAATATATATCAAGGTGTTCAAGGTGTACAACCCATATGGTAGACCCTAAATTTTCAAATACTTTCGGGGGGAAAGCAAGTTTAAAAAACAAATGTTGAGCACTGTAAATTTAATAGCCTTGAATTTATAGTCCATGTGAAATTTTATTATATTGTAATTGTAATGGGATGATTAAAACAGTAAAGAAATGTACAATTGACTCTTATTTTCCTTTTAATAATAAAAACTACCCAGATAGTTTTGATTATGAATTTTAAACTTCCACTCTATGTCTAACTTTTGTTTTGTGTATTTTAATATGCATTTTATGGAAATACGTTTTAATATGTGACTCTATGAAGTGTTTTTAAATTATTATGTGTTTTGATTGTGTGTTTGTAACCCATAATCAAAATACTAAATACGATCCCTGACTAAATACGATCCCTGGGGAAGGCAATGGCAAACCACCCCAGTATTCTTGCCATGAAAACTAAGTGGATCAGTACAACCAGAGAAATGTCGGTATACCATCAGAAGATAGGACTCCCAGGTCGGAAGATGGTCAAAATGCTACTGGGGAGGAGCAAAGAACTAGTCCAAGTAGCCCCAGATGTGATGACGCAGTTAGCTCAAAGCCGAAAAGAAGGCTAACGGCCGACGGTGCTGGAGATGAAGGACGAATTTGATGTTCTAGAGATCAACACACTATAGGAACCTGGAATGTAAGATCTATGAGTCAGGGCAAACTGGACGTGGTTATTGGTGAGATGTCAATAATAATAATAATAACTTTAAGATTAAAGATAGACATTCTGGAAGTCAGTGAACTGAAATGGACTGGAATGGGCCACTTCACAAAAGATGACCACCAAATCTACTACTGCGGACAAGAGGAACACCAATGAAATGGAGTAGCCTTCATAGTTAATAATAAAGTTGCGAAAGCAGTGATTGGATACAACCCAAAAAATGATAGAATGATCTCAATTCGAGTTCAAGGCAAGCCGTTTAACATCACAGTGATCCAAATATACGCCCCAACCACAGCTGCTGAAGAAGCAGAATTAGATCAGTTCTATGAGGATCTGCAGCACTTAGTAGATAACACACCAAAAAGAGACATTATTCTCATTACAGGAGATTGGAATTCTAAGGTGGGCAGTCAAACGACAACCGGGATCACAGGCAAGCATGGTCTGGGACAACAAAATGAAGCAGGACGTAGGCTGATAGAATTTTGCCAGGAAAACTCTCTGTGCATAATAAACACTCTCTTCCAACAACCTAAAAGATGGCTTTACAAATGGACTTCACCAGATGGTCAACACTGAAATCAGATTGACTACATCCTTTGCAGCCAAAGGTGGTGGACATCCATCCAGTCGGTGAAAACAAGACCTAGAGCTGACTGTAGTTCAGACCACGAACTTCTTATTGCAAAATTTAGAATCAGACTAAAGAGAATGGGGAAAATACACAGACCAATTAGATATGATCTCACAAATATTCCTAATGAATATGCAGTGGAAGTGAAGAATAGATTTCAGGGACTAGACTTGATAAATAGAGTCCCAGAAGAACTATGGACAGAAGTTCACAACATTGTTCAGGAGGCAGCAACAAAGTACATCCCAAAGAAAAAGAAAACCAAGAAGACAAAATGGTTGTCTGCTGAGACACTGGAAGTTGCCCAAGAAAGAAGGAAGGCGAAAGGAAACAGCGATAGGGGGAGATATGCCCAACTAAATGCACAATTCCAGAGGTTAGCCAGGAGAGACAAGGAACTATTTTTAAACAAGCAATGCATGGAAGTGGAAGAAGACAACAGAATAGGAAGGACAAGAGACCTCTTCCAGAAACTCAGAAACATTGGGAAAGGAGTACAGCAGGGCTGTATACTATCGCCCTACCTATTCAACTTGTATGCAGAACACATCATTCGACGTGTGGGGCTTGACGAATCCAAGGCTGGAGATAAAAATTCTGGAAGAAACAGTAACAACCTTAGGTATGCAGATGATACCACTCTGATGGCTGAAAGTGAGGAATTGCTGAGGAGCCTTATCACCAAGGTGAAAGAAGAAAGTGCAAAAGCCAGGCTGCAGTTAAACATCAAGAAAACCAAGATCATGGCAACCGGACCGTTTGACAACTGGCAAATAGAGGGAGAAAACGTGGAGGCAGTGACAGACTTCATATTTCTAGGCGTGAAGATCACTGCAGATGCAGACTGCAGCCAGGAAATCAGAAGATGTTTACTTCTTGGGAGGAGAGCAATGGCCAACCTTGACAAAATAGTGAAGAGCAGAGACATCACACTGGCAACGAAGGTCCGCATAGTCAAAGCAATGGTATTCCCCATAGTAACCTATGGATGCGAGAGCTGGACCATAAGGAAGGCTGAGCGAAGGAAGATAGACGCTTTTGAACTCTGGTGCTGGAGGAAAATCCTGAGAGTGCCTTGGACCGCAAGAAGATCCAGCCAGTCCATCCTCCAGGAAATAATGCCCGGCTGCTCACTGGAGGGAAGGATATTAGAGGCAAAGCTGAAGTATTTTGGCCACATCATGAGGAGACAGGAAAGCTTGGAAAAGATCACAATGCTGGGGAAAATGGAAGGAAAAAGGAAGAGAGGCCGACGAAGGGCAAGATGAATGGACGGTATTCTTGAAGTGACTGGCTCGTCCTTGAAGGAACCGGGGGCAGTGATGGCCGACAGGGAGCTCTGGCGTGGACTGGTCCGTGAGGTCATGAAGAGTCAGAGACGACTGAACGAGTGAGACGACGACGACGTTTAACCCGCCGTGAGCTGTGAGGAGGGTAAGAAATAAAATAATAATAATAATAATAATAATAATAATTATTATTATTATTATTATTATTATTATTATTATTATTATGGGCCTCTGCAGTGGTATTTTGGGTGCAGTCCAATGTCATTTGCTTCAACGGTGAGATTTTTTTTTTCTGTCTGTATATATGTCCTTCCTTTCTTTGGCCAGGAAAAAAACTGCTTAGAAGTGTCTGCCTGATCTTCTGACTGTATTAGTCTGTGGCCCCTTCCACACAGCTGAATAAAATCCCACATTATCTGCTTTGAACTGGGATATATGGCAGTGTGGACTCAGATATTCCAGTTTAAAGCAGATATTGTGGGTTATTCTGCCCTGAGATTCTGGGCTATATAATTGTGTGGAAGGGCACTGAGTGTATATATACAGTATGTGTGTTGGAGAAAGAAAGAATACCTCTGTTCTGTTCTCATGGGTACCACCCTTTAATAGGACATCTAGAAAACCCAGTGTCACTTTTCAGATAGTGCTGTTAATTTCTTGGTTCTTTTCTTTTCTTTTCTTTCTTTCCCCACAGGATAATCCACAGCTTCAGAAAAACATGAGTCAAATGCATTATAAATTTCCCTAAGAGAATTAACATCTTTCCCAGCTGTTTGGATAGTCTGCCTAAAACCTAACCAGATATCTCATCTCTCAGTATTGTTTGGAGTCTTATCCTTTCATTTGCTCAGTGTTCATGATGGATCAGGCCAAGAACTTATATTTTTTAAAATTTCTTTGAAATTCTTAACTCGTACCATAAATATAAAATGATTAATTTCAAATGATTGCACTGCTTGCAGCTATTTGCGTCCATTAAGTGCAAAAAAAAAGTCAACAAACCCTTTTTAAACTTCCCCAAGCCAAATTTGATTGTTATTTATGGAATAAAACGTCTCTGAAAGATTATTGCAAATAGATTTAAACTTGTTTTGATCAGTTTCAGATAGCTGTACCAAACAATGTAACAGATCCTTTAAAAAAATCTCTGAGATAGTTTCTATTTTAATCTAGTCTTGGCAAACTAGGAGGTTCTAATTTATAAAGAAGAATGCGTTTGCATTCCAATTAATACTTTGTTCTATTTTATCTGGCATGTGCAAGTACACCTAGGTGAAACAGCTCTAAGCATTGGCAAGCTGTCTTGCATGCATTCTGAAGGTTGGAATTGGGCCTCAATATGATTTGATAAAAATAAACTTTGTCTCCCTAGTTTCGCTCCCCAGAAACATTTCCTATCACTTTTATTAAGCCTTCATTGACTTTGGAGGGACAAGCCTCTGCTTCCAGCCTGTTTGGAGATGACCATCTATTGTATTTGGACAGGCAAAAATAAGCGCACCATGGCCTTTTCAGACATAATAGAGGAAGTTTCAGTTTTGTCTATTAGGAAAATATGTTGTGAACTTTATTAATGTTCCAATTCTAATTCTAATTCACACTATGGATTGGACTACTGTCCACAAAAGCCTGTGCCAAATAAAACTTGTTTTGTATTCAAGCGATTATAAGCCTTTTTGTTGTTTCATATATGAAATAGCAGTGAACGTAAATTTGCCATCAAACATGTGCTCACCAGGGAGCCATAGACAATACTTGCTCCTTAACAAACATATGATACTTATTTACTGATTTTTCTTTTACATTGGCACATCTTTTAAGACACTGAAATCATGGATGCTTTGGCTACTGGGTGGTATAGAAGTATGGTTAATAAATAACAAATAATCTTGAATGTATGCCACAAAACCTTATATGCAGAGAAGCTTAGACCTCTAACTTTTGAAGAGTTCTAGAAAGTTCATCACAGTTAAGAAGTTTGGGTTGCTTATTCTGCACTAGTGCGTATGCTTTTCTCTGCCTTTGTCAGAACCCTCTTTTCTAATTCTACAAAATGAACTCTAGTCCTACAGTGTATCAGTTCCAATGGGACCAAAAACAAACAAAACAGAAAATAACATAAAAGAAAACCATGCATGCAGGGGAATGAGTTTTTAGAATGAAAGAGCAATCAATCCAAGTGGTATACTATTGAGTACTTACAAATGCATGAGCTAGTAAGCCGCCCTGAGTTGGGTGAGAAGGGCGGGGTATAAATATTGTAATAAATAAATAAATAGTAGACATATGCAATTATAACCATTTTGTATTTATATATACAATATTGTGGTATTATCACCATAATCACAAATGCCCATTTGCAAATCTAGCCTTAACAGACAGCAGCCTCACTAAACAATGGAATAATGTTTTATTGGTAATCAGAATGCAGCAGGGTGACGTTTGCAGACCCCAACCAGTGATTTGTAGCTTGACAACCGGAAGCAGGACCCTAGCTGCAACTCCACATCTCACTGTTGATCACTAGTGATAGGGGCTGAAAATACCATCCTGCTACTTCCCAGTCACCATCAGAACAGACCCTTGTCATTTGGTGCAGCTCCTGGTTGTTATAGAGACCCAGAGATTATATGCAGTTGTGTATTTGTAACTAAGTGATGTAGGATTTTGGCCTAAGTTTGTTTGTTTATTTATTTATTTATTTATTACAATATTTATATCCCTCCCTTCTCACCCAATAGGGGACTCAGGACGGCTTACAATAAAACACATATATAAAATTGTACAATATATTGTGAATCACAGGGTTGTTGTATGTCTTTCGGGCTGTGTGGCCATGTTCCAGAAGCATTCTCTCCTGACGTTTCGCCCACATCTATGGCAGGCATCCTCAGAGGTTGTGAGGTATGGATCCATACCTCACAACCTCTGAGGATGCCTGCCATAGATGTGGGCGAAACGTCAGGAGAGAATGCTTCTGGAACATGGCCACACAGCCCGAAAGACATACAACAACCCTGTGATTCTGGCCATGAAAGCCTTCGACAACATATTGTGAATCAATTAAAAATTATTAAATTACATCAGACATTCATAAAAACACTTATAAAATTTATCATATATTTATCATAGAGTTTTGAGAGTTCAAACAGACTGCAAGGGGCATGTAACCCAACCTCATGTCATGCAAAAATATGCAGTTAAAGGACTCTGCTTATCCTCTTAAAAGCATCCAGAGAAGGAGAGTCTATCATCTTTCTGAGGAAGTCTATTCCACTGCTTTTACAGTCAAGAGGTTTGTCCTAATATTTATGTGGGATCTTGTTATCTGTAATTTCAATCCTCTGGTTCATGTTCTAATTTCTAGAGTGGTAAGAATAAGGTCATCCCATTTTCTATAGGGCATTGCCTCAGATATTTCTTCTTTTTGATCCTAAACTTACACAGTCCCTAGCCATTGGAATCTTTCATGAAGGAACACATTTCCTCCTATCTTCTTTTCTGGCATGGCAGCATCTTCTGCTCACATCTGTTCCACCTGGTACATTCATTAAAGAATTCATAAGAATTATGCAGCAGCTGAAAATGTCAAGAGAAAGAAATATTCCAGTATCATAGAGTGCTAGGGTCCCTGCCATTTCAAGAAGCTTTTTTTGACAGGAATTTGGAACTGGTTTTATGTGACCTATTCTACCACTGCTTTTTCACAGGAATATAACTAATTTTGTTTGTTAATTATTTTCTAATTCACAGTAATCGTAATTTTTGGATAATCTCATGGTTTAGGTATATCATTGCCATGTTATTATATGGGTTCACACACATCCTACCTAGTCTGCTTTTTTAAACCTGTGAACTGTATGTCAACCTTTCTTTCCAAGATACTCAGACAAAACCAAACGAAATTGTGGAGTCAACAGTTTTCCTAGAGAAAATAATAGCATGGTAACATAATTCTTATGAGTATGGTGTTACATGATCCTAGCAGCTCATCCATAAAACATAAGTTGTCTTATTGGGCCCCAGTTTCAGCTTCCAAATATCATGGTACATTACAGTGGTCAAGTCTAGAAGCTAGCACAGCAGAATTCAATGATGAATGGTGGCTTCATATGTCATGGATAAGCTTATGTTCTTATTAATTGCCATTAAGTTAACTTCTACTTGTGGCAACTCTAGGAATGAGAGATTTCCAAAATACAGTGTCATCAACAGCCCTACTCAGGTCCTGCTGTGTCTTTCTTGACTGAGTTAATCAACTTGTTCTCTTTTCCTGCTTTCCATTTTAACTAGCATTATCATATTTTCTAAGGCCCATGAGGTCATCATAATCATGATATATCCATATCATAAGTTCCTGAACTCATATTATATCCAAAGTATAGCCTCAGTTTAGTTATTCTGTCTTCCAGAGAGAGCTCAGGCTTGCCCTGCTCTAGGACCTATTTATTAGTTATTTTGTTTTATATTACCAATCCTTATAACTCTCTTCCACATTGTGAGTGAGTTAATTCTCTTCTTGTCCTGCATGTAAATTCAATGTAAAATTGAATATGCATAAGTTGCATACAGCCAAAAAGAGTTGTCACAGTGCATGCCTCAATGCCTGCCCTGCCCTGCCCCACCAATATCACTGTTTGCGACCCTCTTCCAGTTTTCTCTCAATTGTGTATAAAATAATAATAATTCAATATTTACATAACACCATCTATTATTATATTAATAATTAACTTTTGTCTCATCTTCTCATCAGAACTGATGTTCCAGAGACAGTAAACCTTGATGTTACATATCTTGTGTACTCAATTTAAATTGTTCTATTGCTGTTGTAGGTCTGTTAACTTGGATTGTATTTACAGCTCAAGAGCGTTGGACTTGAAGCTCTGGGACCACTTTGTCATCATATTGTTTATCAACTCACAATCTCTAATGCTGGTATTTCCAAGTAACTCCTTTATCTCTTACAGGAAAGGGGAGGAGGTTTAAAGGTCTGTTCATTTCAGGGCATAAATAAGAATGCTTTGCAGCTGCTTTGCCCCTCCCAGATAGGGAATTTCCTCTTTAATGTAGGGTAAAAGATTTTTTTTTCCTTCTTTTGTACAGGTGTTCAAATCTTTGCCTGAAGATCTGGCTCCCTTACTGAGTACATTATGTATTATTACCACTCCAGGTTTGCCAACCTGACTTGTTTGAGATTGCTGAGACATTAACCCTTTCTTTTACTAATGCCTTAATAGTTTTTTAGATATGCTGACTCCACAAGAGGAAAGCAAAAACAATGTACTCTCTTTCAATATCTTCCAGTTGCTCAACTAATACGTTTCCTCATTTTTTCCCTTTTCCCAACATGTGGGACAGGCTGAGAAACATACATTACTTTAAAAAAACATATTATATCACATATAACAGCTACACCTAAGTTCAGGTTTAATATTTCCATAGTGTATTATTTATACCAATAAGCTATTTGAGAATAGTTCTAAACTGTCTTGCTCTGTCATTCTCACAGGAAGAAATTAATAACTACCTTCCTAGAAAACCACTCTTTTTCAGTTCCTCAGCCACTGTATACAGAATGAGAAAGGCAATAGGAAGGGGGACACTGACTTTCTTTTAATGATTCTCCTTCAGAGGAATAAGAGTGTGGGTATATTTCCCCATGAGTTATATAATCATTATCCCAACAGTTGGAACTGTACCATTCCCCCTCAGGAGTTCTCCTTGCTTAACACAAGCATGCCAGGTAGTGTGAGTAGTTCCCTCATGTTTCATCAGGTAAGAAATTTCATAGAGTGAGCCTAGCTACAAAAGGGCTAGTTCAAGCTTTAGTGCTGTGTACAAACTATTGTGTGGCATGCCAGTGCTGAGTGTCCTAAAACTATCTGCTGCTACATTTTGAGACGGTGTCCGTGAGACAAAAAAGGTTAAGAATACCTGATTCAAAGCATTTATGCAAACAGATACCTGAAAAGTTTAGGCTGGGAGCCAGGAATTATCCAGTTCAGATCATATCTCTGTCATTAACTCATCAATAACCTTAGGCTAGCCGCTGTCTCTCAGCCTTAGGCTGTCTCTCCCTCACACTCCACCATCCCTTTGCAAAATGGGGATTCCAATACTGACGTGCTTTCCAAGCTGTTTGTAAGCATTGCTGAGATAATGCACTTGAAGTGCTTTAAAAAAGCACTCTATAAATGCTAAATATTTTACTAAGTTGTTTCTGTTACCACTAATATAGAGGTGTTTTGAAATATAAATCAATGCATTCCGAACAGAGCTGCATTTTTAAAAGTTTCCCTGTTTTGTACTGCGTCTTAAGGGCCGTCATCTCCCTTGCCTCTCCTTAGTGGTTAACTTCTTGTATTAATTTTTAAATTCCTCGGATCAGTCTGTTGTGCATACACTGCACACGCACACAAAGAAGTCAGCACTTTTTTCTTTCCTTTTAAACATCCTGTACAAGTTTAAATGGGCTGGTAAAATTTGTGGAAATAAAACCTAATAAAGTGAAAATAATAAGAAAAAGAAGTTTATACTGGCTATTCAGGCTGAGATCCTTGCAGAAAAACATATGCAAAAGTCCTTAAAAGTATATTTTGAAAGTGACAGTGTGCGTTCTTGCTCAGGAATGTAAAGCAAATCAAAGAAGCCAGGTTTAGTAGAACCCATGTTTGTGTGCCTCTTGTAATGAATTTAAGACGTTGCTCATACTTTAACAGTTGGATTCTGTTCTGGCTTGTAGCAATTGATAATGTTTTAATCATTTGCACTACCATTTTCTGTCATCATTGGAAGCTCCATTTGAAGAATGAGGTTTCACAGCTGTTAAAGATAACATTTATTTTGCTCACTTGAGCTGGAGTTGTTTATAGTTCGTGTGGCTATTTTAACTAACCAAAAAAGCTGAAGTGCCATCTAAAATGGGATAATTCAGTAGGACACGTTTATAGAATGTATTTTATTGTACGTAATAGCTGTATAGCAAACTTTTTTAATAATAATAATAATAATAATGCACAACAATGCAATCTTGGTCTTCGTGAGAGTAGATCTTGTTGGATCATATAGGATTTCCTGATTGTGTGTGCATATTTACTTGTGAGAAAGCCTACTAAACACAGAGCCATTTCTGAGTAGCTGTGCTTTAATTTGGTCTGCACATTGTTGGAAACTCAACAACACATGTTAGCTGTATTTTAAATGCATCTGACAAGATACATTGCAGTCCAAATAAAGCATTTCCTTAAACCTAATGAGCTTACAGCTCTCCCACCTTTAAATACGTCAACACACCTGAATGGTGAGAAAGAATGGAAACACAGATTATGAAAATTTCATATATACTGATCACATTCCAATACCTCTTGTATTATAAACTTGTAATATTTTTACTTTCAATACATGGAAAACAATATAATCACATTCCCTCAAATAGTTTACATATCTAAGGCTGATAAAAAGAAATATATTTTAATGATATTTTCATTTTGTAAAGTGTGCTTCGAAGGCAATTTTTTGTGCAAAAAATTTACATAAAAATAAAAGTTACTTTAAGGTGTGATCGTGTTAAACCTTAAGGGCACAGGCTTGTTTGTGGCTGTTAATCAGCTTGGCAGACGGATAAAATGTTCTGCTTTTACTCTTGGCAATAACTTGTTTAAATTAACTTGTTACTACTTATATCCTTTGTGAGCAGGTATCTAAGTGACAAGCAGACATTGCTCCTGGGTAAGAGTGGGAGGATGGAAAACCATTCCTTTCCTTGGTATGTAGCGAGAGGAATCCAAAAGAGATTTAAGATTCTAGCATGTGCCAGGAACAATTTTCTGATTACTTCAAAGAGAGGTCAGTTAAGAAATGGAGATTGCTCGTTGGACTTTAGTGTTTTATGTGATCTTCTTTTGGTCTAAAATTCTCTGGGTTGTGCTATGTAATGTGGTTACTGTGTTATATGAAGAAGGTGTTTAGGTGTGGTTTGTTCACATCCTCTTCACCATAAAGAGATTTTCCATGTAGAAAGAGGTGACTTTCTGTTTTTGTTTTCTTTCCTGTGAAAGTGAAGAATGAGAAGCAGAGAACAGCTGCTGGCTCTTAAGGGCACATCAATAAAAAGCTGTTCCTATGGGCAGGAGTGGAGCTTAGGCTTCCTTGATCCCTGTGGTTACATAATCTTGGACCAGATACAAGAAAAGATTTGTCTCTTTTACAGACAAAATTTACCTGTGGTGTAGATATTTGAATGTTAGTAGACCACCCATGAATCATATTAAGTGGTTTTAGAAGCGTTTCCTCCCCTCATTATTTATAAGATCTCTTCAGGAGAGAGAGAGAAAAAGATTGAGATCATATCCCATTGTCGTCGTCATCATCATAGGCTATCACTTGAAGCCGACTATGATTGCCTTTCAAGGGTAGAGTCTTGGCAATGGGTCTGTAAGTAACTGTAGAGAATTATTCTGGTTCCTCATGTTCTTTCGCAGTGAGGACATTGATTTTCAGATGGAAGGTGGTCCCGACAATTGTTAGCTTGACACACCTTCATCCTGACACATTTCTCCATCCATTCATGCCTCTTCAAATCCCACAGCACTGTTGGTAACAGCTCACCTCCAGTTGGAATATTCTAGGGCCAGGGCTTCCCAGTTCTCATTATCTATGCCACAGTTTTTAAGGTTACCTTTAAGCACATCTTTAAATTTCTTTTGCTGTCCACCAACATCATGTTTTCCATTCTTGAGTTGAGAGTAGAGTAACTGTTTTGGGAGATGGTGATCGGACATTCAGAAAATGTGGCCAGTCCAGTGAAGTTGATGGTGGAGGATCATTGCTTCAATGCTGGTAGTCTTTGCTTCTTCCAGATCTCTGATATTTGTTCACCTATCTTCCCAAGAGATTTGAAAGATTTTTCAGAGGCAACACTGATGGAATTGTTCCAGAAGTTGAGAGTGACATTTGTAGACGGTTCTCGTTTCGCAGTCATATAAAAGAGTTGGGAGGACAATAACTTTATAAACAAGCATCGTGTTATCCCTACGAATGTCCCAATCCTCAAACACTCTCTGCTTCATTAAAAAAAATGCTGCACTCGTAGAACTCAGGCGGTGTTGTATTTTGGTATCAATGTTGACTTTTGTGGAGAGGTAGCTGCCAAGGAACCCAAAAGAAAGTTGCATCTATCAAGTAGGAAATTTAGGTACCACTTATGTGGAGAGGCTACTTTAACTAATTTACAACACCATAAAAATCATCCAGCAGCGTTTGGAGTGAGGAAGTCAGCATCACAGTGGATGGTGAAGCAGCTGCTCCCCCTGTGGCTGGAATCGAGTATACCCTCAGGAAGCTGGAAGCTGGAGAAGGTTAAATTGCCTCTGTGTCTCTGTCTCTGTCTTTATGTTCATATGGCATTAAATGTTTGCCATGTATGTGTACATTGTAATCTGCCCTGAGTCCCCTTCAGGGTGAGAAGGGCAGAATATAAATACTGTAAGTAAGTAAATAAATAAATAAATAAAACTGGTCAACGTTTTCTAACATCACACCATTAAGCTGAATTTCTAGCATTGCGGAAGGATTGGTTGGTGCCTACTAGTAGAGCACTTGTTTTCTTGATGTTCAATGAGAGGCCAAGCTTTGTGGATGCTTCTGCAAACATGTTTAAATTGGCTTGTTAGCCATTTCTGTCCAAAATTGTAGCCATCATGGAGGAGCCATAGGATATTCACAAATGTATCAGGACATCTGATTATAAAGAAGATAGTCCTGAGAGCATTGCAATTTACGTTGTTGAATATGTTTGCAAGGTCAATGAATACCATATACAGAGGCTGATTTTGTTTCTCTGCATTTTTCTTGAAGCTGTCATGCAGTGAAGATTGTGTCCACTGTTCCTCTGGAGGGGCAGAAGACATTCTGGGATTCAGGGAGGTTGTCTTCTGAGATAGGTAGAAGGCAGTTTGCAAGGATTCTTGTGAGGATTTTCCCAGCAGAGATTAAAGGGAGATACCTCTAAAGTTTCCACAGTCTGTTCTTTGGGTTGTTGTGTGTTTTCCGGGCTGTATGACCATGTTCCAGAAGTATTCTCTCCTGACGTTTCGCCCACATCTATGGCAGGCATCCTCAGAGGTGTGAGTCTGTTCTTTCCCCCTTTTTGAAAAGGGTGATAGTGATGAAGTCGGTTGGGATTTTCTCGGTCGCCCACACTTTTTCAATGAGGTGGTGGGGTTGTTGCTTCAGCTCAGCTCCACCCTCTTTAAAGATTTCAACAGGAATCCCATCAAGTCCGCTGATGGCTTTGCTAATTTCATCCAAACTAGTCAGTGCTACAAGCTCATCCTTGGTTTATTGTTGCAGGATTTGGGAGAGAACCCCTTCGGCCTTGTTGCAGCTTCGGTTAATGAAGTATGGTAATGCTTTTTCCAGCATAGTGCAATTGATTTTTTGTCCCTTAGAAATTTAGTTCAGTTGGATGAGTGTATGCCATGATTTGTTGGGCCATAGATGATCTTTGTTGCATTAAAGTATCCCCATGCATCATGGACATCTGCGAGAGGTTTGATTTCTTGAGCCTTTTTTGTCCACCACATGTGCTTGAGTTCTCTGGTCCTTCTTTGGAACTCAGCTTTTGCACTAATGTAGATAATTTTCTTAACAGCACAGTTGGTGTCTCTTTGCCATTCCAATGTTCCCCAACATGTTCAGGGTGTTTCTGTAGATACCTAGGGAATGTTAGCTCCACACCTTGGCTACTTCTTTAGAAGACTGATGTTCATAACTGAGGAATCATCACTGTCATCTCTGCTCTTTGCTGTCGGATATAAGATCACTGGTGAGCGGCTGAAGAACTTTGTTTCCAGTAAATCTTACGTCTCTGAAGCGAGCTTCTAGAAGGCTCTATAAAGTCCACTTGTTTAAGCAGGTCTGGGGATAGTGGGGATAAATATATATTCTGATGCCTGATGTTTTTTTGGGGGTTTTTTGCAGTGAAATCCTGTGTTTTGGAAAGGTTGTCCTGAAGCCTTTGATAGATTTTTAATTTTTCAATTAAAAATCAAGACAATATTCACATTTGAAGCGAGCAGTAAGCTGCTTGTAGCAGGGCCAAACCAAAACAAGGAATTGTGGTTCTGAACTGTATTTATTGTATTCGCTCACTTTATATCCTACTTTTCTTCCAGTATGGAACCTTAAGAGCCTTGTTAAATATTCTAAAGGCACCAGATCCTGTCTGATTTTAGAAGCTAAGCAAGACTGGATCTGGTTAGTACTTGAATAGGAGACCCCAACAAATACCAGGTACTGCAAGCAATCTTATGAGGCAGCCAGGAATTAGCAGAATACTACAACTTTTCGTACCTCCCACAACATTTGTAATGACAATATTGGCAGTCTTGGCTGCCCTTTCCTTAGAAAAAATGAATCATGGCAGCCAACTGATTTTCCATTGTGACAGTATCAAACTTTAAACAATGTTTATTTATCCCATCCTCCCATTGAAAAATAGTGATTTGGGCAGTTAATGGTTAAAACCATACATCATAATAAAAACGATTAATCAGAAAAATCAATAAAATGCTTGGCACAATTGTGGAAAAGCAGTAGTGGACAGGTGATCTCCAAATGGCGCCCACAATGTGGAAGAGCCCATTAAGTGGTGGAATGGGTGATGTCCTCATGGTGGGTGAGGTAAGCTACAATATCTGTAGGCAATAGGCAGCCTTTGTTATAGTTGTGCCTTTGTGAGAATATTTGTGAACTTAAACCCAATAGCTTGTCCCATCGACACCCTTTCAATTGGTTCCTGAATGGTAAATCAATATTTATCAAAACTCCATTGTATATACAATAAACAAAACAACTTTAAAAATACACACACAGGAAGGTGGATAGCATTCTGCCCATAACACACACAATCCTCCTCGGTCACTTCACTCACCAAGAGATGGACCAACAGCAAATACTTGCCATCACATGCACCAGCTGTGGCATGTTCTGCTTTTTCACACAAAAACTAGTCAATTACATCTGCTCCAAATGCAAACAGATGACTCTGATGGAGCAGAAGATCCAACAGCTCGAGCACCATATTAAGACCCTTAAGGACATTCAGGCACTCGAGCTCTTCTTGGACACTGCACAACACGCTGCTGTAGATCAGCAGCCTGCATCACACCAACACCACCATGACCATGATCAGGAACCTTACGGGGAGGTCAACTCACAGGTAGACAACCCTCAGGCTTGGAAGGAGGTCACCCATAGAAGGAGACACAGGACCAGGCAGCCTCCGCAGATCTCCTCTGCTCAGCTGCATATACACAACAGATTTGAAATTCTAACACCATTAACATACGATCAGGAAACACATCTTGTGGAGGACCACAGTTTCTTAGATACCACTCAGTGGGCCACCCTTGATCAATGCGCAGGGGATAGCCCGGACGGGGACAGTGCATCACTACATTCACACTTATGTAATCATGCAAATGCTCCATCCCCAATCGTAGACCAGGAGCAACAGGAACATCCTTGGGAGAGTAATGGGCTCTCGGATGTATCTCAATGGATTGTCATTGATGAATGCACTGGGGATGTTGAGGAGGAGGACAACACTTTACACCTGCATGATTCACTTCAACAGGAACACTCTTCAGGGGACATACACACTGTCTTGCACAAAAGGGACCCTGTCAATCCTCAAAGGAAACAGGTCTTGGTAGTAGGTGACTCCCTCCTTAGAGGAACAGAAGCCATCATTTCCAGACCGGATGGGATGGCTCGAGAAACATGCTGCCTCCCGGGGGCAAAAATACACCATATCACTCAGAGGCTCAGCAGGCTCCTAAGCCCCATCACCCTCCCCACCTTATGTTGATTCATGTAGGTACCAATGACACCGCTAGGCATACTTTTCATAAGATCACAAATGATTTTCGAGCTCTGGGAACAAAGCTAAAACTGTATAATGTACTTGTGATCTTTTCATCCCTCCTCCCCGTTGTAGGACATGGCTCTACAAGGGCCGGAAAAATAGTACAGGTCAATAACTGGCTCAGAAAATGGTGCCAAGAGGAGCATTTTGGCTTCCTTGACCATGGTCTACTCTTCCAGGAGGATGGCCTATTGGCAAGTGATGGGGTGCATCTCACACAAGCAGGAAAACATCTTTTTGCACACAGACTCACAAACCTCATCAGGCGCACTTTAAACTAGATCCACTGGGGGAGGGGAACAACAGCCTGGCGAACACTATATTACCCACGACCACAGGGAACCGCCAAAAGGCTAAACGGAGGGCTGCACAAACACAGCAAGGACCAAGTACGGAGAGCATAATAATCCCAAATAAACAGCTCAAGGGGAGGTCACAGGGGCTTACATGTCTTTACACCAACGCTCAGAGCATGGGAAATAAGCAAGACGAACTCCAACTCTTAGCACAGCACCACACATACGATGTCATAGGCATCACTGAAACCTGTTGGGATGACTCCCATCACTGGAATATAGCCATTGAGGGCTATAACCTCTTTCACAGAAATAGAACAAAAGGGAGAGGAGGGGGAGTAGCTTTATATGTCAAAAACAGTTACATTGCAGAAGAAATGCAAGACTGTAATCCGGGAAACCAGCTTGAAAGCATCTGGATAAGAATCAAGGGAACCGGGACTCAAAAAGATCTTGTCGTGGGTGTCTACTACAGACCTCCGAGTCAGGATGAAGGACTTGATGAAGCCTTCTGTAAACAGCTGACCAAACAGGCACAAAGAAGAGATATAGTAGTCATGGGCGATTTCAATTATTCCGATATCTGCTGGAAAACAAACTCAGCCAAGAGTACAAAGTCCAACAAATTCCTCACTTGCCTTGCAGACAATTTTATGGTCCAGAAGGTAGAAGAGGCAACAAGAGGATCAGCAACTCTTGATCTAATCTTAACAAATGTGGAAGACCTGATCAATACAGTTGAAGTGGTTGGATCCTTAGGGGCAAGTGACCATGTGCTCCTGGAGTTTGCAATACAAAGGAATGCTGAAACTAAGACAAGTGAAACACGCATTCTCGACTTTAAGAGACCTGACTTCCAAAAAATGAAGGAATTACTGAGCGGCATTCCATGGACACCAATATTAAAAAACAAGGGAGTTAAGGATGGATGGGAGTTTTTCAAAAGTGAAATACTCAAGGCACAAATGCAAACAGTGCCAACAAAGAAGAAAAATAAGACAAGTGCAAAGAAGCCAGAATGGATGTCCAAAGAACTTCTAACTGAGCTAAAGCTCAAAAGTGACATGCACAAGAAGTGGAAAAGGGGAGAAATCACCAAAGAAGAATTCAAACGTATAGCCAACACCTGTAGGGAAAAGGTTCGCAAGGCTAAAGCACAAAATGAGCTCAGGCTTGCCAGGGACATAAAAAACAACAAAAAAAGGCTTTTTTGCTTACGTTGGTAGAAAAAGGAAGAAAAAGGAGGCGATAGGGCCTCTGCAAGGAGAAGATGGGGTGATGGCAACAGGGGACAGGGAAAAGGCAGAACTGCTCAATGCCTTCTTTGCCTCAGTCTTCTCACAAAAAGAAAGCCATCTTCAACCTCAGCAACATGGAATGGACGAAGGATTGGCGGAAATCCAACCCCAAATAGGGAAACAAGTTGTCCAGGAACACCTGGCCTCTCTAAACGAATTCAAGTCCCCAGGGCCAGATCAGCTACATCCAAGAGTATTGAAGGAATTAGCGGAAGTTATTTCAAAACCACTAGCAATTATCTTCGAGAGTTCTTGGAGAACGGGAGAAGTCCCAGCAGATTGGAGGAGGGCGAATGTGGTCCCTATCTTCAAGAAGGGAAAAAAGAACGACCCAAACAATTACCGTCCGGTCAGCCTCACATCGATACCAGGCAGGATTCTGGAAAAGATCATCAAGGAAGTGGTCTGCGAACACTTAGAAACAAATGCGGTCATTGCTAATAGTCAACACGGATTTACCAAAAACAAGTCATGCCAGACTAATCTGATCTCTTTTTTCGATAGAGTTACGAGTTGGGTCGATACAGGGAATGCTGCGGATGTAGCCTACCTGGATTTCAGTAAGGCCTTCGACAAAGTCCCCCACGACCTTCTGGCAAATAAACTAGTAAAATGTGGGCTAGACAAAACTACGGTTAGGTGGATCTGCAATTGGCTAAGCGAACGAACCCAAAGGGTGCTCACCAATGCGTCGTCTTCATAATGGAAAGAAGTGACAAGTGGAGTGCTGCAGGGCTCCGTCCTGGGCCCGGTTCTGTTCAACATCTTTATTAACGACTTAGACGAAGGGTTAGAAGGCACGATCATCAAGTTTGCAGACGACACAAAACTGGGAGGGATAGCTAACACTCCAGAAGACAGGAGCAGAATTCAAAACGATCTTGACTGTGATGACTCATGGGCCATGTAGTCCCGTTCCTAACGCTGTTGTGACAGATGAAGAGGAAAACTTGGGTTTTCCACCATTTCAGCCAGAATTGGAACTTTCCCAGCCTGAATTAGAGCCTTTGCACCTGCAAGAGGTTTGTCTTCCAGAAATCTGCCAAACAAGCCCTGAGTCAGAATCTCCCCCATTTTCCCGCCGAAGTTATTATCAACAACAAAAAGGAGTTCAACAGGCTAATCGCAGAAGCCTGAGAATCGCAGCCAGGCATTCAGCTGATTAAGACTGCTTCCATGAGAAATTCTAGGGAGTCATGCATCTGGACACAGAGATTGACTTTCGTTTCTGGTTCCCCAGAGAAGTGTTCTTGGTGGGAAAACGAGACCCTATTTAGGTTCCTTGCCCCGAAGGAATTTTGCGGAGTCAATTCGTCAGCTACTGGAGTAGGCTGTGTGTGGACAGCGCTATTCCCGTTTCCAAGCCTCGTTCCTGTTTCCAAGCCTTCGTTCACGTTTCCAGCCTTGTTTCTGCTTCACGGACCTTGCCTTGTTTCCTAGGACTCAGCCTTGCCTTGCTTCCCGGACCTTGCCAAGTAATTACCACGGATCTTGTCCCTGTTCCACGTTCCTTGTTGCCTTGAATCAAGCTATTTCCTTGCCTTGCCTAAGTTTCATGGACTAAAGGACCTTGTCATCTCCCCTCACTTTGCTTGGCAAAGTGAGTGTTTCGGTTACTGGATTACAACTTTGGACCTTACTATTTCATATTGGACATTGTTTTCCTGGACTATATTTGACCTTTCCTGAAAGGACATCTTCTGAACTATATTCTACACTTATTTTTATTGCCTTTACTTATTTCCTTAATAAAGATATTAGATAGTTTCTGGCCTCTGTGTATGGTTATTGGTGCTCTGCAGCCTGGGTCGTGACAGTTTGACTCCGCCACCCTAAGCACCAATTAACCTAGGCCAGAATGTCTACCGGAGCCGGACCGGGGGCCCAGCCACTCAGCTACACCATCGACAAGGATGAAGTGGACCGCATCCGAGATAAGCTCAATGCGCAGGATGGAGAAATAAGGGGATTGAAGGAACGCGGGGTCCGTCTCCCGGCCATGGCATTGCCAACCAAGTTTTCTGGAGAAGCTTCTAAGGTTCATGTTTTCCGTCGCAAATGCCAGGCTTATCTAGAGGCCCGTAATGCCGAATTTCCCCAAGAAGACATCAAGGTGGCGTGGATTTACAGTCTCCTAGACGGGCCAGCGGCCAACTGGGCGACGGCACTGTTCGACCAAGTCTCCCCACATCTGAGATCAGCGCAACACTTCCTGGATCACCTTAAGGCGACTTGGGGAATCGTAGACAATTTGGAGGCGGCCGGCCACAAACTCCGGCGCCTCTCCCAAGGGGACAGACCTTTGTCCCAGTACATAGCCGAGTTCCGAGTGCTGGCCCATAACACCGGCTGGAACGACGTGGCCCTCAGAGGACAATTTCGGGAGGGTCTCAACATCGAGATGCTGGAGGAAATCTCCAAGGTGGATCCTCCACACTCTCTTGAAGGACTCATTGAACAATGTTTACGAGCTGAAGTCATGCTTGCCAATAGAAAGCAATGGATCCGAGGCCAGAGCGGTAGGGCTGGAGCGAAACCTCCCGCTCCCACCGGCATCCAGCCGCGTCCAGTGTGGAGACCCCCACCACCAGCCCCATACCCCAGAGGGAGCGAGGAGGTGCCGATGCAGCTGGGCAATGTGCGTCCCAGGTTAGATGTTGCCGAGAAGGCCCGCCGCCAACGCCTAAATCTCTGTTGGTACTGCGGAAACGGGGGCCACTTTGCTAGAGAGTGTCCAGCCAAAGGGAAGCCCGCCGCCCGACTGGCGGCGGCGTCCTCCACGGAGACGAAGACGTCTGAGGCGGCTGGCGCGAAGCCGGCGGGGGCAGCCAGCGACCGGGCGTAGAGAGGCTCGCCAACCCGGTCAAAAACCCCACTCAAGAGCCGCCAACCGGGGTCCTATTTCTCCTAGTGGTCACCCTGTGGTCAGCAAAAAAAGGACCCGTCATGATCCATGCCATGATAGACTCAGGAGCCACAAACAATTTCATTGATAGAGAGTATGCCGACTCTCTGGGATTACAATATCATGATTTCAAGAACGCCCGTGTGGTGCAGGCCATAGATGGCCGCCCCCTCAAGACAGGTCCAGTAAGCCAATGGTCAGAACCCACCAGAATGTGGATAAGGGAACACATGGAAGAGATTTCCTTCTTTGTTACCGAGGTTCCCCATTTCCCTGTGATTTTGGGAATTCCATGGCTGACCCTCCACGACCCAAACATCTCCTGGTCCAACAGAGAACTGCAGTTTGCTTCAAAATATTGCCGAAACCATTGTCTTGTAGCCAAGGTCTGCCATACCACAGACGCTGAACCCATCATCACCTTGCCCAAGAAATACTCAGACTTTTGGGATGTATTCAATGAAAAAGAAGCCGAGAGACTACCCCCGCATAGACCTTATGACTGTGCCATCGACTTGGTGGAGGGGGCCCCGATCCCGCGAGGGCACCTCTACTCCCTGACTGAACCAGAGCAAGAAGCTCTCAGGGAGTTCTTAGAGACAAACCTCCGCAAGGGGTTCATCAGACCCTCTCAATCCCCAGCCGCTTCCCCAGTGATGTTTGTGAAAAAGAAGTCAGGGGACCTACGCTTGGTGGTGGACTATAGGGCATTGAACAATATCACTAAGCGAAACCGATATCCCCTGCCCTTGATCTCGGACCTCTTAGACCGGCTTCGAGGGGCCAAGGTTTATACCAAACTGGATCTTCGAGGAGCTTACAATCTAGTTCGCATCAGGGAAGGGGACGAGTGGAAGACCGCCTTCCAGACTAAATTCGGTGTATTCGAGTCCCGGGTCATGAATTTCGGATTATGTGGAGCTCCCGCAACGTTCCAGCACTTTGTCAATGACATCTTTCAGGATTATCTAGACCGGTTCTTGATTATCTACTTGGACGATTTTTTGGTGTTTTCTAGATCACAATCAGAACATGAGAACCACGTCAGAATGGTGTTACAACGATTGCGGGACCATGGACTTTATGCCAAGCTGGAAAAATGCGCTTTTGATCTACAAGAGGTAGATTTCCTGGGATACCGTGTCTCGCCACTAGGGCTCACCATGGACCCGGCGAAGGTTTCAGCAGTATTGGAATGGCGGGCGCCAACCAACAAGAAAGAGGTGCAACGTTTCTTGGGGTTCGCGAACTACTACCGCAAGTTCATTCCAGACTTTGCCCGCTGGTCTGATCCAATCACCAGCTGCATCCGTGGGAAACAGCCTTTCCGCTGGACAGAGCAAGCAGAGAAAGGATTCCAGCAACTAAAGAAATTATTCACGTCCCAGCCAATCCTTCAGCACCCAGATCCTGAAACCCCTTTTGTCGTGCAGGCGGACGCCTCCGATGTGGCGATTGGGGCTGTACTCCTACAACCAGTGGGAGATCATCTTCACCCTTGTGCCTTCTACTCCCGTCAACTGACCGCACCAGAGAGAAATTACACTATTTGGGAAAAGGAACTTTTGGCCATAAAGGCAGCCTTTGAAACTTGGAGACATTGGTTGGAAGGGGCCAAATTTCCCATTGAGGTCCATACTGACCATCGGAATCTAGAGCATCTAAGAACTGCCCGCAAGCTAAATCAGAGGCAACAACGCTGGGCTTTATTCTTTGAACGTTTTAACTTCCAAATCCATTATGTAACCCCAGCCCAGACCAAGCAAGCAGATGCTCTGTCACGGAAACCGGAATATGCTGCAGGGCGCAAAGAGACCTTTGAGTCCCAACTGCTGCAGCCCGAGAACTTTGCCACGCTCACAGTGGGAAACACCAAATCCACTTCAATTGAATCAACTCCCTCTACTCCAGGGCCCCTTTGTGCTCAGGAAATCAGGGCTAGCCAGCAAGCAGATGCCTGGGCTCAGGACCAACTTCGCCAAGGACTACATTTCCCCTTTTCGCTTAAGGATGGGTTACTTTGCTATAGAAATCATGTCTACATCCCTCCAGGACCGGGCAGGGAAAAAGCACTTCGTCTGTGTCATGACTGCAAGCCAGCAGGGCATTTCGGACTATTTAAAACCATGCATTTGATCCTAAGAGATTTCTGGTGGCCCAAGATCCGCAAGGATGTGGAAAAATATGTCAATACCTGCCCAGTATGTCAGCGCTCCAAGACAAGAAGGGAAAAGCCCTCAGGGCTTCTGCATCCCCTTCCTACCCCATCTCGCCCATGGGAAATAATCTCTGCGGATTTTATCACTGATCTACCACCTTCCTGTGGATTCACCACGATCCTAGTGGTGGTGGACCTTTTTACCAAGTTAGCCCATTTCATTCCCTGCGATGGCCTCCCCACGGCCAAAGAGACTGCAGATTTATTCCTTCAACATGTTTTCAGATTGCATGGGTTGCCCAAGAGTTTGGTCACAGACCGTGGGTCCCAATTCACCTCTCGTTTCTGGAAAGCACTACAAAAACTATTGGGCATAGACTCTCGTTTATCTTCGGCTCACCATCCCCAAACGGATGGACAAACTGAGCGCACCAATGCCACTTTGGAACAATACCTTCGCTGTTATGTGAACTACCAGCAGGACAATTGGGCTTCCCTGTTACCGCTGTCAGAGTTTGCCTATAACAATGGTGTCCAGGCTTCAACTAAAGAAACCCCGTTCTTTGCAAACTACGGCTTCCATCCACGTTTCTTTCCTTCTGTCATTGAAACCTCAGAAGTTCCCGCAGCAGAGGACTGGCTGCAGGAACTCACAGCGGTGCAACAACTTTTGCTCCAGCAACTAGACCAAGCCAAGGAGGACTATAAACGCCACGCCGACAATCATCGCCAGCCGGGCCCCGAAATCAAGGTAGGAGACCGGGTTCTTCTGTCCACTCGCTTTTTGCCCTCCCATCGCCCTTGCCGGAAGTTAGATGCCCGTTTCATTGGTCCCTATCCAGTGGTGGCGCAACTTAACCCTGTGACTTTCAAACTTCAACTCCCGCGCTCTATGCGCATTCATCCAGTGTTTCATCGCTCTCTGCTCCTTCCGGCGGATGGTGTGCGCCCTGACGTAGACCGGCCGGCCCCCACTCCTATTTTGGTGGATGGGGAGGAGGAATTCGAGGTTCAGGACATTTTGGATTCTCGCTTTCACCGCCGCCGCCTACAATATCTCATTGACTGGGTGGGTTTTGGTCCCGAGGAACGCTCTTGGGAAGACGCTTCCACAGTCCATGCCCCCGATTTAACCCGCCGCTTCCATCAGACCTATCCCGCCAAGCCGCGGCCTCGCACCTCGGGGAGAGAGTCCCATTTTGAGAGGGGGCTTGAGGAGGGGGATAGTGTGATGACTCATGGGCCATGTAGTCCCGTTCCTAACGCTGTTGTGACAGATGAAGAGGAAAACTTGGGTTTTCCACCATTTCAGCCAGAATTGGAACTTTCCCAGCCTGAATTAGAGCCTTTGCATCTGCAAGAGGTTTGTCTTCCAGAAATCTGCCAAACAAGCTCTGAGTCAGAATCTCCCCCATTTTCCCGCCGAAGTTATTATCAACAACAAAAAGGAGTTCAACAGGCTAATCGCAGAAGCCTGAGAATCGCAGCCAGGCATTCAGCTGATTAAGACTGCTTCCATGAGAAATTCTAGGGAGTCATGCATCTGGACACAGAGATTGACTTTCGTTTCTGGTTCCCCAGAGAAGTGTTCTTGGTGGGAAAACGAGACCCTATTTAGGTTCCTTGCCCCGAAGGAATTTTGCGGAGTCAATTCGTCAGCTACTGGAGTAGGCTGTGTGTGGACAGCGCTATTCCCGTTTCCAAGCCTCGTTCCTGTTTCCAAGCCTTCGTTCACGTTTCCAGCCTTGTTTCTGCTTCACGGACCTTGCCTTGTTTCCTAGGACTCAGCCTTGCCTTGCTTCCCGGACCTTGCCAAGTAATTACCACGGATCTTGTCCCTGTTCCACGTTCCTTGTTGCCTTGAATCAAGCTATTTCCTTGCCTTGCCTAAGTTTCATGGACTAAAGGACCTTGTCATCTCCCCTCACTTTGCTTGGCAAAGTGAGTGTTTCGGTTACTGGATTACAACTTTGGACCTTACTATTTCATATTGGACATTGTTTTCCTGGACTATATTTGACCTTTCCTGAAAGGACATCTTCTGAACTATATTCTACACTTATTTTTATTGCCTTTACTTATTTCCTTAATAAAGATATTAGATAGTTTCTGGCCTCTGTGTATGGTTATTGGTGCTCTGCAGCCTGGGTCGTGACATTGACAGACTAGAGAGATGGGCCGAAACTAACAAAATGAAGTTCAACAGGGACAAATGCAAGATACTTCATTTCGGCAGAAAAAATGGAAATCAAAGATACAGAATGGGGGATGCCTGGCTTGACAGCAGTGTGTGCGAAAAAGACCTTGGAGTCCTCGTGGACAACAAGTTAAACATGAGCCAACAATGTGATGCAGCAGCTAAAAAAGCCAACGGGATTCTGGCCTGCATCAATAGGGGTATAGCGTCTAGATCCAGGGAAGTCATGCTCCCCCTCTATTCTGCCTTGGTCAGACCACACCTGGAATACTGCGTCCAATTCTGGGCACCACAGTTGAAGGGAGATGTTGACAAGCTGGAAAGCGTCCAGAGGAGGGCGACTAAAATGATTAAGGGTCTGGAGAACAAGCCCTATGAAGAGCGGCTTAAAGAGCTTGGCATGTTTAGCCTGCAGAAGAGAAGGCTGAGAGGAGACATGATAGCCATGTACAAATACGTGAAGGGAAGTCATAGGGAGGAGGGAGCAAGCTTGTTTTCTGCTGCCCTGCAGACTAGAACACGGAACAATGGCTTCAAACTACAGGAAAGGAGATTCCACCTGAGCATCAGGAGGAACTTCCTCACTGTGAGGGCTGTTCGCCAGTGGAACTCTCTCCCCCGGGCTGTGGTGGAGGCTCCTTCCTTGGAGGCTTTTAAGCGGAGGCTGGATAGCCATCTGTCGGGGGTGCTTTGAATGCGATTTCCTGCTTCTTGGCAGGGGGTTGGACTGGATGGCTCATGAGGTCTCTTCCAACTCTACTATTCTATGATTCTATGATTCTATGATTAAGTAAATGTTGATCAATCTGTCTGGGATCAACAATTAACTATAAGCCAAGATTTCTAAAAATCGATGAAGTTGAAAAAAGAAATCAGATAAACTTTCACTTTTTATGCTATAAAATGGAATAATATTCCATGAGAAATTAACAGGTTGGATCTCATATCGGTCCGACACACACACACTTATTCTTTCCTAATAAAATGCTTTCTCTTGTGTATTAATTTTCTAATTTCTATGTTACAAATAAAGCAAAATCATAAAATGCCATGCAAATGGGTTTGTAGTACATTAAAATGTGCTTGCCTTCCCTCCAAACATGCAAATAATCTCTTTCATTACAGTAGAATCTCACTTATCCAAGCTAAACGGGCCGGCAGAAGCTTGGATAAGCGAATATCTTGGATTATAAGGAGGGATTAAAGAAAAGCCTATTAAACATCAAATTAGGTTATGATTTTACAAGTTAAGCACCAAAGCATCATGTTTTACAACAAATTTGACAGAAAAAGTAGTTCAATACGCAGTAATGTTATGTTGTAATTACTGTATTTATGAATTTAGCACCAAAATATCATGATATATTGAAAATATTGACTACAAAAATGGCTTGGATTATCCAGAGGCTTGGATAAGCGAGGCTTGGATTAAAATGATATCACAGAGACCTTTGTGTTTTAGTGTCTGGGGACAAAAAGAAAACAAACAAAACCAAATTGAAGAATACCAAAAATAATAGATTTAAAAGAAATCCAGCAATGGAACTATCAGATGAGTCAAGTGTAAAATGTATTCATCAGAAATAATCATGAAGCACAGTATGAAAATGTCTTTATGAAAAAGAAAAATCCTGTTTAATTTAATCCCTGCCAAATGGCTATTACGTCTGGAATGTCACAATTTGAAACTCAAATTGATTGATGGATGCTTGACAGGTAGCCTGAAATTGAACCCGTCTCTACAAAATCTTCATTAGTAGTCTGTGTACAGTGACATTTATTTCCTCAGTGGAAGCCAATTTCTGATCAAATTCCAGTCAGGTTTAGTTTCCTATATTCCTTCCTAATATGCTGTCTCTCTCACACACAAATGTGTACACCAGCTCTATATGCTACATAACTTGCTTTGTTCAGCTTTTAAGGCTGTTTCACAAATGTGTTGATAATAGACTAAGAATTAAATTGAGTGAGATTATTTTATTTGAGTAGTGATTTTAATATGTTACTACATGTCTTGTTACCTCAGTGTGTAACTTCCTTTCAAGATTGTTTTAAGTCTTGAGGAATAACAGAAAGGACTTCCAGAAGAAAGGTTAGGTTCCTCTGGAAAAAATGAGTATTACAACAATATTTGTAGCTGGAGTTGCTTTTTAAAAAATGATAAACAGACAACATTTATGTTGACATGGATTGTTCAATAACAATTCCTGACACAAACTGCAACAGTTTATTCCCATCCAGAGAGTAGTTTTTCTTTTGATAATTTGAGGATGTATTGCAAAAATGGACTTGCAAGGCGTTCTCTTGCCATTTACATAAACATTTTTTACACCACTGTTCCCTTTTTAAAAAGCATGCTTATAACAGGACTTAGAATATCCAAAGCCCATAGGTATGGAAGTGGGCACCTAAGAAGTAACCAGAACTGATCCTGCTTAGCTTCCAAAACCAGATCGGATTTGATGACTTCGGATTGCCTTTTACAGGGAATAAAAATGCCAAGTGAGGGGCTGCAAGTGAAGATGGCACTGACCAGCAATTCCTCACATTTTCTTTAGTCGGTGTATTCATCCCCTCTTGAAATAAATTATTTTGATCTGTTTAAATATTAAATTTAAAATTAAACATTTATCTCTTGCAGCCACCCTATTAACAATTTCCAGAAGGGTAGCTGTAAGATTTTGTTGCTTCAAAAACAACAGAGTATTATGACACTTTAAAGTCTAGTAAATTTTTATGGCATATGTTTTTGTTGACTACAATCCACTTCAAAAGATTCATGAAAAGTTCCAGATAGTTACAGCACATGTTCTGGTGTCAGGAGTAGCAAAGTGATATATCCTGCAGAATGCCAGATGTATCTACTCTGGCAAACTGTTGGCAGACAACATAAGGAGTTAATTCATTTGCTCCTTCCTTACTTGCTTGATATATCCTGTAATCTTCACAGAACTTACTTGCATTCTACATAGGAATCAGCCAGACTCTATATCAAGGAGGAGTAAGTGTGACCCAGAAGCTATATACAGCCCCTAGAGCAAATTTTTGATCTGCAAGGGCACTCTCTCCATGGTTTTTATCATTTATTTGCTTAGAATGCCCCTTGCTCCCACTAAGCAATGTTAGAGCAGTATACACTATGGAAGCACTATGGAAGCAATATACACTGTAGTGTGGAAACACTATACTTTTGCTTCCACAGAATTTCTTTTAATTTTTTTTTAAAAGACTTTTGTGGTTCTAAAACTGCTCAAGGGGAAGTGGCACTATTTCCCCACCCACCACTATAAGAGTAGGGCACCTATTGCATTATCTTCACCAAAACACATTTTCTTCTTTCATCTTCATAGTCAACCACTTTTGGAAAAGAATTGCAGCTTGTCATTTTCATTTTTCTAGCTTCTGTGTGAACTTTTCCATGTAATGTAGGGTTAGACAACAAAAAATAGTGTTCAGAAGTTTATGTATGTCAAAAAATAAATATATTTGTTAACAATACTGTAAATTGCAGAGCTAGCCATGAAGGCACCAGGCTGGGTTGTGGGTTTCTCTAACATTTCAGAATGTTAGAGAAAAGAGCTGTGAGAACTTTGTACTTTTACAGTAGGCTGTTTGGTCTGTGATGCAGTGAAAATATTCACTACCCAAAAAATACAAGTAGGAGTTTGCCAATTGTTTAAATGAGGGACACTATTTCACTATGCCATTGTATATAATGGAACTTCAGCATCTATGGAAGCCCAGTGGATATCAAGGGACCACTGTAACTGATCAGTCTCTATATGAGGTAATTGTGAAAGGTGCCATCTTATTGTTTGCCTGAGATCCCTATCATGCTTTATAAATATTCTCCATGATAACATAAACATTGAAGCAGATTCCTTCATTTTTCATTATTCTTTCACTGTTTGGGTTGTCTTGCTTAGAGCTCCATCCATATTTGTGAGCTCCTTCCTTCCTTCCTTCCTTCCTTCCTTCCTTCCTTCCTTCCTTCCTTCCTTCCTTCCTTCCTTCCTTCCTTCCTTCTCTCCATCCTGAGTTGTAGACATAACGATGGTTTATCTCTTACCTACTAGACCAAACCCTTTGAAATGTATGTCCTAATTGTAACCCAAAACTCTGAACATTCCCAGGTTTATTACAAATATATCAGTTCTTGTAGATAATAATAAATAATAATAATAAAACTTTATTTATATCCCGCCACCATCTCCCCACGGGGACCCGGGGCGGCTTACATGGGGCAGTGGCCCAAACAACATAAGAACAAAATATAAGCAACACAATACAATCACAATATAAAAAGATAAAACAATAATACAATATATCAATATAAACAACAATACAAGATAAAAATTTCATTTAAAACACATAAATGGTAAGACCATAATAAAAACAGGATAAATTATTAAAAACCCACTGGGGCTGATTAATTAATGACTATCTCCGAAGGCCTGCCGAAACATCCAAGTCTTCAGTTGCTTCCTGAAGGAAGGTAGAGAGGGAGCCAACCTAATCTCCCTGGGGAGGGAGTTCCAGAGTCAGGGAGCCACGGCTGAGAAGGCCCTCTCTCTCGTCCCTACCAAACGCAGTTGTGAGGAGGGTGGAAGTGAGAGGAGGGCCTCCCCGAAGGATCTCAGCGATCGGGTGGGTTCATAGGGGACGACGCAGTCATGAAGAAGATAACTCTGGGACAATAAAAAACTACACTGTTAAAGCTCTGTTATTCCACTTTAACTGCATTGATTTCCTTCTTTACAATTCTGGGGTTTGTAGTTTAATGAACCTGAAGAGTCTCTAGCTGAGAATTCTAAATGTCTCACTCTAAACTGCAAATCCCAGGATTCCATTGGAGGCATCCATAGCAGTTAAATTAAAATGTGAAAATAGTGTAATGTGATACTGACTCAGATCACAAAGGACCAAATAGTTAAGATCTCAGTTCAGTTTTGCTTAATACTGAGGACTAGTACTTCCCATGCATGCATGTATTTTAAAGAAATCAAATAGATGGTGAGATCACTGATTCAGACAGATTTCTTTCTAATGCCACCAGATTTAATTATTCATTTTGACAGCAACTGCTCTGGCTTTCCTGCAACTTGTATGACATTACATCAGTGGTTCTCATCCTGGGGTCCCCAGATGTTTTTGGCCCACAACTCCAAGAAATCCCATCCAGTTTACCAGCTGTTAGGATTTCTGGGAGTTGAAGGCCAAAAACATCGGGGGACCCCAGGTTGAGAACCACTGTATTACTTCTTCCATCCTACCTTAACCTTAGTAGCAAAAAGCAAAGAGAACATAGAAATGATACAGACAAATTAAGTAATCAATGCATTACTGATTTCTTTACTGTTTTGGGTTGCTGAACCGCTCCATCATGTTGCATGTAGACATTCAAAACCACTCAATATATCAAATTTTCCATAAGAAATATATATTTTTGAAAGCAACACCACTAAAAGATGGGTTTTGAATAAAGAGTTAAGGGCATGGCAGCCTTCCACATTCCCATAGTCAATAAACCCAGATGTTACCTGTCAAGTTACTCATAGCTTTAACAGATCTGTCACAAGGTCAAACAAATACAATTTCCCCATTACTTTACTTGGCTCCTTTTCTTAAGCCTTCAGTTAAGATCAGGGTAAGAGTTGAATCACAGTAATTGACCTCATGTATTTAGTCATGCTGCTTTATTCTGATGTTTTAAAATATCAGACATATACTGAGTAAGGAAATATAAACCACGTTGAGGGTATGTACTACATTTTAGTCTATTTTATGGCTGGCTAGGAATGTAAATCTGGTGATCTTGCATGTGTATAAAATACAATTTCAAACATGGATACCAAATGGATAATCTCAAACTCATTTTTAAATCAATGGGAAGAGGAGAAAAATGCTGCATGTGACTCTTGGCCCTCGCTTTTGCATCTTCTGGAGCCCTCAGAAAATAATCCAAAACCTCCAACTCATATCACATAAGGATCCTTGGTTAAATGCAATAGTCTTGTCGTTTGGTGCTGCATGGTTATTTCACAGGGGTTTGTTTTAGCTTTTCTGGCAGTCCATGCAGTCCCAAGATGCCCCAAGGTGCCGAAGACCTACTCTTGTTGCCCACCCAGGAATTAGTTAATGTATCATCACATGAGTGAGCCTTTGATACCTTGGTATGCTGCTAGATTCACTCTGTTAAACAAATGTGGAGGACACCATGATATTATTATGTTCAGCAACCCAAATAATCTAAAGGAATGTTTTTCTTGATACCAGCTCTTCAGGTGAGGCAGTTCTCCAAATATTGTTGCTAAGGGAAATACAGTGTATGACAAAAGGGAACAAGTCTCCTCTCCGGTGGCCCATTGATTGTGAATTACTCTCCCATAAAGCAATCAGTAGTACCATACACAAAGGAATGATTGGTGGGAGTTGAACATCCTTGGCACCAAATCATTTTTTTAAAAAACATCCGAGGTATTTTAGGTGGGGCTAACATTAGTTGGTAGGTTTGTTTGTCTGGGCTGCCTCCTCTCTGTTTCATTATATTTTGCCCTGTCTCATATCGTATTTCTTCCCTTTTGTATTTTGAAAGTGAGTCAATAAGTGTAAAAGAGTTTTAAAAAATCTTGTACCAAGTCTAGTCAGGTTCATTTCCCCTAAATACAAGGCTGTCTATTCTTTCCACGTCACCATCATACAATTCAACACACATATTGTTGTTTACGTTTAAATTGTCTATAACTAGCCTGCTGCCAGACAGCAATAAAAATATATTAACTTTTCTGATCAGATTTTATGATATTTTCTATTGTCCTTCCAGATGGGTTATTGTTTCACATTATTCTTTAATTTGTTGGTTGTTAGTAGGTTTTAATATCTTGTCACATTGATTCTGTGCCAAACAGAAGCTCTAACTATCTTTTGAACATCTGTTCAGGTTGTTAATAGCCTAGAGTATGATTTTTCAGACAGTTGTAAATGTATATTTTTCAGCCATTAACATTCAGTATGCACCACTCATAGTGGTAAACACAGGGCCGTTTTATGGCACAGAGACACTTGTGCTAAAAAGGCTAAATGTGCATAAATATCTCCCCAAAGCATAGCAGACATTAGATTTCTTTGTTTCTTTTTGGAGGGGGGGAGGGGGCAGGATACAACTGGGAAGAAGGAAGATGATGAGGAAGTGATATTGCAGTGTCCATTGTTTGACTTGAGGATTAATATCCTGTTATCAGTCGAAACATACCTACTGATCTGTGCATATATCAATGATCTCAAGAAAGGTTGTAATTCAATGTAAATATCTTCAGATGACATCTAATGACATCTAATTTTTAAACATAAGTGGGCGTAGAACTAATTTCATTTGCTTAAATAATTATCTTAGCAACTTCACATTCCTGAGTCTTAACATTACTTTGTTGTTTGTAACTTGTAGGCCTGCTCTTCCTTTTTTCCCCTCACGGTTGAGTCAGGGAATGAAAGTGATTTATAGCAGGAGCATGCCTTTATTGTTTCTCTGTGTAAATGGTAAAATGAAATGTAATCCTTAAAATGACTTTAGGGAAGCAGAATCCATGTAGCAAGTTGCTTACTGATTGTCTCCTAATGGCAGAGCCGGCCCTAGGTATTTTTCAAGTGTAGGCGAACAGAATTTTGGTGCCCCCCCCCCAAACCAATCACTGAAAAATAAAAGCGTTGGATAAGCGAAAATGTTGGATAATAAGGAGGGGTTAAGGAAAAGCCTATTAAACATCAAATTACATTAAGATTTTACAAATTAAGCACCAAAACATCATGTTTTACAAGAAATCAACAGAAAAGGCAGTCTCGACTGTGCCCCCATATGTTTTGCACCCCAAACGACCGCTTAATTCGCCTCATTGTTGGACCGGCTCTGCCTAATGGGTATCTGGTGTGGTCTTGGATGCAGGGCAAGGTTCAGTGGTGGTCTGTACTATGTTGGATTTTATATATGCCTTGGACCATCATCTGGACTTAATATGCTGTCCAAACATCTATGAACACCTTCCAGAAATAATAGTAAGAAGAACCAACTGTTCCTGTATGAATCAATCAGGCAGATGAACTATTCATAGTAGTTGTTTCATTAGATGTCCCTTCCAGGGGTGTTGTTTAAGGGTTCTTGTGGAGAGGGCCTTCTTTGTGGTTGCATCCTTTGTCGAGTTCACCGTCACCCTGGGAGATTCTCCTGTCATCCTTAAGCTTCTGTGCAAATCTTTCTTTTTTAGTGTACATGTAGTGTCTTCTCGAGTTGGCTAAACTCGTGTTTTTGTTCTGGCTCCAACAGTACATTTATCTTTAGTGGCTTTTCTCTTTTATTTGATATAATTGGCTTGCTAGTATGTTTTTTATGGCTTCCTGATATGTATTTTGTACTGTTTGATCGTGTTTTACTTTTAACCTGTCTTCCATGGAATTTTGCAGGAAGTAATACAAGTTTTAAAAGTTAAATAATAAAGAGCTAAAAAGCCCTGGTCACTTGATAAACAGCTATAGCCTAGATCAGGACTTCTTTAACTTTTCCCACTCATGACCTCTTTCTATCTGATAAATGTTTATGTGACATATGTATGTAGGTATGTAAGATAGGCATAAAAATCAAATGTCTATTGATAATATTTTAGCATTTGCAGGGCTTGCTAAACAGTCTGATTTTCCTTTTTGTGATGTACAGCTGAAGCATTTTCTATAAAGTCCACTGTAAACTGCATGTTGTTGCTAACCGATTTGTGTAAATGGGTGGCATTCAGAAACTTTTTACTGTTGCCAAATTCTTCATGACCCCAACATTGAACCAAGGGGACCCCATTTGAGGTCAGGATCCACAATTTAAGAAGCAGTGGCCTAAACAATCTAAATCTCCATCCTCCCAACTAACTTCCAACGTTCACCTACTCCTGCTACGACTTCTTAGAGGCCTTATCAAACTCAAGCATTTATCCACTTTAATCCACTTTAAATGCTGTGACTGCCTCCTGCAGAATTCTGGGGTTTACGGTTTAGGGAGGGACCTTTAAACTGCTCATCCAGAGAAGCCCTGGACCTCCCTAAACTACAAACCCCAGAATTCTGCAGGAGGCAGTCACAACATTTAAAATGGATTAAAGTGGATAAATGTTTGAGTGTGAAGAGGCCCCTGTTAGATGCACTTATTCAAGATACTGGTTTCATATTCATCAGCATTGCGGTCAAGAACTTTCAGGTATAGTAGTGAAGTGTTTTTTTTTTTTAAAAAAAAAAACACTTCCTTTTCTGTTGCGGAAAAATATGTCCCCATGCATAACCTAACTAGTAATGGGTTTTACAGCAGAAGAGGGGTGGAAAGTGTGTATGTGTGTGTGTGTGTAATTGTTTAGGTGGATAAGCATTGGTATATGCATACCAGAGCTCTATTTATTTTCCTCAAAATTGTACCACTGTTCAGTATACATTTTTCTTCCTACATTTTTCTTCCTACAAGCTGAACCTAGTGTTCTGTCTATGGGACTTTATGGATATTTCCAGTTCTCTAGAAGTGGTTTTGGAGGCAAGGACTGCACTGCGGTTGTTTGAAACTTATAGAGTCTACCCAGCCTACTGTTTCAAACCTTACGTTAAAGGTTTTTCTAAGGTTAAAGCAGGAAGGGAGCAAAGTCATGTATGTGCACTGCCATGAGCTCATTGGAGAAAAGGTGTGGTGTAAATGAAGTTATCAAGTCATAGCATCATTGAATCATGGAGTTGAATGGATTTGGGTTGGCAATTTAGTCTATGCAGGAATATATAACTAAAGCACTTTCTGGGAACAGAGAATCTCAGTTTATTACCTAATTTATAATTATCTCAAACGATGGATATCACTAGAAATTGGTTACTTTACTCTTCTCCTCGGGTTGCTGGTATGACTGTGATCACCTGGCTGTATCGGAGGTCTTTGGGGGCTTAAGACATTTCAGGATCTTCTGTCATCTTATGTCTTGTAATTCAATCAGTTTCACCTCCATTTCACCTTACAACAACTTAATTTAGTTGCATCCCTGTACCAATATATATTAAAATGACTTTGTTCAGTTCTTCAACAAGTGTTCACCAGCTGTAATATTAAAACTGACAAGAGAACGATATTGGCTACTTTGCGTTAAAAAATGTTGGTGCAAGGTTTATTCAAGTTTTGCTTTGCTTTCATGTTAACAGCATAAACAATAATCCTAATGATAGTTCTGTGAAAAGATGCAGTCTTTTATGAATGGAGTTTTCCCAAAATCTATTCAGTTTTTAGATGAAAAGTTATGCTAATTTAGAAACATACGTACAGTAGTAATATTACAGTAAAAAAAAGTCTTAACATGAATATCGCTTTCGCATGCATGGTGTTAATAAATGAAACTCATTGAATCATGGCACTTTTTGGCAGAAACTGGCAGATCTTCGTAATATATTGCTGTTGTGTTCATTAATGAGTAGTTGTGTTTTGTCCCAGTCGTTCTTCCAGGAATGACTTGGCAGTCTCCTACCCACTATGTTAGTGAAGTTAATTGTCACGGCAAAATGATAATATTATGAGGCTAATACTTCCAGGATGTAATGGAGACTCTGCAGTCTCCAATAGAATCAATTGTTACAGACAGTCTGGGTTTGTAGGGTGCATTAATTTTGCCTAGTTACTTTTCTGCCTTGCATCGACACAAGCTGCAGATAATATGGTAGATGATTCATGTTGGCTTAGATAAATTCCGAGAGGTCTTTATGAAATGTGTCTGATATGGCAGTCATCCCCCGCCCCTTGTGGATTCAGCAAATGCAGCATTTCAGTTGTAATAACTACCAGAATATTGTGAGAAAGTATTGAGGTTTAACAGATTAACAAGAATTAAATCATAACATAACAAATATATGATTCTGCAGCTTACATTCAGAAGAAACAGCCAGAATCTAAACAACTTGGTGGTTTTGAACTAAAATAAAATTTGTTTCTGTACACTGTATCAATACATCTTTCTTACTTTTGAACTAAAATAGGATACGTTCACTTTATTTGTATTATAACATTTCTATTGTAAACAGCATTTATATCATAATGGAATCTCTTGGATTCAAAATTTAGTCATATATCCACAAATAATATATTTGCATTATACTTTGGCACATTTACAATGTTATTTGTTTTCTTGCTATATCTTTCTTTGTAATTTGTGATATTGTTAAAGTTAATTTAACTTACATATCAGAAAGATTTCATTTATAAGTACTGGATAATTTCTACAAGAATCATTTCTTTGGTTGTTACATTACTAGATATTTCAGTCCTAGTTCTGTTAGACTTTACTGGCACGAGTGCACTGCTATAATTACATCAAGCCACAACTCTAAACTGCTAAGTGTCATATATTTTGCCGACCATGCCCAGAGATCAATTATGCTCTTCATATGTTATGTTCAATGTAAGATGTTCCTATTTTTGGTGAGATTGGAGCTTTGTGGAGAAAATCTCACTGAACCTTAACTGCTTTTGCCATAGAAATAGCAGCACAATGTGGAAATAGCAGCACAATCTAATTGTGCACCGTGTCCTTAGTTCCTGCATGGGACATGACCATAGTTGATGAGTTTCTCATTCAAGTAACCCTTGACCTCATAAAATGGGACTCGTACTTGAAGCCCACCCTTTATAATGCCAGATTTTTTTCTCATTTTCAGCCCATGCAGTTAGCTTATATCTAGTTTTAAAGCAGTGTTTTAAAAGAATCAATTTCATGGTGAATGCATCTAGTCAAACAAGCCATTTAAACAACATCTTACTCGTGTGTAGCAGACCATTTTACAAGTACCTGATAGTTTTACAAGCCTGTGTTTCAGACAGGGTAATTGGTTGTCTCTGATATGTGAGTTTGGACTTAGACTCATTAACTTTTTTTTTCAGTGAAGAGAATATTTCACAGCCAAGTTTGTTCAATACCAGGTACTGTTTGTGATGCCAGCTGTATTTATAGTATGTACTATATTGCAAATAGGGTATAAGAAAAGAATTTTAACTTTGAGGCACAAATAATGTTATTTACTGCCCTTCATATTCCATTAGATTTCATGTTTCTCATAATATATCTAATTATTATGTATACTATTTTAACAAAACTGTCATAGTTTCTTAATCGGCATGTGTTTACACAATTATACAAATAACACATTGGCTGCATTTGGACATAACAATAACCAAGAAGACCTATGAATATTAGTTTATTATTATGCATGTTGGTATACATTGCCTATTGACATTCATTGTTCAGTCATTCCTACTTGAATCCTTTACTTATTAAAAATAGCTAAATTAATCAGGTGTTCTTGAGGAAGGAAATGCTTCCCGTTATTTTCAAACCTAGACCCTTGTTTATTGCCACCCAGCAAAAAGCCTGAAAGAACAAAATAGTGTCAAAACCGGTTTTCAAATAGGGATTTTAAGAGGTTCAACAAATTTGCATGTAGTTCATATTTGTAATAGAAAACAGAAATAACAGTACAGTAGATTCTGCATTCATGAATTCAACCATCCACACCTTGGAAAATGTTCCAACCCCCTCCCTCCCCCTCCAACAAGTAAACCTTGATTTTGCCATTATAAATAAGGAACATTTCACTCCACCGATGGTTCTCAGCCTGGGGTCTGATGCAGTCTAGTGCCTTAAATCTCGACTTAAGTTTTGGGGGTCCGCAGCCATGAAAGGAATTTAAAAGAGGGTCTGTGGTGATGAAAAGGTTGAGAACCACTGCATTATACCACTGTATATAATGGGACTTGAACATCTATAGATTTTGGTATCTATGGAAGATCCTGGAACAAAACCCCAATGGATATCAAGGGCCACTGTTTCACTTTTTAAAAAGAGATCAGAAAATGTCCCTAAGAGCTGTGTGATAACATTTTTTTTCTTTGTGTACTCTGTGAATGCACACTAGTGGAGAGAGCTGCGCCTGCGCAGGCTCCAATGGAAACTCTTCCAAGCTGAATCTTTCAAATTTTGGTGGTAACCCTGCCCCCTCCCCGCAGGGCATAAAAGGCAGCCCTGGGCATTCGCTCCCCAGTTCCTTTTTTCCAACCACAAAACTCACTTTGGAACCTTCCTGATGACAACCACGCGTTTCAAGAGATGCACCGAGTGTGCAGCTAAAATCCCAGACTCGGATGGCCATGCCAAATGCCTCCTCTGTCTTCGTGAAGGCCACTAGGTAGGGTCTTGCCGCCATTGCTTGGCTTTCACTGCTCAAGCCAGGAAAAACAGAGCGGCCCGGCTTAAGGCATTCCTCTACCAAAGATCTCTCGCGCCTGAACCCTCGCCCTCCACCTCGGCTCCATAGAAGGTCAGCTCGATGTCCTTGAGAGCTTTTACTGCCAAAATTTGAAAGATTCAGCTTGGAAGAGTTTCCGTTGGAGCCTGCGCGGGTGCAGTTATCTCCACTAGGGTGAATTCACAGAGTACTACTCGAAGAAACATGGTTACAGGTAAGCAAGCTGTCCTTACTAGAGTTGCTAAGATCAAAAACTACCAATTTTTTCTTAATTCATCAGCTGTCATAAGTAGGTTTTCAATATAACAAGGTGTTGTCTGATTATCAAAAGTGTACATTTAGTATGATTGTTAATGATTTTACATAATTGGCAACTGGCTTAAATGTTTTCCTTTAAGGAACATAGTGTGCTTTTAAGTAGAAATTCATGTTTACTAGTACTTGAAAATCAGCTTCTGCATTTCGATAACAGAGTAGTTGGCATTGCTTCTGTTTTCTTTTTACATGCCAACTTCCCAGAACAGTAATGCTTTTTCTGTGGCTGCACTTTGTATAAAAGCTTTACTCCTTAATATGTGCAAATTAGTCTTGTTGCCAGATGGTAGTCTGCCTGCCTGAGTAAGTAAAAATATCCCTATAGTTAGTAGGGCAGTGAATATTGGTTTGTCGAGGGAGGCCGGGGGTGCTAGGCATTCTTTACATTAGTAGTTTGTGGAAAATCTCAAGTTACTCACCCATTTTTGTCAGCTTAACACCAGCTGGCTTCATTATCAAGTGGCTCCAGTAGAATTGAGTTTTATTTCTTTGTACAATTTTGGCTTCTGCTCTGAATGTAGTTGTCAGATTTTATTTGCTGAAACAAGTCCAAGAGCCTTCATATTGCTTAAAGGGTATAATGAATGTACCAATATCATACTTCCATTTTCAGATGTGCAGAGATTGTAGCAGCTAACCCTGTCATTATTCAACAATTCAAATTCCTTAGTAGGAAATTGGTGGACAGATACTGTAAAATCAAAATCCTAAGTGGGTTGCATGACTTTAATTGAGAGTTGGATCCAGACTCTCTGTTAACCAGAGTTTGACCCCATTTAAATCCATGTGACAAGTCTAACATAACTATACAAGTGATACTACAAAACCTAATGAATTAAATGTGACTCCAACTCAATGAATATTGTTATTGAAATTACTTATGATAGAATCTAATAGTTATTATTTTTAAAAATCCAATGTTGGCAGTTTTGGCGAAGTGAAACAAATGTAGAACAGTAACTGCATATCATATCATCATCATAATTTTTATTTCTTACCCACCTCTCCTCAATGGAATGCATATATTAGAATACGCAGAACAATCATTAAAATACAGTGAACACAAGATATCAAATTAGGGAGCACACCATGCCCCTATTAGAGCAGCTCCACTGGCTGCTGATAAGTTTCCAGTCCCAATTCAAAGTACAGGTTATTACCTATAAATTCCTACACGGTTCAGGTCCAGCTCTATCTACGTGGCTGCATCCCCCTTCTATGAACCAGCGAGGGCTCTAAGATCTGCTGGGGAGACTCTCCTCTTGGTCCCACCTCCGTCCCAAGAGTGGTTGGTGGGGACAAGAGAGAGAACCTTCTCGGTGGTGGCTGTGCGCCATTGGAACACCCTCCCCAGAGAGATCAGGCATGCCCCCACACTTCAGTGCTATTGGGGTGAGTTGAAAACTTGGCTTTTCAAATGGGCCTTTAACAATGGTTAAGGCACCAGCTAAATCAGATGACTAAAACAGACTGACATTCCACTCTGGCACTTTAATGTTGACATTTTAACTTGTGCGTTTTAACTAGTAACTATTGTTGTGTTTTTATTTGGGTTTCTATTTAATTGAGTTGGGTCTTGTTAATTTCTGTAAGTGTTGTTTTATGTTAATTGGTGTTGTTCTGATGTTTTGATTGCTGATGTATTTTATATGTTTATGTGGCACCATGTGCTGCTCTGTAAGCCATCCCAAGTCCCTTTTGAAAGAAGGTAGCAGGATATAAATAAAGTTATTATTGTTGTTGTTTTTAAAATTCATTGTTAACTGCATAAGTAGCATAATAAGGGGTTATTCTTAGGGCTTTATTATATTAACACATTTTTACAAGCTGCTATTAGATTATTATTCCTTAACAACTTAAATAGAAATAGTGAGATTTTCATATCATTGAGTAATAGGTGGTATCACTCCAACCTTGAAGTGTCAGCCTGTTACGAGGAATTGTACAGTATCTTCATTTGTACAGTAACCTTTGGATTTTTGAATATAAAAATATTTATGCAGAAATACATAGATAATGTTTGTTGTGCTAAAACCAAAGCAAGTGGTTGAAAGGATTAAAGATTCCATATTAAGGTAGGTAACTACTACCTTTCTCCCCAGAGATTTTGGGCTACAAGTCCCACAATTCTATTGATCATGCTACATGAAGTTTATGGGAACTGAAGTACAAAACATATGGGTCACCAAGGGGCCCTCATTTTTGCTCGGTATAATTGGTTGAATCCAATATAGCACAAGTACAGTGACTTTAATTCAATGGAAATTCTCTAACTTCTTACTGCATTCCTTTGTTATTCTGAAATTCCAATTCTGAAAAATTCTCCAAATACTCTCAAGTGAACCTTGGAAAGTAGTGGGTTGCAATACAATGGAAGGCTTTTAAAATATTTTTAAACATTGACTTTCACAGCAACCTTATAATATATTAAAATTCAGATTAAGTATGTGAAATGAAATATCTAGAATGATTGCTAGAGTATTGAGATGCTTGAGGAATTTGAGTTTTGGAAATCGAAGTCTAGCTGGAAATCGAGTACAGTTGTCCCTCTACCTTTGCAGTTTTGACTTTTGTGGATTTGGTTGTTCATAGACTTGATTTAAAATATTCTCTCTAGAAATCTCTAGATCCTCTAATATGAGTATGTTCAATTTCCTCCGGTGATGCTGGAGGACCTAGCAATTTCTAGAGATAACACCTTTTAAGGATTCTTTAGGTCCTCCAATATGATTCTGTGTTCTGGTTCCCATGCAGTTGACCATAGAGTTATTCTGGATTTAGAAATTCCTAAAGAGGTGTTTTCTTGAGTAAAAAAAGTAGTCATTTCTTTATTTATGAGGGGGTTTTTTGTTTTTTGTTTTGCTTTCACAGGAATCCTGTGCCCTTAACCACTGTGATTGTGGAGGGGTGGCTGTATTTTGATTGGTGTGTGTATTGGAATTTGGTTAATCCACCACCCAAAACCTAATCTACATGGTTAATCTACTGACTACTATCACTATTCTTAGCTCGAAAAAACTTATCAAGATAAATATGCATATGTTGAAAAAGATATTGTTGTTTACTATTTCCTTACCTTATTGTGAAAATTTCCAAAAACTCAGAACATCTGATTGCATGGAATAAAGAACTCAAGAAACTGTTGCTCTCATCAGGGAAATGCAATTTATCATGATCTCAAAATCTGATAAATTTATTATAATAATTAAACTAATATAGGTGGTAACAGTCAGAGATTAAGGTTAATTCTGAAGTTGAAACTATGTTGTTCATAAAAGCTGCTTATTGGAAGTCTGTTTCATTGTATTCCATGCATTTTGAAAACACAGTTTCCCTTGGCGTATGTCACATGTACAGATAACTCTTCTGTACACATACTTGCATGCTTTTAAATATATGGATAGGATGGCAGCTGTCATTCACTATTAATGAAAACACTTACTGGTCACAGCATATCACTTCCATTTCAGAAACATCTTGGAAGCAATTCGAAAAACCAGCATACTAGATTTTTCCAGCATTTCCTGTTTTTATGACATTTCAGTCAAAGAGTGTGGGTGCCAACTAATTTTTCTTATTGTTCCTTCTAGATAAAAAAATATTTGGAACTTGAACCACTTGCACGAGGAAAGCGCTGGATACTTAAGCCTTGTTCATTGGACAACATGGAAGCCGTAAAAGACAGCTTCGGCCTACTGATAAATTTACTAGAAGACAGTGAGCTCGAACCTTCAAGAATCTGAAAAAAAACTAGAATGGTTCTCAGATAGCATTGTACCTGTTTGTTTGGCTCACTGCTGGAAAATGATTTGATATAAGGAAGATTATGTTAGAGCTTGCAATAAATATATTTTTGCATTTGGTTTGGAAAGGCTGTTTATACATTCTGTGAATCAGGTATGTGATTCTTTTCAGTAAAGTTGTCTATGCTACTAAAAGAGGAGTTCAACTTGTCCAGAAAGAGATGTGCTCGTTGTATGCCATTTCCCTTCATTGTTATCAGAAGAACTGTAATATGGAATTTGGTTGCATGTATAAAACATAAAACCAGCTATAAATGGACACCAAAAGCTATGGTGAAATTATATTCACTGAGAACCAGTTTAAGTCTTGAAACCAAGGAATGAATTCCTAATTCAAAGACTAATTCAGAAGCCTTATTAAGTGCAGACACCTTTAACACTTAATTTGATGAGGTGGAGGCTAAACTTCAGTAAAATTATGGAGTGAAAACAAGACACAGGTTTAAGAAATCACTGGATGTATTCTACATAACTAGTATTATGCTAGAACTCCTAGGCCACAGACTTCTTTTTTTAAAAAAATTCATCGTTGTTGAATTGAATTGAAATAGTGTATCTGTGTTTCTTAACTACCCCTATTTTCAGGGGCTCAGATTTGTTTCGAACATTTAGTAGTTTTTATTAGGATTTTTTTTGTTATGGTTGTTGTATGTGCCAGCACTCCGTTTAGTTCAAAGAAATATATCCCTTTCCCAGCATTACTCCATGTTGAAGTTCACAGGTTGCTTCAGATTCAAAAAAGTTTGGTTGTTGGAACACTGGCCACAATATAGCAATGGATCATTATCCATAAATTGAACATGTACCTTGGATGTTATATTTATCTACCAAATAGAGGGTGAAAGTATCCTATGGTAGAAAATTATGCCATCGGTGATGCCAATTGCCTTTGAGTTTGTTTTTGGGTAGGGGTTGGTAGGTCTGGGTTTGTTTTTATTTTCAAAGATAAATGCTGATTATCTTTCACTTGTAAATATATGATGTTTTTTTAAACAAAATAATAATAATTTTATAATTTACTATGGGATTACTTTGAATACTGGGATGTAAAGATTATCAAATAATTCTCAGCATATAATGCACCTTGATTTGTGAACCTCTCATTTAAATGGGAAAATCTCCCATCTTACATTTAAATTCCTTGTGAATAATGCCACTTGATAGACTTGTAGCAGTGAAGCTAAAAATTTTTAAGCATGGCTGTAGAGGGAAGGAGCTAGAAATGACCCAAAGGACCAAAATGTCCCCAAGTAATGGTTGGTTTTGCCATCACTTTTAACCTATATCCATCCTGAAATGCCCCTTCTATAGACTGGAGTTTTGAATTTTAAAAATAGTTATGTTCCCAAGGCATTTTTGTTAATCTCCGGTGACCTAATTTCATCTAAAGAAACTAAGGTCAACTTAGGTGGGCTATGATTATTTTTTGCTGACACGAATGGTTTCCAGATTATTTTTGGCACAGAAAGATTAAAGGATGCTAGGTGCAGTAGAAAATATCAAATAGCTTTAAACTGGTTTGCCATCTTTAATGGAGAACTAGGCATATAAGAAAATAACAGATAGCTTTTAACTGGTGTGTCATCTCTAATGGAGGACTGGGTATATAGGAAAATAAAAAGGGCCCATTGTCATGACTTCAGAAGGATGTCTTCCCCAATATATGTGATTTAAAAGGTGTTACCCAATATTTCTGTGTGAAATGTGCGGAAATGGAACCTAACTAGAACGGGTTGTGATTTTATATAGTCTTACTTTGGAGTAAACACAATTCAGCTTGGTGGAGCTTCCTTATTATTCAACTAACATGTAGAATTGTGTTGAAACTTGCGCAGGAATCGGACATTTATAGTAATAATACCTCAGATCTGCTAAAGTACTCACAAGCCTTCTCATTTTTATTGTTCTTTTGGTAGGTCTGTGCTATAACTGGATTTCAACATATCAGTAAAGTTTTTGTATCTTTGAAAACTTCTTTTTTTAAAAAAAAAAAAGTTAATGCCACATGTTCTGTTTAGAGTGTTCTTGATTGTGCATTTATTCTGTGAGCAGCAATACAGTTCTTATCCCACTCTGTAAGTTGTTTTTCTTTGCATCTCGCCTTGCCCTTTCATTATACTGAAGAAATAAATCCCATTGATGAAAATTACTATCGATGGGAATTAATTACATAGTGAATTTTGCAATTAAAAAATCACTAAGAAGCTTGTTGGGACATAAAATTCTAACAAGACATCTGTTAAATTACTTTCCGGGTGTGTTTGTGTGTGAATATGTGCCCACATTGGGCTTTTTCTCAGACCCGTGACTGTCTGCAGTACTTTGGCAGGAAGAATAAAAACATTATCAATCAGTATCCAACAGCAGCTGTTTTGACAGATTTCTGTCAGACATCTAATGCTTTACAACTGTCAGTGGCTCCTTTTGTCTACCGGCTCTCAGATATTCATTGTGTTGCTTCCATCCTGTGCCAATATCTTTTTTGAACATTAAAGAAGTGTTCAGTACTTTTCTCTTTCTTCCCACTCTTCTCAGTTATTACTCACCACATAGTGCAGCTCGCATGTTCAAATATTGTAAACAGAAATATGTATTGTCTTATTAAGCTTCTTGCTTTTCATTATTTATAGAAGTTAACCGATTTTGTACTTTTCTCACTAGCACAGTTGCCACCCTCCCCAGTTTTTGCAATGGCAATTAATATTGCTAAGGTTTGTATTAATGATAATCAATAGCTAACCCACCATACTTCTCTGACTTTCTACTAAAAGTACATTGAGACTGATTTGACAAATTCTTGCAGGCAACTCCTCTGAGAACTGTTTGTATAGTTGACGTTGACCCAAGTAGAAATAAATGCTAAATAGAACACTTTAGTATGAATGTTTTCATCAGTATGTATTCACATTTAGGGTTTTCTTAATTTATTCATTTCTTCATCATTACTCATTGATTACAATCTCCTCTATTCGCCCCATTGAAATGCCTAAATTATTTGTGAAAATTTTAACCACGCATTTCAGTACAATCTTCATGGCCTTTATTGAAGTTATCCTCAATAAAGGTAATGTAACAATAAAGTCTGGTGTAAACATTTTTCCCAGCAAAGAAAACCTTGTGTGTGTGCATTTGTTACTCAAGATTTTTTTTTTGCAAAATCCAATACATCTTGTAAAAACTTAGACTATCAAGCAGGAAGCTCTTGTCCTATTTAACAGCTTCCTGGGGGGAGAAATCTGTTGTATGTGATTTTTGATATACATTCCTTCATAACTTCTTATAATAAATTCAAAGGTATACATCCAACTGTCATTAGACCCAATGAATCAAATGGAATTTGGTAAGTCAACCTCTACCAAAATTCAAAGACTATTTGGGACTAATAATTAGATTGAAATTGAAGGCTCGTAATTTTTAAAATACGTTCTGAGAATTATTTCAAAACATTTCATAAGACAAGAAACAGAACTTTTCACTATTAAAGTATCAGACAGAGATGAAATCAGAGCTGCTTTGGATCCCATCCCAGGAAAGGATTCAATAAATAAACAAATAATCAAAATTACTCAAACTCACACAGAAGGGTTTCTACTGAACCAAGTAGAATACAAGTGGAGCTCAGTTAACAAGTTGATATGTTCTCGGACATTACTTCTTTAACATAAACTTTGGTACCAGAGGCAGAAATTGCATCAAAACCTACAATTAGGTTCCTGTGCCACAAGAAAGAAGAGCCATTGAAGTTTCGGGCAATGTTTCCTGTCAAAACTACCAATATGCACATGCCAAAGGAAAATTAAACAGGTCAGGTAAGCCTTGCATGACTGAACATTTTTTTAACCTTTCTAGAGACCATTTGAAGATGTCTTTCAAAATGCATCCAGGCATAGCCTTTTCTTTCCTCAACTTCCACTTATTTAAATTTTTGTATCCAGGTCTATAGGGGGTGGGGGAGTTAGCATGCAGGTGATGGCTGGTGAGATAGGCTAATCTGTTTCCCCCGTTTTTCTGTGTTTTACTATTCCATGTTTAGTAATGGATTCTGCTTATAGACATACACACCTACAGTATACAGTTGGCCCTCCATATCCATGAATTCTGCATCCACAGATTCAACTATCCATGGCTTGAAAACATTAAAATAAATTCCAAAAGCAAACCTTGTCATATTGAAGTGAAAGCAGGCTTGTGTGTTGGTTTTTTTTTGGTTTTTTTTTGGGGGGGGGGGGGGTGTTTATTTTTTTGCTGATCCTAAAACCAAGACATAGAACAACAGATTCAAACTACAGGAAAAGGGATTCCACCTAAACATTAGATTTCTGAAGAAATTCCTGATTGTAAGAGCTATTCAACAGTGAATGTGTTGCCTCCGAGTGTGGTGAAGTCTTCTTTGGAGTTATTTAAAGAGTCTGTCTGTCCGTCCATTGGATATGCTTTGTCTGTTTCTGCATGGCAGGAAATTTGGGCTGGATGGCATTTGTGATCTCTTCTAACTATGCTTCTATGATTTTGCCATTTGATATAAGAGACATCATTGTGCTATATACCACTGTATTTAATGGGATATGAGCACCCACAAATGTCCTTATGCATGGGAGGGGGGTTCCTGGAATCAAACCCTAATGGATACCAAGGGCCTACTGTTTTGGCTAGAGCATAATCTAGTTCAGGTTTGGTACGTTTCTTGCAGACATGCTTCTGCAACCCCAAAAGTCTATTATTATGTTTATTTATACCCCACATTTTCTCTCCACGGGGAGACTCAAAGTGTCTTTTGGTTAGCATAAAAAGACTTTATAAACAGAAGCTTCTTTGCCAGAGGCTTTAACTGAGATATGCTTGTATCTGACACTAGACACAAAAAACTTGAATAGAGAAGAGGAAGTCCCTAGCATAAACTGCTTTGCAGACTTCCTTCAACTTGAAAAGTCGCTTGCTATGTGCATAAAGAGCTACTGTCCAAAAAAAAAGAGTAGTTTTTACTGCTGGGGAACCTGATGCTCCACAAATGTTCAATTGCTATTCCCAACAGCCCTAGCAGGTCTGAACAAAGGTGAGGTATAATGGGAAAAGTACTTCATCAACATTTGGAGGGCCAAATGTTACTTCAGAGCCTTGCCAATTTATTTAAATATAGTCAGTGAATATATAATACTGTACTCATAACATTTGTCTACAGAAGGTGTGTGAAGTTAAACACTAAAGTGTAAACAAGTTAAATTTCCTGAAAGCAGAACTTCCTGAGAGGGGAAAATATAACTTGGGTAATGTAACATCATGTTACAAGTTTCACTGCTTCTAAAGAAGGCAAGTGGAGGGCATGTAACTCCTAACACACTGTCATCACTTCACAAATGTTGAACTTCTCAATGACACCGGCTGCTTCACAGAGAAGCCATCTGCATATTATTTGTTGCACATGCTAACTCACTATACATGCATGTATATTACTGCATGCTAGGTACATGCATTTCCAGTGCTTCTAACTATAAAGATGTGGTGGTGGTGGTGGTGGTGGTGGTGATGATGATGATGATTATTATTATCTTTATTTATAGTCCTCCCTATCTCCCCAAAGGGACTCAGGGCGGATTCCAAATATAAAAGGCAAACATTCAATGCCAGAACACAACAACAATAACGAAAATAGACAACCCAACATATAAAGCAAATTATGACTTAATTAAAATTAAATTAAAAATGCAACCTGTTATATCAAACATAAAACAAAACATCAACATCAAACAGATGCATCCCAGATAAAGGACACATCATGTGTTAAGTACACCCACATGCCACTCTGTATCTGAAAGCTTTGATCTTTTCTGTTCTACTATTCTTTCCATTATTACTGTGGTTGACACCTGATTTTCTAAAGAGCTGTAGTGACATTGAACTTCAACCATAAGGTACTTCCCTTTCTTCTTGTTACGAAGTCCAGTCTTTGTGTGCATACTGCTAACTGTTTATCAAGTGGTAACCTGCCACAGTCTGCAAACAGCCATTTGGTCTGTCAGTTTTCTATAATCACATCAACACTTTGTTAGGATATTTTTACCATGTATCTGAACTTATTCAGAGTGATGTGAGAACTCGGTAATCGGCCAAGTTGTTAGCTGGTCCGTTTATGATTTGCTTACATAAACGCCATTATATTTCATTGCTGGTGGCATATGTATACAAACTGATGAATACATAAACGGCATTCAGACCTTTCTTAGTTTTCCCTTCCAAGTCATTTATGGCTACAGCAACCCTGAGACCATTCTATCATGGGATTCTCTTGGGGAGGTGTGTGCTGTCTGTGTTTGTCATTGCCTTCTACTTTTTCTGAGACTAAGAATGTGATTTTCCCAAGATCTCTTGCGAGGAGGAGGGTTTCCATGACCAAGTGGGGGTTTGAACCTTGGGCTCCCAGAGTACTGGTCCAATGCAAAAGCCACTACACCACACTGTCTCATCTAATCCATGCATTATGTGAAGGTCTTAATACTCTTATGTGTATGGTCTAGGATTTACCACTGTGTGCAGTTTTTATTCCTAAGAAATCATTCCCTCAGGCTTTTCCTACCATATCTCTGTATTTCTGGAGGGAGCTTGGATGGACATGACCTTTGGAGGAAATTTTGTTTATGCCAGTAAGTTACCCTAAATTGTGGCATAACCATTATGGACCATGGCACGCCATTTTTTTAAGATGTAGAGCGAAATTCTGCTAAGTGACCTGATTTAGTCATTCAGAAGCTAGCGTTTTCTAATTATGTTTTTGTGTCAGGAGTGACTTGAGAAACTGCAAGTCGCTTCTGGTATGAGAGAATTGGCCGTCTGCAAGGACGTTGCCCAGGGGACACCCGGATGTTTTGATGTTTTACCATCCTTATGGGAGGCTTCTCTCATGTCCCCACATGGGGAGCTGGAGCTGACAGAGGGAGCTCATCCGCACTCTTCCCAGGTTAGATTTGAACCAGCAGCCCAACCTTCAAGTTAGCAGTCCTGTCAGCACAAGGGTTTAACCCATTGCATCCCAGCCCTTTGAAAGTTTGTGTGGACCAGTCCCAGAATCTCCAAGCCACCAAACTAGCCTTATACAACCCTTTCCTCATTCTTAAAATTGTGATAGATGTCTATTTGTTGAATGGCAAAAGTAATGAGTCAGTTTGTTACAGTCTCTCACCAAACAATATCCCGTAATATCTGAATACTTATGTAGCTTCCCTTTTTACAAATGCTGAAAAGAATTCAATTTGATAGAACTTACAATTAAGAAAATGCTACCATTTGTTCTAAGAAGAGAGGTCTATTGTTTTTGACCCATTTAGAAAACATGAGTGTTAAATTCAAACTTTTTAAAGCTACTCAATAGTTTGCCTTCAACAACAAGAAACTCTTTGCAGGCAAGTATTTGCTGCATGGGGATAGGATGGCACCATCTGCCGTTTGCTTTGTTTCCCTATCAAGTTGATCTTTTATTCACGGGCAAAACATAAAATAAATGGGCTGGTGGAGATAGGTGTAGTTGTGCTCATATGCTGCATGGTATGGTTTCCATAAGCAAGTAAAACTGCATAAAACATTGGCCTTTGGATGTTCTAATCTAGAAGGAAGGATATATCTTTGAATCCCGCTTCTGCTAATCTACTTAGTAGAACACTTTCCTTTAAGAAACCTGCTAAGAGCCTAGTAGACTGCATTTCAATGCTTGTCACAGAAAATGAAACTTTCCTTGTTCTCTAAGTACCATGGAAACACAGTTTGTAGGGCTTTTACCAATCTGATTTAAAATATCCCCTGATTTTAGATAAAAATTCAAAGCAAAAGCCATGTATATTCTGGAAGAAAAGGGTGCATCTATCCCTCACAACGATAAGTAATCAGGAGAATTAAAAGTTTAGTCACAATACAGTCCTGCTCTTCTCAATTCAAATGTTCTGCTGCGTTCACAATAATTTAATCATAAATAAGATTGCAGGTCAATACATATAGGATTGCTTTGTCTAATGAAATAATTACAATTTTGCAAATGCAGCAATACCACTTTCCCTTATGCATCAGTAAAATACAGAAGCCGCCCGGAGTCCCCTATGGGTGAGAAGGGCGGGATATAAGTATTGTAATAAATAAATAAACTCTAACGCTTTATTTTTCTTTGACTTTCCAGCACTGGTGAGTAACCTCTTCTACAAAACGGATTAGAAATCAAACTGGTCAAAATCTGACAGCCCTCAGAGTGTCTATGTGTTCAACTCACTAATCTACCTTTAAAGGAATGAGCATGACCTTAGTGTGACAGTAAATAAGGTAACATACGGCTGCTAAAATAATGACATACATTAATGGTATCAGGAATGTTTACCCTGCATTCCTATCTTTTAGTGTCCACAATTAACCTGCACCGCAGCTGAGAAAATAATTCTGGCCAGCAGTGATCAATTGACAACACTTCTCTCCACGGAAGTGGCAACAGTATTTATAGAAGTTACTACAAACAAATACATATCAGGATGTGGTGGCATGTTTTGTTAATTTTAGTCTGGGAGTGCGCCAAGCTTGCAAAACATCAATGCTATTGTTATGAAAAGTAACTAAAGTAACTGTTTATTGCTGAAGCAGAACTATCTAGCAAAGTTGACTTGCTGAATATTTTTGCTTCTTTTCCCCTCTTACGTGTGTTCAAGCTATTCGCCTTGAAGCATCTGAATGTGTAACAGGCCAAAGGATCCCAAATTTTCTGGCTCTCACCTCCTGGCCATAACCACAAAATTAGTCTCTTTCCTTGGCAGAATAAACCATGAAACAGGATTCTGAGCTTCCTGCAAGTGAGGTCTTCCTTGCCAATCTTGATTTTCGCATGATTAGGATCTGGACCCTGTTCAGAATGGACCTGAGGTTTTGATTCAGGCCCATCTCCAATGAAAAGTGACAGGGGCATGAGAGTGTTGTCTAACAGATTGTAAATAAGCCTCTCCATTCTCTTAATACTTGACTTAACCACAGTAGTTAGACCAAATGTCATGTGAGCCTTTTGGCATGTTGATGGATTATTGGGCAATGGTGGAGGTTGACCTGGACATTAAAATAATCTCATGCTGTGATTTGAAAACCAAGAATTCCTGTCTGTTTTCGCTTCTCTTATAATGAAGTAAAAGAAAAATCTATCTGGGATTGTCTTCGGATGTCATCAGGCTACTGATAGCACCTTGTGTAAGCTTCCACCTGGATTTTCTGAATTGTTGTCAGATGAGGAAACCCAACAACCCCTATAAACTTGTCATTAAGACTGGACTCACATTCAGCCAGACAAAGTTGATAATATGTAACTTATATATAAATTAATTACGTGATGAAGTTATTCAATTTTTATTTTTATTTTTTTGCAAAGCTCATCAACCAAATATATGAGGTGCTATCGACAAATTCCAAAATCTACATTTCTTTGGTGGTTCTTAATGGCAAAATAAATAGTGTCATATTTTGGATTGCGAGGGGGTGGTGTGGAAGACAAGATTTTGTACTGCCTCGTTGTCAGTAATAGAAAAATAATCTGATCATCTTGGTACCTGTTTGCCAGCTACACTTATTAAAGGTAAACCAATATCTTAGCAAAGCCATAAAAACTTTGCATAAGAGTGATAACACATACTCAGGTGACTTCCATTAAGGCTTCAGCTTGTATCCATAAGCCTGCAAGTAAGTCCTCTTTGAACTCAGAAAAGATTCCTTCTTAGTTCACATATATAGGATTGCACTGAATCACTAGCAATGGGTATAGTCATTATTAGACTATATCCCTTCCAGCCCAGCCATGATATTAACACTATCTGAGCCTAAGCTTCCTTAAGGGTGTTTTATGAGGACAAAAAATGGGACAACTATACGCCTTGCCCTGAACACCTGGGAGAAAGCACAGAGTATAACAATCGTATCTGCAGGGTCATTGCATAGTCACACAGAGAACACCAACTGGCATGAAGTCTGAAATACATGGTTGCCAGTCCTGAGAAATATAAAAAGAGGGTATTTTAATGCTTCAATACTGAAATAACGTTATTTATTTTGTTGATTTATATTCCCCTTTTTCTCTCCAAACGGAGACTCAAAGCAGCTCACAACTAAAAGTGTTTCAATACAACTTAATATACAAATATACAAATATTAAAACAGTATTAAACAACATTAATATTAAAGCAATCCAGGTTAAAACCATAAACACATATAAAATCACATCATAAAATCACAGCAGCCCTTGATGGTCTTAAACACCTTCTTCTTCAAAAGCCTTTCTGGATAAAAAGACAGCAGGGAGGGGGCCATTCTAGCTTCCCTGGGAAGAAGGGTGTTCCAGAGTCGGGCATTTGCCACGAAGAAGGAAGGCCTGCTCTCCCATTCCCACCAACCGAGCTTGAGACGGAGGTGGGACCGAGAGAAGGGTCTCTCCTGAAGATCTCGGTGCCCGGACAGGTTCCTTTATAATATCAATCATAAAGGTTGGAGGGACAAATTTGGTTTCATTTATTTGAAATTGTTAATCTCCTTTTCTATATTCTGTGTATAGTTTATAACTAGTTAGGATATAAATTTTTAATGGTATATTCCACAATCTGCTACAAAAAGCTAAACTTCCATTAAATCTGTACTATGCACTTACATGGGTTTATTTCTGGTTTTCCCTGTGAGCTGAGAGACTTCTTCCAGTATTTGATGAGCCATTCATCTTTGATTACTGGGAATGCCTAAAACTTTGGTTTAAGACAAGGAAAGAATATATTCATCAAAAGCATGAGAAGGCATTAGAATAGACAATAATGCTTGAAAAGGTAGAAGAAGACAGTAAGAAAAGAGGAAGACCACATTATGGGTGGATGGATAGACACAATCAGTGAAGTGACTGTCCTGAGTCTGCAAAATAGTTTACAATACATGGTGGTTTACAACTTTGAATTCTGACACTGATTTGTCATTCCACTCATAAAAGATGTATGCAGTTGCAAACTCTGGAACTTATATCTTTTTATTAAAGGTTTTCTAAATAATTTGACTTCATATTTCACATAACATATTTCATATTTTATTCTAACTTTGATATTTATAACTTCATGTTGCAGTGTCATAGTCTTCTACAAGACTTCATGTTCCAATGTTGTAGAGGCATTGTTATATATAGACAACTGCAAAATAAAAGCAAAAATATGTTTGTATTTTATGGGATTTTGTTAGAAATCAGTATGCCTAGAACTTAATATATTTAATCAATGGGTTTCCAATCTATATATATAAAAGGATAAAGTTGCGGGCGCAGTGACTATAACAACAAAACTAAACATCCCAGAAATACGAAACTTGGCAACACAATGCAAAAGCCTTGCCTCCCGGTTACAACTACACAACCACACCACAAAACCACAATCCGGACCCACAACACTCACAACAACACATCAGGACTATAACAACACAACTAAACGCCCTAGAAATACAAAACTTGGCAACACAACGCAAAAGCCTTGCCTCCTGGTTGTAACAACACAATCACACCACAAAACCACACTGGACCCACAAAACTCACAACAACGCATCGTGACTATAACAACACAACTAAACGCCCCAGAAATACAAAATTTGACAAAACAATGCAAAAGCCTTGCCTCCCGGTTGTAACAACACAATCACACCACAAAATCACAATCCAGACCCACAAAATTCACAACAACGCATCATGACTATAACAACACAACTAAACGCCCCAGAAATACGAAACTTGGCAAAACAACGCAAAAGCCTTGCCTCCCGGTTGTAACAACACAACCACACCACAAAACACAATCCGGACCCACAAAACTCACAACAATGCATCGTGACTATAACAACACAACTAAACGCCCCAGAAATACGAAACTTGGCACACAACTAAACGCCCCAGAAATATAAAACTTAACAACACAACGCAAAAGCCTTGCCTCCCGGTTGTAACAACACAACCACACCACAAAACTACAATCCGGATCCACAAAACTCACAACAATGCATCGTGACTATAACAACACAACTAAACGTCCCAGAAATACGAAACTTGGCACACAACTAAACGCCCCAGAAATATAAAACTTGACAACACAACGCAAAAACCTTGCTTCCCGGTTGTAACAACACAACCACACCACAAAACCACAATCCGGACGCACAAAACTCACAACAATGCATTGTGACTATAACAACACAACTAAACGCCCCAGAAATACGAAACTTGGCACACAACTAAATGCCCCAGAAATACAAAACTTGACAACACAAAAGCCTTTTCTCCCGGTTGTAACAACACAACTACACCACAAAACCACAATCCGGACCCACAAAACTCACAACAACGCATCGTGACTATAACACAACAAAACGCTCCAGAAATACAAAATTTGACAACACAATGCAAAAGCCTTGCCTCCCAGTTGTAAGAACACAACCACAACACAAAACCACAATCTGGACCCACAAAACTCACAACAACGCATCATGACTATAACAACACAACTAAACGCCCCAGAAATACAAAACTTGGCAAAACAATGCAAAAGCCTTGCCTCCCGGTTGTAACAACACAACCACACCACAAAACCACACCGGACCCACAAAACTCACAACAACGCATCATGACTATAACAACACAACTAAACGCCCCAGAAATACGAAACTGGGCAACACAACACCAAAGCATTCCCTCCCGATTGTAACAACACAACCACACCACAAAACCACAATCCGGACCCACAAAACTCACAACAATGCATCGTGACTATAACAAAACAACTAAACGCCCCAGAAATACAAAACTTGGCACACAACTAAACGACCCAGAAATACAAAACTTCGCAACACAACACAAAAGCCTTGCCTCTCAGTTATAACAACACAACCACACCACAAAACCACAATCCAGACCCACAAAACTCACAACAACGCATTTGACAACACAACTCATCCACCTCCCCAATCCCTACATTCACACTTGGCCTCCAAAAAAACAATTACAATAATAACAACGACAACAACAACAACAATAAGAATCAACACCATCACAGGCAAGAAAGAGCCAGGCACTGAGGCTGAGAGGCCAGTCAGTGTTACACTGGGCCTCCAAAAAACAATACAGTAGCATCTAACTTATCCAACCTTCATAATCACTACAACAACAATAATAATAAACACCTACACAGGCAAAACAAAAAAAGACTGTTGTACCACAATAAAAATATAAACCGCACTCAGCAGAATCAGACATTACAATTAACAACAAACCAAAGACAACAGGGATCTCAAGCAATTATCAATCAACACAAAAATTGAAGAAGGTAACAGACTTCAAATACTACTACTAATGTGAGTATAAAGAAGGGTGGAGGTCACAGCATCAATACAACCTAATGTAGACTGACCAACACCACCAGACTAAGCCACAGCAACGTGTGGCCGGGCACAGCTAGTTAATTTATAAAAGTAATAGGAAGGAGACTTAATCAACTGGCAACTTTGTAAAAAAGAAAACTTGTCTAATGTGTTAACAGGCAGTCAAGCATCAAGTCACTTTAGTGCCTGAAGTGTGAGGCATCTGATGACTAAATGGATTTATGATTATGAATTTTAAACAACTCATTATTTATTTCTTGGCTTAAGTAAGCAGGTTTACCCACTTCCTAGGCAAATCATCCCTTTATGCTCACAAATAAGGTCTTCTCCAGTAAGTATTGCTATCCATTTCCAAACAATGGGACAAAATTACTTCTGTCTTTTCTAGGTTTCTTGCAAAACATGTGCAATTTCTCCCAACATTGTCCCCCCACCCCAATCCTTGGTTTATTTTCCTCTTTCTCGAAAATCCTTTCCTCCAGTTAGCAGCTTCAGGTTGCCTTTGGAGAGCACACAATCCCAATAGATCTGCTTCTCGTAAACTTCAGGAGGAACTGTTTCAACTGTGTCTTATAGAAGAGGATAACTATCCCATTCTCTAGTACATCTGTGAAATATCAGTAGTGAGCATGATGCCAAGATGTCTTAGAATCCTTTTGTGCTGGCAGCCTTGTCAATATTGCAATGGGAGAATACCTTGGTCAAAATGTGCTGGCTCAAGCCCAGGCCACAGGCCGTCTCATGCAAGAGAAGTTCTGAAAACCATTTTCTGTTGATCACAAAATAGCTCCAAGCAAGATGTATAGCACATAGCTTGCTTGCTACAATGCCAAATGGTAGCAGAATAAATTGTATGGGTGGTGATGGGGTCTGTTGACTGGGAGTACTTTCCTGCGCTGCCCCATTTATTGACTGGAATGCAGAGAAGGGTCCAGTCCAGCTTAGTTGAAGCTGATTTGACATATGGACCACACTTACTGGATAATGGATTTTCAATGGTCAGGTTGTTAAATCATCTTTCCTCCTTTGAAAGCTTTACATTTATATGCATACATTGCTAATTCAAAATTATAGTGGTAGCATTGATTTATTTGCAATATTCCTGAATGAGTTTTCAGAGTTGAAGAGTTTTCAGAACTGCAAATTGAGAAAAAAAGGTCAGTTTTCAAATATATTTAGCAATTTACAGTGCAAACCACAAAAGAGTGAAGAGTTCCTATTTTTGGCATAGAAAATGGAGCATTGAGGATGAAGGGAAAATGTGAAGACAGACTGTTCTTGGTTTTGCCATTACTTGTGCACCAGAGAGGCTAGGATCCCTGCCAAAAATTCAAAAATTCTTCATGAAGGAATCCTAGGTTCTTTGCCAAGAAAATTCTAGTTCAGCACTCAGAATAAATTAACCACCAATATGTGTGTTTTGCTATTCTGGTAAAACAAAAAATGTACAAATTATGTATCCAAAATTTTACAAAGTTTATTTCCAACACTTCAGTTATCTGTTTATGCGGGAAGGATGTGGAATTGTTGGATGGCACTTGTGTTAGGAAGAGAGGTATAAAGAGCAAGAGAAAATAATTGGATAAGTCAATGAAAAAAAATGGTATGTTAAACCATGGTTTAGTACCACAAGGATGTGTCACAGTTAATCCAGGGCTTGTGTTTCCACCACTTGTGGTTGAGCCACAAATAGGAGATTGAGCATTTTAGATTATTTGTCATTTAGCACGACACACAAATCCTAAACTGTGATTAGTTTTGATTAATCTGTTCATGAACCATGGTCTGAAGTTGGCTTGTTTCCAGTTACCATACTTAAGATTAACCAGAACATATTAGGATCAATGCCAGATTTTTGGCACCAGAAGCAAAGAATGTATACAGTAGTGTTTAATTATCTTCTCTGCCAGTAAGAATACAATTGTCAGTTGAATAAAATTTCCACTAATTTCATAATACCCAAAATTATTTACCTGAAGTGGATATTTTGCTCTTGTGATTGATGGGGAGTCTATCTGAATTGTTCAAATACCTCTTCATTCACATAATGACAAACCAAAATGTAGACTAAGAGTGGGCAACCATGGAAGGTCTGGGAGCCACGCCTGATTCATTTTTACTCTATTAGACCACCCTCACCACTTTTGTAAAACCAAAAGTGCAAGAAAGCCATTACTAGTTTCCCCAAAATGCTGCATGTAGCCTTAACAGTGGGAATAGGAGAGGAACAAGTGATTTGCATCCCTCTGGAGACACAAATCTTCATTTTGGCTTGAAAGCCTCTTGCGGATAGAATTGTCAGATCTTGGGGTAAGATCCAGACTCTCCAAGTCATCCACAGCCCTTCTTATGTCTTGAAGAACCAGGGTCATGGCTTCCTTGATTGAATCTACCTATCTGTGGAACCAGGATGGACAATGGATGAGATGTAGAAAACTTTAGGAGTACACAAATGCTTATCGAAAGTCACAAGCAATTTCAAATTTCATCTTTCCTATTGGAGCCTCCATCACATATTTTTGGTAATTGCAGTCACTATAATAGTACAGCTGGTTAGTGTGCTTTCCTATGCTTTTTTTTAACCTGGACCACAATGGTTTTGGTCTTTGACTAATGTAAGCCAAGCTGTGCTTGTGAGTGCTAGTGAGAAAATTAGGGTGATAATACTTCTCTAACAGAATGGGACAGTTGTGAGACAAAACCAGTTTTCATTGGAACAAACCTAATTTCCTCCCAATCATAGTTGGCTACAATCTACAGAGTAATCTGCTGTGATAATATCAGCATAGATGGAGGAGATGGAGGGAAGTATGCAAAACATGCTGGGTGCATTTATAATCAATATGTATTATTGTGATTAAAGCCTTTGTTTCTCCTTTCTTGGCAGGTTCACATCACATAAGCTCACCGCTAGACCCACCTATGTCCCCGTTTTCATCTTGAATGTTCTAGGATATGCTTTCCTAGAAACTTGCTTAAAAATCATATTGGTTGGAAAAGGAGGGTAGTCCCCAGTGTATCACATCTTTTCGAAAAGAGTTCCACATGGCCAACCAGAATCAGCTCTATACAAAGCATATGGTTGCAGCTGCATGCATGAAGGGAGTGCTGGTCTGCAGAAACCAAAGCTCTGTCCCCCAATGCTTGCACAAAGAAATACAGCACCTACTTCTGCAACCACCAATCTTTTATATGCTGTTTCCATTAGTCCTCCTGCTTAGATTAATCTCCTATCAAAATGTAGTTTCTTGCTCTACACAAACATGTTACTAACACATTTAGTAGGATTGTCAGATCAAACTCAGTCCAGGCCCTGAGATATTAGGGGTCCAATCTGAGACCTAGGAATGACCCCTTGTGATGTCACAAGGTGCAGACCCCAGGGACGTTACAAGATGCAGGCCCTGGTGAAGTCATTAAGCATGATAAATGGAGCATCAATCATGGTTGCAAAGAGTACAGTATGCCCTTCAGATAAAAAAGCACCACATTTAACAAATGAGGAAAATGTTTATATATCCACACTTTCAAGGGAGAACTTTTGCCCTGAGATTACTTCCCCTCACCCTGAGGAGTGGAGAAGAGGGTTTAGGCCCCCACAATCTGATAACAAGAAATATGGAGTTATTGAGGCTAGGTTCCTTTGACCACTTCATCCATACTATATGATCTTCTGCGTGTTCAGGATAAGCAAGTGGACAGGATAAGAAAATATAAATTAAGATGGTTGGAAAAATGGAATAATATCTGCTCCCGGACAGGAAGGTTTTTCAAAGGATGGGTTATTCAGTACAAACATAGCAGGTTTCTAGGATTGGAGTAGTATCTCACACCCAATAATCTTGTCTCGATTTCTAGTTTTAAAACAAAAAAATCTGCTCAAGATTAGTTTTTAGGGAGCTCCATGATGTAAAGCTAGGGGATTCATTGGACAAGTACTTCTTGCTTTTGATCCAATTTCTGTAGAGTATCCCTCTTATTGTGGTATGCTTTCAAGTCATTTCTGTCTTATGGTTACCCTATCATGGGGGTTTCACGGCAAGACATATTCAGGGTGGGATTTGCCTTTGCCTTGCTTGAGGCTGAAAGGATATGCTTTGCCAGTTGGTTTCCATAGGTGACCCTGCAGTGTCAAATGCAATGCTCAATCTAGATATGTGTAACACATCCAATTTCAGTTGAAATGCTGCAGGACACATGTAATCTCAATTCCATCAAGGAAATCAAAGTCTTAGGGGACTGAGATTCCCAGCATCACAACTTGCCCCTACATGATTTATCCATTCCAGAGATTCTCATGAAATATTTTATGTGCCAGGAAGAACCTTCGTAAGTTCCTAACATCTGAAGATAGATAGCTTTTCATCTAAATCTAACTGATATTCCCAAGTACAATAGACTCATTGAATTAATGGAATTTCCATACAGTCTCATGGTCCATGCAGCTGTCAATTCAGTGAGTCTTTTTTTCTGTTGGGGCAAACAATTAGATTTAAGCCTTTGTGTTTTGTACACAGGCCATGGCAGATCACTGGATTGTGGTATTTCTTCAAGAGTAGTTTGTATGTTGTCTTGCTGAGGCCAATTTGTTCAGGGAGAAGAAATAGCTCCATGGCTGAACACATGCTCTTTATACCTAAGCTCTCCGAGTTTAATCCACCTGTTCATTAGTAAAAGGGGAAGGATTGTATGTAAGAATTGTTGCACAAAAAGCACCCCCTGCTGAAATTTCATCTTCTGGCAATGCTAGAACAAACACACCTGGAGAATATATTCATTTGGGATAACGTTTTCACAATTTGATCGTGGTGGTATAGATTGCAAAGAGTTTTGCTTTTTAAGGCAACGGAGCATCTTAAAGTTAGTCTTCCAGAAGCATAGAAAAGTTTGTAGAAGTATCTTTTGACATAGATGAGTTGTGGGAATGTGTGTGTGGGGGGGGGGGGGGGAGGGAGGGAGAGGCTGTTTTGGCCAAAAATGCTGGGTAGCATCAAAGTAATATGAGCAGTCTGGAACAACCTTAAGCTTTTAACAAACATAATAAATTAGGAGAACTTCTGCAGAGCTTCAGCTATCTCCTGATTATAATACAAAAACTGTCCATTTATCATGGAGGAGAAAAGCGTTTGGTGAATTGCAGAGGAGAAACTTTTTTTGGCTCATGCAGCTAACAAGACCAGATGAAAACCCCAGATTTGTTAGCATCTTTTAAACTATATACGTATAATGTGCCGCACTCCAACGTACACTCAGGAGCCAGACCGAAGCCTAAAGAGCAGACATTTCCTTCAACACAAGCTTTGTTTTCAGTCTGGCCCAGGGTGCTAATGACGTCACCACATGCTTGTTTTTCTGGATGGGAAGCCAAACATTTGCCACTCCCTACACCTGGGACTCCTCACAAACAGAAGAAGGGAGGAGGTGACATTGGTAGTGGGGCCAGGAGAAGGAGACTCAGTCTGGGTCTAGGAAGACGGGAGTGAGAACAAAACTCCACAATAGGATTCCAACCTATATGCATTGCTGTGCAGCCCAGAACCTACATCTCAGTGGGTTTACATTATAATGTCATGTAATCAATCGATATAAATCATTGCATTTGTTTATTTATTAAATGTATTTAAAATCTTTTCCCCCGAACTGTAATATGCTCTGTAAGCACAACGCTATTGCTCTACATTTCATCAGCATGACTGAATGACTTCTGCTACTGCTGCTAATACAATCACTGCTTTATCGTAACACATTCTGAAATTTCTTACAAAGTTCAGCAATTTACTCTTTCTGCCTTCAGCTCTTGACTTTGTGGATAATATTTCCAGGGGAAAAAACCTGAGGGCCTCTACCTGCAGTTGGAGCTAGAATGATTTGCGTTTTATTTTTTGTGTAGATGGAAATTTGCTCATGACTTACAAGGTCTGGTTGAGAGATGTGATTTGATTTCTCAGCATTCCCTGACTGGTAACCAAATGCATGAACAGATTTTGTTGCAAACTATTGTGTCTGAGATGACAGCACATAACATGAATGTTTTGACTGCAATATTATAATTACACCAACTCATTTCTAAACATGAGTTATCACTTGATGCTGCCATCGTGATGAATATGAATGGGCCAATCAAGCCTTAGACACAGCTAATCTGAGCAGCTAATCATCTGTTTTTGAAGCCTTCCTGCCGTTTTGGAGAACAATGTGATTGTGTCCCAAGGAAAACTGACGTAATTTCACAAATGTGCCAGTTGCCTGGAATCAAGGACAGCATAGGGATCTTATATCAACTTGTGGTCAAGAAAAAAATTATTCCATTCCCTTTTGTTCATATTTCCTATCAATGTCACATATATTCTTCAGTTCTCTATTTTAATATGAGTTGTGCATTATATTTATATTTGTAGAGAGCCAGGAATTCATCTTAATATCTTTCCTTGTGGGTAAAGTGCAATAGTTTGTGCATTGGACTCCGATAACCACTCAATAACTCAGCCATGGAATCCACTGGATTATCTTGTGCAGACCACACTCTCTTAGCCTCAGAAGAAAACAAAGGCAAACCCTTTCTGAATAAATCTTGCCAAGAAAACCACCACATATGTTTGCCTTAGATGCCATACATTGGAGACAACTTGAAGGCTATGCTCACTGCCAATCCCAATTAGCCTGCCAGAAGCTCCAGATATTCCCAGTATTGCATATGGCTCTCAGGAGCAAAATTGTGCTAGGTAACCAAAAAGGCTTTACCATTCTTCTGCTTGCAAACCAGTTTGGTAATGCAGTAAAATTTCCTTTGCTGCTTGGCAGAAGGATACAAATTGACCAGGTTAAATTAACCGTTCCATTGTAAATGAAACTCAATCATCGAATGGAACGTGTAGCAAAGAGGTTGCATTTAGTTGTGCAGCAGCTTAAAAAGGCCCGGTTATCAAAGCTGCCCTTTAGATCCTGAAACTTTTGTGTTTCCCGGGATTGTATTGTTAGATAAAGGAGATCCCTAAATTCCACTGTCTTTGAAGTTCCCCGCTCAACATGTATTCAGAACATCAATGGTTGGCTGCAGCTTTGTTCAAAGAGACACAACTAGCTAGAAGAACAGCTGATTGTTTAAAAATAGGAAGATGTCTGGGAATACCTCTTTTGGAAGAGAGAAAAGAAAGAAACAGGTCTATGGATGTTAACACTGGGGTGATCCATCATTCAACTGACAACTGTTCTCTTTTCAACAAGGATATGAGATCTAGCATGATGGAGCAGACGCACGGAAATGGCAGGTGTCCCGGCAGTTTCTTGCAAGTCTTTAACAGATTAAAAAACAAAACATTCAAAATTCACTTGTCACTGCAAGAAAAAAACCCCCAAAAACCACATTCTGAATTTTTTAAAAAAAATTGAAATACACAATCCATCTTCTCTCAGCTTTTTGGAGGAGAAAATCCCTTTGGCTCCAACTGTGTTGCTGACTCTTGGCCAACAGAAGCTTTTTAAAGAAAAAAATAATTGAAAAATGTTTTTTCTCCATTGTTTTGAATATTTTAAGACTGATATCTATTCTGTACCTTCTTCACCTTTCTTTTTTCTTTCTTTTTCAATTGCTGTTTTTGTCAGTTTTAGTTTTAAATGATGCTGGAAGTGTCTGCTGAAGGTTTAATGCATTTATGGATTGATCTTATTCAGTGTATATTTCACTTTTGTGTATTTTTCCCCCTTTTCTTCTTACTTTAACACTTCTTTCTTCAGTTTGCTTGCAGTAATTATCCAAAGAACTTTAATATGTGCTGGCTTTAGCCTATAAAGCCCTAAATGGTTCTGGCCCAGCTTACCTGTCCGAATGTCTCTCCCTCTATGAACCATCTCGGAAGTTAAGATCTTTTGGGGAACTGCCTCCACAGTGAAATTAGATCAGCTCTTTTCTTCCTGATCTTCAGAAAGAAATTAAAAACATGGATGTGGGACCAAGCCTCTGGACAATAATGCAGTGCAATCAGTGAAGGCAGAATATGTGCAATCATGACTGGAATGGCTCCTGGAGTATTACTTCAGATTGTGTGGCTTTTAATTTTTGGTTTTAATGTTTATATGTTTTTTAATTTATATTTTTAATGTACATGTTAATTTTATTATATACCTGTTTTCTGTGGCATTGAATTACTGTATTGCTTATTGTAAAGCCGCTCTGAGTGTCCTTTGGGGTGTGAAGGGCAGGATATAAATTGTGTGTGTGTGTGTGTGTGTGTGTGTGTGTGTGTGAATGACATGAAAACATGGTCTGCCATTAATAGGATGGGAGGGATACTTGGCAATATCAAAGTACAGTTAAGATGCAGAACATTTTTAATGTTTAAGAACAGACAAGCTAGGTTAGGCTGCAGCAGTTTGCTTTTGCCTTAGCTTATTTGAAAGGCCTAGATTTCTCTTCTCCCCCAGCTGGGTTGATTTACTGCTCAGTTTGCCACAATGAAGTAAGCTAAGGACAAGGAGGAGACAATGGAAAGGAGAGAAAAACCATACTGTTTTGTTTTATTATAATGATTTTAGCAAAAAACATTTAATTCAGCATTTGCCCCATACCACCTTATGGTAAAGTTTTTGTTTGGGTATGGCATGCCCATTGCAGTAAGAACAAGTCAGTGAAAACAATCCAGCATCGAGAATAACATCCTTGCTCATATTTTGTATGAACTTGGTAGCTTTTCTCCAGCTGCAATCTATAAACAATTTGTGCTTGACTTAGTTTGACTTCACTGAGACGAATTTAGTGGTTTACAAATTATTATGTGTTTTGGTTTGTATCCAAATAAGGGTAAGTAAAAGGAGAATTGCTGTAAAATCTCTTCTGGAAGCCTTTGTGGAAGAGTTCACACTGTGCGAGAAAAGGCCTGTAGCTGTTCCCTGTTTTGGGGCTTCCCAGGAAAATGGGAAAGAAAACCACTGAATATTAATTCACTTGGCTTGTGCAGCATTTTTGAATAAGGCGTACAGTAACATCCCTGAGCAAACAATGTCTTATGCATGCAGAGAAGCAATCTAAATAAAAGATAAAACTCCCCCGAATGCTAACTAGAAGCCAAGACACCTAAACTGAGGTTGTTGTATTTTGGACATATCATGAGATAGTGTGACTTATTGGGAAAAGGTGAAAATGCTCCATAAAGTAAAACACAATAGAAAAAGTGGGAGACCACATTATAGGTGGGTTGATTCAACCGAGGAAGCCACAGGCCTGAGTTTGCAAGACTGTTGATCGTTGGATCTCTTGGAGATAGCACATTCATAGAGATGCTATTAGTTGAAGCCAACCTGGCACCAAACAAAAACAAAAAAGGGATAACAATTTAAAAAACCAACACCTGCCATTCTTGTCTTGATTTGAGAGTACATTTTATCAAATGTATGTAAAAGGAAGTATCTGACCATCTTTTATTGACTCGGCAACAAAATAAAACAAATCTACATCAATTAAACTCACATAAAAACAGAGTGAGATTCACAAATTTTAGTTGAATTCTTTTCACTGCTATATTGTGGATATAGTCTACTGCTACTTACATTCTCTTAAATTAATGTACTTGAAAAGGTTCAAGCTCGGATCTCACTAAAGTTATAGGCTGATTCTAGTATGTTTCTTTGCAATGTATTGCAATGTACTCATTTCATAGAAAAAGTACTTCTCAGTTAGAGGGATTGCCAAGCCTAGTCTAAAACAACTATGAAAATGCAGTATTTACCAAAACCGTTAGGATCATTGGTAAAAAAAACCCTGCAAATTCTTACAACTGCATTATTGAGCTTACAGAGCATATTTTACAATAGTCTAAGATGACTGCAACTACATTTTCTGTATTGCAGTCATTGATCTGGGTTACAACCTTTATTCTGTTCCCAAAATCAGATTTAAGAGAATAAGAAAGATTTAGGAACATAGAAGTCTAATTTTTTCTGTCCATCTAGCCAAGCCCTAGTGCCTAAGAAGTTACTTTTCTGGGCATATCATTTTCAGAATCCCCCTGCCAGGGCTGTCACTTCTCCCAGGATTAATTGTAAGACAGTTTTTCAAAAGTAACTTTCCAAATTCTACCCAGTACTGTGTAGTCCCACTGACTTTCCAGGGCTTTCATCTAATTGCTTTCCTTCTTCACTTACTGAGATTTAAAATGGGAAACATATGTACTTCCAAATGTTGTTAAACTGCAAGTTCCATCACTCTTAGTGAGCTTAGCCACCATGAAGGAAAGTGGTTACTGCAACCCCAAATATACCGAGTGTAGTGTTTGTCCATTCTGCTTTGGCATCCTAGACTGAGTGTGGAAGAAATATTTAAACTTTCTGAAAGAGATTGCTAATTTATGCAGAAAAATGTTGCCTACTTGTTCTAAATCCCTGTGTCAGTTTGCAAGAAAGCTGTGGCTTCAGCAGCTGTCAATGCTCACAGGTCTATTTGTGAGAGAAGTAAGGATAAATGCAGCTAGAAGAAAGGTTCTTCACAGCAACCACCCTTACATTCGGGAACAGAGACGCTTAACCTTGAGCCTGAAAAGGGGGCTAGATGAAAACTTCCCAGACCTTCTAATGTGCTAGCATTACAAGGGGGTTATAAAACTTTCCTGTCTTTAATCATACTCGATATTTTTAACTCTTTTGTGGCCAGATTTTTTATCACACAAACTGTTTGCTTCTTTGCTTGCTTGCTTGCTTGCTTGAATATTCGCTGGCTTAGATCCTGTAAAACCTCTTACGGATAGAAGGGCTCCTGCTATAAATGGCAAGATTTTGATCCAGCTGAAATGCGCAACTATCTGAACTATAGAGGAAGAGATCTTTGTTGCTCCCCTGCAGCCTCCTGTGTCATGGAAAAAATGTGCTATGAATGGATGGGGGACCATCTGGTCCAGTAAAGAAAGCAGCAATGTGGACTTCGGAGGGAAGGGAAATCAAATGATACACCATCAACAACCCCTTCCCCCCACCCATCGACTTGTGGAAACATTCCTTGATGACCTTTTTCCAGGACACTTGTGCTGGTGGAAGAAAACTCGGGATCCAATGCACTGTGACAAGAGTCTTGCTGCTCTATCGAATGAGTAGTTGAACTGTTTCCAGAATGATTCACCATTAGCAAGGGAAAGAGAACAAAACCTGCAGCCTACTTCTTTGGTACTTTATTTCCTTCATGGCTACCTCCCCCTGTAGTTACCAATGGAAGTCTTTGTATATTCTATTCTATAGTAATTTTATATTTTAGAGTACTTTGCTGCTTTTATGTGTGGGCAAGTAGTATGCAAAATGCTAAAGGCACCAGTTCCCTTCTGATCTTGGAAGCAAAGTGAGTATGTGCTTTCCAGTTGCCCGTTGACTTGTGACAAGGCCATAGATGTCATAGGAATTTTATTTAAAAATAATTTTATTAAGATATTATCATTAAAATAATATAAAAAAGAAAAAAATCAGAGGCTAGGGGTACGGGTTGAGTTGAGGTAAGGCAAAGATTGGGTTTAGGGTTGGGGATAAAGGGAAGATGAGGGAGCGAAAACAAGTAAGGGTAGGGAAGTTTGGTAGATGTCATAGGAATTTTGAATCCACACTTAGCCATGGAAATCCACTGGGTGATCTTGGGCAAGACATAAAACAACAACAACACTTTATTTATATCCTGCCCCATCTCCTCTTGGGGACTCAGGGCAGCTTACAACATAAAAAGACAATATTCAATACCATACAGTACTAATAAACAATACAATTAAATAGTGTAAACAATCACTTATAAAGGAATACTATATAAAACCAATAAAAACATGTCAAATAACATCAATGACAGCAAACATTTCAAAAGAGATTTCCTTAAACCATTCCACATTTCATAAGGCCAGATATTCAATCATACTCTTCCTCAGCCTCAGAAGAAGGCAATGACAAGAAAACCCAAAAATAGGATTGCCATAAATTGGAGTTGATGTTGAAGGCACGCCATCACCACCATTGCTGAAGAAGATAATGGGTGAAAGTATCTACTGTAGAAGACAAATTGGAAAATTCAACAGTCAGTACACGCAATAGTCCATCTTTCCTCTCTAATATGCTACATAAACACACACACACACATACAGCCAGCGCAACAAGTACTTTTGAACAAGATAAGTCCTCCAAGTGTTATTCCACACTGCCATCAATCATATGGCTCTTTCTGTCACAATAATTTATAAATCTTTTTTTTTTTTGCCAGCAGACCTCAAGAGATTTTTGTGTGAGAGCTCTGTGGTGGATTTTTTTTAACAAAGAGCAAGAAGGTATTTTAAAATGTGATGCTAACCAGAGAAGTTCCTAGCTTTTCTCAGCGTGGCATAAATTTTGGGAAACTGTTGGAAGGAGATAATAAACAGGCTATACTTCACTTTTTGGGTTTTTTAAGAGGAGCATCCTGATCGTTTCATTGGCTGGAGCCACTAATTATTTTGTTGTCAGAAATTGCTCTATAAAAGACATAAGAGAGCGATTCGGTGCAGTTTCCTTTTATCTTCCTCCCCAATTGATGTCTATACAGAGCTAGCGGGTCTCCCCAAACACGTCAGTCTGTTTCAGATACACAAGATTAAGTAGCAAGTGACATTCAAGACCAATCGGCCCACCCAGGAGAAGTGAAACCAGCGGAAAAGCTGTCAGATTCTCCCTTTTCTCCATTAATCTTGAAGCTTTTCAATGCTGCCAGGTCGCATCTCCATCAAACAAGCTGGAGAGAGTGTCGGGCTATTTTCTTTGCGCTCACTCTCTCCTCCTCTCGGACCCCTTCCAGTAACCCCTTTTGTGCTGGGCTTCTGTTTGTCAGGGCCTCCAGTGCCCCGAATTACCTTTAGCCATGATGGATAGAAGACCAGCCAGGGAGGAAGGACAGGGCCGCTTGGCAAGCCAAAGGCAACACAGATTTCCCAAGTCAGTCCACCCTACAAGTGGCACAAATTTTGAGCAGAATTGGGAATGTCTGCTTCAAAATTTAAAGATTTACCTGTTTATTCAACAGTTTGTATACCTATGTGATTCCTTCCTTCCTTGTGTTTTAGTTTGGTGTGACAAGGCCCCATCAAGGGCCCATTAAGTTGAAGATAAGCTAGGACTAGGTTTATCATTGAGTGAAATAGTGATTTAATTGGTAGGGGTTGTTTTTTTTCAAGCATACTTTTTTGAATTTCAGAAGGGTATTTCCAAGTAGATGTTTGTCTTAGAAAGTACGTCTTTTAATTGACTTTATCAAGATTTTATAACATGAAAAATAGAACATGGGGAAGGCAGGAAAAGGAGATTTCAAAATATGTCAGTCACTTCATTAAGGATTTCATTGGAATTGTGCAGTGCAAACAAGATCCCTAATTGACTCTCATTAGATTTTATGTCCTATAAAGTGATGTGTGACAGGACTGCCATTGTTTTGCTCTCCTCACCTTTTCTTTCTTTCTTTTGACTGTTTCATGCTGAAATGTATGGAAAAGTGTTTGTTACTGCAATCATTTTACTTAATAGTAAAGAACTGAAGCACACCAGATCCCATCTGATCTTGGAAGCTAAGCTGGGTCAGTCTGGTTAGTACTTGGATGGGAGACACCAATGAGTGTCAGGTACTGTGAGCTATATTTCAGAATAAGGAGCTGGCAAAACTACTTCTGAATATGTCTTCTCTAAGAAAACCCTATGAAATTCATTGGGTCACCATAACTTGACAGGTGACTTAAAGTCACAAACACACACAAGACGAATGGATCTCCATGTCTTCTGCTGGAATGTGGAAAAGTCAGTGGCCATGCAGACAGATGTAAAAAGTAACTTTTTCAAGCACTGCTCAGTCCAGCATTTCAGATAGCAGCAGAAGCTTCAAGTGAATCATTTGATGATATGATGAGCTAATAGAGACTGGCTTTGCTAGTCTACAAAATTCTAGTATTAGACACCTGGAGCTCAGTTTCGCCATTTCTATTTCACCATGTTGTTTGAGAAAAAAATGATGGATGACTGCTCATGACTGCAAAGACAAATGTTCAATAACCATCTTTGACTGTGAATAAAAAAATGAGAGAAGTGGGATTAAACATAACTTTTTGGCAGTAAGAGTGGTTCAATAATGGAACCAATTACTTCAAGAAGGGTTGGGATCTTGTTCTCTGGAAGTCTTCAAAAAGAGGGTAGACAGGTACCATCTGGCTCTAGCTGGATTTCCTGCAACTGAGTGTAGGGTTGAACTCAGTGGCACATTGACACCTTCTAACTCTATGATTCCATAAAGAAATATATAGTATTTTACCCTATAATTTATGAAGAAGAGTATTCCCACAGTACTCTTGGGCCACAATTCATGATTTGGTGACCCTGGTCATGAGCCAGCAAGCTACATATCAAGGGGTAGGCAACTACTTGTCCCCTTTGGGGAGATAAAGCAGGGTATGAATTCATATAACAACAACAACAACAACACTTGAGGTAGAAGGCAACACTTCTCTATTTTCTAGTTTAGAGAGATGCACCTTCCCCCATTTTTAAAAAAGGATACTTAAACTCAAAACAGCCTCCTCACATTCTCTAGGGTGTAGGGACAATTTTATTACGTTTTTCAATCCCCAAATTGCTCCCTGATGTTTTTTAGGCCCCAAATTAGGTCCCTGGATGGCCCCTTTCCTAGATGGAAGTGAGGGAATTTTTAAATACCTAAAAACTGGGATCTTTTGAGCACAACAAAAATAGCTTTGAGGGACTATATTTGGAACATGGACTTTACTTTTCCCATTTTCCCAATATAGCCAAGATCAACTGATTTGTATATCACCTTTTCCATGAAATACTGTGTTTGCAAATTTAAATATGTGTGTTCCTATGTGCCTTTAAGTCACCTACTGACTTATGGTGACCTCATGAATTTGATAAGGTTTTCTTTGGCAAAGAAGATTCAGGAGTTTGCTGGTTCCTGCCTCTGAAATACAGCCTACAGCACCTGGTATTCAGTAATCATGCCCTTCCCAGTAGGTTTAGGCAAAAGCAAACTTCTAGATCGTCCCTTGATTCGTCTGTTCTTCCTCATTAATATTTTTTGCCATCTTGATTACTCTTGGATCTTGCTTGGCTATCCTGGTTTCAATCTGTGACATGAAAACATGCTAATCTCCAGAGACTCAGCCTTAAAACATAGGCATCAATATTCTGGGTGTCTTAATCTGGGGTACAAAATGTTGTGTTATTTGTTGATTGTCTGTGGTGCAACATTCTGGCTCTGCTTCCTAATGTCAGGAGATACTGGCACGTTTGGTTAGTTTTGTATGTCAACAGGGCAGTCCATTGCAGATGGGTTGTAAGCACACATTTTATTGGTTGTGCACAATTAAACTGTTGAGTCAGAGTTGCGCCAGCCATTAAAGCCTGTCTTCGAGGAAAAGCCATTTTAAACATAGTTTGTAGAGATTGTTTATTCTTAATGCTAGCGTATAATACGTTATGACTAGAAATAGCAAGGCTCACTGTGTTTCTAGAAACATTTTAGCCGCTTGTCGGGTTTCAAATGGATTTTCCTATGTGTGCGAGACATATAAATAAATGAAAGGGCAGAACTTGTGGACTAGAAGAATGTTTCTCCCTGAGGATTTGTGTGAGGCTTCCTGGCTGAAGCTTTGGAGCTCTCTTGCATTTATGCGCTCTGATACAGCAATTCCTTGCAATTTTGAAGCTTTGATGCACATACAAAAAAAGCGCTACTGCTCACAATGCTTTTCCTCATTCACTTCACTTGAATGCACATCTTCATCAACACAAAGGGATGTATAACTGCAGCTGTCTTACCATTGAAATGAGTATGCAAACCTGCATGTGCACGAGTTTTGGGTGCAAATTGTCATGTTCACAAAAGTTAGTGGATCCCCCCCCCCCCCCCAAAAAAGTTCTCTAGTCTCTCATGAAAACCTCATATTAAGGGTGCAAAACTAGCCATGCTGACTGTAAGACAAATTTCCAGATTCATATGGTGGCAATACCTTTAGTAGGTGAAACAGAAGGAATTGTGAGAGCACAGTTGTGTTCATGGCACAAATACATTTTTTAAAAATTGGGTATGGATGAAATGGTAACTTCAGAGTTGCACACTCTGCAGGTTCCAGTGGGATAGACCTTTGATTTGCATCAATAACAAGCCGTTACATGTTAGCTTGTTAACATTTTAGTAAAATTAAAATTCCTACTTTACAATGTTCATAAGGCATTATGGTTAAGTCTATATAATAGTCATTGCAAGACATTCTGAAAACTGTATAAAATCAGGACACAGAAATCCATGCTGAATCTATTTTTAACAATACCCACTATGAATTTTGCAGATGAAGATGCCACCATGTTATCTTGGTCTTCTAAAAGAAAAAGATAGATAAGAATAAGATGAATGGCCTGGAATAGATGCCAAGTGACGGGAAATCAGTTCTCTCCTCAAATCCCTATAAAAGGACAAAATAGCAGCACATGGACTACTGATTCAATGCTGCCAAGACGATAAAGGCAAACCAACTCCTGCAGTGCCCCCCCCCCCCACAATGGCCTTCAAGCACAGCAGTTTACAGCTTACTCACTCTTGCTTGAGTAAAAGCTCCAAGATCTCTTTGCAAGTTTTTGAGTCCATAGGTCTCTTCAGATTTCAAGAAGTTTTAAAAAGTTATGTAGAGAGAATGGCGATCTCAAATCCTCTAAGCTGAAGTTTAATTATGAGTGGGAGAGAGGCAAAAGGTCAGAAGAGTATCAGATTTGGGTCCTTACACCCTCTTAGCTCCCAAGGGTGCTAGGAACAACACATTAATTTCAAAAGATTGCCATGGGAACCATGAAACTTATTTAGGAAAAGACCATGTGCAGAAAATGCTTGGTTTGGGGAGCCAGAATAGATGGCAGACACCCATAAAGATGTTGCAGCCCTTTAAAAGGTGAACAAGGAAGAAATGGGTCCAAAGTCTGGAAATGTTGATGTGTTAAGAAGAAACAAAGAGATGGCAGGGCTACTCGATTCCATTTTTTCCATAGTCTTCTCCCACATCTTGAATGTAAGATCATACTCGGGACCACCTAGCTACTGTGAATGATTTCAAGTATGCAGGGTCAGATGAGTTAAATCCCATTGTGTGCAGGAGGAGGTTGCAGATGTCTCTGTGTCTTCAAGAATTCTTGGAAATGGATGAGGTGCCAGAAAAATGGACATGAGCAAATAGGCTTGGAAATGGGAAAGGCAGGTTTAGGAAACCAATGACATGAGGTTGGCATCCGTTTAGGGCAAAGTTCTGCAACTGATCATTAAACACTTGGTCTGTGAGCATCTAAAAATAATGTCTTGCTTATTCTGCAGAACCATGGTTTCCTTTTTGGAGGGGAGTCATACCAAGATTTAAATCCTTTAAAATAGAATTACCAGTTTATTAAATTATGGAAAGCATCCGGCAGTCTACTATGGCACTGCAATGGTTAGGAGGTGGATCACTGTGAGGTGGATCCATTGTTGGTTGAACACTTGTGACCAGCAAAGGCCCATTAATGGATCTGTGCCAGTTTGTAGAGACAACAGGACTGTTACCAGACTATCACCGAGACCCTGTGCTCCTCAACATAAGTTTGTGTGTGCATGTATGTACACACTGAAACATAGATTCTCATAGAAACATTTTTATCTTGGAATCTTTGAGATCTCCCTCTTGTTACAAACAGTTGTATCACATCTAGGAAGGTATAGGTTCTCTTAAGCCTCACAATGTTGTCTTGTACTCATCCTTGCTAATTTTCATTAATCCTAGATTTAAGCAAGAACAAAACATTCTACAATGATCAATTACTCTTTTAAGTGAATTCTTTTTAGCTTTAATGAAACTGCTCAACAAAGGAAATACCGTAGCTTGGATACCTTCCTCATTTCACAACTAGCTTAATTACAAATGTGAAGATTAAAATTGCCTACAGGGGTGCAACAGTGTATGTGTCGTGTGGAACAAGACATTTACTATTTCCCGAGAGAGAGAAAGAGAGTTTAAGCAGGGTGGCAGACTTCATTACAGAGGTGTTTGTCTGGCTGGCACAGAACAGATCCTTAAGAATTCTTCCCTTTCATTAGTCTTAATACAATGTGCTTCATTAGAATTATTCATGATGTAGTATTTATGCCACCGTTTGAACTAATTTTATCTTTCTTCTTCTTGCAAAGTGTGACATATAAAAAGTTAAGCCTTTTCCTTTGCCATCTGTCTATGGTGCATGTGCCTTATTGCTTTTTTCATCCTGCATATCAAAGGAGGCAGAAGGAATGGTGGCATCCTTGTGGTGCAATTCAGGACTGGTGCATGCATTGATATGGCCTAAGTACCATAAAGGCCCATAATCCCATCTGATCTTGGAAGTTAAGCAAGGTCAGACATAGTCATTATTTGGACCTTCAAAGAGTAGCAAGGATTGTAGGCTATAGTTCAGGGGCACCATGGCAGACCACCTCTGAGTATTCCTCATCCAAGAAACCTCTGTATACCTCTGTATACATTGACAGCAACTTGAAGGTATACACAAACACATGCACTGACATCATTCTTAAATGCCTATATTCTCTTCACAGTCTGCCTGTGGTGAGTTTGTACATGACGTAACACACCATAGTACTACTCCAAGTGGTGCTTCATGGTGGTCCCCAGAGAGCTTACAGGAAAGTAAAAAAGCAAGTGGCACAGTGGGAGCGGGGAATTGCTGGTCTCCCAACTTATTTAGCTAAAGAAGCAATAACATAGAAGATGCTGCAGGATGGATGCATGTCTCATTATCATGGAAAAATCAAGGCAGAGCAGGCACCAACAAGCCCTCCAGACATGTCAACAAGAAAATCCCCAGATGTCTGGAAATTATCAGAACCCACAAGGCTCCCAGTTAGGTCCCTCAACCCAGCAAAAAACATACTAAAGTGAGTGACTGGTAATATTAAAATGCTCCACTCAGCACCTGGGGATCCATATGTATAGCAAGAGATAATCAGTCAAAGGACACACATTCATCTGTCCAGTGGCTTAGAAAGGAAAGTTGTGCCGCGACAGTGTTGGGATCAGCTGGGCTCATCCTGCTCTCCTTCAGCTCCTCTTAAATCCCCTTCAGCAGATGGTCAGTCCTGTAGCCAGTCATATAACTTAAACCTAGTCCCTTGCAGATGTGTTGGACAACAATTCTCATCCCAGAGTTGTCTTGCAGAAGGTGGATCTAACCAATCTTGTATGTTTGTGTTTGCATGCCTATGCATTGCTTTGTTTGATAGGGCAGTTTCATCTATATTTTATTCTACCTAATCCCTCAAATATAAACAGATGTAAGAGCAGCAGTTTGAATTTGCATATGTATATCTCTATGCTGATTTCAGCAATGATCTGCTCCAATACATCTTCATTATCTGAATGCAGGAAACTCTTTCTTTCTTTCCTTCCTTCCTCATAATCTTGCTGACTCTATAGTTGCTGGAAATGAAGCCAAGTTGAGCATTTTCAGCTTGTATTGGCTTCAGTGACAAGAACTGTAGAGCACAGAGATCTTTAATTATGGCTGGATGGTATCCTAATGATTGCTTGTTAAAAGAAAGAAAATGCTGATTTATATGTAATTGGTCTCTCTCTGAGTGTGTAATTATCATGTTGAGATTACATATAATGCAAATCACCTAATTATCAGAAGCATTCAACAAATGAACACCAAAATCGCTGTTTATTAGTTGAGTGCTTGTCAGACGTGGGAACTTTATGTCAATAAGAGAAAAATAGGAGCCTACAGTTGTTAAAAAATCTATGTGACAAGAAAGAACAAGGAACAAACAAGGGGAGGGAACCAAGGAAAATCTCCAGAGGAAAAGGAGTGGGTGACTCTTTGGTGAGCATTTTAACAAGGAAAGTAGAATTGCTAGGCAAACGTTCATTCTTCATTAAGGCCAGTAGTTAAAATTGTACAACTTTTAATGGAGTCTTCTATTTTTTTAAAGCTCTGTCTCTTTCTAAAATGACTCTCAGTGGACCCCATTTCCAGACATGTGCTTCCTCAAACTAGTGGGACACGTACATTCAGCTTGTATTTCTCTTGTTTGTTTGTACAGTTGCAGAGGATAGATATCCTTGTCACCTATGGCCTGGACTTCTGATAGATGGCTTCCCTTTCTCTTTCATCTGTTGAGTTGGTAATTACACACAAATAATGATCAGATTAGCGAGCGGCATTGAAATGCTTGGCACCATCTTTCAGCTAGTTGGAATGTAAACAGTCCTGCGCTCACCAGGAGAGCTGCTCATTTCGAGAAAAATAAACAGCCAAACAAATTCTGCTTGTTACCTTGATCCGTTGTGACAATCTGGGCTTCACTGTAACATTTCGAGGACGAGAGGTTTTGTTTCCATACAGGTTCTCTCTCCAGCTCTTCCTTGACTTTACTTTTAGGCATCAAGGGGTGCATCCTCACTGTAGAATTAATATAGTTTGACATTACTTTAACTGCCATGACTCAATGCTATGGAATCAGGGGAGTTGCAGCTTTACCAAGCTGTTAACCTTCTCTGCCAAAAGATGTTGGTGCCTTACTCCCAGTTTTCCATAGCATCAAGCCATGGCTATTAACATGGCATCTAGCTACATTCGTTTATATTTTGTAAGCCAGCCAAGATGGAACATTAAACACACATCAGTCGATACCAGGCAAGATTCTGGAAAGGATAGATAAGGAAGTGGTCTGCAAAAACTTAGAAACAAATGCGGTCATTGCTAATATTCAACACGGATTTATATATAAAAAAATAAGTGAGACTCTACTGTATAGCAATATTTCTTCAAGTTCTGGGAGCCAAACCATAGATCCATTCCACTGGCTACTTTTTCTCTTTAATATATGGGCCTATCGGGCTGTGGCGCAGGCTGGAGAGCAGCTGCAATGAATCACTGCAATGAATCACCCTGACCAGGAGGTCATGAGTTCGAGGCCCGCTTGGAGCCATGTTTGTCTTGTCTTTGTTCTATGTTAAAAGGGATTGAATGTTTGCCTATATGTGTAATGTGATCCGCCCTGAGTCCCCTTCGGGGTGAGAAGGGTGGAATATAAATGCTGCAAATAAATAATAAATAAAATCATGCCAGACTAATCTGATCTCTTTTTTCGATAGAGTTACAAGCTGGGTAGATGCAGGAAACGCCGTGGATGTAGCGTAATGTACCTGGATTTCAGTAAGGTCTTTGACAAGGTCCCCCATGACCTTCTGGCAAACAAACTAGTCAAATATGGGCTAGACAAAACTACAGTTAGGTGGATCTGTAATTAGCTAAGCAAACGAACCCAAAGGGTGCTCACCAATGCGTCTTCTTCATCCCGGAAAGAAGTCACAAGTGGAGTGTCACAGGGTTCCTTCCTGGGCCCAGATTGGGAGGGATAGCTAATACTCCAGAAGACAGGAGCAGAATTCAAAACCATTTTAACAGATTAGAGAGATGGGCCGAAACTAACAAAATGAAGTTCAACACGGACAAATGCAAGATACTCCACTTAGGCAGAAAAAATGAAATGCAAAGATACAGAATGGGGGATGCCTGGCTAGACAGCAGTACGTGTGAAAAAGACCTTGGAGTCCTCGTGGACAACAAGTTAAACCTGAGCCAACAATGTGATGTGGCGCCAAAAAAAGCCAAAGGGATTTTGGCCTGCATCAATAGGAGTATAGCGTCTTGATCCAGGGAAGTCATGCTACCCCTCTATTCTGCCTTGGTCAGACCACACCTGGAATACTGCGTCCAATTCTAGGCACCACAGTTGAAGGGAGATGTTGACAAGCTGGAGGAGGGCGACTAAAATGATCAAGGGTCTGGAGAACAAGCCCTATGAGGAATGGCTTAAGGAGCTGGTATGTTTAGCCTGCAGAAGAGAAGGCTGAGAGGAGACATAATAGCCATAAATATGTGAGGGGAGGAGGGAGAAAGCTTGTTTTCTTCCAGCCTGGAGACTAGGATGCGGAACAACGGCTTCAAACTACAGGAAAGGAGATTCCACCTGAACATTCGGAAGAACTTCCTGACTGTGAGGGCTGTTCGGCAGTGGAACTCTCTGCCCTGGACTGTGGTGGAGGCTCCTTCTTTGAAGGCTTTTAAGCAGAGGGTGGATGGCCATCTGTCGGGGGTGCATTGAGTGTGATTTTCCTGCTTCTTGACAGGGGGTTGGACTGGATGGCCCATGAGGTCTCTTCCAACTCTATGATTCTATAATTCTATGATTCAGCACAGAACCCACACAGAACCAAAACAAGTAAGCAATCTGTGGCATTGGTAACTGAGGAGTTGTTTCTCTCTCTCTCAGATTTCAGCCACTATAAGCAAAAATTGCTGGAGAGAAATTATAAATCTAAGGGTGCACATAGACTGATTGAAAAATTCCAGTTTTTTATTTGTGTTATCTGTACTGGGATAAATTTACAGTTCTGGGAACTGATATAAAAAGTCTCTGATCGTATCAGGAGTTAACTAGAAATATTTTGGGATGAATAAAAATGTATGTATCTTCTAAGTAAAATTGAAAAGAACAGAAGCAAAATCCTAAAACTTTTTTGCCTTGAGGATGAATTTTATTTTTGTCCCACTCCTTATCCTGAGAGCTGTAGAAGAGGGTCTAGTCCAGACATGGGCAAACTTTGGGCCTGCAGGTATTTTGGACTTCAACTCCCTGTTAGGAATTGTGGGCGTTGAAGTCCAAAACACCCGCAGGGTCAAAGTTTGTCCATGCCTGGTCTAGTCACACAGAAAAGGGAGTTTGCCAATTCCTTCTTCCCTTTCATTTTAACATAATCATTGTGTTGTACCAAAAGATTTCTGATATCTATTGTAAATGCTTTCAAAAGAATACTTTGGTAACGACCAATGGTGTCACCCAGTATGGCAACTCATAGTGTCACCACTATCGACCTCTTCCTGTATTAGATCAGTTCATAATATTATTGCTAAAATACCAGAAAAACTAACAAAATCAGTGCCTATAAAAAACTAGTAGCAATGAAAACAGCAGTGTGTGCTTGTAGTGTGTGAAAAAGAAACTATGTGATTTGAAGTGTCTTTGAAATTGTTTAATAATGACAGATTTGACTGGAGTGCATGTGTATTAAAGGTTCAAAAAGCAAAGTAACAGAGTTTTAGACTTGCAATCATGGAAGCTGGACTTTAGAAAAATGTTTTTGGTGGTTACATCTAATTACATGATTTTTTTAATAAAAAAATAATACATTTATGTTGGAACACTGCAGAATTTTTTTTATAAACCATCATTGTAGTGTTCCCACCTCTCTGGTGGTGTCACCTGATATAGTTTACAGCCCCATAACCCCATTGTGACGTCATTGGTGATGACAGCACTTGAACTGAAAGGGGACCTCTAGAAAATAAGTTGATCTTGTTGAGTGAACACTGGGGAATTGCATAGGAATTGCTGATGATCCCCGCACCTTCCTCCCCTCCCCTCTCGGAACAGAGATCCAGCTGGGTTGCTGTACTGAAAGGGAAGGAGGCACGCAGCCTGTAGAAGCCCTGCAAAGGGCTTCTTTCGGCCCCACATCTTCCCGCCAGGACCCTCACTTGAGTATAAGCTGAGGGGGGCCCTTTTCAGCATAAAAATGTGCTGAAAAACTCGGCTTATACTCAAGTATATACGGTACTATTGAGATTATACTTCACAGTCATAGTTAAGAATATGTCTCCTGACCCAATCCTGAAACCTACCTTAACAGCAGCTGCATTGGGCAACAGAAATCTGTTCTCCTGGTGATCAGAGTACAGTAGCACATTTCAGCCACCTCCTGCCAGAGATCTGCAGTGTGATGAAGGGTGAAGACAGGGTCCGACTTCCAATGCTATGGATCACTGGGCGACAGAATTGGAAATGCCACATTGCTCCATCCCAATCAGCAGCTAACAGACCTCTGTTGCTCCATGTGGCTAGTGCCTATTTAGGTTTTGGAAGGGACAGAATTTGCACTTGTGGCAATAGTTCCACAATTCTGAATGGCGATCATACTGAATATAAAGCAGTTAAGGTAAAGGTAAAGGTTTCCCCTGACGTTAAGTCCAGTCATGTCTGTCTCTAGGGGTTGGTGCTCATCTCCATTTCTAAGCCGAAGAGCTGGCGTTGTCCATAGACACCTCCAAGGTCATGTGGCCAGCATGACTGCATGGAGCGCCATTACCTTCCCACCGGAGCGGTACCTATTGATCTACTCACACTGGCATGTTTTCGAACTGCTAGGTTGGCAGAAGCTAGAGCTAACAGCGGGCGCTCACTCCTCTCCCGAGATTTGAACCTGGGACCTTTCGGTCTGCAAGTTCAGCAGCTCAGTGCTTTAACACACTTCGCCACCGGGGCTCCTATAAAGCAGTTACACATCCATAATTCTAGGTTATGAATCCCTCACTGCAATGTAAGATGCCAGGCAATCTCTTCAAAACTGCAACAGTTCTTTCCATGTCCACACTTAATAATTGAACAAAAGTAAATTTAGATTTTAATAGGAATTGAATCATTTACTAAAATTGCCTATCTTCTACTACGTGGCTTAACCATATTTGATAAAAACAGCACCTAGAATTAGATAAGACTGCAATTGTACAGGAATAGTAAAAACCAAACATTTAGGTTGCCTATAATCCAAGTCCCTCAGTCAATTAAAGCAAAAAATACCTGGAAATAAACACCAAATGATATGAGCAAACCACCAAAGGCTTGAGCAAATGGAGTTCTGTTCCTCACGTCACATCAATTAGGGTGAAGTTTACCTTACATAATGTTTTTAAAAAATCTATACAGCAACAAAATGCTAAGTTACGTGTGCTCCCATGATGGCGAGCCAGTTTGCATGGATAAGGGATTGGCAGTCAAGATTACTGGGGCATGGACTGAATCAGAGCCCATGAAAAAGAAAGTTCCAGTTATTACTAACAAGAGGAAGATTAATTGGATTATTTATGGGGTGTGTTTGCTGTTGGTGTAGAGAACACATGGTTCTTTGAAAATTAGACCGAGGGATGTGTTAAAACAGCCAGTCATTAAGCAAAACAAAGGCAAGCACGTGTGTCTGTACCCTGTGTTTGTTGTACAGCTCCCCACGCATCAGAAGAAGTGTTTAGCATTTCCCTGAGAGCAGCAGGGTGACTGATTCTCATTCTCTTCCTTCAGCATTTTAAAAAGAAATGCTGGGAGTCAGGAATCCCTTACAATGGGGAGGAGAATGTGTGGTCCAGTCTAGATGTTCCTCATGATCATGTGAGTAGAGGTGATGGTGGGCTGCATGCCCTCATATGAGAGCTTGAAGGCACTCGGCACATTGACATTTTCCCAAATTTTAGATATATTTCTGTTCTTACACCATACTTGGCTAAAATCAAGAGTGAAAGGGTATTAGATTTGTCCTGAGCTGAAAGTCAATTGGGTAGGCCATCCAACCTAGCAAGGATCTTCACTCCCTGAAGGGTATCTTCACAGTCTCCAGTCACGTTAGAGAAAGTGAGGAGTAACAAAATCCATGGTTGATCAAGTCTCATTTATACACACACACACACACACACACACAGGTGTGTGTCAGGAGCGACTTGAGAAACTGCAAGTCACTTCTGGTGTGAGAGAATTGGCCATCTGCAAGGATGTTGCCTAGGGGACGGACGGACGTTTTGATGTTTTTACTATCCATGTGGGAGGCTTACCTCATGTCCCCACATGAAGCTGGAGCTGATAGAGGGAGCTCATCCGCATTCTCCCCGGGTTGGATTCAAAACAGCAACCTTCATGTCAGCAACCTAACCTTCAAGTCATCAGTCCTGCCAGCACAAGGGTTTAACCCACTGTGCCATTGGGGGCTCCTTATATACAATGCCATAATAAAATGGTGTCCCTTTTAGAAAATGACAAAATCAAGATTTGTTTTTGGATTGGGAGGATAATAGTTTTAAGTTGTGAATGGTTGAATCTGTGGATATAGACTCTGTGAAACAATTATAATTATGCCCTGTTTGTGAGCTTCCAGTAGGCATTTTATTTGCTGATTGATTGATTGGTTTATTTGATTTATATGCTACCTAATGTGAGACCTGAGGCAGCTCCCAAAATTGAGTTAAAATAAAATATAGCTAAAACTATGGAAATAAGGGGTTGTTGTGTGTTTTCCGGGCTGTATGGCCATGTTCCAGAAGTATTCTCTCTTGACGTTTCGCCCACATCTATGGCAGGCATCCTCAGAGATGGTGAGGTTTATCTCCTCCTTTTCCACTTGGTTAATAGAATAAAAGGACAGTTTTGCAGTTTGAATACAACTTGTATTAATTGGAGGGGGGCAAAGGAGGAAAGTAGGAGAAATGAGAATCTGGAACATTTAAGAAGCAGCAAAAGTGGAGGCAGAGGATTAATCAAAGCTATCTCTGCCAAATCAGGGCAGTTGGGGGAGGTATGAAGTCTTGCTTTCCCAGAGTCCATGTTCAACACACAGAGAATTTCACCATGTTGGCTCCTCAAATATATTAGCATATTAGTAACAACATCTAGGCCACAGGAAAGTGAACCCCTTTCTCAGTTTTTGTTGCTGGTCTTAAGTGATGCCATGCAATTTTGGGACAGAAGGAACCTTGAAATGGTCTCGTCTGTCATCAGATGAATGGAAGTGAGATGAGATATTCCTAGCAAACTGCAACTGATCTGAAATAATATTACAAAACACCCAAAAGCTGTCTGTAAGAGCACTGCACGCCCTCTCTTAAAGTGAACATCTGGTTGCAATAAATTATTTATTCTTAAAGCAAAACATGCATTTCTTGCTTCTTGGTTTACTACACAAAGTAAGTGGCTGAAGGGCGAAGCAATGACTCACTTGTATCCAGTTGGACACTTAATTTCAATGCATTGCATTCAACTCTACTTACTCAAATGTTTATAACAGGAAATCAAGTCATAGAAGAACAAGTGCTTCATTAGGGAGGTATGTGAGGAATGCTGTACTCTTCTTTATGAAAGTGTAGAGAATTAAAATATCCCATTGTGAAATTAGTTCATAGGAGTGCCACAGAAATGCCCCTCTAATCTTTCAGAACTTTTCTTGACTCACAAGTGGCATTTTATAGAAATCAAATCTATGGAAAAATTTTCACTTGTCAAAGTTTCATGTAGAGAAAATATGTACCGTTCATATCCCTTGTTGCTTTCCTCCTTTAAAGCTGGGTTCCTGCAGTCCTTGGGAGGGTATCCTATGGCTCTTAGGATTTTTTGTGTCTCCCCATCTAAGGATGGAAACAAGAGGCCACCCTACCCTCAAAGGTTCATTTCTTTCTCATTGAGGGAGGAAAGAAGGGAGGAAGCAAACAAAAGACTGAAAATGGCTAAACAAAACTGGAAAAAGCCACTCTCCTCACTTTCTATCTCACTAGTATGAAATGAAGTACACCGAAACTATTGTTCTTCTTTCTCCTCACCATAGGATTTCTCTGCAAGACATCACCAGGTTCTGATGCTTACGTAGGGAATATAGGATTTATGCTGCATTGGCTGATATTTTGCCTCCTTTCTGAAGCAATGGAATCCTGATTACATTGATTCATATGGCCAACCATCAACAACTATTTTCTGACTGACTTACAGATCAAGACAAACAACATAAAATATTTAAAGTACAAAACACACTCTTTAAACAACTCAAACAAGTAAAACACAAAACTTTTCTTCCAATGGTAGGAAGGAAATGGTTTAACTGGGACTGAAAAGGAATTACTCATGTAGGTTGGCATCTTGATGTGTATATACAAATAAAATACATACAGTAATCTGCTCACATTCAGGAACTTTTTTTGTTGGGCTGAAAGAAGTGTGGATCACAGTGGCACTATTGTTCTGTAGCAGAACTGCCGACTTTCTATCACACTATCTACTCATGTAAAGGAATTATATCTGAAATTTTCAATACAATCATATGGTAAGCTTTTGGGAAGTAAGTCCAAACCTATTCAACAATGTTTAGCATTGTTTGTGTGGAATATCTGGGTCTTCAGCCAAGGTAGAGCCTTGTTCATAGAAAACCTCTGACATCCTGATCACTAGGCTGAAAGGAGAAAAGGTTTCCTGAAGGGCATGTTTCTGTATTTTGTGCAGGAAAGTTTGTGTACAGTGTAGAACAGGGATGGGCCTGTTTGAAAGTGGAAAAGATGTCTTCTACTTTCCTGTTGTTAAATAAGGCCTCCTCTGGGCTTAAGGAGGCCCAAGGGGGCTGAATATTATGACAAATGTATCCCCACACCACCTAGAACAGTAGTTCTCAACCTGTGGGTCCCCAGGTGTTTTGGCCTACAACTCCCAGAAATCCCAGCCAGTTTACTGGGAGTTGAAGACCAAAACATCTGGGGACCAACAGGTTGAGAATCACTGACCTAGAGGACATTCAAAGACAAAACATGTTTTTCCAGGAGATGCAATGTGGGGATTGTGACCTTCCAAGAGTTCAGCCTTCTACGGTCCATCCCTAACATAGGGGAACATTACAATTATGTTCCAACAATCTCCATCTACTAATCTATATCTTCTCTGCACAACACACATATATGAATGCTATGCTGCACAGTACAATTTGAAAATTGATCTGGAGGTTTCAGTCTGTGTTGTTGTAGCTCCTGGGTCCTTGGAGAAAGGCGGGCTTTAAAATGAAAAAAAAAATTAATACAATTTTGTTGCCTACAATTGGTTGAAGATAAGGCCAAAATTACACTGGTATTACATTTCCTTTTTCATCCAAGATCACCTTGATATTTTGTTGCTGTTCCCATAACACTGTGGGTAGAAAAATGGGAACTGTTATGATGTGGTTATGACCGACTTCAGCATGAATTCCATTGGCAGTCCTAACTAGCACAGGCCACCCAATCAACAGTTGAATGGAAAGTAGACACGTACAAATCCCAATTCAATACGTCTACATTAGCTGGGATTACCAGTAGGTTTAAGCTTTAATGAACCTTGTTCCCATTAATTCAATGGGTTTACTTACTTGAATCAGAATTAACAACCAGAGTAGGCCATAATGAGCTAATGTAACACTTTCATTTAACATTACAAATGTTTTGCCTTGAGTTCTTCAAAAACTCTTGCCAACTAGCGAGATTCTTCCACCTTCGTGCGTATGTGTCTTCAAGTTGCCTGTTGGTTTACCCATGTGAATTCCACAGTGCTTTCTTTAGGCAAGAAATTATCAGAGGTGGTTCATCATTCCTCAACTTTCCCCAGCACTTGGTATTCCTTGATAATCTCCCATTCAAATACTAAACAAATCTAGTAAACCAGTATTAGGGTACAATTTCCCAGTGAGAAAACTTTTCATTTTCACTGGTCTTTAGGTAAGGGGTGTAGCTGGTATGGTCTTCACTAGATTAGGGCTGGACTGAATGCCAGAATAACATTCCAAATGTTTTAGAATAAACTGAAATGCTGTCTAAAACACATCTGAGCCACCAATATCATGCAGCTATGATGGAATGGAATTATGGACATTAGCAGAAATAACAGATTTAGATTCAAGGAGAAAAAAATGATTTTTTTTGGTAATTCCATTATTTCTGAGGAGTTAATTTCCATGCAGCATTTGCTTCAAAAAGAAATCATAATAGTTTCCTTTCCATTCATATATTTCCTTACTCTTTGCCTTGTTTTAGAAAAACATCTCTTTTTTATTTTAGAGTTCAACAAGTGAATTAGTTGCATAATAACCTTTTTGGGGCCAATACTGAATATGGGTGGTTTGACTAGTAAACATTGCCAGATGAATTAATGAGCATCAGCCAGACAAGTTCCTATCAGGAAATTAAAAGGAAAAAGCTAAAGTGAGTCCAAATTTAGACTTTCATCACCCCATACAAATAAAAGGTGGAATTAGTGTAACACTTTGCAATACAACTTATTGGATGGATTTCTTTAAAATTGTCACATCAATACTGCATGATGTAGTAACACTGTCATGAAACTGGAACCATGCCCTAATTTTTTTGGCAAATTTTAAAATTGATTTCAAAATACAAAATGTTCTGAACATAAGAAACAGCTTCTCTGCATCTTGTCCTTCTAACTTTCTATGTCATGTACATGACATAGCACAGATGAGATCCTATATGTGCACAGAGCTTACATGCAGTTTTGCATCCTCTTATTGCCTGGAAGCTGCCAAGCAATGGAGGGGGTCCTGTTGATATTGCTTAATTTTAGAGAGGGGAGAGAAGAAAGTGATGAAGACCATGGAGCAACAGCTAGTTTCAGCTTGGTGGAGGGATGAGGGACGTCAATGAATGAACCTACCCTTTACTTTCCCAAGTAGCTCAGAGCAGCTGTATCTCCATAATCTGAACCACCTCTACCCTTCCTTCTTTCTCCATGAGAAAACAACAATGGCCTAGTCCCTTCTTAACCTTGAAAGCAATTGGGTGGTGGATGGCCTTTGGTCAAAGCACAAGGACACGTGAATAGCCACTTGTACTCCACCCAGAAAGGGACTTATCTGCACATAACTCCTTAATATCATGCTGGCCTGGATCTCCTGTCTCATGGGAGGGTGCCGGCTTCTTCCCTCCTACCACAGCAACATCACTCTCATTCTGCTACTAAACAGTGAATAAGTAGAACATTATTGATACCTGTTTGACCGCCTGGTGTGGGTTAAATAAATGAATGTCATCTACAGTTAGAAAGTTTGTGATCATTCAAACATCATGACTATTGTATCAATGCTAGAATGTGCAACGGTTGCATTTTCAACCCTTGGACTAAGAGATTCTTATTCAGTTATACTTTGTTGAGGAACAATTTTAATTTTTGTGCTGATGGGAGGAACAGAGTTCTTCCTGCTATTCAGCATGCTATGTACCAATCTTCCATATTTTAGCACCATTAAGACACTTTTTGAATGCTTCTTCATCTAGAAAGAACATGTTAGTAAAATTATATTTGTACCTGCCCTGGGAGATGGAAATAGCTTACTTGTGCTTCAGTGTCTTAGTAATTTAAAATAGTGCACATACCATAGCAGTACACTAGGTGGTGTATGGATGGAAGAATTGCAATCACTGGTACCTGCCCTAAAGTATAGAAAACATCAAAATTGGTCACATGTTTCCCCCCCACCACCCCCGAAGGCTGAGACAGAGTAGTGGTATAAACCACTGTCTTGCCAGATGCCAAGATAATCTCTCTGTCATATTTGTTTGCTCCAATATCTCCTCCCTATTACTTGGGATACATAGCTAGGATTCTGCCCAGCAAAATGCTGCCTTACTGCAATCCAGGAGGAAAGGAGAGCAAACGGCTTAGTCAGATCTCAGCAGCTGCCTGTTCTTCTGGGGTATGCATCAAGGGCAAGCATTGCCAGGGCTTCTGCTGTGGAATTTAAGCATTACTAAAAGGGTACCTTCAAGTGCCAAAAAAATTAAGATCCTTCGATCTTTGCTCAGACAGAATGTGACTGACCTTCATTTGAAGATGCTAAGAGAAAATACATTTTATAGGACAGGTCAAAACAAGAAGCAGAAATTGACTTTGCAACTCTTATATAAAGTAACTTCTATACAAAAATGGGAAAAATTTAGAGAAATATCTATTAACACCCTTTCAATGTCTAAGGGTGGGTATTTATTGAACTATAAAATTACTCAAAAGCCAAGGCTTGGTCTTTAAAGTTGTAATTCATTTCAGACATTCCTTTTAATGAATTCCGCATATAGCAATTTCCTAGAGGTATGAACACCCCAAATCTCCTCTCTAAATATAGGGAAGTTTGTAACAGGTTCAATTGGAGACATCAAAAACATTTTAAATAGACACCACAAGATGCATGAGTAGTTTAAAGGTCAAATTTATTAGGAGATTAAGAGATGTATTATACATGGACTATAAATACAGCACAGCTGACTTTATTCACAGTCAGATGCAGAGACAGCCAATGCCAACCTATTTTGTGGACACCCTTGTCCTTTTGTTCCAAGAAAAGTTTGCGCCATAAGACTTGGATTTAGGTTTTGGAATCCTCCGCTCTTGAACATCATAGCTCCAGCCTAGGAAAAAACATGTGGAGAATTCTAAACAACACACATACAGTCGATAAGACGGAGCAAGTGCAACACAAACAAATGTAACTTCAAGCTTTTAAGAGCTAACAAAAAAGAAATAACCCACGTATTTGATATATAATATGTAATTACTAGCTTATTCTTTTGTAAAAGGCAGTGAACAATAATCCTTTAAGACAGATATGCCTTAAATGTGACTTACACCTGTTCTCAGGTTTGTCAGATCTCAGGCACTGCATGTTCCAACTTTCACCGCTCTTGCTGATGGACCAGCACTGACAGTTGACGCATGAAATCCTGTAATTTTATGCATCTACACCTCTCTATCTGATGTCGGGCCAAGTTTTGAAAATATGCATGGAAGCAGAGTACCACAATGCCACAAGGAAAGCAAGAAGGACAAAGAGGTGAGCTTAGGAGAATATATTAAGTGGCCTTCAAATCGGAATCAGCTGCTCTGTAGACCAGGAACACTGCCAACACTTCCATGGCCTCAAATAAAAATCAGATGGAATCAAAAAGGCACTAATCTCTTGAATGAGGTTTCCCCCCTTTACTCTAGCAGAAGCCTTCTTTCAGATTGAGCAGCTGGAGAAGTATGATAATGATGGCACAGAGGAGGAGGTGATGATGATAGAAGATAAAGGGGAATCTCAGACTAACAGATGCAGTTCAGAGAGGATAAAACATCTTGATTTTGGAGTTATTAAACTACCGTACTAGCAAAAAACCCACAATAAATACAATTTCTGTGTTTGGATCCGGAGGGCTATCAGGAAGTAGGAGAAAGGGAGAAGTTCTTCTTTCATTCTCTTCTTATACATATTGACAAAATAAAAAATACACAAATAGCTTCATATGCTCAAGTAGCACCTCAACATGTTTCTAGAACAATAGCCAGCCCTGTCGCCATTCTTCACCACACAACTCTTTGGAGGTTGGTGAACGTGGTATTTCACAATCAGTTTGTAATGAGAATTGAAAGTTGGTTTTCTGAGTCACAAATTCTAATGGTGGACATCTCTGGTAGTTTCACAAAGTTTAGTATTACTCTTCTATGAAGGACACACTTGGCCTTGAATACTTGAGGGTTCTAAGTGGGCATGAAGATGGTGCTGTGCACAATGGTCCCATGTCCCTGGCACTAACTCCTTCTTTTCATCCTTGTCATTTTCAGCAGGAAGGACTAAAAAGATGCATTACTGACATTTACTATTAAGAACCCAGGTTGATTGGGATCCTTGATTTGGGAAACATTCTACTTGTGTTAAAGTGAATAAAAATAAAGTCTGTGCTTCAAACCTGCTTAAGCTAGACTTACCCATTAACTGGCTGGTATCATGTTCATGATTGTGGCACTATTGCCACAATCACAAATACCCAGCACAACCCTGCCTTAACAGTCAGCCGCTGCACTGAGTCAGCAAGTCTGCTCTATTAGTGATCAGGGTGCAACGGTTCGAGGTTTCCAGTCCCCTCTCCTCAGTGATTTGCAGGGCAACAGTCAGAAGTAAGGTTACAGCCACAATTCCTTGTCCTACTTAAGATGCTGGAGGGTGGGGAATGGAAATGCCATCCTGCTGTGCCCCATCTGCCAGCAAAACAGGCCTCCATTTCTTGGTAATGGCTGCCAGTCATTGAGGTAGGTTTGGGGGATCAGACAAGATATGAAATATAATTTAGTTCCTTTACTATGGCTGTGATATAAGATGTGGCCTACATTTTTATTTTCATGAACCACTCAACTGAAACTTCAAAAGTACTGTAGTTATTAGACTCACTACTAGAAAAGGATGTGTGTGAAGTCTATGGACTTACTCCTATTTTGTGAAGCACACCACAGTCTTCATTAGACTGTCAAATGGGTCCATGGAACAAAAATATTAAGGATCTACGGGGCTACAGTATGGACAAGTTTGCAACTTGAGCTTGCTATTCTTTCTGGCATATGAAATATTAACTCCAAACTACCATGCTGCACATATAGGAGACCTTGGAGATGGTGTGGAAGAGACAAGAGGAAACTTTATAAAGAGAGTAGCATGGACAATAATGGGTAGGAGAGTTACAGTGGGAAACTCCAGGCCCTTAATGATTCTGTGTTTCTATTATTTCACCCAGCACACTCCTTCAAAATAGATTAGTGGTTTATTCATAGAGGAGCATGAATAAATGATATAAAATGGGAATACAATCATGAATGAGTCCTACATCATCAGACATAAATACAAGGAAGCCTCTAATCTGGCACCCAAGCCAGGGGGTTTCCAAGTCACTGTAAATTGGCACATTGAGGAAATAACATTTGCAGTGCTATCTGGGCTGCAGTGTGTTGAGGACAGGCAACTGGAGAGATCCTCAGGGAACCTTCCTGCTGCTGCTTGTTTCAAGGGACCCTGCAACTGGAAGAGGGCTGCAGACATCATTTCCCAGCACCTCATAAACCCTTTGACTGGGCAGAGAAGGTAAGTTTGAGGAGTCACGTTCAGTTGTCAATGACCATGAACATCAACCACCATCTGTTATTATCTCGTTTAGCTAATCAACAGGATGGCAGCAATTGTGTTCTATCTAAATCAGCCACTCCCAACACAGGTCCATCCAGATGTTTTAAATACAGCCCAACAGCCCAGTCTGAAAGGCCAACTTAAGAAGCGTGATGATCACAGGGTAAAACACCTGGAGCAGCCCAGGGTACATTTTTGTTGCTTTTAAAGAAGAATGTTCTGTAATGAGGATATTCTATATAACATTTTCTATCTCTCTTGAGAATCCAAATCCTACATCTATATATATAAAAGGGTAATGAAATTTCGGCCTAGGACAAAACAACAAAACTACACATCCCAGAAACACTAAACTTGGCAGCACAACCCCTCATCCATGTCTCTACATTCATACAACAAAAAGCTCCAGCTACTCCAGAAAACGGCCAGGCTTTGAGACTGCAAGGCTATTCACTGCTACTCCACCTGGCCAACAAAGGATTCCCATAAGCCACAGCAACGTGTGGCTGGGCAAAGCTAGTGTTTACTATATTAGTAGACCTCTGTGCATTAGGCCAATGTCACTTGTTTATTATATTCTGACTCAGACTTAAACGGAGCACTAAACAACACATTCCCATGGTAAAAAAATCCAGAGCTTAGGAAAGTTATATTTGGGATTACATCTTCTAGAATGTAAATTCTTAAAACTTTGAGATTATAGAAATTTGGAGAAGGTGCTGTCCCTTTACAAAAATAAACTATCTTTACAATCTGAGTTGTAACTGTCACACCACCAGTCTAAATGTGTCTTCTTGCTCCCAAACAGGCACTAGTCTGCTTCCATTTGCTCTCAGAGGCTAGCAAGACAAAGCCAAGATTAGCAGAAATGTTCTTTGGATAAGCTGTATGAGCAGAAAAGAGTGGTTTAAGTTCTAGGATAAGAAGACAGGCACACAAGAAAATCTCTAGCATAATTCATTACTAGGAATAATTTAAGCGAAGTTTATCCTGCAGCAAATGTATACTAAGCAGGAAGATATTAGACAGGCCTGGGTTCTACACACTAGTCTTCATCCCCCTAGAGACAAGTTCAACTTTTGACTCTAGAGTTCATGAGTGAAAATGAGTTTAATGGCCCCATGTTTTTGAGTGTTATAAACTAGCACATAAACTACCACATAATTTGGCACCACTGGATCTGCCTGGCAATCTCTGTGCTCAGGGGGCCTTGTCATGGAATTAGTGAGGCTTGTAGTAGGCCAAGATAAAGGTGCCCTGGCACAGGCATATGGGAAAACTTGTGTATCACCCACATTACACTGGGCTTTAGGCCAACACTCTTGGTTCCTCACTTCAGTGAGTACTAAGTTTCTTGTCAAATGTTTCTAGGAAATGAGATAAAGAAAAGGGCAGATATTTTTTTATGCCAACACTTAAGAGGCTGTCAGTGATTACAAGAACTCCTCAAAATCCCCAAGTAGTAAAATGCTAAGGAAGAGTGACACATTTGAGCAATGTTTTAGTTTAGCCACTAATACTCCAAACTGAAGATGTTTAATCCTGCAGAAAAGGACTCCAATGATTCCAACAATCCACTGAATGCAGCTCGAGTGTAGCATCTGAGCATCTAAATAAGCGTACTGTACACTATTTATGACAAATGCTTACTGCACATAAGTGCTATTAGAGGTGAGTCTCTTTCAAAGCAGCTCCTTAGTACTAAACCTATTTCTCTGAAGTAATCTCCACTGGTTTATTTTGAGCAATTGTGTTTCGTATCAGGGAGCATCAGTAACTGACACAACAATACAAATGTCTACATGCAACATATTGTTCTACTGACTTTGAGCCATAACAACCTGTTGTGCTGAACTCACTGGACTTGAGTCGGGCAGTTCTGAAAGCTTACTCTGACTCAGTAAGCAAATGTGCCTTTTAACAGGTTTTTGCAATTTCTTAGAGTTCAGTAAAAATAATTAAACCTTTGGTAAGCTAGCTATGTTTATTCACTTCTGACAATAGTGTGTGTGTATAAAATTTGCAAGGCTGCATAGTAGCATGACATACCTTCCTGGGCAGTTATGTCACTGGGAAGGAGAGTTTGGGAATAGCAAAAGCCATGAAACAAGGCAGCAGCATTTCAAAATAGACAATGCACGAAAGAGAAATCAGTCTGGAATGCCTGGCATCCAACACAACAGATATCGGTGAGTCAGGGGAACAAGAGGGGCCCTACCATACTCTTGGCAATAAGATGGAGAATGGCAGAAGGGAAGAGGGGTGAGGAAGTTAAGAATGGAGAGAGACAGAGTGGAGAATGTGAAGGGCAGTTTTCAGGACCAGCTAAATCAAGGGTAAAGCCAGACTCCCCATTCAGATTGTGTGTAGGGGAGGGCTGCCCCATTTTGGCATCATGCAAGTACAGGGTTGCTAAGTTAGTCACAGTCCTAGGCATGGGCTGCCAATGTTATTGGCCACAACTGGCATTTCCACCTACTCGACAGCCATATTTTTGTAATGTTGAAGGAGAAACCACATGTCACCACCTCATCATGCACCCAGAGAGCGGCAATGGATTGCCCTGTCCAGAATGTGACAGTCTGCCAGTAGATTGATGTCCAGGTCCAGGTCACTGTCCTACATACCGTTTTTTTCAGCAAAGGCAATAGCTGTTTCTTTTGTAGAAAAGGACAGAAGCATGTTGGATAGAGGATCCGCTCTGTAAGAAATTAGTAATCCTGTTATGTATTTTGTATCATTTCAGAGCAGGGTATAACATTAAAAAAAACCCCACATGAATACACAATAAGAAGAAAACAGGTAAACTAACTAAGATTTGCATAATTAAATCAGTAAAATCTATTAAGATGGCTAGGGAGATAAAACCTACATAGTAAGATTATTTGTGACAAGCTAATAAAGCACACACCTATCTCTCTTTCGCAAATGATTATTTCTAGCTCTTATTGAAGCAGAGGGCATGAAGAAAAATCTCAACAGGGCATGCAAAAGAATGGGCATGTTGATATGGGCAGTTATTTGGCTTTTGAGCCATTTAGGTTCCATCAACAATTTAATCAGGTTTGCAAATGAAGAGACAACCAAATATATTCTTTTAAAGTTGGAGTGATATGAACTACACCCGTCAATCTTGATGCAGTCTATATTAATTAAGACTGATTTGCAAATGTAACATATTGTACAGAGTGAGTCAACTGAAAAGTGACCACACTATGGCTAAAAGATAATTTAAAAAAGCAACTCTTGCTATAGTGCTATGTATAGAACAAATACCGGGAAAAAATTCTGATGTTCTAAATAATGTTGTCAGCTTTATCACACTTGGTTTAAATATTATATACAAACACATTCAATTTTTTATGTGGAAATTATTTTACTGGAATATTTGTAACAATGGAAAGAGAACTGAATATGAAATTGCTATACCCGAAAGAACACAGTTTTTAAGGCCACATCTAAAGAGGTAAGGTAAAGATTTCCCCTGACGTTAAGTCTAGTCGTGTCCGACTCTGGTGGGTGGTGCTCATCTCAATTTCTAAGTCAAAGAGCCAGCGCTGTCCATAGATGCCTCATGTGGCCAGCATGACTGCATGGAGCGCCGTTACTTTCCTGCTGGAGCAGTACCTATTGATCTACTCACATCTGCATTACCTGATATACCCACAGTTTAGCCTTTTTTAAAGGTGCAACTATAATACCTTCAGTTTTATTCACTATGTATTACTTATCAGGTCCAATTCAAGTTAAGAAAATATTGATTGAATGCAGTGAGTTGAACATTTTATGTCACTAAGGAATGGATGTGAGTCTGTGGACAAACAGATCATCATATTTAGTCTTAATTACATGTACATGTGACTGATTGCAAAACAAGAGATTTTATGAGATAGAAACAGGTTAACAGTGCATTCATTTTTAGCCTTCATATTCCAAATTTAGCCTGTCTCATAGGACTGATTGCAGTACAGCATTAAAAAGCTGCATCTCTTATATATGCATGTGTTGAGTGAGTGTTACAATTTTTTCATTAAAAAGATACAATCTTTGAAAATTTCCCATCCTGCATCACTGCTCCTAAGTAACGGTGGACAAAGTGGACCCTCCAGAAACAGTTGAACTACATCTTGCAGGGTTATTCACCATTGGATATGCTGGTTAGATATGTTTACAGTTGTGATCCAAAAACAGTTGTAATCATCTACCCCTGTCAAAAACAGTGAGCCTGCATTCTTATAATGTTGTTCAGAACAAATTCAACATCACATCTGCAAAGATGAGACTCATCAGCTCACAGGATCTGCATCTCATCAAGACTAAACTTCAGTTAATTGCTTCCCACTGAGTTCATTATTGAAACCAAGCATTGATTTGGCGGTTCTACTGTTTCGGATGGTTTTGCAGAAACAGAGCTAATTTGTCATCTGTATTCGGGTGGCACTTAACTCCCAAATGAGGACATTCTGTAGCATTATATATATGTACGGTGTTCCACTTTAGACAACCTAGGAGCCAGTTTCATAACTTGGGACCCAGTACAGTGCTGAAATTTGGTGGAAAATCACATTGCTGAATTCTGGCAGAAAAGTGGGAAAAGTTATAAAAACAAGCTGGAAATACTTACTTTAATGGTATTTTCTTGGTTTGCTATTGAGTGTTGGTGACAACTCATTAAAATCTATTTAAAGCATGCTGGTTTTAATGGCCTTTAGTGGTCTGCCACTGAAATTCAATGGTATTTGAGGGTAACTCGAGGTCCCATAAAAACAGCCTGGGGGAGCAGGATATGGCCTACAGACCATATGTTGCTCATTCTAATACAGACGTTAGAAAGCATGAGGAAAATATGGAGGCTTGAAGTTCACAGCAGAATTGACCACAAGTAAAGCAAAAGTTTTGCAGACTGGTTAATTCTAAATAGGACTAACAATAAGTCAAGCAATTGGATATACATTCCAACCAAATATTTGGATTCTGTTTGAGGTGTGATACACATTTTTTGTACCAAATGTTAGTCTGCTAGCTTTCCACACCTGGGACAGGAAATGCATTTGGTGATGTCAGAAAAAGAGAATACGGCAACAGAGAAAGATAATTTACATTTTCTACTTTTCATAATGACTTTTTATTTCTAACATAGAGAAGAGTGAATCACAATGGGGCCAGGAATTCTCAGCCTTCAACTTTTAGTGTGAGTCAAACATCCAGCCCACAGCTCAGCCCAAAACGTTGAACATGTGCAATACTTACTTTTTCAGAATATTTGTTTCATGAATAACACCACCACAGTCACTAAAATAGAACTTGCAGTGCTACTCAGGAAAGCAAGATGAATTCTCAGCATTTATGAGACTACGTACCTCTATTACTGTGTCTCTAAAATAATATAAAACCTCATCCCAAGGTTACAAAAGGGAAACTAAAGATACTGGACACAGTTACAGTTGCCTCTCTGCTAAAATGACATTTTGATATACAGTTAAAAAAGATATTTACAAGATCTTCATGATCTTTCTTGGAGAGATAACGAACTTACAACTTAACATTTAGAAAACAAGGAAATAGACTATATGCACAGTCTGGTTTTGAGCTGGATAGATTATTTTATTGTGCAGTTAACACAGACTTTAATCAGTGATCATAAAACTGTGGAGATGCTGTCACAAGCGACTGTGCAACAAACAAACACCAACACACATTTTGGAGGTCACACAGTATTACATTAGGAAGAGAAGGAAATCGAAGGTATTTTCCAGCCTTTTGTTGCCTGCCTTGGGCGACAGCAATCTAAATATGTTACTAAACATATTTAGGGCAGCAGAATGAACATTGACTCTTATCAGCTCAACATCTCACATATTGTTGTGATCACTGCAAAAACATTTATTATAAAGTGTTACGTACATATAGCTTTCACTGAAGCATCGAAAGCCTTCTTAAATGTACAGGAAATGTCTGCCATCAGAACAGTACTAAGTATTTAAATAACACTATGTAAATGTTTTGGGAACTTTACATACAGTTAACAATTATCTCAGCATTCTACAAAGTACGTCAGCATTATTATTCCCACATTGCAGATAAATGACTGAGGTTCAAAGCTAACACCTATACAGTATGATCCTGTATTCACAGAACTATTATCCATGGCTTCATTTATCAATGTCTGGCAAAATATGTCCTCTTTAGGCATTTTCTAGGTCTTCCAGTATGACTGAATGGCATTCTTCAGCTAGTAATCCTTTATTTCAATAGGGTTCATTATTATCTCCAAAATAAGGGAATGCATCCCCCACAGGTATAGGAGTTTTACTGTATACGTAAGGTAGATATGGATTTCTGCCGGCTTTACTTCAAATGCTGTAAATGAATTCAAACTCTAAACTCTGTCCTATTCAGATCAAAAGAAAGGGCAAGGGTAGCTCTTTCTGATAAGATAAACTAATCATGGTCTTGGAATTAGACTATTAACATACTAAATTCTGTAGGCCTCAGACAACTTGGCTGTAAGCAGTCTATCCTCTCTTAGATTTCCAAGCATCTATATATCAGTCAGAATGCTTGAGCAGAGATACAGAGACAGACAGAAAAGATGTGGAGACTGCTTTATAGGAGTTCAGTTATCTGAACATGATACTTACGTAGATGCCCAGCCCATCAAAGGGTTTTCCCAGCGCTCCCTTGTATCAAATTCCATCTTCCATTTTTTGGTATTGTTAACACCAGCTTGCATGGCATTACGGGCTGGAACAAAAATGTGCACTTTTCTGGTTTTAATATGTTCCTCTGGTACACCAGTTAAAGGTGTAATGTCCTAAAAGAATAAGAAATGACAAACATAACTTAGAATATATGGTATGTATGGCTTTTTTCTTAAAACAAGACATTTTTATTGAAAGAAATGGAATGTATAATCCAGAACTTATATCTAATATTCCTGAGCTACAGACTCAAAGGAAAACTATCCCTAATCATATTTACAGTAGACTGGCTAAAATTAGTCAAAATAAAATCAGACAGGACTAAGTTATGTACCAGTGATTTCAATAGATTTACTCTAACTATGAGAAAGATGCAGCCCCAAAGTTCAAAATTAACTTTAAGAAAACCATATCCATGAGTCTCTTTTGCTCTGTCAAATATTTGAATTCCAACATTCACTGAAAGGACTGAGATCTCATGGTTGCCAAGAGATGAGTTAACTGGAAATTTAAAACATTTTATCTGTGGTTCTAAATACTGAACAACTTCTTTTGGAGTAATTTCAGTAGGCCCTCCACATTTGTGGGGTTAGCTGCGCAAGACCTCTGCGGAAGTGGAAAAAGGAATGGTTGCTTACTTGTTTCTTTGAGTGAAAGTTATCTGTGAAAATCACACATATGTTATTTCCTGCACCTGCACAGTAAGTTTGGCTTCTTCTAGAAAGCTTCAAGATACATTTTGGCGGAAGCCCAGCCCACACTCCCAAAGGAGGAATACAGCCAGTGGGAGGGTTACAACCTCAGTTCCTTTGTTGCAGAGTAGCAGCTTGAAGAACCAAGGCATGACAACAGCAGAGAAGATGGGCAGGGATATAAGAATTTCACAGATGAAATTTGGTTACAGGTAAGCAACCATTCCTCCTTCTTCATGGTCTCTGTGAAATCATCTCTTGGCATCCATGAGATCTCAGTCCTTTATTTGAAATTTCACAGAGACCACGAAGAAGAAGCAAGTTACTAATCTTGGGTGGTGGGTGTCATGCTACTGAAGAGAAAAGCACCGCTCTGCCAAAGGCTGCATCCTTCTTAGAAAGAGCATCCACCTTGTAATGGTTGATAAAGGTAAGCGGAGTAGACCAAGCAGTCGCCCGGCAGATGTCGTCCAAGGGAACAAAAAGCAGTTGAAGTAGCCACAGCCCTGGTGGAGTGGCCCTTGATCTGCAAAGGGAAGTCATGTCCAGCCATCTGGTAGGCCAAATGGATTTCAGAGCCAATCCACAAAGAGAGTTGCTGGGAGGAAACTGGAAGGCCACTGGCATCCTTCCAATATTTGAAAAAGAGTCTTTGAGATTTCCTGAGCTCAGCCGTCCATTGTACATAAAATGCCAGAGCTCTATGAACATAAAAAAATGCAGTGACCGTTCCAAAGGTGTGGACAGGTTCTGGAAAAAGGCTGGTAGGACTATGAAATCTAGAGGCAACTTTAGGCCAGAAGGCAATGTAAGAGTAAAGCACAACCTTGTCTTTGTGAGAACAGAGATGGGCTCATCCACACAACACTCACTTGATCGTGCAGAAGTAACAGCGACAAGGAAGGCTATCCTCCAAGATAGGTAAGACATTTTGTTAAAGTTAAAGGTTCGAAGGGAGGTTTTGTCAAGCAGGGGAGTATGACTTCTGAACTCCAGAATAAGTCCAGAGGAGCCACAGGGGGTCACATGTTCCTGTAACCCCTAAGGAAGAGCTGCACTAACAGGTCTGAAAAACAGGAAGGGAGGCTGGCCTTCCTTCTGTACCATGAGATGGCTGCTAGGTAACACTTCAGGGAGGAAAAAGAGAAGTTAGCATCTGAGATGGAGACTAGGATGTCCAGAATCATGGGAGTAGAAGCAGAATCTGGGTTGGTCCCCCTCCCAGCAAGGAAAGTGGTGAAGCGAACCCATTTATAGGAGTGCTTGGTGGAAGCTCTTTGAGCTGCATCGTTGATGGCCCTCACTGGTTGAGATAAAGAGGAGGCCAAATCTATCAGGCTGTTAACTGTACGTTATGTAAATCTGGGTGGAGAACTTGGCCCCCTTGAGATGTGAGGAGGTCCAGACAACTTTGAAGGTTCATGAACTCACCTCGGGATAGCTCGAGCAGGGGAGCAAACCACACCTGTCAAGGCCAAGAGGTGACTAGGATACAATCAGCTTTGTCCGGCCTGTATCTTACACACTATCTGGGTCAATAGCGGGATAGGGGGGAATGTGTACAGAAGAGAGTGATGCCACACAAAAAGAAACGTGTCTCTGAGGCACCCTTGTGCCTGACCCTGAGATAGACGCGCACAGTACAGAGGGCATTTGGTGTTGTCCGGTGAGGTGAAAAGGTCCACCTTGGGTTTGCCCCACCACATGAAGAGGGAGCGCACCTTTTGAGGGTGAATGGACCACTCATGGTCGGTATGAGGGGTCCTGCTCAGATGGTCAGCTAGGGCATTCACTTCTCCAGGTATATCCCTCTGGGAACGCACCAGTCCCAGGTGCGGAGAGTGAGTGTCAGGAGCTAGTGATAACAGGTTCCCCCCTTGCTTATGCAAGCTTTTATTGTGATACTGTCTGTGAGGATCTGGACAATGTGCCCTTTGAGTGATAGTTCAAATGCCCTCAGAGCTTTCTCGACTGCCAGCAGCTCCAGAAAGTTAATGTGTTGGGCTGCTTCCATCCCAGAACAGGTCATCATGAATAGGAAGATCCTATGCAATGGCTCGTCAGAGAGGGGTTTCAATGCCTGCAGATAGATGCAGCCATTACAAAACGTTTCTTTGCCGAATTAGCTGTGTGTTTTACTAGATCTTTCTGTAATTTTGCTAGAACCGAGGCCTCTAACTGAAATGCTTTCGCCAAACGCTGCTCCTCCCACAGGAGGCAATCCAGATAAGAGGCGATCTTTGACCACAAGAACAGTTGGTATATGCTCATATAAACTCCATAATGAGCCAAATGGGTGAAAAGGCCTGAGAAAACTTGGATCTTCTTCCCAATAATATCAATTTTCCTGCTCTCTTTATCAGACAGAGTCAAATGGGGCTTCTGGGATTGGTGAGGCTGAGTTACGTCTAAAATGACTGAGTTAGGCTTGGAGGGCTTTCCCACCCATTCTGCTGATGTGAAGTCCACATGATACAGGCTGTCTATGCGTTTCGGGATCACTGGAACAGCTGCTGGGGCATGATCAGGAGACCTGATTATTTGAAGGAGATAAGGTACCAGAGGTAGCACTGTAAACTGCTGTTGTTCTGAAGGAAAAATAGGGTCTTCCATGGGTGAAGGTGCTTTTGATGTAGGCAAGTTCAGGGCGCGAGCTAATGACACCATCAGAGGGGCCGAAGTAATAGTAATGTCCTCGAGGGGAGGGGTATCAATAATCCCGATGATTGGGGAGAACATAATAGCATCCATGGTGCCCTTCCTTATAATAGGGAGGGGATCGACGCCAGTACCCAACTTATTGATGGGACAATCTCTGGTAATAGAAAGTGCTGCAAGATCGGCTCCGAGAGTGGGAGGACCACGAATGCCTATCTGGCGAGTGGCATCTCGAAACTGAGCAAAAAGACCATCAGGACCGGTAAAAGCGCTGGGAGGCAAAGTGGCTTGCATGAGGCAGTTCCAGCTGCGCCACAGATAGCGGCATCAGGGCTAATGACCCCACGCCCCCCGGAAGCTCCAATATAGGCATCGGGACATGGTGAGCAGGAGCTCCAGAGCTGGTGGTGAGGGCTGGGATTCCGGTGAGGTGATTTGTGCTGAAACACCCAAACCTAGCAGCAGCTGGGGGGGGGGGGTCTGTGCTGACACAAGCACCTCTCCCAAAGGAAGCACAAAGACTGAGGAGAAAAGTTCTCCCTCTGTTGACAAAATCCTAGCCACTAGGGGCGAAGATGAAGTACCCACTGAAGTGGCGGGCAGGAGAGCAGCAGTCTTCCCCTTTTTCAACTTCTCATGTCATTTGCCCCACTCCGTTCCCTTTCCAAGTCCAACTGGCAGGGGATGGAAAGCTTTGGGCCTCTTCACTTTGGTAGGCCCGGTAGGGGCTGGCTGGATGGCAATGAGCTTCCGGTTGAAGGTAAGGGGCCTTTCTAGTCACACGGTCCCCTAAGGAGGCTGGAGACTCGGGTGCCGATCTGTTCATTGGGAAGGCAGGGGGAGAGAGAGCCTGCTCATAGAGCAAGGCCTTAAGCTGCGATTCACTTTTTTTTTTGCGCCTGGGTGATAAAGTAGAGGCAAACAGGGCAAGATTGTGCCACATGGCTCTCCTCAAGGTATAGCAAACACATCACATGCCCTCAATATCTGACAGTTCCCCCCCCCCCCCCCGCAGGCGGGATACTGTTTAAAAAAGGGTTGTAGAAGACATTACTGGCCTGACAAAAAAGGGTAATCAAAAACAGTCTGAGTCAAGAAAGGAGTCACACAAATCCAAAAAAACAGTCCAAGTTACACTAAATCAGTCCACTAAGTAAAATTTAGCTAATCACCAATATTCACAAATGGAGAGAAAGATTCCTTAGCTGCTGCGATGGTGGCGGACTAAAGGAACTGAGGCTGTAAGCCCTCCCACTGGCTATATACCTCCTTGGGGAGTTTGGGCGGGGCTTCCACCAAAACGTATCTTGAAGCTTTCTAGAAGATTCTGAACTGACTGTGCAGGTGCAGAAAATACCATATGTGCGATTTCACAGAGATCACGAAGAACTGAGATTTTAAAAAACCACTATTTTGTTACCTGAGAGAACACTTTTCCAACTATCGCTAGATCCTCTGGTACAGTGCAATTACTACCACAAAGTGAGCAAAAATCGCACTGGAGATCATAGATATGTCTAAAAAGTTACATTTCTAGGAATCTCTAGGTCCTTCAGTATGACTCTATAATCAACTTTCAGCAAAGGTTGGCCATAGAGTCCTGCTGAAGGGCCTAGAAATTCCCAGGGAGAACATTATTCAAATCCACAAAAGTGAAACCCATAAATGTGAAGTGCCTGCATATTTTATATTGACTTCAGAGCTACTTCTCTGTACAAGCATGGACTCAGTAGGATATGATTTCAATCTATGTTATTCTGGATCAATTTAAAGCAAGTATATGGTTACTCAAAACCTGGGATAAAACAATTTAACAACTAGAAGATTTCTGTACTTTTGAACAGGCAAGCATTGACAATAAAGCTATATATACAAGGAATAACATAGTCTGGTTGAAATCTAAAGATGTCCCCATGTGTGGTCAAATCTTTGCACACATATGTGCACGGTTACTATTCTTTTTCAAATGTAGGTCTCTGTGGAGTATCAGAGAATCCTTTAAAAGGTGTCCTTAAGTACTGGCTTCTGGAGAAGGCATGGAGGAAAATGTAGAAATGAGGACCTTTAAACACTTCAATGTAGTTATGGATCTTGGATGAATTAAAGACGGCAATCAAATTCATTTATTGTCTGTACTGATATTGTTACGAAGTATGCAAGTTAAACGTAGTAACAGGATCCTTCTGAACAATCACGTACACAACACTACATCCACCTCAAGCCATTCAGATCGGGCCGCATACAAAAGTAAACATGGGCATTTTTATAATGTGAATTGTAACCAAGTCTTTCTGACATTTGGATTATCAAATACTTCCTCAGAAATCACATTAAGCTAGCAAAATTGCCGCCTACTTAGATTCTTGCATGTATGATGGCAACGGGTGAGGCCTGGCCTTTCTTCCATTGCCTCTCTCCAGGAACAAAAGACTGATCTGGTGCAGGTCCAACTACAGCAGACAGAACTAATCCAAACCAGTGATGACAAGACTTAAATTTGAGGAGGCAAACAAGTTTAAATAGCACACTGGGATTTTAAAAATAAGCCTCAAGCAACCAACTTCATAGTCTCTTCTGTCACAGAATTTAAAAGCTCTTCGTACTCTCAATCAGACCATCCTCAGAAAAAAAAGAGGTGGCATGTCTTCCACTCCCCCCTTCTCTTTTTGTTTCACTTTATAAAACAAGCCCAGAGAGATCAGTCACAACTGGCAAGTGTGAAATGTTTGTCTTGCATTCAGAACTAAGAGAGAAAAAAAGTCACAGGAAATTACAACGCATAAAAGCTGAGCTCAGACTACCTAGAGCAAACTGTCAAAATATTTTAACAATTTAATCATAAATGTTTTCTTTGAGTCCAAGTAGTGTTTATGTTGAATTCCAGTCTAGTCAAAATATGAAGACACACCAATTATTAGTCAAAATGTTGCAACACACCGAACTGCATTCTCTCCTGACAGATTGGCATTTGATTGCTAAAAAAAGAAATATCTGAAAGGTTGTTTGATTGGGCAACCAACTGTCATGCTTCACACAACGAGTTTCACTTCCAGTAAAAAAAAAAAGGTGAGCCTTGATCGTCTCAACTTGTCTGTTCATCAAAATCAGCTAGCAATATATCTGCTTTCCCACAAACACACCTTTGAGTCTAAGGCATGTAAAGAGGGGATAAAAACCTTCCTATATCACTAAGAAAAATAATAAGATAAAATAAAATATCAGTTCTCACTGTCTTTCACAAAGTGGATCACAAATATATATTATCCTCTACTCAGGGTAAAACCAAATCAAAACAGACAAAATGAAAATAAGAGACAAATAAGTGACAAAATGAAAATAAAAATGAAAAATTCATCTTGGTTGACAGATGGCATTACATATATTATAACTGTGGGCAAAATTCAATGTGGGGTTGCATAGCATACATTTCCATGTGCAGAGTTATGTGCTGGCTGTGCTGCACAACCCATGTATTAAATGGCAACATTGCATAACTGAATGTACAAACAAAAGAATACTATTTCCACTTTCTGCAGGGACAGGCAGATACACATTGGCCAAGCTTAGGCATGGCACTGCATGTGTAACTTTGCCTCTTTGAGTGAATGAATATGCTTCACAGATGACAAAAATGCCCAAGGGCATTCTGTAGGGAAATGTACACATGTATAAGAAACCAACAGGATTCGAGATCATTTCATCCATGGTAAATTGTCACAATTTCTGTATTTTCCCCACTTTTAATCCCACCTTCAAGTTTACTTCATACTGCATGTATATACTTTTCCGTATCATGAGCACATTATTTCTAATATATTTTCTCACCGTTCTCTTAATCCACTTTACTGGATGTCCACTCTACAACTATCTTAAAGCAATAGGAACCACAGAATAACAATATGAGAACAAGCTCTGAAGACATACAACGCACCACAGACTTCCTAGAACTGCTATAGTATGTGATCAATTTCCAAAACACTGGTGGATTATTTTCTCTGTAGGTTTTTAAACAGAGGCTGCATGGATGTCTGTCAGGTTTGTTTTGAATTCTGTATTCCTACATGGCAGAATGGGATTGGACTGGATGGCCCCTGGGGTCTCTTCCAACTCCATGATTTTATCTGTATCACTGTCTCTATAGGAACAATGAAGACTTTGACTTTTTGGTGAGGCACACAGATGAATACATATTACAATAGGAACACCTAGAGGAGCAAAACCATGAGCTGTCTAGCTCACTGGAATAATAGCCATTCAGTGAGAAAAGAAAGGGATGTGTTTGTGTGGTCTCCACAATGAAAAACTACCTGTTTTGAGTGTTCTGATGACAATACACTTGGGTGGGAAAGAAGGACGGGCTAGTAACATAACCTAGACCTTCCATTTGAGAGCAATATCAGGATGATCTTGCATTGCACCAAAATGGTCTCATGAGAGCTACAGAACAGTAGGAAGGGTCTATGTATGCAGTATAGTGTAATTAAGTGCTAATTTCTATTCTTTCTGCTTCTCTTTCTCCATCCAAATAAGCTCTTATACAACAAGTAGGAAATGTGAATATATCACACTAGCTACAAATCTTGGGATTTGTCTCTTCTTGTCCTACTTTTCCATTAACCCATTATCCTTCCATTTCCTTTACGAGTGCAAGTTTTTGTGGAAGATTAAGATGTTTATTAGCTTCACCAGCATATGCTAGGAGCTCAACAGCATTTGGGGGTCTTGTAGTGGCAGGGGCTACTCTACTGCAACTTATTTACTGTGTCCAATGTTATTTCTATTTCTACTCATGTGTGTGTGCGGCTGGGATGACTTGCTGACCATGTATCTCAGAATAGCCCTGAAGAAGAGGGCTATGAGCTAGTCAAAACTGATGGGTAGTTTTCTGGGGTCATACTGTCTTGATGCTGAGTTGTTGTCCCCTCACTCCCCAATTGCTTCTCTTTGCTCGTTGCTCATAAGAAGTGAAATTGAGTTTATGGAATCTAGAATATGTGATCCATGACCATTAATTTTCATTTTATCTGGACTTATTAAGGTTTTCAGATTTGCATGAAGTACTAGTACTTGCTGGCTCCAGTTCCCTACATCTGCCACGTCGTCCAATGCTCTGATTGATAGACATTGGCCATGAAGCCCTAAAGTACTGAATTTGAGTATCTCCTCTCTAACTAATTGTTATGAGTTCACATACCTTCACTATAAGGATAAAATAGGTCGGCAAGACACATTATTTTCCACTGTGATGCTCAAGATCATAAACAACTAACTTCCAGGCTCCTTTGCTACTTGCATTCAGACAGACAGTGAAACCGGTTTTCAGAAATTCTGTAATACTGCTACTGCCTTTATATGCTTGCTAAAAACTCTGCCTGTATTTTTTCTTGTTTTTATTATTGGATATTGTTTTAATCTGATTTCAAAACACTAAGTCTATTGGTTTAAAAAACCCTAAGGATAAATTCTGAAAAATAAAGTAAAATGTTGCTAGTTGAGGATAAATGCCCCATTGGTGGCATGCCATGATTCATCACAAAGAGAGTCAAAATCATATTTCCCACTGTGGCTGGTATGGCCTGTGTTTCTCTACTGAATTAAAGAAAATGCTACTTGTACCATTTTTATCAGTGATAGAACACTGGGATACCCTTACAGAAGAATTATTACAGTGAAATAGGGCACCTCAGACTGAAGCATGCTTATTTTATGGAGCACATTCTACTCATCCAATTTTAAGTATTTATTGCTTTTAAAAGCCTACTGTTCTGTTCCAAATGCAATTGGTGCCCAAGTTCCTGTTCCAGTGTAACTCTTATATGGGCTTAAGAATTTTATTTGGGACATTTTTAAAGAAGTGCACAAAATTATAAATTTCTTTGTATATTTATAATTTTGATGGAAAGAACTTGAAATAACAACTAAAGAACAGGGATGGGAAAGTAGAACTGGCAATCCAATCCAAGCAAAGTACTTTGAGTGCTTAGCTCTTAAAGGTGTGTAAGAACAATACATCAGCTGAATTTCAGAAGGTAAATGATACATGTCTCATTTCTTACACTATATAGATCTATGTTCTGGTGATCTGTTAGACTAGCAGTTAAAAGGTACTGCTAGGTTGCCCTTTTTTCATCAGTTCAAAATGTACATGCAGCCTTATGTAAGACAAGCTTCCCTTAGCTGGCTGGCTTCCCAAGTTTAAGAAACTGTACTCTGGATCAAAGCTCCTTATAGTGTGAGTCACGACCCCATCTGAAGTCCCCAAACTGAATATCAGGGCACAGAAAATGTGTGTACCTTGCCAACCTAGTGGCTGTTTTAGACATGGTACATGAATCTGTTAGCACTGGCATGCAGTAAATGCTTTAGCTGTGCTTCATAAAAAAGGAGCATCTGTTAGCAAGTCTTGCAAATGCTGCTTTTGCTTGATGGCTATCTTTTCAGTTTGAGCAATGCTTCCCTTCAAATGTTCTATTAAAAAAATTAAAATTGTATAATTATTTTATATACCTGGGGCACAAAAATGTATTGGGCAAAAAGGGGTTGAGAGTGCAGAAAATTTAAGAAGCTCTGCTCTAGACAAGGATTCAGATACAAGGTGTTATTTACTACTTACTACAGAGCTTTTGTTTTGTGTAAAACAGTCATTCAGTTTTATTAGCAAACTGCTAATAAACTAACTCCTTATAAGAGATACAGACACATACATAAATTAATTAATAAATAATAAATTAATAATATCATGAAAACCTTTCATTTATACATTTTAAAATATGACATTTATTGCTCATTTTACATATAGACTCAGAGGTTTCTTGTTACATTTGCATGACACACCTACACACTGTAACCAACATATGAATGTGTCTCAAAACATAGTTTAGAAAGCTCTGCACTACAGGAAAATAAACACAAATGTGGGATATGCTCTAAATGTGCAGATTCAATCCTCTGTTTTTTCATTTTCTATCATTTCAGTTCATTCACTAAAGGACTACTAATACACACCATTCTTGTTTTAAACAAGTGTATAATTATTTTATAATCGTACTGAGTTGCTCTTGGAATATCTGTGATTCTTGTAAATGACATCTAAGAAAAAGATACTGTAAAATAGCAGGCCACGGAGACCATGTATTTGATTGGTTTCAAAGAAACAAGAATTAAAACTACAGTAGTAACATGAAACCTATCTCCTGAAAAACTTTTTGCCCATTCCCACACTTTGCTTAGCAAGGAAAAACGAGGACTTGCTTTAATAATTTAAAATAGCTGAATGATGCTACTAGCTTGCTGTTCTTCTGATTCATTACAGAGAAAAGTTTCCATGTCCTCTGGGGATACAGCAATTGTTTATTGATATCTCTTCCCCTCACTTCCCTCCACTCCCGAACACACACACATCCCCTCCCCTTTGAAGCCGGCAATTGAACAAACAGTTGTTTAGGACAATGAGTTTCTGGATTGTGAAGCCTCGGCTGTCTTGACAGAGAATTGCTGTTTTTGCTTGCCATCGACATGTAAGGTACTGTAGCATTGCTGAGTTGTTGCCAAAGATATGGAATAAAGGCTTGGCATCTCTCACATACTTGACACCTAAAGAGCATAGAAGCTCTAAAATTCCTATTCCCTGTAGGCGCACTCTCCGTCTAGACAAACTGATTTCTCACACTTTGAAAATGCATTACAACACTCTATTGTGATCATTTCATCCACACAGCTTCAACGACTGACAGAAGAACCTGTCCTTTTAGCGACATTTCAATGGGCTAAAGCTCCCGTTTCAAGACACCACTAAAAACAATATAATACTTGAAAAGAACTAAGTCCAACTCTCTATTGCGTCTCCAGCTGCTTTGTTCTGTGTTCAAGTTCTCAGTGAAACTACCTGTGAACAAACTTTTTGAAACAAAGATGTCGGGAGAGGGTTGTTTTGCTTTATGCTTTTAATTTTTTAAAAGATAGCTTTTTGTATCTTTAGAAATATTTTGCTGAATTTTTTTGTGTTTGCTCACTCCCAACTGGAAATAAGTCAGAACCTGTGGGCTTTCTTTGGCCTTTTAAAAATCTATATACATTATCAAACTATTTACAGAGGAATCTGAACACATCTGGTTAATTTTTTTATATAACACATAAAATTATCTCCAGTTCAAGGCATACTGTCAAACATAGTGATACAAGTGAAGGACTTTAATAACACAAAGAGGATTAAAAAAATACATATCATATAATAGGAGAATTTGGAAAATGGGTATGCAAGATTCCAGCTTTTAATTATTATTGAATGCAAATAAATAAATAAATAAATAAATAAAGGAAAGGCATAAAAATAAAATAAAAAAGAGGACACTTAATGAAATCCTGAAACTACGATTAATGGATATTTTCAAAACAAGTCCCCCACTTTGTTTCAGAATGTAATCGTGTAACTTTAGGCATCTTGTTACAGGAGATGCTGCCAATGTAAGCCTTTAGACAGCAAGATGTCCAGCAAATATTTGAGGTTTTAAAACCAAGAAAAAAGAAAAGAGAAGAAGGGGCGGGGGTAATCTAGATTTCTTCCTCGACTAATTCACACAAACACTTGATTGTCATCAGTTTTGTGTTCCATGAATCAAGAATATACATACATTTTACATCTCAACTATCACATATCACATAATTTACCCACAAGAGATTATACAGAACTCCTTAAGGCAAATATCTATCTATTGCTTAACATTTTCCTCTTCTCTAAATAAAGGAAGCAGCGAACAAGCAATGGGAAGTTGATGTCAAAATGCAGAAAACCTCCCAGCAAGCTCCCAGCAACCACCCAAGATTCAGAGCCTTGCTGGCTGCCCTCTTTTCAATGCCAGAATTTCACACATTTCAATGACCATTATGACTTCAAAGAATCAAATTTTCATCATTGTCCATCATCTGCCGGTTGATTTGTATAAAAGGATTCTTCTGCATGCACTCCAGACAAAAGGCTCCTAACTTCCATGGCTATATATCAAGTTTAAAAGTTCTGTTTGTGACAGTTGTGTCTGTGGTAAATTAGGGTAACACTGAAGGAGTGCAGCTGCTCTGCAGGAGCCTCTTTTTTGGCACCATTTCACTTCAATAAAAACTGAATAATTAGCTCCTGCCTTTATGAAAACACAAAAATGCCACTGGCCTTGCTAATTACTTCCGGTTGCCCACCCTACTTAACCTACACAACTTATACTTTTACATAAGAAGACATCAAACAGAAGCTTATAGATACATTTACTGCTAATGCCCCATATTTTTTATGGAAAAAAGGAAGGGTATAAATAGATTTAAGAAAATATTTAGGATTCACCACTAAGACTCTTTGCTGATTTTGTTAAAAGCCAATCCTACTAGTGTAAATGTAACGAAGACACATTCTTTTCCAAACTATAGTCTCTACATTCAGTCATCACTACATAAAATTGCTTATATGATCAACTGAACTCAAATTGTTTCACTTTCTGGTGTTCTGTATATCTTAATACAACTTCTCTAAACCAGATACCACTCAGACATGTAGGATAACAACTTGCACATCCCTTGCCAGCATTAACTTGCTATATTTAACTATATCTTATGTTGGCTGGGGTAATGGGTGCATTGTCCTCCACATCTGCGTTTTTAATTGATGTATTATTGTTGTGTTAAGTTTTGTATGATGTTTTGCACCTTGGAAACCGCCCTGAGTCCCTTCGGGGAGATAGAGCGGTATATAATGATGATGATGATGATGATGATGATGATGATGATGATCTGGAGGACACTATGCTGAGATAATGTCTTCTAAGAAAGGATTCAATTAGACGAAATCTAATTTCTGAGGATGTATTTAACTGAAGAGGAAAAGGCAGATGACCTACAGAAATTTGTACTGCATCCCACACTATTCTTCTGCAGTACCGGCATGCATATAATAATTTGATCCTATATGAAAATCCAGGAGCAGTTTCCTCCATTTTATCCCATCTGATCCTGTCTGTATGGGATATTTTGGTGAAATGTCAAGTTGCTGTATGCTAGGAAAGCTGAAATACATGAAGGGTCAATGGTACACTAACGCTGTGAAAAGTAATTCCCACAAATACCATGGTTGAAAAAATGCACTTTCTACATGTTACATAGGAGTCAAATTCCCCATGTACATCTAGGGAGTCCAGGGTTCACAACTGAGAAAATGGGTTAGGAAAGAATGCTAGAACAACATATACAGCCATTTATTTATTTATTTTGTGTCAAAAGTATTGCATAAATAAATAAGTATAAAACTGATAAAATAGAGGGGAACACAAGCAGCTAAATAATTTTAGGTCAGAAACGGGCAACAGTAACCACATTGTCTGTAGCTTTAAGCAATTCTTCCTCGGTGCATGAGCAGAGCATTGTGTGCAAGCATACAGATGCCCAGTTGTTTGTTCTGCTTCACAGTTGCACAAGGTGAAGGATTCTTTTAGGTAGTGCCATTCAGCCAGGTTGTCTTTTGATCTCCCAACACCACTTCTGAGACTATTCAGGGACTTCCAAGTTGACCATTCTTGGTTTGCCCCTGGAGGCAGACCCTTGTGGTGGGCCATCCATTTGGGATTTCCTGGAGTGGCAGTTCTCATGAAACTGGGAGGAGGCTGATAGCAATGCAGTTCAACCTTATTCCTCTCACAGCTGGCAGCAACTTCCTGTCGCACACTTGGGGGCGGGGGGAATGCCAGCTAGCTTATAGAGTCTATCAACAGGTGTAGGTTTGAGACATCCTATGATTATTCTACATGTTTTGTTCAGTGCTGTATTCACCTGCTTTGTGTGGGCAGACTTGTGCCAAACAGGGCATGCATACTCAGCAGTTGAGTAAGACAAGGCTAGGGCTGCTGTTCTTATTAATTTTGGGTCTGCACTCCATGCATTACCAGTAAATTTCCACAGGATGTTATTGTGTGCAGCTACTTAGTGATTGGTGTTCATACAGTGTTTCCTAAATGTTATGTTCGATTTAAGGTGATGCCAAGATATTTAGGATGGGAACTGTGTTTGAGTTCTTGGCCTTCCCAGTTAACTTTCAATTTCCTGTTGGCTTCACAAGTATGTAGGTGGAAGGCACACACTTGTGTCTTGGCAGAGTTAGGCTTCAGGTGATTACCTTTGCAGTAGCTGGAGAGATCTTTCAGGGCATTAGTAAGTTGGTTTTTTGGCTAACTCAAAGTCTTTTGCTTGTGGTATTAGGCCAAGGTCATCAGTGTATATAAAGCTCTTTGTGAATGGTGGCTGTGGCTGATGGTTAGTAAAGATGTTAAACAAGGTCAGTGCAGTAACGCTGCCTTGAGGTAAACCATTTGTTTGCCTCCTCCATCTACTTTTCCTGCCTTGAAACTCCACATAGAAGCTGCGGTTTTCTGGGAGGGTCTGGATAATATTTGTAAAATCACAGTAGACTTTATGCAGCATTTTCTATGGTGTACCATGCCATTGGCTGCTGTAAGGTCCACAAAAACTGTTCCCATAATGCAACCTTTCTCATAGCGTTCCTCGACATACTCCGTCTAATTAAGAATTTGAGTTGTACAGTGTTTCCCTGGTCTGAAACCTGTTTGTTGTGCAATAAGCTGGGGGACACAGAAAGAGCCTCCTTGAAGACTAAGTAAATACAGTCGGACACCCCCTGGGCCACGTTTCTTGTAAACAGCTAATCTCTCCAAACCAAAAGCATTGCTTTACAACAGTTTTAAACATTCTAAATTGGAGATGTGTTCCTTTCCTCCACAAATGAATGTACACCAACCGTCTTTATCAAGACCACTGCTAACAATTATGTCTATTAATATAAAAGGTTTGCCACTTGCTAAGGATGAGCTACTGGTCCAAATGTCTGAGGACATTTCTTGTGATATCCTATGTATACAGGAAAGACACGGAGACATCATAATGAGAAGACCAAAAATTCTCGGAATGCAACTAGCAGCAGAACGACCTCACAGACAATATGGTAGTGCCATTTTTTATGATCTGGTGTAGGAATTTCTGCAACTTCTATCAAAGAACATTGAAATCCTATATATGTAACTTGATAGCTGCAGCATATCATTGAGCCAAACTGAATCCTGAAACCATTGTTGGCAGAAAACAAATGCCTGGTCTCAAAACAAACTTGTCTTTATGCCAAATTAAGTATGGGGCATTGAACCTCAGACAGCTTTCTGAGTTATTGTAGCAGCAACAAAAAAGACAACTTTCTATGACAGGTTATCCAGGTGTATTAGGGCAATTGGTCTGAATTGCACCAAGACCATAGAAAGAGTTCAAGATGTGTGAGTTGTTGGGGCTGAGAATAGAGCTTCTATATGCCCCTCATATATTTTTAACATACTAAAAAGACCACTAAATACCAAAACAAAAAAACCCCCACTCCAGTACATAAAATACAGAAAAAATGTGACTTCTATCTTTTATATGATTGTATAGCAATTTCTAATCTTCCATCCCACGTTTGCCTAAATTGTCATCTATAATTTTAATTCAAATTAATATTTAATTAATATCACCTCATTCTTTCTCAAAAAGCACATTAGAAGTATCCAATCTTTTAAAAAGTTACTAATAATGTTCTTTAATAAAAATAGTCAACTCATCCATCTCTGCGAAAGCAATTTTTTTGTATCCATTTTTTCTTTATAGGTACTTTTTCCACTTCTGAGAATATAATAATCTTGCTTCTGTAATCATATGCTCAAGAATTCTTCCCCAGTTCCTTTCTAATTGACCATTCACTAAACCCAGAAAGGAATGTATACCTTAATTGTATATTAGTCTTTAATATTTCCGAAGCCAATGTATGCATTTGTATCCAGTAACTTTTAGTTTTATCACAAATTCACCATATACAGCAGAGTTCCGGTTATCCGACTTAAACGGGTGAGCCGAATGTCAGATAACCGGATCTGTTAGATAATAGGGAGGCCCGGTTTAGGGGAGCTTGGTGCATGTTGCTGCCTAGCAACACGCTCTGGGTTTCTCCGAGGGCCAGGCCCTTGCTGGAGGAAGAAAACTCTTTCCTCTGGCAAGGGTCTGGCCTTCGGAGAAACATGGAGCGCACTCCGGGTTTCCCTCGGTCTGGCCTTTGCTGGAGGCAACAGTTTCCTCTCTCCAGTAATGGCCTGGCCGAGGCAAACCCGGTGTGTGTTACATTCCATGGCTGCTGCTGCGTCTGCCTCCCTCTCCTCTGCCTCCTCTTCCTTCGCATCCTTGTGGTGCAGCCCAAGGAAGAGGGAGAGAAAGGTCCTCCTCTCTCTCTCAAGCTCCCTCCAGCTCCCTTCCTTGGGCTGCCCCAGGAGGAGGCGCGGGGGAGGAGGGGGAGGCAGACGCAGTGGTAGAGGCAGCCATGAGCGCTGCGGCGACGGGGAGAATGCGACAAGCCACCAAGCCCCTGGCGACGCCTCGGATAATACAGTGTCAGATAAATGGAAGACGGATAATCAAAACTCTACTGTATTATGAAATATTCGTGTTTTTCACATTATCACCAATTTTTTCCCTTGTACATCTCAGACAATTTCCCAGACATTATATACCACTGTCATATCATTTTGTAAAATGTATCTTTAAGACCAAAGCATGATGTGAATTTCAACTCCTTTGACCACATTTTTTACTATTGTTTCATTTGTGTAGCACTGCCAAAATTACTGGCCCAATTTACTGTATCCTTCCGTATCAAATTCCAACAAGAGTTTATACAATTTACTAATCATTTGTTCATGATTTGTACATCATTAGAATTCAAACTTGGATTTAGATCAATCAAAGTCATAATTTTTTTTATTCTCAATTTTTTCAAATTTCTGTAAATATGACAGCCATTGGAAATCTAAGTTCCTTCATCAAAACCTATTGTTATCATTGGTAAGAAAAACAATGATGTAAATTAGCTAAATAAACATTTATAGATGAGAACATAAATTCTTTATACAAAAAGGTATGAGCAAAAAATGTGAAAAGCAAAAAAATAAGCACGTCTATTCTATGCTGGGTAGCATGCTTGGTAAAAGCTGTGCACTAATGGCCTTACAATTGTCTGGTCAAGGGTTTGGGGCTCTGTCAAGTATACCAAATACCCTACATTTTATCTGCAGAGGGTGCTTCCAACATGCTGAAATTTCAGATTGTCCAGATGTAGGACATAGTCTACTTCGATGAAATTATGTTGCTCAACTCAGGGAGTTATGTAATATTCCTGTGAAAATAGTAGGACTAAGTGGCAACACTTATCCAGGCCATTATGGTGTCAGGAGGATATAGTTGGTATATTAGCTCCTGATCTTTGACAGCAGCCTGGCGAGGATGGGGGAAAATATATAGAAGACTTTCCTTTCCAGCTGAATTGGAAACAATTTTCCTCTGATTCTTTTTCCTGCCTCCCCCCGTGCTGCAAAATAGAGTGATGTGTATTGAGATGCGGAGCAAACATGCTGGGTATGAAGTTCACCATGGCTGAATTGTCAGGTGCAGTTTATTTATGAGTATCTCCACAAAAACTGCAGATGTGGTTAGCAAGTGTATTCCCCTAATTTGTCAGGTATGTGGCAATTAGAAGAATATGATGACAAATGCACCAATTCCACAAGTTTAATGCTAGTGATGCCAGAGTGCATAATCTTTTTCCTTCTCCATATGCCGAAGTACAGTATGGCACCTGGAATCATAGCATGACGGTTTACACGCTCTCAACATGGCAAGCAGTTCCAGAAACCCTTTCTATGTTGAGCCAGGTTTCCAATATTCTGACAATTATCTCCACTTTAAATATACCCTGGCAATCTCACACTGATGTAATCTTTTCATGTTTGGTTATGAGGACATGTTTAAATACTCGACCAATCCTACACTCTCCTCACAAGGCACAGAACGGGCAAGCAGGGGGCTTCAGTGGCTGTTCACCAAGTCCAAGAGGGTAGCATATGGCTCACCTTAGCATAGGTCTGTATAAATAACTACTATGCCATGCTGAGCCATATAAGATTGTGCCAAAAAGCAATTAATATAAAGCACAACAATATATGCCTGTATCTTCAGACTTTCTAAGTGATAGAAAGTGTTGTTTCCCATGTGTGATCAATTGAAATGGCATGAGATCATTTTTTAAAGCAGATGTCAAAAGAAATTAACTCGTCCAAGATTTGTGAAATCTATTTCATGTCATCCAGTAGACTAATTTTAAACATATCATTAGCTGTAAAATATCACAGAGAAGAGAAATAAAAACAGGATCTCAGCTTGGTTTAACTTTTAATTTATCAGTAAATGCACATTCAATTTTCTTTGAAAGAGAGTATCAGGCCATTTGGAAGACTCGCTTATTTCCTGCCCATAGCAAAACCTCTCATATAACTAAATATGTAAAAAGCAGTGTTCATTTTAGTATCCCTGCCTCACAAGTGAAACAAAACCTAATAAAACGTCTAAGCCAGATATCTTCTAAAACATTTAAAGGCAACTTTGTGTTCAGACAAACTGCCTCTTTAAAAATTCAGTACTGTTGTATTTGTCCATAGGTGACCTAAATGTTTGGCAACAGGTGTATCAGTCTACATTAATTCTATTCATACAAGTTCAGCAAAAGAAAACTGTCTATTTTCAAAGAGCGAGGAGAGGCAAACAGCTTATTCTGAAGGCGAACACTCATGTATTGTATAACAAATATCCCAGTACAGGTCTACATATGTATGTATCTCCTGCTGTATCTCAACATGTTTCGGATTATATAAGAAGACTAGAAATCAGTCTGAGCAGATAAAAATAGTGAGTAACAATCAAAACAAAAAAGACAAAACTTCTAATTTTGTATTAGTCCTGGAAAACAAAATTGTGCCACAGAAACCTGACAGAAACCACATGCAAAAAAATTCCCACCACATATGCTCAATTGCAGATTCTGGCAACTTGCCACTTCATATTTGTCACTGTTAGACTGTATCACAATAAATATTATTTGTTGATTAAAAAATCGGAAAGAATGGTTATATAGATGCAGAAGATTTCTTTGACTCCAATGGGTAGTAAACCATTTTCATTGCTCAAACCCCTGATTTTCATTGACCAGCAATGCTTGCCTATTTTATATAATATTGTTCAGGCTGATGATATGGTGAACTGGTGTAGCCTAGATACAAAACTCTTGAATGGAAAGCATGAGTTATGAATATTCAGACATTATTTGGGTTGATAAATGCATAAAAGACTTTTGCATTGCAATGGTGGAACAACTTTACAGCTGTCTAATAAAAATTAACATATGGCTATAAGTCCATACATTATATATAGGCCCTTATTCCCTCTTTCATCAACACTGTCAAAGATGATAGTTGTTTTCTAGCCTTCTCTTGATGAAGCATAGGTAATGGCTTGATCTGGGTGATCATGGGAATTATATTTTTAAACAATCCATATCAGCCAGGATTTGAAACAAAACTCCTTTGGTCATCTTATGAGATGAGCTTCATCGAGTAAAGAACAGGGGAGTATAACTGTTAATTCAGAACAGTCCGTGATACCACTAGCCATGCATTCTTTCAGTCGAAGACTGGAGGCACTGCTTTGTAGTAGCTCTGTTCCTACCAGGATGCTTGATTCCAGAAAGTGATGTGGGACAAGAGGGATCTTGAAAATCATGTTTTAGGGTTTTGCAGGGTTCTGCATTATTCCAAATGTTATTTAACTTAAAAATGAAACAGCTGGTCAAGGCCATCTGAAATGGTGTTAGTATCTGGATAAGGCAAGTCTATCGCCTCATTCTCCTACAAAATCCTGGACAGGCAGCGGGTGTTCTCAATTAGCGCTTGGACACATAATAATGGATTGGGATACTGCCAGTAAACAGACTCAATGCAGACGTGAATGCAGTGCTCCTAGATGCCTCATCTGCTCCCCCATGTCTGAGCGTATACCTGTATCCATGGATGCAGAATTGTCAGTGAAGGCCCAGGTGGCCTATGTGGCTTAGAGTATCTTTCATTAGATTTGGTTGACAAACCAGCTGTGACCCTACCTAAACAGAGACAGGCTGGATACAGTTATTCTTGTTCAAGTAACCTCCCATTTAGACTACAATTATGTGTTATATAAGCTTAGGAATAGTCCCAAATAGAGTTAGTTTGGAAGTTCTGAATATACATCAATGTACTATTGGCTCTTTTGGTTTCTATTTCAATTCTTGCCCTAATTTAAAATGCTGGTTTAAATCTTTAAAACATGGATAGACGCTTTAAGGCTGTGGTTCCCAATGTTTGGTCCTCCAGTTGTTTTGGACTTCAAATCCCAGAAATCCAGTGAGCTTAGCAGTTGTTAAGAATTATGGGAGCGGAAGCACTGCTTTAGGGGATTGCACATACTGAACTGTCAAAAACAAAACACTCCAAACGGTCAGACATTAATCTCTGGTTTTGAAGAACAGGTGTTTCTTTTTTGTGTGAACCAGTGCAGGGGCGATCTGTAATCCATTCAACTTCTGTCCTAGGGAAATTCTAAGAGAAGCCATTTACTCCTTTGGTGGAATTAAAGAGTCATACAAGCAGCTTCAGGGCTGCATGCAAGCCCAGGGTCACATTAACAACTTTACAGATCCAAACTTTCATAAAAGCTGGGTTGCTCCTTAGTCCTATCTTGAACTAGAGATCAGTCAAAAGCCCTTTTCCAAAAGCAATTTTATGGAATATGGTCCAGCAGGTAGATATACTCAAAGATTATTCTCTGTTATAGTAACTCAGTTGTAAAATGCTCTCCCTTTTGGGCCCATTTTTTGTTCTGCTCAGTGCCAGGCACAGACATTTTTGGAAAAATTCACCAGGCTTTCGAAGTTCCCATGATAGGCTTTCTAATGGATGCTGGGGTTTTAGTTTTTAAAGCTTTGAGCACTGTCCACATTTAATGTTAGTGCTCAGAATTTGTGGAGGTGTTTTTTATGTGGTAAGTGTATATTTCTTGTTAATTTTGTATTTAACCATTTTTATTAACCGCTCCACATCTGGATCCCTGATAATTATTACCATTTAATAAATCTAATACAAACCAACATACTAGTATGCAAGCATTAATATGACAAATGTTCATAAAAACGGATAAGATTGAACCTACATATTGTACATTTTAAAAGATCTGCACTGAGCTGCCACCATAATAAGGTCTGAAAAGCTACTGTTCTTTGATGTAGAGTGAAATACCACTTCATGAATAAAAAAGGCCTCCTGTCAGCCCTTCAAAGAGACATATTCTTTGACCCAGTGCTCCAGACTACAGCCTTGAAATTTCTGCACAACACTCTATGAACAAAATCTAGACAAAACAGACACTTGAAATGATAGGAAAATTGTATAAACCTAATTTCAGACAGTTCTATAACTCTGGAGAGATGGCACTGCCATGCACTAAAATGAAAGGGAAATGCCAAAATGAAAAGCTGGTCGTCTGTTCCCTCACTTTGAAAACTAAATGCAGCCATCAACATAAATATGTGTTTTGTCAGGTTGGTAATTCAAAATTATCTGTTTGCCTGCAGAATTTCTTGAAAACTGACAAAAGGTGATCTTTTGCCATGACAGGAAGTTGGCTCCTCCTCACAGCACTACCTTTTCAAATGAATTTTCTCTTTCAGAAGATCATAAAATCCTTTGCAAACAAGGATAATGTATTGATTTTGTTGCTCGATCTGCTACAGATAAAGTCTGTTGACTGGCGGAGCACTTGTTGCCTGCAGACATTTTACAAAAAAGCTCTGTATCACTAGTCAGCCAGCTGAGCTTGCTAACATTGCCACATGCCTAATCAAACAGTAATTACTAAGAAAAGCAAGTGGCAACAAGCACTGGAGGCTTAATTGAGATACGTTATTCTAATTAAAGAGGGAATTAATTGGCAAGCAATGAATTGCAGTGAATTAGCAATCTCTTAAAAGCGAATATACTTACCTAAACATAAATATGCATGCACTGTTTAAGAGGACACCTTTAATATAATGCCACCTTTCAATTTTTAAATTTTCTTTATTTGTTTAAAATGCTGTTGTGTAGTATTTACTCTAATAGAAAACCATATGCACATGCTATTGAAACCTAAATTTTCTGAGATTTACATTTTGATGACACCTTGACTTCACTTGTCTCAAGATTAATTGAAGAGTATTCATCCAGAGTTTTCTAGATGAAAATATTGTGGAATGATAAACTGTGCTGCTGCCAACAAGTATTCTGAACACTATACCTAAACAATTAAGATGATAAACAGTAGCCATAGCAGGCTCTCCAGAAGAGAAACGAAGAGAAGGGAAGGCCTATTTGTTTTTACATGCTTGCAGAAATCCATCCATTTAGAAATGGCTTCTATTTTCTGCTTTCTAGTTTCACATGTAGAAATCTACCACCATTAATTATTGCTTTGATTATGACTTTCAACATGGCAGACATCAAGGTGATAATCAAGAGCAGAATTAGTGACAGATGAACATAGCAGAACCCCAAGGTTAAGCACTCTCAAAATAAAGCAGATCCACTAAAAGCATTAATGTGATCAAAACAGAGTGAAGACACAAAATTGCATGTATATTTCAGTTGTCTTTAATCTAATACTAGTCTCTAGTTAATCTAGATTTTCCCCAATATTGTTAGCATATACCACTAACAGAATTCTAAAGAAATCAAAGGTCTGGTGGCAATAAATGCGACAGATGGTGCAATTCAGACAGCTGCTATTCTGGACTAGCTACTGCTATAGTCCTGCTGTAGCAGTGGTTCCCAACCTGTGGGCCGCAAGAATGAAAATCCGGTCCATGAACCTCCTTCCACTTTATTTATTTATTTTATTAATTTTTTTCCGCTCCTTTCCGCAGAGCTAACTGTTGCATTGGATAGACCACATCAGCTCTAGATTATTAAATGTGGTTTGCTGTGGGCGAGCAGATGGCAACTACTGGATGGCATATGTTCTATATCAGAAACTAGAGCTGATGTGGACTATCCAATGCAATTTTCTGAATCAATATCCTTAATAACCAAACCGAATCTAAAGTTAACCACAAACTGATTTGTAACCCTTTTGGTACTAATGTTGAAGAGTGGTCCCTGGTCAAAATAGTCCGTATTCAAGTGCCCCTGTTCTAGTGGTCCCTGGTCAAAGTGATCTCTGGTCAAAGTGTTCCCTGATCAAAATAGTCTGTATTCAAGTGGACCCTGGTCAAGTGGACCCTGGTCAAAAAACGGTTGGGAACCAATGTGCTATAGGTATATATGAACCAACATGGAATGAGTATTGTGAGCAGTTCTACCAAAGGCCAAGTCTGGTTCTTATTTTACAATACTAAAAACCAAATGTGTATCGACAGTGGAACTCTCTCCCCCGGACTGTGGTGGAGGCTCCTTCTTTGGAGGCTTTTAAGCAGAGGCTGGATAGCCATATGTAGGGGGTGCTTTGAATGCGATTTCCTGCTTCTTAGTGGGGGGTTGGACTGGATGGCCCATGAGGTCTCTTCCAACTCTACTATTCTATGATCAGATTGCGCAACTCTTTTCCAAGGACACTAGATTACTCCCCCTCCCCCCGGGTTGTCTTCCTTGCTGTTGTGTGTCTTCAGTCTTCAGGTCATTTCTGACTTATGGCGATTCTAAGGCAAATCTATTATGGAGGTTTTCATGGCAGGATTTATTCAGAGGGGTTTCTTTTGCCTTCCTTTGAGGATTAGTGTGTGATTTGCCCTATGCCAACCACAGGGTTTCATAACTGAACAAGGATTCAAACTCTGGTGTCCAGAGCTATAGTCCAATGCTACACAATATTGGCTCTCTACCTACAGGGAAATATTTTTCAATTCAGGCAGATTTTTGGCAACTTACTGGATGTTGAGGGAAAGGGACTTTCAATGGGGCATCTATTTACGGCTACAGCACAAGGATTTTGGATGAATGGATTTTAATCATATGTTTTATATTTTTATATTGCTTTAATTGGATTTTTATTGCTGTTTTAATTATGTGTAGGCATCAAATTGTTGCCAATTTTGTACGCCGCCCTGAGTCCCTTTGGGTGAGAAGGGCGGGAAATAAATGTTGGAAATAAATAAATAAAAAATCTATCCTCTGCCTCTGAGTACATTTCAAGTGTTTTTAATTCTGTTGTTGCTTAAACAACAGAATTAGCTGTGCTTTATTATGACATAATGGCACTTGCCAATTTTTAATCATGCTATGAAACACTATGGGAGCAGTTTTAACACTGAATATAGCAAGAAAGACTATTTTTTCTGCTTAGGTCCATCTCTCATATAAATCTCCATCAAGTTTCTAGAATCTTTGAAAGCAAAGTGAATGAAAATGAAAACTATATGATTTATTAAGCATCATTTTAAAGATTTTATAAGCATTAATTCCTTACATTCACTTCAAGGAGTAGTGACCTTTGTGTTCTAACAAGTATGGTACTGGAGCTACATGCCAAGTTATTTAGGTATGTCTTGGATTTGCTTCTGAGGCCCCTTAATTACTCTTGGAAAAATTCAGGGGAGGATAAATCAGAAGTCCAAAATAGAAAAATAAATAAATGTTGTAGTAAACAAAAGGATTGGATTCTTCAGGCTAAAGAACAATATTGCAGAAGTTATTAGATCCCCCAAATCAGCAAGTATATATAAAAAAGCAGCAACGTTTCACTTCAGTACATCTTTATACACTTTTATACGGGTGAGTAGTAGTGTGTGAAGATTTTTGGATGAGTAGGGATCACAACACAAAAGGTTCCAGTTAAAATCTGTGGCATCAGTTGAAAAGGTCTGTAACTGGTGAGCTAATAGATCAGTGGCTTGACAAAGTGAAAATAGGGCACCGACTATGTTATTATGTTGGCAATGTGTCATATGAACTTGTAGGAAAAGCTACTCCAGTAAAAAAAGCAATTGTGGACTGACTGACAAATGCCACAGGCAATTTTTTTTTACTTGTTTGCTGCTGCCCTGCAGACTAGGACGCGGAAAAATTGGCTTCAAACTACAGGAAAGGAGATTCCACCTGAACATTAGGAAGAACTTCCTAACTGTGAGAGCTGTTTGGCAGTGGAACTCTCTGCCCCAGAGTGTGGTGGAGGCTCCTTCTTTGGAGGCTTTTAAGCAGAGGCTGGATGACCATCTGTCGGGGGTGCTTTGAATGAGATTTTCCTGCTTCTTGCAGGGGGTTGGACTGGATGGCCCATGAGGTCTCTTCCAACTCTATGATTCTACTAGATCTATATATATATAAATGTTCTGACCATTTCTGCCTTAAAGTAAACAGCGAAACTAAACACCCAAAACCCACAAAACTTGGCCACAAAACATGGTCATCCCTGCTGTATTTAGACAAGAAAAATAAGGTCCTAATTAGAGGGAGAGGAATAATTGTTTTTTTCCCATTGCTGCCAGTTAGAAGCTAAGCTCCGCCCACTTTGTCTCCTAGCAACCCACTCAGCCATTTAATGGTGCTAAGGGCCGCTTCAATCAAGCCTCTTCCACACTGCCTATAAAATACAGACTATCTGATTTGAACTGGATTATATGGCAGTGTAGACTCAAGGCAGGGCCCCTGGTGGCACAGTGTGTTAAAGCGCTGAGCTGCTGAACTTGCGGACCCAAAAGGTCCCAGGTTAAAATCCCAGGAGTGGAATGAGCGCCCGCTGTTAGCTCCAGCTCCTGCCAACCTAGCAGTTCGAAAACATGCAAATGTGAGTAGATCAATAGGTACCTCTCCAGCGAGAAGGTAACGGCGCTCCATGCGGTCATGCCGGCCACATGACCTTGGAGGTGTCTACGGACAACGCTGGCTCTTCGGCTTAGAAATGGAGATGAGCACCAACCCCCAGAGTCGGTCATGACTGGACTTAACGTCAGGGGAAACCTTTACCTTTAACTAGACTCAAGGCCCTTCCACACAGTTATATTACCCATTTATAATCTAATATTATCTGCTTTGAACTGGATTATCTTGAGTCCGCACTGCCATATAATCCATTTCAGTGTGCATTTTATATTGCTGTGTAGAAGGAGCCTCATATCATCCAGTTCTAAGCAGATAATATAAGATTATAAATATACAGTAAAGTCTCACTTATCCAACATAAACACCCCGGCAGAACGTTGGATAAGCGAATATGTTGGATAATAAGAAGGGATTAAGGAGAAGTCTATTAAATATCAAATTACATTATGATTTTACAAATTAAGCATCAAAACATCATGTTATACAACAAATTTGACAGAAAAAGTAGTTCAATGCGCGGTGATGTTATGTAGTAATTACTGTATTTACGAATTTAACACCAGAACATTACAAAGTATTGAAAACATTGACTACAAAAACATTGACTACTAAAAGGCTGACTGCACTGGATAATCCAGAACATTGGATAAGCAAATGTTGGATAAGTGAGACTCTACTGTAATATGAAATACTTACTGTGGTATAATAATGCAGAACAATATAATCTCTAAAATCAGGACAGTAAATAAAGAGCAACACTCTGAAAGCAGGGAAATTGGGAATTCCAGAAAGGAAACAATCAGGGCCAGTTAACACTTCCCAACAAAGGATTCCCCCAGGCAGGAAGCAGACAGGCTTTGAAGCTACAAGGCCACTAAATGCTAATCAAGGTGCCTAATTGCAGCATTAATTGCTATTCAACCTGGCCAACCAAGGATTCCGCAAGACAGAAAGCGGCCAGGCTTGCAAGCAGCAAGGCTATTCAGTGCTATTCAACCTGGCCAACCAAGATTTCCCCTAGATAGAAAACCCCCAAGCTCTGAAGCCACGAGGCTACTCTGTCCCATGCAACCAGGCCTAGAAAGGATGCCCTATGTAGAAAGCGGCCAGGCTTTTAAGCTGCAGAACTATTCAGTGCAGTTCAAGCTGGCCAAACAAGGATTCCCCTACTAAGGAAGTAGCCAGGCTTCAAAGCGGCTCTTTGATTGAGGGTGCTACTCCAGCTACTCTAGAAAACGGCCAGGCTTTGAGGCTGCAAGGCTATTCACTGCTATTCCACTTGGCCAACAAATGATCCCATAAGCCACAGCAACGTGTGGCCAGGCAAAGCTAATAACATACTAAAATAAATGAAGGAAGCCACAGATTTCTATCAGCTGTTCCACACTAAATGAATTCTTTCCTATTAGAAAGAAGAAAACTTAAGACTCTTGCCAACCATCTTTGAAAACACATTTTACACTGTATCGTTAGAGATATGTATGGTTAAACAAAAAATAAATAAAAATAAAATCCAACTAATAGCACAAAAAGTATGCACGCACACAGATACACAAATAACCAAAGGTAATGAACTCAAGCAATTCTTGTAATCACCTTAAACAATGGTGCGGTTTTTCCATGTTTGCTTTAAACAAGTATGAGTAAGATTTGCACTAGGGCATTTCTTCTGCCACAGAGAAGTTTTCTCCTGTTAATTACATAACCTTCAGTTTAAAGGTTGGAGTGCCGCAGGGCTCCGTCCTGGGCCCGGTTCTGTTCAACATCTTTATTAACGACTTAGACGAAGGGTTAGAAGGCACGATCATCAAGTTTGCAGATGACACCAAACTCGGAGGGATAGCTAACACTCCAGAAGACAGGAGCAGAATTCAAAACGATCTTGACAGACTAGAGAGATGGGCCGAAACTAACAAAATGAAGTTCAACAGGGACAAATGCAAGATACTTCACTTCGGCAGAAAAAATGGAAATCAAAGATACAGAATGGGGGACGCCTGGCTTGACAGCAGTGTGTGCCAAAAAGATCTTGGAGTCCTCGTGGACAACAAGTTAAACATGAGCCTACAATGTGATGCGGCAGCTAAAAAAGCCAATGGGATTTTGGCCTGCACCAATAGGGGAATAACGTCTAGATCCAGGGAAGTCATGCTCCCCCTCTATTCTGCCTTGGTCAGACCACACCTGGAATACTGTGTCCAGTTTTGGGCACCGCAGATGAAGGGAGATGCTGACAAGCTGGAAAGCGTCCAGAGGAGGGCAACTAAAATGATTAAGGGTCTGGAGAACAAGCCCTATGAGGAGAGGCTTAAAGAGCTGGGCATGTTTAGCCTGCAGAAGAGAAGGCTGAGAGGAGACATGATAGCCATGTACAAATATGTGAGGGGAAGTCATAGGGAGGAGGGAGCAAGCTTATTTTCTGCTGCCCTGCAGACTAGGACACGGAACAATGGCTTCAAACTACAGGAAAGGAGATTCCACCTGAACATCAGGAAGAACTTCCTCACTGTGAGGGCTGTTCGGCAGTGGAACTCTCTCCCCCGGGCCGTGGTGGAGGCTCCTTCTTTGGAGGCTTTTAAGCAGAGGCTGGATGGCCATCTGTCGGGGGTGCTTTGAATGCGATTTCCTGCTTCTTAGCGGGGGGTTGGACTAGATGGCCCTTGAGGTCTCTTCCAACTCTACTATTCTATGATTCTATGATTCTAAAGACAAAGCACCCGTCATGTGGCTGTTATAATCCTTCCATTGCCTGTGTCCAAGGTACAGCTGTCTTCCAACTATGCTTTGAACTGGAACTAACTGTAAGAATATATTTGGATGTAGGTGGTGGAATAAAAGTCTTTGGTAGTTAAACAGGGTAAATCAAAAGTCCTCTTGGAGTACAGTTAAATTAAGATATAGGACCAGTGTCATCTTTGGAACAGAAGGCGCTTGAATGAAAATTTATAATGCATAGGGATGAGGACTGATTAAGCCAAGGGACTGGTTAAACCCAATCTACTGCTTGTACTATTTTCTACTGCCCCAAATATTGACACAAATTGTATTTCAGACACAGTTGGACATTTAATTGAGAGGATGATTTAGTATTTGTGACAAAAGAATTGGCCTGAACTATACCAAATAAAATAGTCACATAGGACTATTCAATAAATACAGGTATTTATTTAATAGTGAGGCCACCATGTTTCAGAAAATGCAGCAAAGAAATCTGTATCTCCAATAACAGAAAAATAAACTTCTTAGGCTTCCACTAATCTTGGGTTTTTCCTCCAATAAGCGTCATACACGTTCATCCAATCACATTTATCATGCAAAACTGACATATTTTTTGAATGTAAATCTTCACTTATTTTGTTACTGCACACAAAAATAAATATTTGCCAAAAGGTTTGTGTATTTTGCAGTAGTTGGAATTCTTTTTCTGTGTGATGTTTTGACTTATTGAGATATTCTTTCCCATTGAGGATACAAAATGTGTTAATATTCTTCACCTACCTATTAGGACACAACATTTCAAAGACAACAAGCAACCTATAGCCTATTTTTTTTTTAAATGTTTCACATACAATATTATTTGTACCAGCAATTTTCTACTAGGCTATTTGCTCAGGAGAAATGCCTATCTTGCCAATTCCAAGTAAACGAAATGAACTTTCTTAATTATGGTCCAGTAAATACAGGTATTACTTCTATAAACAATCTTAAATTTCTGAATGTTAACTTTTTAAAAATGTTCAGAGGACAGACTTGGTTGCTTACCTCTACATGTACCACCATCGATCTAATTATTTTAGACAAGGCACAGGTACGTCAGCTACATGAATCCTGCTAGTGCTAGAAGTTTGGTGTACTCTGTGTGTGTGTGTGTGGATACACACACACACACACACACACACACACAATTGTACGTAGTTCCTATTACAGCAGAGGTGGGAATCATGTGGCCCTGCAGAAGTAGCCCTTTGCATTTCCTACCATTGGCTACCAACATCTTGAGGATCATATGATTCTCATCCCTGACCTACAATTCTAACAAATTGATAATGGCCTTTCTTTAGGATGAAGCATTTTTTCAGGGCAGGAGTAAGGGAGATTTTTAATCTTTATAGGCTAACAGTGGCCTCTGATCACATCATTTCTGTTTTGGATTTCACTAAAAATTGGCTTTTTATGTCTCTCCCAAGATCTGGGGATAGTGGGAAACATAGTGGCCCAAAGTGCTGAGTATGGGTGATTTTCCTCCAAATGGCAATTTTTGAACCATTTCTTCCCCAAAAATGTTTTGAGGACTGTCCTGGATTATTTGTGGAGTGTCCTAGAAAGCTTTGGAGATGACCAACAATTATGTTGTATATCGTCTACGGATGTACTTTCACTTCATATTCTTGGACATATTATTTGAATCAGTATGGGAAATATTTTGTTTACTAACATAATGTCATTAAGATAAGTAACCATCCCATAGATAAATCTTTGGTTAATTTTGTATTCATTGCTAACTTGGGAACTGATGGTATTGTTACTAGTGTTTCCATCTATAACAGAAATTACATTTTAAACAATAGAGAAAGTAATCATTGCTTCTTTTAACTTAATTTAATTTTTCAGAATTTTTGTCAGTTTACCTTATACTGAGCTAAATCAAATTCCTCCATAAAGTGCTGTCCTCTGCATCAGGTAAACATTTGCTCCAGGGCAGGGGCCTGGGGGGGGGGGGGGCGTGCAGAAGCTCCAGGACATTGATCCCTCCCAGTTCCACTCATGGACCTTCTTCAATCAGCTGTTATGTTAGACATAATTAGAATGGAAAGTTCTGGAGTATTAAGTACTTGAAATGGACTGAAGATCCTATCCTTTGATTCACCTTAATGAGGTCTAAGGAATTGATATAGCTCCATTCTTGCTGTCTTTAGGGAGAAGCTTTCCCTTTCAAGTGTGCCAACAGATATTCTAAAACCTTCTTTTAACTGCCACCTGCATTTCATAATAGAACCCTGGCTCAACTTTTCCATGGGTTGATATGAACTGCTGGACTGTTACAAAACCTTCTTGGCAGCAGTATAAACAGACCACAGAAATAGCCACTCAACAGCTTATTAGATTTAGGCCCTTCTAGAAATGTCTTTAAAAATATAAGACTACAACAGAACCCAATAGGAGGCCCTGAATTCAGGAATCTTATAAAACAATATCTGTAGATTTTGGGAATTTTTCACCCATGGATTTGTTAAAACAAGAGAGATTACTCAGAAAATTTAGACTAATGATTGATCAATTTTTAAACTAAATTCTTGAACCATTGCTTCACCTGCTGTAGACCACACTGTTCTTCAAATTCAGCACCAGTAACTTCATATATGATCACATACTGATTAGTCAGATATCATCAAGTATGGCTTCAGGAAGAGTTAATGTTGACCCTCAGAATTTTTTTAAATGTTTGTAACTCAGGCGGTCCCTGAGTTACAAACATCCAACTTACAAACAACTCATAGTTAAGACAACAGGAAGTGAGAAAAATATACCCTTCGGGAGGGAAATTCACTCCTGAAAGAGTTATCATGGGAAAAGGTATCTCAACTGAAGCTTTATCACCAGTCCTTTTTTCCACAACAAGCCAAATTTTTCAAAATCTAATTCTCACAGGACAGAAAGTGAGGTGAAATCTTCTGAAAAGGAGTACAGATGGCAAAACAAACACCACAGGGTGTTCACTCTTCCCTATACTATCAAAAGTGTGTGTATGTATGGGTGTGTGTGTGTATATGTGTGTGTGTGTGTTTTTGTATGTAAGTCAGAATAGGTACATTTTTAAGTGTAAAGAGTTACAATTTAAAATATACCTGTTCCGACTTACATACAAATTCAATTAAGAACAAACCTACAGAACTTACCTTCTTTATATCTTGTGGATTGCCTGAATTCTAATTTTTTTCAAAAAAACAAAACAAAACAAAGGTGAATTTGAGGACTTCTGCATCATGGTGTAGTTGTTTGAGCACTAGACGATGACTCTGGATATGGCATACGAGGCATGTAGCTGGGGGGGGGGGGGGCTTGAGGGGCTTCAGGCCCCCCCTCCCGAAATTATCAGGGTGGACCACGAGAAGGCCTTACATTAGTTATTTATTCATATGCTATATTTATTCATATCATGATCTGATCACCATGCTCAATATATCCCATATGCAAGGTTTGATAGGGTAGATCCTTTCTCACTCGGACTCAGCAGCACACCCCCCCCCCCAATCAAAATCCTGGTTACGGGCCTGTGGCATACAGACATGAAGTATTTACATGCCAATTTTTAGATGAGCATCTTATTTATCTACAAGGATCAAACTCTTTATGTAGGACACTCATTTTATTTGTATAAGAAGAAGCCTGGTATCATAGAATCATAGATCTGGAAGAAATCTCATGGGCCATCCAGTCCAATCCCCTGCCAAAAAGCAGGAAATCACATTCAGAGCACCCCCGACAGATGGCTATCCAGCCTCTGCTTAAAAGCCTCCAAAGGAGCTGCCTCCACCACACTCTGGGGCAGAGAGTTCCACTGCTGAACAACTCTCTCAGACAGGAAATTCTTCCTAATATTCAGGTAGAATCTCCTTTTCCCGTAGTTTAAAGCCGTTGTTCTGTGTCCTAGTCTCCAAGGCAGCAGAAAACAAGCTTGTTCCCTCCTCCCTATTACTTCCCCTCATATATTTATACATGGATATCATGTGTCCTCTCAGCCTTCTTGTCTGCAGGCTAAACATGCCCAGTTCTTTAAGCCGCTCCTCATAGGGCTTGTTCTCTGGACGCTTTCCAGCTTGTCAACATCTCCCTTAAACTGCTGTGCCCAGAATTGGACACAGTATTCTAGGTATGGTCTGACCAAGGCAGAATAGAGGGGCAGCATGGCTTCCCTGGCTCTAGACACTGTACTCCTATTGATGCAGGCCAAAATCCCATTGGCTTTTTTAGCTGCTGCATCACATTGTTGGCTCATGTTTAACTAGTAGTCCACGAGGACTCCAAGATCTTTTTCACACTTACTGCTGTCGAGCCAGGCGTCCTCCATTCTGTATCTTTGCATTTCATTTTTTCTGCCTATGTGGAATATCTTGCATTTGTCCCTGTTGAACTTCATTTTGTTAGTTTTGGCCCATCTCTCTAATCTGTCAAGATCGTTTTGAATTCGGCTCCTGTCTTCTGGAGTATTAGCTATCCCTCCTAATTTGGTGTCATCTGCAGACTTGATTATCATGCCCTCTAATCCTTCATCTAAGTCATTAATAAAGATGTTGAACAGAACTGGGCCCAGGACAGAACCCTGCAGCACTCCACTCATCACTTCTTTCCAGGATGAAGACGATGCATTGGTGAGCACCCTTTGGGTTTGCTCACTTAGCCAATTTCGGATCCATCTAACTGTAGTTTTTCCTAGCTCACATTTGACTAGTTTGTTTGCCAGAAGGTCATGGGGAACTTTGTCGAAGCCATTACTGAAATCCCCTGCATTGACCCAGCTTGTAACTATCGAAAAGAGTAGTTAACATTTTTAAAGTGCATACTTAAACTTAGCCTTGTGTTTTAAACAACATATTTTGCAATAGCCTCACTATGTCCGCAGGTTATACTGGATAGTTAAAATGTTGATGTTTTCCTGAACCAAGATAAAGGAATATAGATTAAATTCACCCACTGTATTACTTTTCTTTAGTAAAGAAGGATTTGTTCTTGTTGTTAACCTTCTGGTACTTGCCTACAGAATATATTATTCAAAGTATATTTTCATTTCTTTAAACTAACACAGACAGACTCACTGGAAGGGGATATAGTAAGTAATGATCTCAGTTATATCTAGGACAAATATTTAGGAATAAAGAGGAGAAAAGACACACTGAGGTACAGACTGTTTAAGTATCTATTAAAGCATACAAAGGATTAAGAAAAGACTCACAGCCTGCTAGAAGCCTTAGAGATCTAGCATGTCCTTGACCCAAAAGGTGCTTAATATAGACCTGGTATGCTAGAGTGTAATACCCCAATGTCTAATACTATAGCTGTTCTGATATAGTCTTCCAAAGAGGTTCATCAGTTTGCTGCTAGTCAAGTTATTTATACTTGAAAAATATTGGCCTGATTCCTCTAAGGACAGGGTGGCTCTCACAGAATTTCTATTCATGTGAGCTACTGAACATTCCTCTTGCTATGCAGATAAGCATTCCAGATCTACTTGTGTGTGTTGTTACCAGCAATTTCAGTTGAAAAGACTGAGGTGCATCCATAAAAAATATTCCATCTCTCTCTTGGAACAACTACAACGTTTTGGCACTGACTGGGGGGTGACTATCCCTTGTGCTACACAAAAGAGAGAGCAAGGATATAATTGGTCTACTACCATTTCACAGCCATAATTGTCTCAAGAGGTGAGGTTGGAAAACTCCAGAATTATGGTGAAGGGCTTCAACATTCACACTGAGGTTAGCCTGAAAAAGACCAACTAGGAGTTTGTTTGTTTTTTTGCTGTTAGATGAAAAATGACTGATCTGAAGTCAACAACTCAAACTTGGTAGTCAGAACACATCCATAGAAGTTTCATTTGGTGGGAGCAGCCTCTCCTTGTATAAATGGCAGATTGATTAAGATGGCACACCCAGAGAGATGGAAATTTCTTGGAGAGAACAGATTATATGGACTCATTTCAGTTTGATTTCAGAATAGGATACTGCTCTATATGGGTTTTAATCACTCTGAACCATTACATAGTTTGGGTGAAAAACAGAGGCAATGCTACTTTCCGAATTTTCTTGGATCATGCAGTGTCTTTCAATATAACCGATCATGGTTTTTTACCAGAATGCCCCCATCAGATTGGAATGGGAGACGCTGCATTCTGGAAGCTTTACACTAAGGGATTTCTGCTAAACCCTATGTCCATTGAACGATGTGGTGCCCCAGGGTCCAGTCTTATCCTCCAGAGCGTTTTAATATCTATATGAAGTCACTGGTAGAGTTGGTAACACTCAGCTCTATTTCTCCTTATCACCAGAATAAGTTCAGGCTATGAAGGTGCTGGATTAGTGCCTGGATGCTGCAACAGGCTAAATAAAATCCAATAAAATGAAGCTGTACTTTCTCAGATACCAGGTACATAGTGTGGGAGTATTCCAAGATCCACCTTTGTCAATTTGTCTGGGTCTAAGTCCCCTTCCACACAGTTGTATAAAATCCCACATTATCTGCTTTGAACTGGGTTATATAGCAGTGTGGACTCAGATAACCCAGCTCAAAGCAGATATTGTGGATTATCTACCTTGATATTCTGGGTTATATGGCTGTGTGGAAGGGCCCTAAGAGTCTGTTATTGGCTACGGCTGGCCTGCCAACAGCAGCCTTTCCTGGACAGAGATATCCTGGCCCAGTAATTCATCCAAAGATGACTTCCCACTTCAAACAAACAAATGCAATCTATGCTGTATTGCTCTTGAAAATGAAATGGAAGCTACACTTAAAGACTCTTGGCAACATCATTTACAGTAACTCTATGACACCAGTTTCAAATTGAACTGGTTGCCAATATGTGTGTGTGCATATGCATGCATGTATGTGTATGTGTGTATGTGTATATACACACATACACACACACACATATATATGTTCTGCAGTTGTGTGCTTTTCAACATATGGTGGCCCTCTCATAGGGTTTCCTTGACAGGATTTGTTAGCTTTTTTAGTATGCATCAAACCCTTTTTCATTCCAATACAATATTTTAAATTGTCTTTATATGATTAAAACCATCCTCATATGTTGTGTTATAGAATGGAAGATGTTTTAAATAATAAATTTAAAAAATATAGTGAACCTCTCTTAATTATTTGGGCTTCCAAACATAACCAACACAAAACAAACAGCTGAACTGCCAGCTTTCAGCCATTTCCAGTCTGAGGTCACACAGATCAAATGAACATACAACGATCACAGAGATGCCTCTATGTCCCTTGCAAAAACAGAGAGGCCATGAAAATAAGGGATTGCATTTCTGAAGATCTTTGCACTAATTGAAGCTTCCGGACCATCTTCATAGGCAGTAATACGTAATCCATACAAGATGTGATTAAGGCATGGACCACCGTGGCCAAGTCTGGCTTTTCAGGGTACAGTTGTTGGCGCACAAGTTTTAATTGTGAGAAGGCCTTCCTGGCCACTGCTGACACCTAGCTTCAAGTGTCAGTGCTGAGTGCAGGAGGACCCCCAGACTGTGGACTTGTGTCCTTAGGGGGACTGTAACCCAGTTGAGCACAGGTTGCCACCTTAAACCAGATTGGCCTCGTGACTGACCAGGAGGACCTCTGTCTTGTCTGGATTCTGCCTCAGTTAGCCCTCATCCAGCCCATCACAGCTGTCAGGCACTGGTTCAGAACTCAGGAAGCTTCCTTGGATTGGGGTGGAAATGACTAATAGAGTTGTGTGTCATCTGCGTACAGATGACACCAAACTCCAAAACTCTGGATGACCTCACCCAGCCGTTTCATGTAGATGTTAAAATGCATGGGGGATTGAACAGAGCCTTGAGGGACACCAAAGGCCAATGGCTAGGGGTCCGAGCAGGCATCCCCCAGCACCACCATCTAGGTCTGGCCCTCCAGGAACAAGCAAAGCCACTGCAATGCAGTATCCCCGAGGTCCATCCCAGAGAGCTGGTCCAGAAGGATACCATAGTTAATGATATTGAAAGCCGTTGAGTGATCCAAGAGAACCAACAGGGACACACTCCTCTGTCTAGCGCTCTGCGGAGGTCATCCACCAAGGTGACCAAAGCTGTCTCCGTTAGGCCTAAAACCAGACTGTGATGGGTCCAGTTAACCAGTTTCATCCGAGAATCCTGGAGTTGAGTGGTCACCACCCGCTCCAGAACCTTGCCCAAAAATGGGAGACTGGAAATAGGCTGATACAGTAGAGTCTCACTTATCCAACATAAACGGGCCGGCAGAACGTTGGATAAGCGAATATGTTGGATAATAAGGAGAGATGAAGGAGAAGCCTATTACACATCAAATTAGGTTATGATTTTACAAATTAAGCACCAAAACATCATGTTTAACAACAAATTTGACAGAAAAAGTAGTTCAATATGCAGTAATACTATGTAGTAATTACTGTATTTACGAATTTAGCACCAAAATATCATGATGTATTGAAAACATTGACTACAAAAATGCGTTGGATAATCCAGAACATTAGATAAGCGAGTGTTGGGTAAGTGTGACTCTACTGTAGTTATTAGGGAAGTTATTTACAAAGAAAATCTTGATGAAATGCTATTTGAGCCCTACACACATTACAATAGCTAGTTCCTGTGACATAACTTGGTCAATTTTACTACTGAATACTATTTTGATTAAAGCCCAGTTTCAGAACATATTTCTTCTATCCCTTCCAATATGGAAAGTATATTAGGAACAAAAATAGGTGGCTTCTTATTGATCCAGGAAGCTTGAGGAAGTCTGTCTTGTTTTCACCAAAGATTCACAGAAAGAATCATTTGGCACAATAATCCTCACATAAAAATTTCACACTCCAGACACTGGACCATCTCTCCAACAATAATCAATCAATTTTATCACATATCACAGACTAGTTTAAGCATTGCTTATTATAGCATCTACCTAAATTGAGACAGCTAATTCTATATGTTCCTGCATTTGAGATGGAAAATAATCTGCAAGAATAATGTCCACAAATCAACAGTTCCAGGATTTAAGTGTGTTGGAAGAAAAGGCATATAATCATGATGGCTCATGCAGAACAACTATAGAAATTACTGAAGGAGAACCATATGTGATGCACACCACTTTATAAATGGAAAACCATGACTTCTATAATAGTACTGGAACAAATTTTGCTTCATATATTAGAACTTAAATCATTTTAAGCTTCATTGAGGGAAACCACTGCTGACTTCTCACGTCAGCAACAGAGCAATTTCCCAGCATAAGACAAAGCCTGGGGGGGGGGGGGGGGCACCTCTCACCCTGCAATTTATCACATCAGCCAAGATCAGATCACAAGCCCTAGCTATCAGCTCCTTAGGATAAACTCCAGACCTCTGGAATTCAATCCACCAAGGGCTCAGCTAAACTAAATTACTTTGTTGAAAATATTCATGTCCATTGAGGTGTGAAGTAATGTTAAGAAGCAAAAATAACAGCTGTATGGAATTTTTCGTAGGCAACATAAATATATGCAACTTAAACAGCCAAATCTAAGTTGTTTTCTTTGCAAAGACAGTACTATTTCGCAGCACCACAATACAGGTTTTAAAAGCAGACCAGCTAACAGCTACCATTTATGCACTGTGTTCATCTTCGTTTAAAAGGTACCTTTCATAAGGGCAGAAATATGGGTAGGTGAGAGAGAGTTCAAATTTCAGTTATTATGGCAAAGTTTGGAAAGTCACATGATACGTCTCAAAGGACGAGTACCCAACAAATGCTCTCCACTGCACGTGTACCTTCAAATCATGGTTATGGTGATCTTGAAAATTTTATAGTTTTCTTAGACAAGGAATACTCATAGTTTTGCCATTTCCTTCCTCTGAAGCAGTGATTCTGTCTGTAACAGCAAGATCACCGCTGTTACAAGACTTTTAATAAGTGTGTTACACTTATAGTTTTCAAATTTCATACTGTCACAGAAGAAAGAATAAGTTATTGTAATGATTAAGGTATGTAATTTAAAATCCACACTGGAAAATTAGCACAGCTATATTCCCACTGATAAATAAAATTAAACTACAAACAAGTTTCAGTTTATCTGGGAGAGGGAGACAGTCAGAAGTGATGTATTTCATTCTTCAGAAGCACTGGAGAGAAAAATAGGTAGGACATTACTGCAGAGACTGATAGATAGTAAAGATTAAGTTTGTTTAGAACTTTGAGGCTCACCATCTGCTCTTTTGCTCCTTCTCCATTATTATTCAGATCACTGAGGGTGGGATTAAGGAGTTGGCACTTTGGTTATAGTGAATTCCTCTTTGGGGGCATGCATCATTTCTGTTTATCCCAAGCAACAGTAAAATCTTTAATCCTGAAATCAACATTAGATATGTTGAATCTATACAATTACCTGTCAGTTGCAAAACTTCCCTCTATGAATAAGATTAAGAGCAAGTTATAGTCTCAACACTGGTTCGGTTTTGTTTTTTTTGGGGGGGGGGGGGGACGGACGGGACTGCTACTTCGACCTATTTCAGTTTAGGTTCCAAACTAAGTTCTAGTTACTCTACTGAATAACTTATATTGAGAACTGGATGGTGGGAGTACAAGCTCTTTCTGACATTTGATGCCAGCTATTGTGGTATCCCTTTTCCACAACTGTCTATCAGTGCTTTTATTAAGGGGGCTCTGGTCCTCTCTCTGTAGTCAGGACTCAAATATATAGTACTGAGCAATTTCTGTTTATCCATACTCTTCCTTCTACAACAATTGGCTCATTAGGTGTCACAAGATCTGCTTTTATCCTCCATGCTCTTAAAAACATTTATATGAATCTACTGTGAGAAGCCATGCAGAAGTCTGAGTTTTAATGTCATTCATATGCTGGTGGCACACAGTAATAACCCCCATTTCCACCCAAGAGATGTAATGAAAATTAAAGGTAGAGGTTTCCCCTGACATTAAGTCTAGTCGTGTCCGACTCTGGGGGTTGGTGCTCATCTCCATTTCTAAGCTGAAGAGCCAGCGTTGTCCATAGACACCTCCTAGGTCATGTGGCCAGCATGACTGCAAGGAGCAGCGTTAACTTTCCTGCAGAAGCAGTACCTACTGATCTACTCACATTTGAATATTTTCAAACTGCTAGGTTGGCAGAAGCTGGGGCGAATAGCGGGAGCTCATTCCGCTCCCTGGATTCAAGCCACCAACCTTTCGGTCAGTAAGTTCAGCAGCTCAGCGGTTAACCTCTGGAAATTACAGAGGCAGAAATTTAGTGGGTTGGAAAATTAGTGTAAAACTTATCACTCCTTCCTCTGGGGGTTGGACTGCAGCACAAAACTGGTCCTTCATGAAGGGAAGTGTCCTTAAGAGCTGTTCGTTTTGGTATGGCACATTGCAGGTACCAGCTCTGGCCATGAGAACTTTAGCCTACATGTTACTTGCAAATGCACTTGAAATCATAAGTTCTGGCCTTGCTTACACATTCATTGGTTGCCTCTAAATGGACAATTCCAATTCTATTTACATAAGATTGCTTTTGAAAATGACTTAAAATTATATCTGACACAAAATGTGGCCATACCGATGGCGGTAGGAGGCTGGGAAGTCCATAAATAACATCCTCCCTCCAAAACCAGTTTTTTTTCCTCCAGCTGAATTGGTGGCCTGTAAAATTCTAATGCCAATGTCTGTCCTTAACCTTTAGGACCATACATGGCTTGGGTCTAAACTGTTAAAAGATAGAATTCATATCTATAATCCTTATGCCAAGACTTCCTTCAGGCTCTTGCTGTTATAAGCTGTCAGGGTGACACTAACAAGAAGACAGCACTGGCCACATAACTGTGGGACTCATTCCCTACTCACTTGTATCTTTTCCTCTATATAGTGGTATTTAGAAAACAACTAAAGTTGACTCTCCACATTTGTTGGTTTGACTTTTACAGATTTGATATTCTTTCTAGGAATCTCCAGGTCCTTCAGTGCGATTCTATGGTTAACATCCACCAGACGCTGACCACAATCTCTAACTGGGATAATAGTTAATTTGAACATTCTGACAGTCACTTATTAAATTAATCTATTTGCTTGTTAATATAGTCACTGTATTTCATCTTTCCTTGTTTTTGTTTGTGCACATTTTGTAAGGGTGTAGCCCTAAAACGCCCTGTTAAAAGTATGTAAAATAAATAGATCTGTCCACTCAATAAAAAAATCTGGAATGATGTCTGTAACATCTGTATTTAAGATTAAGAGTTAATACTCATACCATGAATTTAACTTCTGCACATTTCCCTATATTTGCCTATATTAGAAGAGAGACAGAAAAATCAAAATGTTCCCTCACAAGGTCCGAAGATTTTAACAGAGTTTTCACAGCATCTCAATTACATCTGCAACTGTTTGGCAGTTGATCACATTCTTGAAGAAATCAGTTTAAAAGGTTCACTTCCTTGGTATTGTAATTTTATCAATGAAAAGGAAGAGTGCAATCAATGGTACTCATAAATATTCCTCAGCATGTATTTGCTGGGCCTCAAGTAAGGGAAGCTTCTCTGGCATGCAGTTTTGCACATACTATGAGGCTGTGAAAAACTTAAATAATAATTGTATTTTGTCATGTCATCTCTGCAAATTATTGTTCAGTCAGATTTGATTTTAAAAGATATGTTATAAATCTTGAAGCCAAGTGAAGTATAAATTGTGTAGCCTAGGGGTTCAATTATCATTTTTCATTTCCAAAACCAAATGTGATATAACTATCATTGAATATTATTACTTTAGTTATGATATCTCCATCAGGAGTTTTGACTTTACAATAAAACTAACTCAGACGATTGTATAATCTAAGCATAAATATCAATTTGCATCACAGTACCAGTAAGGACCACACGCTGCAATATACTAGAATGTAAATGCTGCCAAAATGAAGGTCTGGTAATGATTAGCAGAAGAATGCTATACAGTTGTTTCTAATTTTAATCCTTCATGCATATTAAAATTGGTTGTATGAACACAGTTTACTGTTAATTGAAATGGCTTCTTTATAATGTATTTCTTTAAAATGACATAACCCAATAATTAAGTTTAGGAAGTGTTGGCATGTCATATATAACTTCACTGAAGAGAAAAGTATCTGGATTTCAAAATGGCACACTTATTACATATTACAGTTGCTTCCCATTGCTTTTTAACCACAAGGTAGTGAAGATACACAATTTCGTATTTCAAACTCTTGCATGTCTATTTTAAAATGACTTCTTGAAATATAAATTTTACTTAATGAAAGGGCTTTTACTGGGTAGATATTATTGTATTGTTTCCCCAGTATTCTGAGCAATACGGAATACCTGTTGCACAAAACTAACCCTCAAGGCAGCATACACAGCAGAAAACTCTTACCAATTTTTCATCAACTGTGATGAGTTGCGTGTCTTGGGCTTGGTCCTGTGCCAGTTGCCATGTGGAAGTATTCAGTGACCTGCAGTGCAAGACTTGAAGTTAAAAAATGATTCATGCAATGAGAAAAAAGAGGCAGACAAATCTTATATAAACAAGTTACTTTAACAATATCCATCTTGTTAAAAAGGGGGGGAAAGAGATGAGGGCACAAAAATCCTTTCCCCCTCCCCAATTAATTCTGTCTGCTGAGCTTTTGGCAGACACCCACTTAGCAGTTCACAACAGGCTGCACTTTATGTCAGCCTACAGGCTCTCTGTCACACAGAGACTGCCAGTGGCAAGGACTGTACTACTCTATGAAAGTACAGTAGTTGTTTTGTCACGAACAGACAAGGAAAAAAATTACAAAGCTATTCCAATTCCTCTAGAACTCTGAACGTCAATGATGGCATCATTTTTTAAAAGCCTTTACTTCCTTTTCTAACAATTCAAATTGCAGTGTTAAAGTTTGGCAGCAAGATCATAAATACAATAGTCCGCTGAGAAACAGATTCTGAATTAATGCCTTGATCCTCTTCAAAATTCTTCTAATCTACATGTTTCTCTACAAATAACCAAGGTAATCATTTTCTACTTTTTTTCCCTTCCTTGCAACTTTGGTCTAATAGTATATTAGCTCAAAGAGTGGTTTGGATCCCAAAACCTATACTTCCACACACTTCCCAAGAGAAAAAGTGTTGTTTTATACTTTGGGTACACATCAAACTTTATGTAAAACCAAAGAGGAATGCAACAGCAGAAAACCCTTGATGTGATATAATCAATTTATTCTATCATGTGAAAACATTCAAGTTCCAATACTACAGTGGGTTTTTTCCTTGCTTACATTTCTTTGGATCCAAGCTATTGTTTTCATTTCGTTAAATATGATACAACTTTCATATTCTTGGGAGATGCATTCTGATACCATGGATATAGTGAACGATATACTTGATCAAACCTGGCCTGGAAGCATACCATAGAATTGTACTGGAAGACTTAGAGAAGCTGGCAAATACTTCAGGGATCAGAGGAAGGAGATGTCTAGAAGAGTATGACTAAGCGAAAATGTAGATAGGGTCCGTGGATAAGGGGGTTGTATAATAAATATACAATTTAATTTATTTTGGGGTGGTTTAACTAAGTTCTCAGTGTGACTCATTATGTTCGGATTCCACATCAAAAACAAAGAAATATTTGTCTGTTTTTTTTTTGTTTTTTTTTTACTATCCCATTTATACCCCGGAAAGCTCAGAACAGCAAATTTAGTATACAAAGAATTTTAAAACTAAGCTCTTGCTTTGTAAATTGTCCTTCAAACACTTATATAATTCACAAAACTAGACAAGACTTCCAATGAACTTTCAAGTTTATGAAGTGTCACAGCTGCATTGCTGGCATAGATTCCAATACTACATGAGCATCACAGTTTCTGAAAGCCAGATATATGTTATGAATGTAATTAATGCAACAGATTGAAAGACTCTGTCCTCATTCTCAAAAACAAAAGAAAGGAAGAAAGGAGCCACCATTTAACAGCAAGCCAAATCTAGAAAAGTATTTCAATTTTATTAGTAGCCCATATTTTAATCTGTTATGATTTAAAATGTGCCTGAAGTTATCAATTTTAATAAGAAATCATTCTGTATGTACATAATAAATGTTATTCAAAGAAATGTAAGAAGCTTCCCAAACAAAGATTATTCTGGATGTGTTTGAGAGACAAGCTGAAAAAATATTTTAATGCAACTAATAAAAAGTTTTATTTAATAGAATGAAATGGATAGAGTTTCACATAATTTGCCACTGGAGCCTCAGCAAACTAACAAAGTATGTTTGAATGACTCCCAAAGTAACAGAAACAAAATAAAACCAAATCATCAGGCAGGTCTGGTAGCATTTTCTCTTTTTACAAGTTTGGGTGGGTGGGGGATTATAATGGGCCTGTATCTCTAGAAGATGAAGACACAATCTGGTAAAAAACAACAATGAAAGGCATTACTGTACTTGATATCAATGATGTTAATTAATATAACAGGTGAAAGTAAATCTTTACAGAGTATGGCACAGAGGAGGCTATAGATTGGATTTGGTGGAACGTTTGCCTAGAATGAACTGTGTTGTATCTGATGGAACAGGGAGGAGCAAATGTCTCATTGTTCAATGTAATACAGTCAGGCCCTGACCCTATAAGAAGAAACGAAGTGCTATCGCACTCAACAATTAGTTGGGATTTAAAACTGATAAGAGAAAACAGCTTCTTTGACTAAGAATATGACTAAAGTGGAACAAAAAAAACTAAGTGAGAAACTGGGTTTTCAAAAGGTTAAATATTTGGGAATAAGTATCTCTTCTATAAATTATAACTTATTCAATTGTAAAATATGGGAAAGGATTTTAAAAGGCTGGCACAGGTGGAAGGCATTCCAATTGTTACTTATGGACAGAATCTTAGCCGTAAGGGCTGGTTTATATTTTTAACCAAAGCCATTGGCAGCTGTCAAAATATGGAAAGAGATGTAATCAACAACTCTGAACAATAAGAGAGTCCTGTAGGTGTGGCTCCACCACCCAATCTCCCAGGTTTCATATCAATCCACCATGTTTGTTCGTGTCTGAAACAGGGGTACTAAGACAGGAGCAATTTCACTGCTAGCCAAGCCCTATGCTGTTTAGTGCTTTAAAACCCAAAGCCACCACTTTAAATCAAACTGGGAATTAAAATGAAATTAGATCCTTTTATTGTATAAGAAACCATTTTGCATCCATTGAAATGACAGCACTATGTAAGAAAATGGACTGTACTGTAGTAGCCTAATCTAGGACACTGGGTGTACAACAAAATGGGCTCCTCAGGCATTGCTAGACTACAATTCCCAAAATCCCTGACTAATAACCCTGATGGTTGTGTCTTCTGGGGTTTTGAAGCAAAAAAGCACTTAGCAACATTGTTGTATCCTGGATACAACAAATAACAAGATTAAGAGCACCTTCATGCTTCATGGAAACAGATTCATGAAAAGTGCAACTCATTGTGAAAATCTTTCTTTCCCCATGGACATTATTCTATTATATCTATTCATTTTTAAAGTTAATACTCTCAAAAATCAAAAGTAAAAAGGCTGGGAGCGAATGTTTGGCACACCTCTGAAGTTATACTCCATCCCTGCTGCATAACCTTGTTCATTTTACAAGTGTGGCACCATCAGCTATTAATTCAATTAAGAAAAAACAATTACCATTCAAACTAGGACCAGGAATTCAAAATTAATGGATAAACAGTCAGAGTCTAAACTCAGACAAAACAGAAATGACAACTGTTGGTTGTCCCCAGACCACACTGGTAAATGTTTCATATGCAATTTATAGCATTTACCCACCTGGACAGGAGCAGAGCTTGACAGAATGAGGCCAAAGTCTAGGAAATCAATTCTTTCTTGTGTGGTTTTCCAGAAATAAATACAGTTACCTACCCTACATTAAACATCCTAAAATGGTAATTACATTTCTTAATTCAAGAAGCAATTTATAACGATAGCCGGAGACAGCTACTCTGTTTCCTCATAAATGTTCACAAAAAACCAATTAAAGGACAAGAAAATGGCATAAATGCACACACATATACAAACGTATTTCTACTGCATAGTTTTTAAAGTTGTCCTCCTAAAGTAAAATTTACAGCAAGTAATCAGATCACTCTGTTTTGCATAATTAAACATTTATAAAGTCAGAGGAAAACTAGCTAGTGATAGTTATTTGTAGGAAATGAAACCTTATTTTAAAAATTATGTTCTTATATGCTGATATCTTATTGCTTCTATTCTATACTCAGAAACAATGAGACACAAATACACATACATGTATCACACACGTAAGTGTCTAATGTATGCATACCCATAAATACACACAGGGCCAGATATATGCATCTACACAATTAACTCAGGGACAGGAGGAGACAGATAACATCTTATATCTTTTCAATTTACAGAAATTCCCACTCTAAAGGCAATTTTTAGTCACCAAAGGCAACCAGGTAAACAATTTGTACTATCTTACATTTGGAAATGCCTAACAATAATTATCCCTCCTGCCTCCAGATTAAAGCAATACTGTATCATTTCACTGGAATTAAAACATGGGCCCCAAATGGATGAATGCATGTTCAAAATGACAGATCGTACACAATGGGACACTTAAACTGGGAGAAAGAAGAACCCAACATTTATTTCTGCAAACAACATGGACAGGTGGATTCACTATATTTCTCTTTCAAGACAACAATTGCCTAGAAACACACAGATGCTGTTTATCTTGTGCCTAACTAAATACCAAAATACAACTGATTTTAACATTACTAGTCAAAGGTCAGATGCCACTTGGTATCAAATATCAAAGCTAATTACTATAGAAAGTTCACCTGTTTTTAGAAATTGACTCATGACCCTATAGTTCAGTGGTTCTCAACCAATGGGTCCCCAGATGTTTTGGCTTTCAACTCCCAGAAATCCTAACAGCTGGTTAACTGGCTGGGATTTCTGAGAGTTGTAGGCCAAAACACCTGAGGACCCACAGGTTGAGAACCACTGGAATAGAGGGTGCACTCACTAGTTTGCAGATGCCACCCAACTGAGGGTGTGGCTAATACCTCAAACAACATAGTGAGATACAAGATAATTGTAACAGACTGAAAAATTATCAAAACGTACAGAAGGAATTTCCACAGAAATATGTACAATTCTAGATTTATGAAGGAGAAATGACATGCACAAATATGGGCTGGGCAACACTTGGATCTTGAAATGCTAAAAGACCACAAATTAAATACAGTCTGACATGACAGCAAAAAAGCCACTGCGAGTCCAGACTGCAGCAAAAGAGTTATATTGCCCAGATCACGGGAAGTATCAGGTAGCACTATTCTGTTAATTAGACTTCACTGGGAGCAGTCTGGTCAGTTGTGGGCATAACAATTTTGGGCCCTTCCATACAGCCATATACCCCAGAATATCAAGACAGATAATCCACAATAGCTGCTTTTAACTGCGTTATCTGAGTCCACACTGCCATATAATCCAGTTCAATGTGGATTTTATACAGCTGCGTGGAAGGGGCTTTAAAAGGATATTTTGAAGATGGAACATGCACAACAGAACGACCCAAATGCTAAAGGCTCTAGGTCAGTGGTTCCCAACCTTTTTTTGACCAGGGCCCACTTTGACCAGGGACGACTTGACCAGGGACCACACCCCAACATTAGTACCAAAAGGGTTATGAATCAGTTTTTGGTCAACTTTAGATTCGGTTTGGTTATTTGGGGTGCTGATTCAGAAAACTGCATAGGATAGACCCACATCAGCTCTAGTTTCTGATACAGAACATATGCTATCCAGTAGGCACTATCTGCTCATCCACAGAAAACCATATTTAATAATCTAGACCTGATGTGGTCTATCAAATGCAATGGTCAGCTCTGTGGAAAGGGGCAGAAATAAAATAAGATAAATAAATAAAGAGGAAGAGGGTTCGCAGACCAGATTTTTGTTCTCGCGGTCCACTGCTGGGCCATGGCCTACAGGTTGAGAACCTCTGATCTAGGTGAAGGAGCTGGGTACACTTGGAGGAGATTAAGAGCTGATATGAAAGCCATCTTTAAATATCAGAAGGACTGTAATGTGCAGGATGAACTCAGCTTGGTTTCTGCTGTTCTAGGTGACAGAATTCAAAACAATGGATTCAAATTATAAGGACGGAGATTCTGACTAGACTTTAGTAGGGACTTCTTAATAGTAAGAGTTGTTCAGTGATGTAATAAATTACTTCAGAGATTATTGACTCATCTGTATTGAAGGAATTCAAACAGAATTTAGATGGTCTTCTGCCAGGAATATTTTACTTATGGATTCCTGCACTTGTGAGGAGTTGATTACATCATTTTTATTGCTATTACTCTTTTATCAAAAGGAGTAATACACTAATCACCGAGGAAACAAAAACAAAAACTATCTAAACCAAGCTACATAGGTAACAACATTCGTTTCAATACTGGGGGCACTTACAGAATATTTTCCTGAAGACGAACAAATCGTATAGAACAATTATTATGCCCATGAAGTATCTTCTTAATTCTTGACTAATGCTGGAATTTTGTATGTGTGGGTTGACTCGTGGGAGAGGGAGAAGACTGAGGGTGGAAGGACTACAAATCTGCAAAAAACCACAGGTGACCTAAGTTTTGCCCTGCCTGTGTTTTCTGAAATGCCAAATATCCTCCCCACACACAAATATATTCAGATCACACCAACAAGTCTGCTTTTATTATCACAAAATAGTACAAAAGTCAAAGGGTTTAATTCCAGAACTGAAAAGAATGAAAAACTTTCCACATCCCACCTCTGTATTTGAAAAAGGCTATGTATGGTCTTTTACTGTTCCAAAATGTTTCTGGGTTCTATAAAGTTTTGTTATTATTTCTAGAAAAAGTAATCATCAAATTGCAAACCAGATACCTCTTAAAATATGAACACAAATGTACCATTGAATATTATGAAAAGTTTTCGTGTGAATTATGGGATATGTCTGTTTCATTAAGAAGTTGCTGATCACAATATTCTTTCAAAAAGAAACTGAATTTAATGACACAAGAAACTATCTCATAGGCAAATAGACTGTTGTCTTACATTGAGTCACATCTTTGGTTATTGGGATCGATATTGTCTACATTGATAGTAGCTAGGTTTCAGGAAAAAAATGTCAACGTTTCAACCAGAATCTTTTGGATGCAAAGCATATAATCTCCCAATTTCCAAAACTCCCCTCTGGAGCAATGTGCCCAAGTGAGTTAGTCTTTGATTAACTGATTCTCCAGATCTGTTCAAGCCACTTTCAAAAACAGACAGAAACTGCCTTATTTAATTTATGTTGAGAGAAGTATAGAGAAAGCTCTTTTGGACCTGTCAATGGCTTTTGACGTTAGATTTTGACACATGATAACTCTACTATAGTGGTCAGTTTTAATATAGCAGGTTTTAGTAGACTGGATACAGCTAAGACAGCTAGCATCAAGCTTCAGATTACATTGTCTAACAATGAGAATGACACCTTACTCACCGGTACTTTGTTTAACATAGTAGAGAAGAGACAATAAATGTTCTGAACCAGTTCTTGCGCACAGCAATGCAATAACATAAAACAATCCAGGCAAGATTGAGATACTATCTAAGGGTAGTTTGTTTGCCTGCTTATGTTGTGTTTATCGTGTTCTATCTCCCTCTAAAGCAAATGTAACCAGCTTGTCTAATGGTCAGAAATTATGGGAGCTGAAGTCTAAAATGCCTGAAGGGCTACAGGTTGTGCAGGTCTGCTCAAAAGTCTTATGTTTGTTGTTTGGGGATGCTCTTGTATTCATATCATTGGAGACACAGTTTGCCTGAGAAATTTATCACCCAAAACCTATCAATTTTGCGTGATAAATTATTTATTTGTTCATTTCATTTATATACTGCTTTTGTCTGCCCCTGGGGGGACTCAAAGCAGTCCACAACAGAGTAAATGGCAAAATTCAACACACACACACAGCACACACTGGTAACCAAAATAACATATAACAATAGATTACAACCAGTAAACTATAAAGGATCAAACATAGACAACCTAAAACATAGAACATTGGAGATTGCTCCAAAGTTATCATGGCTGCTTTATCTCACTCTCCAAATGCTTGCTTAAAAAGCCACATTTTAAGTAGTTTCCTTAACGTCAGGAGGCAGGAGGGCCAATCTGATATCACTGGGGAGGGAATTCCACAGCCGAGGTGCTACCACTGAGAATGCCCTGTCTCTCGTCCCCACCAGTCGCGTCTGCGAGGGTGGTGGGACCAAGAGCAGGACCTCCTCGGCCGATCTTAATGCTCTAGCTGGCACATAAAGGGAGATACATTTGAATAGGTAATCTGGTAAATTATGTAAATAGGTAAATTATGGCTTTACTCCATAGATGCAATCTTCTCAGTTAGTTGTGCTCTGAGAACGTAATGTTTTATATGGCCCTGCCTGTCTTTAGAAATGCTCCAGAAATTTCAGTCAGACCAAAACAGACAATGCCATATTATGTTAGAACCTTTTTCTCTGTAGTTTACCATCTACAGTTTGCCTTTTACAGATATATATTTGCAACTTTCTATCAACTGTGCAGTTTATACCATTGCATTTTAAACACTCTGATAGTACCACAAAATGATGCCTACATGTCTCATGAAGTATAATGGTACTTGATCCAGATTAAGTGTGCATTAGACTGCTATCCGGTTAAAATTTTTACACTAGCTATAAATTAATTAAAGCCAAATACAGAGTCCATAAAGATACAACCTAATATATGCAAGCAGAACAAAATGACAAAAATTTGCAGTGCTAACAATTATATTGACTGAGGAACAGAATTCACATACTGCTTGAAATGCCCAGTTCTCTTTGGATACAGAGAATGACCTTACCAAGAGAATTGAGGTTTCTCACACTGACAATCAAATATGTGCTTTGTAATGAATAACATTCTTGAGATGCCTACAAAAACATAATGGCTGGTTAAGAAATAGATCTTTCAAAGAAGACTGTTATATTGCTGGAAAATACATAGTTATCAGAAGCAAGAAACAGAATAGAGAATCATGACTTCGTGAAATTGAAGATACAATTTGATTATATCATTAAATTGATCTTAAAATATTAAAAACAATCCTTGCATTCTGATCTGATGCAAATTAAACAGAATTAAAATTGTGCAAGAAACTGAGCTCTAGAAACTGGCATAGCTTTTACTATAAAATTATAAAATCCACAGCTAGAACCTCATTAAAGTCTGTTTAAGACCTGTTAACCTGTGACTAACTCAAAAAATGCAATGACTATAGAAAATTTCCCTGTAAAACTAAAAAAAAGAACTAGAAGAAGAATTTAAAAGAGAAATAATGAAAATAATAGACTGGGATTTAAAGATGATAAGTACAGAAAGAGTAAGAGATCAGTTATTAGGAAATAACATTGCATGGTGTAAATACAGTACTTATAACTGGGAAAATGGTCAACTAATATACAAAAGAAATATAAGGGTGGTAGAGAATACACAAAATTTGAGAGGATGATTATCTTTTTTCTTTTTCTTTTTTTCTTTATTAATTTTTATTAGTAAAAGTGAAAAACAAAAAATAGATTAACATGTATCCATATACAGCCGCAGAAGAAAAAGGAAGAAAAGAAGTAGAATAATAATAAAAAAAAATACAGACAGGTATAACAATTTGCACTGTAGTGTCGCTAAACTAATGGATGAACACAGATTTGCTATACCATTGTTGTACCTTAGCTTATCCTTGTCCCCCTTGCCCCTCACCCGTGAACCCGACCCCCTGGACCTCCGATACCCCTCAGTAAGTATCACGTAACTGACCGTCAACTACCCCTGTATCTTCTTTCGCTAAATCCCCTTTATGGCTGTCATCAAATCTACCTTTGTCTTCTTTTCCAAATACCCAAGTGCCAGCCTCCATTTATTTGCAAACTCCTCATTATTTCCTCCTCTGTTACTATTTGTCAGCTTGGCCATTTGGATATATCCCCCCAGTTTATCTCTCCAGTCTCTAATACTTAGCTCTTCTTCCCCCTTCCATGTTTTTGCGATTAATAGTCTTGCCGCAACAAAACAATATTGGCAAATTTCTTCATCTCCTGCGCTAATACGCCTTCTAAATAAACCTAATAAGCATGTCTCGGGGTTCTTCTTGACCTTATTGGTAATCATATTATTTGTTTCTTTCACCACTTTTATCCAGAATTCTTGAACTATATTACAGGTCCACCATAAGTGGAAAAATGTTCCTTTTGCTTTCTTGCATCTCCAACAGGCCCCTCTTTCTGTTTTCTCTATTTTCGCCAGAAGCTCTGGAGTTATGTATGTTCTATAGAACATTTTAAACATATTCTCTCTAATTGAGCCGGCCAGAGAGAATTTAAACCCCTTTTTCCAGAGATATTCCCATTCTTCCAGGTCTATATTTCTACCAAAGTCTCTGGCCCAAGAGATCATAACGGTTTTTATTTGGTTGTCTGCAAGGTTGTAATCTAAAATAAATTTATAAAGCCTTGAGAGTAAGCCTTTGTTGCCTCTAAGATACATTCTAACTCGGATTTTTTGGATGCAAATCCCGCCGCCGCATCCTTTCTAAATCTATCATGCAGTTGGTAATAACTGAACCAGTCTTTTAACCCTAATTCTTCTCTGCCCTTAAGTGCCCATTGCCCTCTTTCTTTAACTAAATATTCCTCATAAGTTCCTACTTCATTACATGTAGCTGGTCTCAAGACTGCTTCAAGTGGGCGCAGCCACAGAGGGGTTTTGGGCTCTATCCCCTTCTTGTATCTTTTCCACGTTGTTAAGAGACTGGATCTTATAATATGCCTTTTAAATTCTTTATTCACCTTGTCCTTTTCGTCCCATAGATACGCATGCCAGCCATATCTTAAATTATGTCCCTCTAAATTAAGTAATTTTTTGTTGTCCAATTTAATCCAGTCCTTTAGCCAGCTAAAGTTGGCAGCTTCATAGTAGTATCTGAGATCTGGGAGTGCCAGGCCCCCTCTGTCCTTCACGTCGATAAGATTCCTATAGGCAATTCTAGCTTTTTTCCCATTCCAAATGAATTTAACCAAATCTTTCTTCCAGTTTTCAAACACCTTTACCCCCTTGATAATTGGTAAATTTTGGAACATAAACAGCATTTTGGGTAGCACCATCATTTTAATCACAGCAATCCTCCCTAACCAGGTAAGTTGGAGTCTTTGCCAATTTTCAAGGTCTCCTTTTATCTCCTTCCACGTTTTGTCATAGTTATTTTGGTAGAGTTTGCTGTTTTTGTTAGTTAACCATAGTCCAAGATATTTTACTCTTGGCACTACCTTGCAGTTAGACAATTTTTCTAGGTCGGCCGTATCACAATTGGATAAATTTTTGGTTAGAAAAACCGATTTCTCCTTATTGATTTTGAAGCCCGACACCATGCTAAATTTGTTAATAACCTCAAATAATGTGCATGTACTTTTTAATGGTTCCCTTAAAAAGCAGACCAGATCATCTGCAAAAGCCTTCCCTTTAAATTCGTGTCCTTTTACCCTGACTCCTTTGATTTCGTTGGTCTCTCTAATTCTGATGTTCAAAATTTCTAATATCCAAATAAACAGTAACGGCGACAGGGGACACCCTTGTCGAGTCCCTTTTTGAATTTCTATGTAGTTTGTCATTTCGTCGTTTATTTTTAGCTTGGCCCTTTGTCTAGAGTAAATGGCTCCTATGGCCCTTCTAAAATGTTGTCCCACTCCAAAGAGCTCCAGCACTTTCAACATAAAATCCCACCGCACGTTGTCGAATGCTTTCTCTGCATCTAAAAACAATAGTGCAATCTCTCTGCTTGGGTCTTGTTCGGCATATTCTATTATATTTAGCACAGTTCTTACATTTTCGCTCAGATGTCTGCCTGGAAGGAAGCCTGCTTGATCCCCATGTATTATTTTTACTAAGATTTGTTTCAACCTGTTTGCTAAGATTACGGCAAATAACTTATAATCGTTATTGACTAATGAGATAGGTCTATAGTTCTTCACTTGTTCCATATCTCTGTCCTGTTTGGGTAACAGAACTATTGTGGCTTCCTCCCAGGACTCTGGCATCTCTCCTGTTTGGAGCACTTGATTCATAGTTAAGAGCAGTAATGGGCCTAGCTCTTCTTTATACAACTTGTAGAACAGAGCTGAGAAACCATCCGGACCTGGGGTTTTATTTAACTTGGCCTTGTCAATGGCAGAGTTCAGTTCTTCCCATGTAATTTGTCTATCCAAGTCTGATTTCATGCTTTCAGAAAGTTTGGAGACCTTCATATCTGCTAAGTACTGATCTATTTTTTTTGTATCTGTCTGCGTGTTTTTATAGAGGTTTCTATAATAGGCTTCAAAGATTTTTTGAATCTTTCTTATATTTGAAGTAGTCTCCCCTTTGTTACTTATCCTGGCAATTAGTGGTCTCTTCCTATGATCTTTCACCTGCCACGCTAAGAGCTTGCCGGGTTTATTCGCATTTTCAAAAAAATTATGTCTCTTGTACATAATTTTTCTTTCTAATTCATTTGTTAAAATAATTCATATTGCTGTTGGGCTTTTGCTAGATCTTGCTGTACTTTTTTCCTATCCACCTTGGACTTTTCTAATTCTTTCTCCTTATCTCTGATTCTGGTAAGCAGCTGTACTTGTATATTGTTTTTTCTTTTACACCAGTTGGCATGTTGTTGGATTAGTAAACCTCTTATCACGGCTTTTCCTGCATCCCAAACTATCTTTACCGCTATGCCCTCCTTGCCATTCTCTTTAATGTAATTTTGTATTCCTAGCCTGATCTTTTCCTTAATTTTTTGGTCTTTTAATATATAGTCATTTAATCTCCAAGGCTTCCTTTCCCAAAAAACCCCTTTTAGCTGTAGCAACATCGGATTGTGGTCTGCAAATACTCTAGGGAGAAATTCCACCTTCTCTGTTTTGGTTACCAGCTCCTTAGTTGCAAAGATGTAATCTATTCTGGATGACGATCCATGTCTATGGGAATAATATGAATATTCCCTTCTGTCTAAATTTTGTATCCTCCGTAAATCATACAAATCCCAGTGTTTTAGGTCTCTTTGTAGGATGCCCGGAAGTCTTCCTTCTTTAGAGTCCTTTTTTCTTTTGTTATTTCTGTCTATTTTTGTGTCCATTACCCCATTGAAATCCCCTAACCACAGCATTTCTTTCTCCCCTACTTCAGCTAGGATGTTAGATAGTTTTTTATAGAATGTTTTTTGATTTGTATTGGGTGCATAGATCCCTACTAATAGAATATGTTTATGCTGAAACCTCACTTTGACAATTAATATTCTTCCTTCTTGATCCTCATAAATTTTCTCTGGGTTTAGTTCTCTATTTATATAGAACAGCACCCCATTGGTTTTCTTAACATTGCATGTAGTAAATAATTGACCTAATTTATCTTGGACTAACAGATGTTTGTCTCTGGATACAAAGTGGGATTCCTGAATACAAGTTATATCTACCTTATTTTTATATAGGAAGTGAAAAACCCGTTTCCTTTTTATGCAATTATTCAGCCCATTCACATTCATGGAGATGATTTTTAACCCCTGTGCTTTCATTTTTGTTTATCTCCTCCCTCCCCCTCCCTCCCTCCCCAAAAGACGAAAAAAAAAACTCTCCCCGATCTTCGCTACTGTTTACTATGTACCCCCGGAGTCTTAGACTGTCTCTGAACCCAGCTCTTCTTCTTCTCCTTCTTCTTCAGCTTCTTCTTCATCTACACCATCTGACCCTGTCGGGTGACTCTGTATTTCCCCCTCAGCTTGTTGGCTCTGTAATGCCGCCGTGGCCTCCTGATCCTTTGTTGGCCTTCTTTTTTGCGGGCGCGTCTCCTCTTGGGCCATGTCTTCTTCAAAGTCCCTGTTATATTTTCGTAGAAATTGTTCTGCCTTCGGTACGTCCAGAATGATATGTCTTTTAGATTTATAGTGGAACGATAAACCTTGGGGAAACTGCCATCTAAAGACCACCCCTTTTTTCTTCAGTTTTGTCGTTAAGAAAGTAAATTCTTTTCTTTTCCTTAATAGCCTCGTTGGTATCTCCTTGAGAAACAGGATTTTGCGGCCCTCCACCATAACTGGAGCTTCATACTGCTGGTTTATAATAAGTTCTTTGAAGGATTTGGAGATGAGCTGGAGGATGCAGTCTCTAGGCACTTTTTTGATTCTTGCATACGCCGCATTGACTCTGTATGTTGCTGACACCATCGCATGCACCATATCTGTATTCTTTTCCCCCAGAAGTGTTGTAATGATTCGAATCAGATAATTTCTCAGATCGCCTTTCTCAACTCCCTCTGGCAGGCCTCTGATTCTGATTGAGCAGTCATTAAGTTTCAGCTCCAGTAGGTCCATTTGGTCTTGCAGTGCCATTTGTTTCAACTCAGCCCCTCTGATCGAGTCAGTGTTTGACTCCACCTTTTTTTCAGGGACTTGCCCTCTGTCTCTAATTTAGAGACTTTATTTTCCAGAACAAATTGTCTTTCTGCAATTTTTTTGACATCGTCTCTCAGTAGATCCATACTCCCTTTTAGGTCCTGGATCATAGATCTAATTTCCAGAAGAACTTGTTCTGAGACTGAGCAGGTGGCAGTGCTAGTGGAGGTGTTACCTCCAGACTGCTTTTTTTGTTTGTCAGCAGCACCACCGGCCACAGTGGCGTAGGATGTCATCAGTCCTTTGACGCTCATCCCAGTCAGTCGGGGTGATTGACCTTTCCTTTCCATTTCTGTTCTCGTTCAGGGTGCTTACTTTGATTTTTGCCTTGAGAGGCTACCTTAAATTTTCGAGGAGAGCCTTAATTGCAGCAGCTGCACCAAGATTGGGGGGAGAGGAGGGATGTAGGCTTTAATTCTTAAACATGAAGAGTTCTTTTACTCCGTTATAAATTCTTTTAGCAAGACAAAATAGCCATATCTTGTGAGGCCTTATTTAGCACATTTAGCACATATCGAAGTCCCCCACACAACCGCTTCAGTAGATCTTTTACTCTGTCTTCTTTTTCTTTTGGGAGAGTTAAGTTTGGAGTATATTGTAAAACGCTGAATCCAGACAATTAGATTTCCTCCCTTCGGCCCTCAAAGGGGATAAATTAGTCTAACTGTCGTTAGCCCAGGGTATGAAAACAAACAGATCCTTACTGAGTGGTGAAACATACAAACAAACAAGCAGAAACACAAAGAAAGAAAAAAAAAGAAGTAGAAAATGTCCTTATTGAACACCAGCAGCAGGTTTTGCAGAAGAGATAACGAGACAGGAGTTCCTTTGGCACCCAGTTGCTGTTTAAATTAACAGAAAAGGAAAAAAAAATCTTCCGTCCTGTACTTTAAACTGCTTCAGGTTTCCAGAAAACTCCTCTCAGTCTGTTTGCTCAACAGACTGAGGACTGTATGGGGAGAAGTTTTGTTATCTCACCACTGTCTCGTAAATCAGCAGGAGCCTCGGTGTTACACAGCCTCTTCGCTCTGCCGCCAGCCGGAAGTGAGAGGATGATTATCCAAATAGAAACTAAGGTACAAAATGAATCAATAAAAGGAACAAGTGATATTTATAAATTATTATTGGAAGATGAGCAGAAACAAGATCATTTCAAAGAACTATGGGAAATAGACTTTGGAAAATCTTTGAATATTCAAAAATGTGTACTTTAAAAATATGTTTGTAAGAATTAAAGAAAATTATTATACAATAATATGGAGATGGTATTTAACACCAATTAGATTAAATCGGATAGCTGGGAAATACTCAAATCAATGCTGGAGAGGATGTCAAGAAATAAGCTCATATATCCATATGTGATGGTCTCGTAAATATACAAAATTTTGGGAATTAGCGTTTAAGGAAATAAGAGGGATAATAAAAAGAGATAAAGAGCACACCAGAAACAGCATCGTTATCACTGTATGACAATATTAAATCCTCACAAGAAGTCAAAGAAATTTCCAATTTATTAATGGCAGCAAGACTGATTGTAGCTAAAAAATGGAAAGCTAAAATCAAAATCCAATTGGAAAATTGGTATAGAGCAGTTTGGAATATAGTGATTAATGACAAACTGACTTGTGAAATCAAAGAAAATATGGGGGAAAAAAACATATTGTTGGAAAATATGAGGGAAGTTTATAGAATTTGTGCTTACTAGGGAACAAACCTGCAACAGAAACAATGAAATTTTGGAGATAAAAAAGTTGATCCAGGGGAAGGTAGAATAAGAAAGGGGAAAAGGGGTAGGAGGAGGGGGAAAAAAGATAAATATATTTAAGTAATTAGAAGAATTATATTGGAACTATAAGTACAGTATATATTAGATAAGGAAAGTTTTAAATTAATTTAGGTGTCCTTTTATTATTACTTTTATCATCATCTCATTTTATTAATTATTAATGTTAAGGCCTTTAATTAATTCACATACACACAAGCAATGCTCGAGAAAAAGATGTTTAAATTGTCAAATGCAAAATGACTATATGATACTGTAGCTTTGCTGACTTTACTTCTGTAAACGACTTATGAAAAATTAAAATAATAATAATAAAAGAAGATTGTTATTAAAAGTAGAAGGGTGGATAATGGATATATAGTGATATTCAAAAGAAGCAGAAAGTATGAGGTACTGTTTTCTTTGCTTTTTTCTTTCTGTATTTCTGTAACTCTGAATAAAAATCAATTTTAAAAACTGCAATGAGTTCATGGCCAAAATCACTGGGTTGCTTTGAGTTTTTTGGGCTGTATAGCTATGTTCCAGCAAAAACTCACAGCAACCCAGTGGATTCATTATCATAGAATCTACAAGAACTTGCCAACCTCTAGATGCTGTTTGTTTCTAACTGCAATTAGCCCAGTTAGCAGGACAGGTGATCAAGAATCATGGGATTTATATTTTAATAAAATCTGGATTGAAAAGGTCCATTTCCATTGTTTCGCAAGCTAAAGTCCAAAACTGCTTGGCTTGGTAATTTTAGGAGTGAGGAAAGCATCTTGAAAGCTGAAACGATTCTCTCTCCATCCTAGTAGGCTTTTATAGGTGTCATGAGACACATGAATCTCTTTCAGTGGCTTCTTCATCTTAGGTCCTTGAACAATTAAAGATCTTGTGGTTAAAACATTTAGTCAAACAACCCTCTTACTTCCCCTCCATCTTTAAACAACCTAGCCTAATGAAATTATCTGGAGAACTCAAACACTTAATAATAAAACTTTATTTGTAGACCCCATATCCCCAAAGGGACTCAGGGTGGTTACACTTGTAAATTGTTACTAGCTGTGCCCGGCCACGCGTTGCTGCGGCTTATGGGAATCATTTGTTGGCCAGGTGGAATAGCAGTGAATAGCCTTGCAGCCTTAAAACCTGGCTGTTTTCTTCTTTTGGGAATCCTTGTTTGGTGAGCTGGAATACAATGGAATAGATTTACTGCTTGTAAGGCTGGGTACTTGCGTTCTAGGGGAATGTTTTTTTGGGATGCTAGAATTGCAATGAATAGTCTCACTACTTCAAAGCCTGGCTGCTTGCTACCTAGGGGAATCTTTGGTTGGTCAGATTCAATAGTACAGAGTAGTATCGCTGCTTCAAAGCCTGCCCATCTTCAACCAAGGTTAATCCTTTGTTGGTCTGGTTGAATTGCACTGAATAACCTTGCAGCTTCAATGCCTGGCTGTGTTATAGCTAGGAAAATAGCACCCTCAATCAAAGAGCCGCTTTGAAGCCTGGCTATTTGCTTTGTAGGGGAATCATTGTTTGGCCAGCTTGAATTGCATTGAATAGTCTTGCAGCTTGCAAGCCCGGCCGCTTTCTACCTTTTGGAATCCTTGGTTGTCCAGGCTGAATGGCAATTAATAATCTCGGTGCGGCAAGTATGAATGCTGTAATTAGTCACCTTGATTAGAATTTAATGGCCTTGCAGCTTCAAAGCCTGGCTGCTTCCTGCCTGGGGGAATTCTTTGTTGGGAGGTGTTAGCTGGCCCTTATTGTTTCCTGTCTGGAATTCCCCTGTTTTCTGAGTGTTTTTCTTTATTTACTGTCCTGATTTTAGAGTTTGTTGATGTTCAATTTTATTATGCCACAGTAATTTTATATATTATATTTATAATCTTATATTATCTGCTTAGAATTGGATTATATGAGGCCCCTCCTACACAACTATATAAAATACACACTGAACTGGATTATATGGCAGTGTGGACTCAAGATAATCCAGTTCAAAGCAGATACTGTGGATTATGTGCCTTGGCATTCGGGTTATATAGCTGTGTGGAAGGGCCTTGAGTCTACACTGCCATATAATCCAGTTCAAATCAGAAAATTTGTATTTTATAGGCAGTGTGGGGGCGGGGCCTAAAAGGGCTTAACTAAATGAACTGGAAGGCACCATAGCACAAAGGACAGATCGGAGACTGTATTTGGGAAATCAAAAGTCTCTGTGAGGAAAGGAAATCTTTGAAGTCTATTCAGTTCTGGATGGTTATTGCCACACAGTATAAAGTCCTGACATGACTGGATTCTACATATCTTTGCACTGATTTTAATACAATGTTGACATGACTTTATGCATTGCTGTCTTATATGGCTTTTTAATTTAATTTGAATACAATTCTGATGTGACTTGAATTAATACAGTTCAGACATGACTTCAGTTGATACAGATCCAACATGACGTGAATTTCTGTGCTCCTTCTAGCTTCCTATGCTTCCTTCCAGGATTACACTAACTGACAAATCCTAACTGACAAAAATAACTGCCATTTGGAAACAGGCAGGGGCTGAGGCTAAGCTCTGCCCTCTTAGAACATTAAAGGGACAGGGCAGCAGGTGAGAGCCTTCTGGTGGCATGACAATGGCTCTTCCCTGACCTCTAATTTGGACTTTATTTTTCTAGAATTTTTTGATTGAAAAACACACCTTGGATGATTATGATTTTTGTGGCCAAATTTGGTGTGATTGGGTTAGTGGTTTTGCTGTTTACTCCATAATAAAGTTATGGAGTAAAGTTAGCACATTGCATATTACACATTACACACACACACACACATATATATATGGGATAATAAGCCAATCCAAGCAAACATATTGCACATTTATAGCTTTGGGGCTTTATTTTGGAATATATGACTTAGATTGTGGAAATAAATAATCAGTCAATGAAATATTTTGTACAATTATTGCAAGGAATTTTGATGTTAGTTTTCTCAGTTGGTAGACCAAAATCCCTCTGGCTGAAATTAATTTGGGCCCCTTCCACACAGCTGAATAAAATCCCACTTCTGGAACATGGCCACACAGCCCGAAAGACATACAACAACCCTGAAAATCCCACATTTTCTGCTTCGAACTGGGTTATATGGCAGTGTGGACTCAGATAACCCAGTTTAAAGCAGATATTGTGGTATTTTCTGCCTTGATATTCTGGATTATATGGCTGTGTGGAAGGGCCCTTAGTCTTTGAGTAATAGCAGCCTGCATAAATCCATCAACTTCCTCTAAACTGATATAAAACCCAAGAAAGAAAACTGTTTAAAAGTTTGTTCTGTACTGAATCAGGAAGGGGGGGAATCAGAAGTAAAAATAATAATTTCAGAATTTTTGGAAAACGTATTTTCCTGGTGTAAAAGATCACAAAGCACATTTTTCCAAAGTGAAAAAGGTTTTAAAAATTATTCCCAAAGCCACTTTATTTTTAGTGCCAGTCAGTATGAAAGTATTCAGGAGAATTTAAAAAACACTTCTGCAACATTTTGATTCATTTATCAAAAATTTTATTATCTACCTCCAATTTTTACTTTTATTTTGGGACACATAACTAAATTCCTTCATATACTTTAATCTATTACAATGTCAAGCCAACAATGAAGTAGCCACTCAGAAAATGATTCTTTATGACCAATACCTTTAGTTATAATATTAAACTCCATTAGAAAAAAATGGAGTTGTAATAGGCTACTGCTTAGAAAGTTTCACACCACAGTAAACTCACTGTCCAAACCTAAATGTTCACTATGTAAGTATATGCCAACTTATTTCGTAGTATTATGATATCAAATCCCAGTGCAACTTGCTTCTCTGTAAATATGCTAAAGGTTAAATTGCCAGCCCCTGAAGTGCCACAATATCTTTTGCCTTTGTCAGTAATATCTCCTAAACATGTGTCCATTCTAAATTTTGAAGCAGCAACACAAAAATCTAAATTTTACAGCAAATATCTTTACTAAAAGACTGCTTTCTGTACAAATAAAGTTTCAAAGCTGTAGAAATAAAGCTTCAAATAAAGTGTGAACTAAATCAGATTCTTCTTTTCAGCTCAATGCTACAGTAAGTTAAGTATTCCTTGAAATCAATGGATGAAGTGTACCTAATGATGGATAGTCTCAAAATGATAGTGGTCTACTAAGGCCTTTTTACTCCTTGTATTTGAATCTGTGAGATGGGGTGAGCTCCCATCTGTCAGCAATAGCTTGTGGCGACATAAAAGAAGCCTCCCAGCAGGATGGTAACACATCCAGACGTCACCTGGGCAACGCTTCTGTAGACGGCCAATTCTCTCACACCAGAAGCAACTAGCTGTATGTTCTCAAGTCGCTTCTGACATGATTAAAAAAACCTCCTCCGATTAAGATTTATGGTGTATTTTGTTCATCCCACAACTCAATAAAGTATGCTTTCAAAATATTTTCAAAAATACATTGCTAAATGGAACTGTACAGGGCATATATACCGGGCGTCCTCCTAAAAATACAGTCTACTCTCCATATCAAGAGATTATGCACCCAAGGATTCAACTATCCACAGCTTGGAAATATACATTACTTTAAAAAAAAATCACAACCAAAAGTCTAATCTTGATTTTGTCATTTTATAGAAGGCACCATTTTACAATGCTATTATATGTTGTGGGACTTGCGCATCCATGGATTTTGATGCCCACAAGGGGTCTAAAATCGAAGCCTCAGCAGCATGAGGCCCCAGCAAATACCAAGGGCCAATTTACTAAACTTTTTAACAGTAGTTACAGTGATTATTTGAAAGCTAAGTAAATACATTCAACTTGAGGAATACATATCATAATAAAGATTTAACCAGAGTTACAAATTCCATCTTAAATTACAATTGTATGCAGTGTATCCAAATTGGAGTCCCTGAGCAGCCATGCACTGTCTCACATCAACAAAGCAGAGTATTAAACCTTCCAAATTCAGGTGCATCTACAGCCCTTCCACACAGCTGAATAAAATCACATATTATATGCTCTGAACTGGAATATATGGCAATGTAGACTCAGATATCCCAGTATAAAGCAGATAGTGTGGAATTTTCTGCCTTGATATTTTAGGATATAGGGCTGTGTGGAAGGGCCCTACACTGTAGAATTAATGCAGTCTGACATCACTTTAAATGCCACAGCTATATGCTATGGTATCACAGGAGTTGTAGCTTTACATTGTTTTCTGCTTTCTCTTGTGCTTCGGGTGCCTCAAAAAATTACAAATCACATGATTCCACAACACTGAACCATGGGTGTGAAAGTGGTGCAAAACTGCATTAATTCTGCACACTTCCTCTTGTATTTTTGCAACAATTCTCTACAATTAGAATCTTTAAATGCTGTTAAGGACATGTGTGTGTGTGTACACATAAACAGTAGACTCCCAGGCCCCTTCCACACAGCTGAATAAAACCCCACATTATCTGCTTTGAACTGGGATATATGGCAGTGTGGATTCTGATAACCAAGTTCAAAGCCGAGTCCACACTTAGATAATGTGGTATTTTCTGCCTTGATATTCAGGGATATAGGGTTGTGTGGAAGGGCTCCCCAGATAACCCAGTTCAAAGCAGATATTGTGGGATTTTCTGCCTTGATATTCTGGGTTATATGGCTGTGTGGAAGGGCGCCCAGTTCAAAGCAAATATTGTGAGATTTTCTGCTTTGATATTCTGAGGTCCCTTCCACAAAGCTGAATAAATTTTCACATTTTCCTATTTGAAATGGAATATATGGCAGCGTGGATTCAGATAACCCAGTTCAAAGCAAATATTGTGGACTATCTGCTTTGATGGTCTGGGTTATATGGCTGTGTGGAAACACCCTATGTTATGCGAGTCCACACTGCCATATAATCCAGTTCAAAGCAGATACTGTGGGATTTTATACAGCTGTGTGGAAGGGGCCCCGAGAGCCTCTAGCCAATGGAACGAAATTATAATTAATGCCAGAATTCCAAAGTGTATATATACTTGGGAGGGAGGGAGGGAGAGGGGAGTCCATGGCCGCCCCTCCAAAGGACCCCTTCACCAGCAGGGCAGGGCGGCCTTCACCCACAGGCACAGGCGAGGCCTAACAGCTGGGACCTTCGCCTCGCCTCGCCCCCTTCCTTCCTTCCTTCCCGGCCCCACCAGGCGTTGGCCTGCCCTCCCGCTCCTTCCGGAGGTACCTGGCCCCATAGCAAGCGGCGCCGGCTGCTCTCGCCGCTTCTCCTCCTCTCCCTGCGAGGCGCCGGGCCAAAGTCGTTGTCATTGAGAGTTCCTGCAACAGCAACACCGCCGCCATGTTGGCTGGAACAGCTGCTCCTACCGAGAGACGGAGCGCCGCGAGGGACAAAATACCTCTGTCCTCCTCAGAAGCGCGAAGCAGTAGCCGCTGCAGGTTGAAGGCAGCCAAAGACAAAGGAAGCACAAAAGGGGTGCGTTGCGTAGCATGGTCTCTACGTCTCTCTATACGGTGGAATTAATGCGGTTTGACACCACTTGAACTGCCATGGCTCAATGGTATGGAATCCTGGGAGTTATAGTTTTACAAAGCCTTCAGCCTTGATATTCTGGGTTATATAGCTTTGTGGAAGGGCCCAAGTGGTATCAAAATGCATTATTTCTACAGTGTAGATGCACCCTCAAGCAGCTATCAACCCTGCCATATACAGTAGAGTCTCGCATATCCAACGTTCTGGATTATCCAACGCATTTTGTAGTCAATGTTTTCAATACATCGTGATATTTTGGTGCTAAATTTGTAAATACAGTAATTACTACATAGCATTACTGCGTATTGAACTACCTTTTCTGTCAAATTTGTTGTATAACATGATGTGTTGGTGCTTCATTTGTAAAATCATAACCTAATTTGATGTTTAATAGTCTTTTCCTTAATCCCTCCTTATTATCTAACATATTCGCTTATCCAACATTCTGCCGGCCTATTTACGTTGGATAAGTGAGACTCTACTGTGTATATATATATATATATATACACGCATAATCCAGTATCTGTATCTAGATTATCTGCTTTGAACTGTATTATATGGCATTATATAGTGTAGATTCATGGAGCTTTAAGGGCCCTTCCACGCAGCCATATAAATCAGAATATCTGTTTTGAACTGGAGTATCTGAGACCCATTCCACACAGCTAAATAAAATCCACATTTTCTGCTTTGAACTGGAATATATGGCCATGTGGACTCAGAAAACCCACTTCAAAGCAGATATTGTGTGATTTTCTACCTTGATATTTTGGGATATCGGGCTGTGTGGAAGGGCCCTGAGACCACACTGCCATATATACCTGTTCAAAGCAGAAAATGTGAGATTTTATTCAGCTGTGTGGAAGGGGCCTGGGTTATCTAGGGGCCCTTCCAGACAGGCCCTATATCCCAGGATCTGATTCCATCTTTTCTGCTTTAAACTTGATTATATGAGTCACCACTGCCAGATAATCTGGGATAAACGGAAAACCTAGGAGTGTTATTCTGGTCAATAGAGGCCCCTTCTACACTGCCATATAATCCAGACTATCAAAGGAGATAATCCATATTATGTGCTTTGAACTGGAATATATTGCAGTGTGGACTAAGATAACCCAGTGCCCTTCCACACAACCATATAACCCAGAATATCAAGGCAGAAAATCCCACAATATCTGCTTTGAAAAGGGTTATCTGGGTCCACACAATCATATATTCCAGTTCAAAGCAGATAATGTGGGATTTCCTGCCTTGATATTCTGGTATATAGGGCTGTGTGGAAGGGCCTTTAGATAGAACCCCCATCCCTGAATCCAACCATGTCAGGAGGTAAGAGAAACCCCTGGATATAAGTCATTTCTTTAAATAGTTACAATCTATGCAAGAAGCCATGCAGACTAGAAATACCATTGTTTCAATTGAAAGTTTCCAACAGGTCGGGAACAACAATATTTGTGCCTGTCCCAGCCATTTGCAACATGAACATCAAGGGATGAAGCTTTTTTGATGACTTATTAATAGCTGTGGAGTGCTGAAGATCAAACTGTTATTCAGGTAATTAGTAGCCTTCAAAATCTGTCCTTCTCACACTACTGTTGTCACTGATGTTTGCAAATGTTGGTCACTGTCTCTCGTACGGTTCATTGTTCAGTACACCATCCCCAAAAATTGTATAGTATTAATCTGATTGGTTAGATAATGTGTCAATGTAAACTCTGATACACTGGATGCATTTTGAAACCACTTTAAATACTATTATTTTTTCGTTCTACACAGTTATAGCACTATGATTCTACTTTAGCTGCCATAGTTGCATCCTACGGAATCCTGGGGCCTGCAGTTTAGGGAGAGGTAATTCTCAGAGAGCTTTAGTTCCTCCCAAACTACAGACCTCAGCTGAATAATCATAGCACTATAACTGTTATGAAAGGGTCTCATGTTTCCTCCATATGAAATCCTTGGATTTTTGTAAGGTACTTAAAATTCTCTTGTGGGAATTTTTAGTGCCTCATTTAAGAGCTGTAATTATGCAGTGTGAAAATAAACTTTTGATGACACTTGCTTAGTTTCCCCCTATCTTCAGTCCCTGAGTTATAAACATCAGAGACCCTTCCACACAGCCCTATATCAAGGCAGAAGATCCCACAATATCTGCTTTGAACAGGTTTATCTGTGTCCACACTGCCATATATTCCAGTGGAAGGGGCCTGACTTACAAATTACTCATAGTTAAGAACGGGGGTGAGACAACAGGAAGTGAGGGGAAATCCATTCCTGGAAGAGTTATCATGGGGAAAAAGGGTTTCAACTGAAGCTTTCTCGCCAATCCTTGTTTCCACAACAAGCCAAATGTTTTAAAATCCAATTATCACAGGGACAGAAAGTGAGGTGAAATCCTCCGAACAGCACACAGGCAGCAAAACAAACACCACAGGGGTGTTAACCCTTTGCTATCCAAAGCATATATATGTATTTTTTTTGTACACACACACATATACATATAGATATGGCTGGAGTTAAGCTTAAAAACCGTACCTTTTCTGACTTACATACAAATCCAACTTAAGAACAAACCTACAGAACCCAACTTGTTTGTAATCTACCTGTATACAGAATGTAATTTTATTTCAAGTAAACATTGTTGCATGATTGCAACCATGCAATGCAGTCCTAAATAGATTGAACAGGAGTTATGGCTCAATATAATCAATCAGATTTACTCCCTCAGTAAAAGAATTTAGGATTACATCTGTAGTTCCCATTAAATGCATCTGCTTCCATATAATAGTATATGGTCATATTGGGTTAATCATATAATTAAAAAAATAAATCTGTCTTTGTTATTAAATAGTCTATTTCTCTTTTCTCAGACTATGCCTCCCCTCCAAATGGTGCAATTCAGTTGCTTTCCATATATAAAACAGTACTGCTTCTGGAGTGTCAGCTATTTATCCCTCTCTTTGTGATGTCCAAATTAAGATCAGAGAAAGAAATAATGGCAGCTTTCCACCCTCTGCATCTTTTGAATCCCAGTAAACTCACTGCATGATGCTATTAGATAATGGCATGTTATTTTTATTTCAGCACAAATTTCCATCCTTTAAAATTGATGTGGATATGCCCATGACACTTTTCATTTGCGAGTTTATGCAATCCCCAAGCAATTACCCAATAATGGATGAAGTGCACTGGGGGAAGCGGGTATTTGTTAAGGCCGGCTGGACTACATATGAAAATTTACAATGAAGTCAGAGCTGTCTGGTTTTAATTCCCCTTCCCCCTTCTGTATGAGTCTTCAATAAAACATCACAGCCCATGGAGGAAAGGAAAAATTGAAAACAGGCAACTTCTGCTACATTGTCCACTTCACATGCAACCCAACAGACGGCACAAATATACAAGGAAATCTTTTCCCCATAAGTCGGCAGAAAAGCATTTTTAATGGGTGTGAATTCCAAACCACTCTTGATATGTGAAATCAATCATTTAAATATTATACAAAAAGGAATTAAGATCACCATGCAAACTCCTGCTACTAGAATAAGCTAAGGCCTTTTCATTGTACTGAATCTTGTTTCCTACAGTCGATATATATGCTAAATAAATAAAAGCATTTTAAAAAATAGTGGGTGACAATACTGCAATTTTCACAAGGATTTCCTTAGGAGCATAAGATCAGTAATATCATGAATTTTCTCTAATCGATTCACAACTGTACCTATTACGATCAGACATAATTCTTGTGATGTTTGAGTAGACGGTTATTCTTGGCAAGAAATAACGGATCAAATGTCTCAGATTTGTTGCAGCAATTTGCAAAAACTCTTTGGGAAGATGTGTTTGTCTATATATTTATTGTTGTTATCTTCCTTTCTCCTTCTAATCATTGTGGCAATAAGTCTCTAACTACTCTCCATTCCTCAGCCACCTTCTGGATGCCAACAAGTAAACTACTTTAAAGATTCCTATATTGTCTTTCCAAAAGAGAGAAAGTAAGCCCCTTATTACTCCTTGATTCACAGTTAACTAAGCTTTCTGTCTTAATTTCTAAACATGAAAAAATTATTTCTGTTTGTTTGTGTATATAGTAGGTTGTGAGCAGGCCCGTAACCACGGAAGGGGGGTTACAGGTTCAACCTTCCCCCGAAAATTTTCAGGTTGCAAAAAACACCTGGTTTTAACAGGTAAAACCAAAATTCCATGCTAAGTCTATGAGAAGCAAAAATTCGATTTCCTCCAGAAACTCCAGGTGAAAACTGAGGAAACTGTGGAAACTGAAGTATCTACCACTGGTTCATCTAACAGAATCCCTGCCAAAGAAACCATGGAACAAAGACATGAAGCTGTGTCATTGTAACCTTGGACTTTATATAAGCAAGACTGTTTCTGATAACCAAGTGAAAGCTCAATTAGTGCAAAATCCACAGACTCCATTGCCAGAATCTGTATTTCCTGTGGATAAGCAGAGGCATCTAAGTTTTCAGCCTAAAAGGTTCAACAAATTTCCTTGGTTAGCCTATTTATATCATGTACAAGGTGCACTCTAAGTACTGTGTGGTGTTTGGAAGAGAAGTTGGGGTAAAGATGAACATCAGAAGCTTGGTGCATTAATTGATAAACCATTTGTGTGATGGAAAGATACAATACAAGTCTATCATGATAAAGGAAATAAGAAGAAAGCAGAAGAAAACAAAAAGAAACTTATCCCAATTGTGGAAACCATTGTCTTTTGTGGTCAACACGAACTGGCTTTAAGAGGGAGCAATGAATCAGGACCTATCTGTGAAGAACCTTTGCAGAATGGTGGTAAGGGCCTTTTGAGATATTGCACCAGATCAGGAGACGATGACCTGAAAAGTCATCTTGAAACTGCAGCTATGAATGCCCAGTCTACTAGTCCTCAAATACAGAATGAACTAATAGACGTTTGTGGTGACAAGATAATAAAAAATGTGGAAAGATGCCATGCATCATAGTGTTTCTCTGTTTTGGCAAATGAAACCTTGGATGTGAGTACCTTAGAAGAGCTATTGCTCTCAGTAAAGTACATTGCAGGAATATGAGAAGACTTCATAGGCTTTGTGAAGATGTGGTATAACAGGTGGAGGTCTTGCAGGCATTATTTTAAAAACACTGGAAAAAATGGGCTGAACTTGCAACACTTGTGTGTACAGGGTTATGATGGAGCTGCTAATATGAGTGATCATATTGGTGGTGCACAGGTAATTATATCTCAGAAGTATCCAATGGCTATCCACTAAAGTGATCACTCACTAAATTTAGCTTTAGCAAAGACTTGCAGCATTCCACCTGTCCGAAACTGCCAAGGAACAATGCCATTAGTGTGCAATTTCTTCAGAGAATCATCCACCAGACTGGAATTGTTGAAGAAAAATATAAAAGACTAGCTGTGCCCGGCCACACGTTGCTGTGGTGAAGTATGGTGGTATGGGAAATAAAGTATTGAGGAAATGGTGGTAGTTAAGGTAAAGGGTAAAGCTTTTCCCCTGACATTAAGTCCAGTCGTGTGCGACTTTGGGGGTTGGTGCTCATCTCCATTTCTAAGCCGAAGAGCCGGCGTTGTCCGTAGACTCCTCCAAGGTCATGTGGCCACTGGCATGACTGCATGGAGCGCCGTTACCTTTCCGCCGGAGCCGTACCTATTCATCTACTCTCATTTGCATGTTTTCGAACTTCTGGGTTGGCAGAAGCTGGGGCTTTAGATAATCTGTGGAAGAGGCCTAAGTGAAGCCTAACTCTGCCTGTCTCCTGGGCTGAGTCGGTTGCTAGGAGACCAAGTGGGCGGAGCTTAGACTTCTAACTGGCAGCAATTGGATAAAAACAATTATTCCTCTCCCTCTAATTAGGACTTTATTTTTCTTTTCTTTTTGTTGTATCAACCTAGAGGCGTGGATGATGGGTTGTGTTGTTAAATTTCGAGGTTGGGGGACCTGTAGTTTTGTTGTTTTGTCCGCTGCCCTGATGCCATCACTCTTTTATATATATAGATTATTTCCCTGAATCCAGAGCAAACAACCTATTGCCGCTTTGTGAAAGCAGTTGGGTTGAGCAACATGATGCAGTTTTAAGTTTTGTTGAACTTTACAGTGTGGTGATAAGAACACTTGAAGAGCTAAAAGAGAGTCCTCTATACAACAGTAAGACTTCTTCCCAAGCTGGACAACTTCTTTTAACTGTTCTGAATGCTGAATTTGTAGTAACAATACACATCCTAAGGAAGCTTCTGTCATCATCCCTTCAGCTTCGCAAAACACTACAAATAGTAGATATGCACATTTTCTCTAATTTGCAACATGTCAACAGTCTCTTAGAAAAAGCCAGGGGATGTGTAGAGTCTATGAGTGGAGAAGTTAGGATCCTTCCCATCTGTTCAAGGCAGACTTGTAAAAGCAACATGCAGGCAACTTCACCAACATCAATGGAACATTATAGGCTAAATGTGTACATCCCATTCCAGGACTTTTTCTGCAGTCATCTTCAAGAAAGGTTTACAAATCACAGGGAAATAGTTCAGGAACTCACTATTAATTGTGGCCATTTAAAATACAACTTGAACAAATGCACAGAATTGTCCAATAAATGCCTTCAAGATTTTCAAGACACACTGATGGAAGAGAGTGACCTGTGGTATAGAAAATGAAAAAAATATTACACCTGCACCTGCAGAAAAACCATCAAATGGAAGCATATCTTGCCTGGTTTTTTTTCTGAATGGGAAGAAACCTCTTCAGATTTCTGCAACATTGCCAGTGTCAACAGCTACAAATGAAAGTTTGTTTTCAACTCTTAAACTTTTGATAAAATGCATACGATGCACAACAGAGCAAGAAAGACTGGCTAGACTTGCTCTCCTGAGTGTCCAATGAAGTTTATCAATAATAATAATAATAATAATAATAATAATAATAATAATAAAACTTTATTTATACCCCGCCACCATCTCCCCAGCAGGGACTCGGGGCGGCTAACATGGGGCCATGCCCAGAGCAATACAATATAATAAAATATAAAAACAGCATATCCTAGCATAATTAAAAGTAATACAATAGATAATAATAAACATCACATCAAAAAATCAAGAAAACAGTAAAACAAGAGCAGGCCGCATGAACACAAAGATAAAACCCGGAGTGAGAGGGACAGAAGGGTACTCCAATGTGGACAGGGACATATGAAAGTGGGGCAGTTTAGAGGATAGATGTTCGGGGGGGGGGGGGAGTAACACAGAAATATATAACAGAATTTACTCACCGAAAGCACAGCGGAAGAGTTTTCAGGTCTTTCCTAAAAGCTAACAAAGTGGGAGCTTGCCTGATTTCAGTAGGCAGTGAGTTCCATAGTCGGGGGGCCACAGCAGAAAAGGCCCTCTCCCTTGTACTCACAAGGCGGGCCTGAGATATAGACAGTGGTGATAAAAGGGCCTCCCCGGATGATCATAAAGATCGGGTAGGTTTATGGAGGGAGATACGGTCACGGAGGTAGGTGGGTCCCAAACCGTTTAGGGCTTTATAGATGATGGTCTGCACCTTGAATTGGGACCGGAAGATGAACGGCAGCCAGTGGAGCTCCTTAAACAAGGGAGTGGATCTCTCCCTGTAACTTGCCCCCGTTATTAATCTGGCCGCCGAGCGTTGGACCAATTGTAATTTCCGGGCCGTCTTCAAGGGAAGCCCCACGTAGAGCACATTACAGTAGTCCAGTCTAGAGGTGGTGCCTGATTTCTGTTCAATTGTTTCCAACAGGTGTTGGGGTATTCTCTTGTGACCACTAAATTACAAATTAAGAGCCGTTTTAAGTTTTTTAGATGTGAAACTTTGTAGCTAAAATAGAAATTTGTTTTAATTAAATCTATATAAAATATATAATGTGTCATATAATGTAAATGATTTTGTGTTATGGATCTACTCTTTATGATTTGCTTAAAAAATAAACATAGTTTCACCCCCCCCCCCCCAATTTTTCTGGCTACGGGCCTGGTTCTGAGCAGTGCTTAGGTTGTGTAACAGTACTTAATGCATAACACTGAATGATGTCAACAGAGATAGTCTCAGGTTTTGGCTCAAAAACTTCAGGGCATGAGACAATCCTGAACTGGCAACCCTAAACGCCAATGTGTGTTGGCATCATGTACTGTGTTTATTGGGACTGAGGTGGAAAGAATCTGCCAAAGCTGTCTGAGAGAAAATGATATGGAGCGCAGGGAACTGCCTTATAATGAATTCATACATTGATTGGCAGCAGATTTTCAGGATTTCAGACAGAAGTCACTGGAGATGCTAAAGAATGAGACATTTTGCACACAAAGTATGCAATCCTACGTGAGACCTTTCTGCTTCATGCAAAGTCAGGACCTATAAGAAGGAGCAGGTATATTTTTTTGGGTTTCAGAAAACTAAATAGGGGTTCCATGAATTTCAGACCCCTCCTCCCTCCCCCAAAAAAACCTAACAACCCTCTTTTATAGAATCTAAAAATTTGAGAGGAGTCCTTCTTCTTCAGGGCCTGAGATCAATCTTATTCCACCTTGCAGAATTTCTCTCGGAGGTCCTGTGTACAGTCAGTGTTCAGTGCACAAGGGATTAAATAGAGACGGAAGCATCATAAGAATGTTGTACTTGCTGGCCTAGGGTAAAATAAAGTTTTTGAAGTAATTTGGCAGAGTCCTTTTATTTACCTTTGCTGGACTAAATATAAATCCACAAATATTCAACATTTCCCATGTGATACTGAGACATATCTCGGTAACCCTTTGAGATTTAGACCCTTCCGCAAACGGAATTATAGCATTAGGCTGCTTCTGGAAACACCAGTGCTAAGTTCTCTCTGTCCCATTTAGACCCCTTCCACACAGCTGTATAAAATCCACATTGAACTGGATTATATGGTAGTGTGGATTTAGCTAACATTGGGCCCTTCCACACAGTCATATAACCCAGAATATCAAGGCAGAAAATGCCACAATATCTGCCTTGAACTGGGTTATCTGAATCCACACTGCCATATATCCCAGTTCAAAGCAGATAATGTGGATTATCTGCCTTGATATTCTGGTTTATATGGCTGTGTGGAAGGGCCCTTAGTTTAACCAAAACCTTCCAAACTTTGGCCTCTCCAGCTGTGTTGGACTACATTATCCTCAGACAGCACGGTCCATATCTCGGCTAGATACAGTGTATTTCCATGCAAGGTCTATCTCAGCCCTTGAGATTTTCAGGGTGAGATCTGAAGATCACCCTTTGTAATATCATAAGAGATGGACCTTTGTGATATTGCAAGAGTGATATTACAGGAGACAGCCCCCTGTTACATCATTAACCAACAACCACTATACAGACAGTCCCCAAATTCTGAACAAGATAGGTTCTGCAGATTTGTTCTTATGTGGTCACTTTCTGTCCCTGTGATAATTGGATTTTGAAAAAATTAGCTTGTTGTGGAAAAAAGGATTGGCAATAAAGCTTCAGTGGAAATACCTTTTCCCCATGATAATGCTTTCAGGAGTGAATTTCTCTTCTGAGGAGTAGACTTCCCTCACTTCCTGTTGTCTCATCTTCTATGCTGAGAATATTCCATTCAATTCCTTTAAAAAACACACCCAATAAACAGTAATGAGGAGGATATGTATACATTCACTTTTCAATTTTTTTAATTTAAATACATTAACAGCTTACAGTGTAAACAAAACACAAAACAATAAACATTTTACAAACACATATCCCACCACCAAGGCCTGAACAAGTATCTTTTCCTTTGCCCTAAATTTATGAGTCAATCAGTAAACAAATGTCATATCCAGAATTCCTGACCAACAAAATTGTATTGTTTTCCTTTTTAACTCTCTAAAACATATTTAATAAAAACTGACCAGTATAAATCATTCACTTTTCAAAGCTGTGTTCAGCCTGAGATTCAACCATCCCACCCTGCATAGAGAAGAGGGGCTAATCCCCAGGATCTGGAAACCCTAGTTGAAGTCCAACATATTTGGAAAGTTGATTTAACCCATATCCTGAAGACATTATGTTTAGCATGCCCATGGCTCTTACAGGGATTCTCCGGCAGAAAAATAATTTCATTGTCATGAAATCAGTACAAAAAGTAAGTTGACCTTCATATTAAGGATAGATGGGAGAATTTCATATGGGACTGCTGTGTTGCTAATATATGTTGCTCCATGTCATTCCTCATTATTTATTTATCTAAGTGCCTGAAACTATTACTCTGGGAATTTTAAGAGTGAAGATTGTAGGCGGGACCATCCGTCTTCCAGAGATAGCATGGGAAGAAGAACCCCTAGTTGTAATTGCTGTTGGGTTATGATTGTTTAAGTTGGTGGTTGTAAACTGAATTTTCTACGCCTCCTTTGGTTTTTCTGACTTTAACAAACAGATTCTGATTTAAGTGGAAACTAGAAAGGAAAACAAAGAAGCTCTATGATAACAGTGTGCTGGTCCTCCATACTATTCTCCACGGTCATCAAGAAATTAGCTAATGCAGAGAGTAATGGCTCCTTTTTGGCGAATAATCTCCACAAAGATACATATTCACTTTGCATCACCTCTCTCTGCCTCCCAAGGGCTAAGCATTTTCAATTCCAGAGCCATTTTAAAATTACCTTGCTGCAAATTGTAATCTGACTTTATTGTTTTATAAACTAATTTTATTGACCCTCCCCAAATTTATGTTATTGATCCTCCTCCCAATTTATTACAGCTCCTAGAGCAAAAACAGAAGGTTTACTAAGATTCCTGTAGGAATTTAGGTCAGTGATCTCCCTGCCCCCCCCCCCCCCCCCCCGTACATTCATTCTGCAAATCAGCACAACGAGTGAATGGCAGGCTGCTGGGGTTTAAAAATCAAACATGTTTCAGCCTTGTTTGGTGGTGTATACTGTTAAGAGACTGCTCTTATTGTTTGACGTAAACAGGATTTTCTTTTCTTGCATTGTCTATGCAAAAGTTCTCCCTCCTCCTTCTCCCTTCCCATTATAACTTCTTCTGTGTGGGTAGGTCTGGGTATGTTTTCCATGAGGAGAAGGAGGTAAAACAGATTTTTGTCTTTGAATTTTTATAGCCATATGCTCCACATTCTTTTTTTCAGATTTTTTTTTAATATCTTGGGTGTGCCTGACTCAGGCTTGAGCCCTGTGAACAATAAAAGGGGAACTGCTTATAATGGCTCTAGTTGCCTGGAGCAGCATAAATCAGACACATCTTGGTAGATAATAATGTTAAATGCTAATCGTTCTTTGCCGAGAAGAAAATCTCTCTTTGTTGTTCTTTTTGAAGTCTGGTAGTGGGGAGAAACAGGGACTTTTGAGACTGGTTTAGCAAAGCCCCGACATATTGTAAATTTGACGGGTGCCTTGTCTACTAGATCTCCCTGCTCAATGTTAAATAGGCCCTCTTTAGTTGATCCATCTTTAGAATGTGTCTGATATTTTTCAACAGACTGTCACGCTCCCCCGCCTGCCCGCCGGCCGCTTTCTCTCAAGTGCTGTCAACAGGTCTTGAACACAGCTGTTGAGCAAAAGATCTTTCTCAGATCCGCTACCTGAGAGGCTGAGGGTCTGGGTGAGCAGTTGCACTTCCTATTTTTGCTAAAGATGAAGGCCGGTGTGTCAAATGTTTAGACCAGGAGGACTGTCTGAGAGCCTTGCTCAATCCAAACATAGATTTTCTTTCCAAGGTAAAGAAATTTAGAACTACAACTTTGCAGTAAAAGCTCCCTGTGGGTAGGCTGTTGTATCCCCATACATTTCGTTGTTACAATTTATGTATTTGTCTGTATCTCTTATAAGATGCTCATTTAACTTACGGTTTGATGACAAAATTGAAATCCTGAATCGCAAAATGATGCATGTCTAAATCTGTGTCACCAACATGAAATGATCTAGTGGTTAAACATTCTGTTCACATACTGGGTCAGTCATGGCCTAGGGTAAACCCCTTAAAGGACATCAAAACTGATCATGCCCAACTCTCTCAGTTTGAAAACTAGTAGCTTAGTTGAAGCACAGGAAAAGAATAATCCTGATGGCTGGACCATTGTTGGTTAGTATGCATGACTATTTTCCTGTAAACATAATAGTTTAATTAGATTGCCTTCCCACTAAGTGTTGGATTAGACGCCTGTCTGTATCCCTGAACATAATGGGGACACAAATGGAGGTCATGCATGAGCCTTGGAACTGAACAAGGGTTTAACAACAAACTCACCATGCCAGAAGAAATGAGGACAACTGGATTTTCTTATTCTGTTCCAAGGCTCACACAGAAACCTCAGTTCCATATTAATAAAATATTAGAAATAAGTTGGTCCCTTAGTCACAGCATGACCTCCAATTGTGTTCCCAGTAAGTTAATTCGAAAACAGGCATACATACTACCCAACAGTGGTCCAGCCATCAACATTATTCCTCTTTCTATGCTTTATCTAGGCTACTAGTCAGGCTGGTTATGCATTACTTCCACTATGCCTTGGCACATCAGTTGATAGGCAGCATGGGCATGCAGTTGCTTTTGGTGGATTTCCTTTACTGAGTGGTTCATGGGACTCAGTGGGTTATGGAGCCCTTTCCATGGTTGCACGAGTCTATGCTTAAGTTATGAGATCAGCTATCTCTACCCATGTGCTCTTTGGTTTGTGTTGGCAGTCCATCATGAAAGAACGGTGGTATTTTTGATTATCATCTGAAGTGGTCTGTCTTGAATAGCCTAGCTTAATAATCTGCTTACACTTCTTGTTAATTGGTCAATTTAGTGAGCTTGCTCTAAGTAGTGAAAAATGTTTTTCGTCTACTATTAGATGGAAATAACCACAGCAAAGAAGCATTGTGACCACTTTGAGATGAAAGGGGATCCCAGGGTTTCTCTCCATCTTCACTGTTAGCAGAAAATGAGCAGTATTGGCCTTAAGAAGAACCAGGGAACTTATTGGGCAATCTTAAGTTGTGCTGCTGAAAATAACTATAATATGGAATCACTATTCAGTCATTAAATTGTATGCCACACCATTGAATCTCATCATTTGGTTTGCTGGTACAATAAAACGGGAATTACCAAACTGGGGTTGCCATACATGCCTCAAGGTCATAGCTAGCTCAGCCCCCTGTGTGTGTGTGTGTGTGTGGGGGGGGGGGGGTTAAGGGATTACCTCTACTACTTTTTTCACCTCACAGATCTCAGGTGCACTGATGCTAACTTTTTAAAAAAATTGGGGGGGGGGGAGCAGTTTGAGGCCAGGTTCCTTATTCAGTGTAATCATATTCCTGGTCTCAAACTTTCTAGCCTTGTAAATCTAATCACTCCACAGTGAAATTTTTGAACCAGTTCCAAGCTGGATTATAGTGTAGATGCGCCTTGAGATGTGCTGATGTGCACATCCATGTTGTTCAGAATCAGCGTTGGACCTTGGCAGGGCACAGGAAATGAGAAGAAAGGGGTGGGAAGTGAGAGTTCCCATGGGAATGATGTAGTATTTCTGAGGGGTGGTGGTGGTAATTAGCCATCTACATGTCCTTGCTCAAAAAGGTCTACTTTCTAGCCAGCTGTATTTCAGTGTTGTTGTTTTTTAAGAGCTTCAGTGCTAGTGTGGTCTTGATAAGCATTTTACATTTTCCAGTCCCTTGAGCCTTGCATGGGATATACTATGATCAGATAGAATGCATTGTCTGGCTTATTCTGGACTTTCTGGAGAGTTTTGTTTTGTTTTTTTACATTATATGGTCAGTTTAGATACACCCCTGGACTCCCAAATCTCACTTTGGATTTGAGTCTGGGTTGAATTATGTTGTTTCTGGTTATATATTCTAACTATGGCCCAGATTAGAATTACTGAATCACTCTGAATTGAAGTAGGGGCTCACACACAGCTCTAAGAGATCTTATTTGCCAACTGCTCTTGAAATCAACCCAATTTACACTGTGCTCTTTGTCAGTATAATTTTCACTTGTTCAAACACTTGTCTTTCAGCCCATTCAGACAAATGAGGTTTAATCCAATACAGTGGATTACTAACAGAATTTCTTTAATATATAAATAGCACATCACAAAGCCATTAATAAAAGAAAATGTGTGTATTAATTTACTGTTGTGGAAGTTTAAAATATCATGTGTAATTAATTACTAATGAATTGAAACACTTCTCTTCATGGATCAATTTGAATTTCCCTGTGAATATATTGAAATAATATTATTGGTTAAAACTCTTGAATTTTTTAAAAAGTTGGCAAATTATGTTAATTACATTCAGTTATTACCAATTACTAAAACCCAGTCTTTAATAATAATATGAAAATTAATTTTACATTCTTCCAAGATTAAAACTTCAAGACAAATTACCAAGTCCTGTTGCAAAACAGGACAGAATAGAATGGGGGTATCCCATGCTATTCAAAAAGCTTAGCATACTAATAGCTCAGCTGCAGGATTCTGTCACAGGGAAGAAAGGCTTCTTACCCCAACAGGAAGCACTGGCAAAGCTACAGTGACATTAATTCCCTGTCAAATGAAGCCTCTCTTATTTCTGAGAGGTCCCATACATGAAAACACTTGCCTGGGCATGCAGAAATATTTTTGTAATATTCATCATAACTTCAGGAACTCTTAAATTTGGAATCGCTTTTTGGTTTTTTCCAATCCTGTATATCAGGGGTCCCCAAACTTTTTAAGCCGAGGGCCGATCCACAATCCTTCAGACTGTTGAGAGGCCGGATTATCATTTGAAAAAAATACAAACAAATTCCGATGCACACTGCATATGTCTTATTTGTAGTGCAAAAACAACAACAACAAGAACAATGAAAGAACAATACAATATTTAAAAATAAAAACAATTTTAACCAACATACATTTATCAGGATTTCAATGGGAAGTGTGGTCCTGCTTCTGGCCAATGAGATAGTCAAGTTAATTAGGGTTGTTGTTGTTGTTGTTGTTGTTGTTGTTGTTGTTGTTGTTGTGTGCCTTCAAGTCATTTCAGACTTTGGGTGAGCCCAAGTCTAAAATGCATTTATTTATTTACTGCATTTATTTACTACATTTGTATCACACCCTTCTCACCCCAAAGGGGACTCAGAGTGGCTTACAAATTATATGTACATACAATATATTATATTATTAGCATAGCACAATATTAGCATTATATATTACTACTAGCTGTGTCCGGCCACACATTGCTGTGGCGAAGTGGTGGTGGTATTGGTTAAAATTGTTTTGTAATTTTTATTTGATGTTATTTGCATTTTTTATTAATTTTATTGTAAGTTATATTTTTATTTATTATATTTTATTATTTTCTTGTATTATTTTTAGTTATTTTCCATTATTATAGTATTTTATTGTATCAATTTTTTTTAGTGTTTTTTATTATTTTTTATTGGGTTGCTAGGAGACCAAGTTGGAGGAGCTTAGCCTCCTAACTGGCAGCAATTGGATAAAAGCAATTATTCCTCTCTCTAATTAGGACTTTATTTTTCTTTTCGTTTTGTTGTATCAACCTAGAGGCGTGGATGATGGGTTGTGTTGTCAAATTTCGAGGTTGGGGGGCCTGTAGTTTTGTTGTTTTGTGGGTCGCCGTGATGCCATCACTCTTTTATATATATAGAAGATATTGAACTATACCACTATACTGTAATATTATTAGTAATATTATATGTAATATAGAATATATAATATTATTATATGGTATTATTATTAGTGTTATATTGTATTACATTATAATATTATTATCAATATTATATGTATATACAATATATTATATTATAAAACTGAGGGCGGGGGCCAGGTAAATGACCTCGGAGGGCCGCATCCGGCCCCCGGGCCTTAGTTTGGGGAGCCCTGCTGTATATGATTAAAATAATACAAATCATCACAGTCATTGCATTTATAATACAGTAATGTTTTGATCACAAAATGTTAACATCCAGCAAAAATCAAAGTACACATCTTTCTCAATCTGCACATTTATAATCAGTTTTATGTATGACACACATCTATGCACCCAATGCAAAATGTGGCAAGATCCATTTGCTCTTGCGGTTGTGGTTGTTGTTGAAAAGAGTTTAAATTTAGGGTGAAGAAGATTCAGTATTTGCTTTTCCTTTTTCTCTTACAGAGCTGTTATTCTAAATCTAGTGGGTGGAGGTGTCTTTAGGACAGGGATTCTGGATCCTTTGCTAATTTTGTTTGTGAACATATTATTTGCAGGCTTTCTCCATTGTGCACTTTATGCTGCCAATTATCTCCCCCTTGAGTTAACGGTTCAAAAGAAAGGAAATAACCATTTAAGGGAGATAATCTCTTCTGTAACAAAAGGAGGAGAATCAGGTTTAAATGAGGCAGAGTTCATCAAAGAGGGTTGTAATCCCTATTGTGTCTAAGAATTCCTCCCATCAATTCACAAAATGTACTTTTATAAACCCTCTTTCAAACAATCATATTTCATCCTTATTTTTAATGCATTCATCATGTCTGTGTAACAGATTTTAGTTAAGCATTCAAATTATATCTGATATTTGACTTATTAATACTTTTATCCTAAAATATCATTTTTTCCTTACCTTATTTCCTGAGACAAATGATTTTACTGTACTACATATAGTATTGAGCATGGTGTAAAGGCTGATTTTCTTTTACTATACACACACACACACACAACTTCATAAGACAATAATACGTCACTAAACAAGAAGAAACTGCAGACCAACAAAAAAAAAACCTCTGCAAGATTTTAGTATTTTTGTTCTGTATTATTTTCCTTATGTCTTTGGATAAAAACTATCAGTGTGATATTTGTGGTTAAACTTCCATCAGACTAAATAGGTTAATTATAAAACATCAATTATCGTGGATGAATTTTCTCTTAATATATTGTAGTAGTTTTACTATAGCTCATTAATCTAAAACTAAGTTTTCTTACTCTTTGTTAATATTTAAGTTAAGAAAGAAGCAGAATTATTTAATATAGAACTATCCAGCTGTAATATATAAGGATACAACTTCCAAGTGCTCAAATCTGCTCTAAAACAGTGCCTCTTAATCTTTCTGATGTGGAGGACCAGCACAATTTGATTCCCCAGTATGTCAAGGACCATATTTATGCCCATCGGCTAGAACTGTTTCTTTTCTGGAATCTCACTGTGGACCTGCAACCACACCTTGGAGACTGGCATTGGCCACAGATCCCCACTTCAAGTATTACTTCGAGGATTCTTCTGATTTCTGGGGCAAATTGAGCCATGGAAGTAAAGCTTTAGTGAATTCCCTCTCAATTGTTGTGTGAGGGTCCTTCCAGACAACGTCAAAATGCGGGACAAAGAAGTGGGGCAAAACATCACAGTACCTTAAGGGGAGTCCAGACACGGAGCTGTCAGTCCCAGTAAATGCTTCCCTGATGTCCTGACAGGTTTTGTTGTGGCAGATTTTAGAAATGCGTGTGATGGAAGTTCTTAATGAAAAAGATTCCATGTACATGCAAAGTAAGCATAGGAGTTTATTGAGTCAGAAGTCTTGTCTACTTTTAACTTATTTGGTTTTAAGAGATAATTTAAGTGACTCACATGATTAATTTCCATGTTATCCAGCTAAGGACCTCATCACACTTACCAAAATAAGCATCCTAGGATGCTTCAAGCCTTCTCTGAGGACGGAGCCCCATGCCAGCCATCACACAATGTCATGTGACTTCTAGTGAAGACCCCACCCAATTGTGGTGGAGCCTCCTTGGATGCTTTCCCCAAAACACAAGAGCCTTCCCGTGTTGTGCTGGCTCCAATGGAGCTTAGCCTGCTTCTGCCCTACTTGAGCGACGCTCCCCCTGTGTGTTGGGGGAAGTGCTGCTGTGCCAGAGTAGGATGCAAGGTGACAGAGTCACTCCTCACCTCTCCCATTTCACCACACTTGCTGGCAAAACAGCACAGTGGGGAGGTGATAAGGTCATAGGGATGTGAAGTCAGAGTTGGGAGTCATGGAGTTGGAGTCTGAAACAATTGTGGGTGGAGATGAAATCAGAGTATAAATGTACCAACTCCAGCTTCAAAAGCAGAAATGTAATAACTCCAGCTTCAGAATAAAAACATATAACACTATAACAAATATAGTTAATAGATTGTTTTATGCTAAATAACATAAATATACTTTACCTATTATAAATCTAGTTTGATGATCCATGCGGTGGTAACGATGAAATTCCCCATACTACAGCAAATTTGTTATGAGGAATTAACAAGCATTTGCTATTTATTAAGATGTTTGAGTCAGAGTTAATAGAAAAATAGAGGAGTTAGAATCTGAATCAAAGGTTTGGTGTACTAACTCTACAGTTCTGCGACTACTAAAATATTTGACAATGTCACATACTGTCCTCACTTTTACAGGTTAACTTCCATATACCTTGGGTGTTGCTTTTAATAAAAGCAATTATACTGTACTTCCAAATCCTGTATAGAGTAGTCAGTTAGTAACAGTTAAATTTCAAAAAGCAGCTGAACTTTCCTCTTTTGTAAAGAAACTAAATTACTTAGCTTTTTCAAAAAAGCTTCTGCATGCTACCACCATTGGGTTGTGATATGAAACAGCCTTTTACTACATGGACTTCATTGTTCTTTCAACACTGACAATGGATTAGAAGCAGTAGAACTTATTTGTTCATTTATTTATTACTTATTAAAATAATTTATCTCACCCTCTTTTTAAAAATCTTAGAGAAGTCTGCAATAAAATCCACATGATAGTTGTTTGCAATGTAAACAATAAACCTATTTTTAAAGATACATTAAGTGATTTAACAAGCTAAAATAAGGCAGATTAAAACTGGTTCAAAATAGTTTTAAACAGTACTGTTCCCTTATTGAGGCGGCGGCCACTAGGGGCTCTATACAGAGAAGGATAGTCCATTTTACGGGAGAGGGGGATGTTTTCCTGTTATTCCCCACAACCATCATGGAAACAACACTTGTTTATGAAATGGGAAAGGGGGAGGGGGAATAACCAGCCAAAATGGGGGAAATGGTTTTCCTCCTTCTACTCCCCCCCCCCCCGAAAAGTGGATTATCCTTCTCTAACTAGGCCCCTTTTGGAGTCTGCCTGGATAATGAAACAGTACCTTTAAAACAAGTGAAAATCATACACATATTTGGAGTTGTATAAAATCAGTGAGGCCTCAATGGCTTCACAGTAAACAACTGTGGCTTTATTTGGTGCCAAAATGGAAACCATGTTGGGACCAATCAGGCCTCTAAGGGAGAGAGGTAAATTTACTATACTTGGGGTGCCAGTTTATTAACTAAAGTCAGCTCTCCTCAAATGCGGGTTTACCATTATGGATCTGATTATTTGTAGATTTGATTAAAATCTTTAAAAATCTCTAGGTCTGCTGGAAGTCAACTATATGTCTTCCTAGAGAACTCAGAATCCTAGAAAAAACACCCCTCTAGGAATCTCCAGATCCAACAGTGTAGTTCTGTGGTCAATTTCAAGTGGTAGTTGACCCTAGAATCATGCTGGAGGACCTTGAAATTCCTGGAGAGGTATTCTCTCAGTAAAAAGATGTGTTTTTTTTAAAATTCCATGCTGAATATATCATGCTGAAAAAAGAATGAAACAGCTGCAAAATACAAGGGACAGTTCCCAAACTGCACTTTAAAAATATCTTGTTCTTACTTGGAAGTAAAATGGATGTATTAGTGGTTCAACCCTTCCAACCCTTCCAACTTCCAATGATCCATTCAGAACTCAATCAACAAACTTTTTGTTTCTTTTTCATAGACAGACAATTTACAAGAAGGGAATGCAATGCCTCTAAAAAAAACAAAAATTCAAGCTTCTTAAAGACTTGCTCCTAAACAACAGTGTTAAAATCAAAATTTTCTTCTCTGTAAAACTTCATGCTCTGCCCAGTGTGTTTTATGTCTGCATTAATCTACTCTTTTTAAGATCTCTAAACAGAGACAGAAGAAGAGAGAAACTGATTTGGATCCTAACCACATTGTGATTTGTCTGTCAGTTCACTGGATTCAGAATCTTCCATCACAATTAGCACTTCAGTATCCAAATTTCCTTCTCCTTGAATGCCCACAAGGTTTTGCAGGGATGCCTTTTCAATGTGAAGACCTGGAACAAGAGGATGAATTCAATAGCAACCCAAATTGGTGAATGAATGGTATTCCCAGGCTATTGTGCTGGTTAGTCGCATGTGGGGAGGTAATAACAGGGTATTATAGTCTTTCTTAATGTCTCATCTACATATCAGTCTCATGGGACCTGAAATCTTTTCAACCAAAGCTTTCCAAATAAGTGCTAAGAGGTATAGATTTCCCAGGACTGCCAGTCTGAACATTGGTCTTCTGAAACATGAAAAATCACATTTACATCCACTCTCTTTCTTTCTCTTCCCAGGCCCTGACATTCCTGTGATATCTTGGGACAGCAACAAATACTACCAATAACTTTAAATATTATTACACAATTAAAAACATGAAATGTACTTCTTCCTTTTAGCATAAATCTTTTCATAAAATAACATGGATTTTAGATATAGACAAACTCTCAGATGTGTTTCAGGCTATCTCAGCAATTATTTTCTATGGGAAAATTGGGAAGTATTTGGGTAGTACTGTGGTTTTAGCTATGAATAGGTTTTTAATTGGTTTTAAGGGTTTTAACTGGTTTTTAAAATATTGTTTATATTTAATTACATTTTAATGTTTGTATTTTTTAGATTTTAATTGTATTGTACTTGGTTTTGTTGTGAGACGCTTTGAGTCTCTTTTTTAGAGAGAAAAAGCGGGATAATAATAACAGCAACTACTACTACTACTACTATTCGGACCCAGTCTGAATGCTTGGAAAAATGACATCTTTCTCTCCTCCATTGTCTTCTGTGTTCCCAGGAGAGTCTGCTTCTATTTGTCCAATAGAGGTTGCCATTCCTCTCCCGCAAACACAGTGAATATACCACATCAAAGTGGAGTGTGGATTCCATGGGGCATTGTGTTCAAAACAACAAAGGAATGCCCTATAAGAGCCCCAGAGAGAAGCAGTAAAGCTTTTTTGTCTCTGTAAACATATGGCATACAATCCTATTGTTAGTCCTGACTAAAGTAGACCTATGGAATAAATAAAAATTACTTATGTGCTGATTCAGCAATTGATTCAATGGACTTACTCTACTAAGAGTAACCAATAGGATTTTGGCCTTTGTTTCTGTAAACATAAACTATGGACATTCTTTTTCCCAACCTTCCTGAAATAGATAACTCCAGTGTTTTTCCTATGATTGAAAGGTTAGGACTGTATGTATTCATGCATGTGTGTATGAACGATTGAGTGCTTTAACTGAAATCTTGTTCAACTAGCCATGATACTTTGCTGTCAATGATGAAATGGAGACGGTGTGTATGTGTATGTGTGGCACCAAGAGCCTAAATAAAATGTGAGTGATGAGAAACAGTGTGCCTGCAATACTTCTTTTTGAGGGGGGTCAGTGGGTTTCCTCCAAGATTGAGGGAGGACACCTTACCTAAGGTGACCTAGTGGGTTTCTGTAGTTGAGTGGAGATTTGATCCTTGGTCTCCAGAATTGTTGTCCAGAGTTCAAACCACTACACCACACTGTATTAAAGACAGATTATGGAGTGTTTTGTTTAATTGCATAAGTATAACTTTTTATGGTTTCATGTTATGCTACTGCTTGTGTAACATCTTAGTTCACCTCAAAATTGTGTTAGATTGCTTACTTTGTGCATAGTTTGGAAGTAGTATCCACCAGAGGAATGTGATTAAGGGCAAAATGACATTGCTGGATACATACCACTGTTAGTACGTAGAAATGCAGATACTATTTATATGTACATAATGGCAGAATGAGCAAGAGGAAATCAGCCGTTTGGTCAGAGACAGAATAATGCTTCCACTTCAAATAGGTGGATACCCTGCAGGAATCCAGACATAACCCACAAATTCTCTGTTAGTGTTCATTCTTTCTTTATCTGCTCCAATAACTGTTCACATGGGAGTAGCACAACACATGATTTCCGTTAACATTTCTGAAATTTCCTTAGGGGCATCTGCAGGGAAAAAAGACCATCTTGTTACCAGCATACTATACATGCTGGATTGAATATGAATACACTATTTCACATGATCTACTGATTGGTTAGATTTTTCTTCATGACGTCTGTATGATATTTTCTCCAGATGCACACCAGCTAGCAGCACGTGTAGAACTGGTCAAGAGCAGTTCCTTTCTGCATTAAGTTCCTCACTTAAATGTATAGCAGAGCAATTTCTATAACCTCATCAGATGGGCCAAATTCAATGGTGTATGCTGTTCACTCTTCACTTTTGCCACAGAGTCTACTGGCTCCCACCCCACAATGTACATCTATTTCTGGTGGGGCTTCTTTGCAAAACTGAAGAGGATCTGGCATATTCCACCACATCAGCATTAGGATCAATGGTGGGATGCTGGGCGGCATACACTTCCCCCCGTGGAATGGGGTAAGAGGGAAACTGGGCGGTGTGGGCCATCACCCCCCGGCTGGCCATCACCGGATTTGCCAAAACCATGATGATTCCAGCGGCTAATGTGATGAGGTCCCTAGTGGCTTGGATCCCAGTTGTGCACATGTTTATGTCATAGTGAAAGAGAAATCGTAGCTGTGGAGATGCTGTTGCTTTGCAAAAAGGAGTGCAAATATATGCAAATCCCAAGGAAAAGAATGACAAAAGTGATATCTGACATGTCTTTGAGAGGTGAACAGTGTACACACACAGCCAGACACACAACGAGTTTCTTAAAGTTGACATCAATAACTAAATTAGTAAGCTGTTTTGACCATTGAACAACAGAATGTTTATTATTCCATCTCTGGAGTAGAACTCTTTTTGCAACAATCAAAACAGATAGGATCAACATTGTTGACCCTGTGCTAAATTCTATGTTCCAGGAACTTAATTTAAAAGATTGTGTGTATTTAAACTTACAGTGTTAATACTAACATATTAATGCTAAATATAAACGTACAGTGCCAATACTAAAATGTTAATGCTAATACCAAATTAATACCTTGTAACACATCTGACCAAAATGGAGTAAGCACTGAAACTGCAATGCTTACTGTAACTAACTACTGGGGAAGAATGTTCTTGAAAAGAACTGTTCCAGCTCTACCCTTAAATGACTAGGGGAAAAACTATGCCAATCCATTATGCTTTTACCAACAGACGCTATTCTTTGAGTTTAGAAAGCTCTCTTTTTTATTGCAGTGTGGATATTTTTATCATCATTGTTTGGAGCTGTTGTATGTTACTGTTTTTAGGTTGTTATTGTAAATTGCCTCAAGCACTCACTGAGTGGAGAGGTGATATTCAATAAATAAAATATGTCAAAGTTGTGGCTAAGAGCAGAGTAGTCCTCTATGCAACTGCTTCCTTTGATTTTTCCTCCAGCAAAATTCATGCAACAACCATATGAATATGAATACAGCACGGAACAGTTGGCAGGTTAATACATTTATGCAAGTTAGCATGGACACCTCATATTCAATTCATCTGTAGCTTTGTTACTTGCTTTAATCTGTCTTGTTTATGCATTCAGTTAGTATCCCATAGGAATAAGTGTCTCGCACATTCCTTCCATTTCTGAAGCAGAGTGGTATCTCTCTAAACATGTGGCAGACTTGCTTTCATAATGGGACTCCACCAATCTAAACCCTGCAGCATCACCTACCAGTTACTATATAATTTAATTATCACTCAGGTTATGGCAAACTTTGTTTTTGGATTGCAGTAATATGAAATGTAATTGCAAGTTGCTACACAGGAAAGGAAAACGGAAGATAAAAGAAATGAATCCTTTTTTGGTTTTCTTATGTCCTAGAAGGTAAATGATTTCGTATACAAATTAATTTGCATCACATAGATTTTCAGAGTTTGCATGGGAGGCTCAAGATAATTATACATTCAAATGGCAGCTTCGTGTGTCATTTTATTTTTTCTAGTTTATTTATTTTTATTAAATGGAGGATTTCTTCAAGTATTAGCTACTTAATTGACAACAGTGATGGGCGAACACTCCTTGCTCAAACCGAATGGTTTGGTTGTAACAGTGATACAAATTAATGTGCAAATTTAGATTATTGTCCTCTTATTTAGTATAGAACCTCAGATCCTGGGTGCTTTCAAATATTTCTGAAGTTCTTTTGGGATTGATCTAACAATGAATGCAGAACAGTAAAGGAACAAAATGGCATGGGCGAAGAGGAAAGAGGAAGAAAATTGCAAGAGAGTAATAGCTTCATTTAAGGCAATGGTTCTCAACCTGTGGGTCCCTAGGTATTTTGGTCTACAACTCCCAGAAATCCCAACCAGTTTACTAGCTGTTAGGATTTTTGGGAGTTGAAGGCCAAAACATCTGAGACCCACAGATTGAGAACCACCAATTTAAGGGTTATAAGCAGCACCGTAGAAGACCATTTGCAGTGTTTATATTTCCAGTTCAGGAACAAGCTTGGTTTATCAAAATCCAGCAGTCCTAAGGTGAACCTGTCACTGGAGTTTCTTGGCAAGATATGTTGGGGGGGGGCTTTGCTTTTGCCTTCTATTGAGGCTGAGAGAGTGTGACTTGCCCAAGGTGGGTTTTATTCTATATCAAAATGTCCAACTAAAATAAATAGGAAAGCAGGCAATGTGTGTATAACTTCTTAAAGAGCAATATAAACAAGAACCTGAATAAATTATACCAAAACCTTTAAAGAAAAACTAGTGTTCGGTCTGTTACTTGCATTTAGCTGCCATAATCCTTCATCCATTAAAAAAAACTCCCTTGGGATTTATTCCTTCAATGCCTTGTAGTTAAGAAGGTGAAAAACTAATGGAATGATCAATGGAAATAGTCTTAGCACAGTTAAAACTCAGTTCATGCAGTCAAACAGAATGAGGGATAAATTCCACATACTCTTTGAGCAATTGGGATGGGTGACAGAGAGAATGATGGGAAGGGGTTCTGATTAGCTGACCTTAATAAACTGTGGTGGACAAGGGCCTCTTTCTCTAAGAATCTATTAGCAGTATGATATGGTTTCAACTGACATGGCTCCTTTTTGGCTTTATTGTTTTTTTTTTCCGTGTCAGGAGCGACTTGCACTAAGTCGCTTCTGGTGTGAGAGAATTGGCCATCTGCAAGGACGTTGCCCAGGGGACACCCGGATGTTTTGATGTTTTAACCATCCTTGTCTCATGTCCCCGCATGGAACTGGAGCTGATAGAGGGAGCTCATCCGCGCTCTGTTTGATATTTGCCTCACTCTGCCCAATAGTAGGCCCAGCCTTGGTGAGGCAATCTCAAGAATATGAAAGCTACTGCTGTTGATTTCTGGAAAACTAATTCTTCTCTCCACCCACCCCCAAACAGGTAAAGGCACAATGGTGGTGAGGAAGATGACTACCACCGATCACTATAGCTTTCTCATTTCTCTGCCTGGATTCTGCAGCTGGGTTAGAGCAAGACAATTGGACAGGTGAGCGAGCAAGCAACCATATCTGCTGCTGCTCCTCCTCTCCTCTTTATTATTTTCTTTCTCAGGGATTGAGGAGAGTGTGGCAATGAACAGTGAGGTTAAGAAGTAGAAACACAGAAGCCACAGGGCTCTGGTACCCTTCAATGGGGCTCTGTTGGAAATATGATAGAAGCATACCATAATTTCTGGGAGCCGGTAGACACAAAATACAACCAAGTTTCTGAGTTTGGCCACTACAGGGACTCGCCAAGTTATGAATAAGATGGGTTATGTAGGTTTGTTCTTAAGTTGAATTTGTATGTAAGTCATAACAGGTAAACTTGAATACCCCTGCTGTGTTTGTTTTGCTGTCTTTGTCCCTGTTCAGAAGATTTCACCGCACTTTCTTTCCCTGTGATAACTGGATTTTGAAAAGTATCAGGTTGTTGTGGGAACAAGGATTGGTGAGAAATCTTCAGTGGAGACCCCTTTCCCCATGATAACTCTTTCAGGAGTGAATTTCCCTCACTTCTTGATGTCTCACCCCCGTTCTTAAGTAGCCGTCATTTGTAAGTAGGATGTTTGTAACTCGGGCACTGCCTGTACTGCCATCTTGTCTACCAGGGAAGGGACTGCAGGTGGAGCAGGCAGGAGGAGACCCCTAATGGCTGGAAGCCCAAGCGTAATGCTCCTTCCAGTGAAGAGGATGTAGCCTTAGCGAGTGTCCAGCAAGGCTGATACAGCCATTTCCAACAAGGACTTCCAACAGGAGCACCTTTCATTGCAAATACATTTTAATATGTTCCAAACCAGGATGCAAAGTTTTGCTTATTTTTTTCTGACCTATCAGAATAATAATTTCAGAATTGAAAATTTCAAAACTTTTCTTCCCACTGGGCAAGATTTATGAGAGTTTTTGCATGTTATTGTTGTGTGCATTCAACACATTTTTGACTTCATGGTGTTTTCTTGGAATTTTCTTGGCAAGATTATTCAGTGGGTTTTCAGAATTGAGTAGGGATTCAAACCCTGGTCTCCCTGTGTCCTAGTTCAATACTCAAAGCACTAAATCATGCTGGCTTATTTATAGGTAATTTGTTGTATTCTAAGATTTTTGGGAGGTAAAAAAAATTATTTTTTCTATTACAAATATATAGTGGTATCCTCCCCTGCAAAAACCAATGAAAAGAAACATATACTCAAAAGGTGTGGGTCTTGTATAGGTGTGAAAAATCTCATGACCATTGACAACTTTTATGGGGTGTCTTGCCAAGCTGTGGCACCTTTTCATGTAAACAATGAGAAAAATTATAAATATTCTTCACACTCCTACTTTCATGTAACAGAAAAGAAATTTAAATACTAGTTTTAAGTTCTTTACACAAATAATAATGCTCGCCCACCCCGAATATGCAGAAACTGAATGCAAAAAGATGGTTCCTCAGCAAGAAGACCTGGTAGTACACAATTAAAACTCCACGATTCCAGTGTCCATCAAAGAAAAGCTTTATTGTATGTAGGCAAAATACATGGTTATATCAACACTGTGTGGATTTACAAGATAGGGGTGGTTTTCCAAGACTTCAAAGAAAGCAAGTAACTGCACTGAGGTTTGAAAAGTCTAAAGGGGAAAGGAGGATCAAGTGGTGGTAATATTGCAGTATTTATCAGATTTACACCTCCTGGCAAGAAGCTCAAAGTGGTTCACATAGCTCTTAACCCTCCCTTACATTGTATCCTCACAACAACCCTGTGAGGTAGGTTGGGCTGAGAGATAGTGACTGGCCCAAGATCACCCAGTGAGTTTCATGGATGAGTGGGGATTCGAACCTGGGTTTCCTTGGTCCTACGTCCTAAACTCTAATCACTTGACTGCATTCGTTCTCATATGTCTCAATATGAGACATTGGAAAGAAGAAGTGGGACTAGAGTTTTCTAGACTTCTAAAAATGACTTTACATCCAAAAGAAACATTTACAATGCTGCAGTGCAGAATTTTGCTTTAAATGATTGAGGTTGAATCTGTGATGGTAGGTAAAAATGACTGAACCTGTGCCTGTTTAACACCCCACCAGACACTAAGAACTCTTCTAGACCGCTTCATTATTTTCAAATTGCCTCAGATTCTATTGTTTTTTTTAAATATTCATATCGTTGTTTAGTTTCATGTTCTATAATTTGATATTTTAGTTCTTCCAGGGTTAACTTTATATTTGGCCAGAGAGATGCTGAACCCCCAGGTAAGTCCCCACCAATATCATTGGAACTGATTATATGAATATGTGCCATTACATACTATAGTTTTCTCCTCTCTTTGCCAATGATGTGACTTCTGGTCATTTAGAAAACTGGTAAGTAGTAAAGAGGAGGGAAATTTACTTAAGGGATGTCAACTCGCTTCACCAACAGAACATTTACAGTAGCCCTACAAATAGGTCTAGTAGGCCACACTTATTGCTGGGAGAAAAACAAACCCACCTCTATCAACACCACTATTGTTTTTAGCTTATAAAAACTTCCCTTCTTTGCAGCGTAGAAAAGGGAATTGTGGACTGACTTTCCCAGAGTCCCCCAGCTAACTTGGGATCCAAAAAGGGCCAGTTTCGAAGCTTAGCTTCCTGGGCACCTTATGGCTGTTACTACTCACCTTAAATGACCGAGTAAGTTGCCATATTCAAAACTAATCTAAACCAGTTTGTTGTTGGAGCCCATCCAACATTGGCTGCATATGTTTTTGAATCTAAGAAAGGTATTTTTAAAAAATGTATTGGTGTATTAAATCTTACATTCCACCTTTCTTCCATGACCATAAAACTCCAAAGGTGATCCCTGCTGGTCTTCGGTTTAGACATAGGTTATACATAATCCTGATTAACTTCAACAAAGTGTCTACATCATATCAGGGACATGAGAAAACAGCCTGCAGGTTCTGAACCAATTATTGGAACACTAACCCTGTCCGCATTTTTTTTTTTAAAAAAAACAGTCTTGTAAAGCACATTAAACAACCAATAACCAAAGCCTATATATATATTTTCCCTTATATGTAGTGGGGAAAATCCATTTTTTATTTTTTTTCACTCATAATTTATTTACAAATACACATTATAACTTTTATATACATTGCACATTTACATGGTAGAAAAGTACAAAACTATATATTTAAATGAATTTATATTTAACTCGCCATGTTTGAAAATATAAAATTGCTTCAGAAAAAAAAGTATTATGAAAAGCAAGAAACTTGAACTGATAAAGCTTTGATATAATAATAATCTGTGAACACTTTGAAAGAGAAACATAAGAACTTTTTAAAAAATGGAACTGCAGGACCATCTCCAAAGACAGACCCAAGAAAAACATTGACATTGGTGACAATGTGTTTTACAAATGCTCTCGTTACATTTAGCCACACTGCTATTAATAGCCTTCATAATCCGATCTTTGGGTTTGGATTCTCATAGTACAGTCTACATGTCCAGTACTTTGAGATCACCTCAGTACATGATACAATCAGAAGAAGAACATACTCAAGGGGAAGAGGTTCCTTACAGATTGCCTCATTGCACCCCGAATATATAGTTAAGTCAGTTTACAGCGCCTTTTGGTCAGTCAAGATTCCTTGTAAACAAATACCCGAGGGATCATGGATGTATGTACAGAACCGGCAAGAAGGAAATGCAATAAATAAAAATGTAATAGAAACGGACATGCAAAGTGTTGTTAAAGTGGGACAGAGTTAACACTGGCAGAAACAAGGAGATCAGCGTTGTGAAGGGGTGGGGCGTTAAGCTCGAAGGAATGGATTTATAGTTTACAAGAAAAAAGAAGCTTTACTTTACAAGCAAGTGACCGCACAATAAATAACACTGCTTATCCCATAACGATTAAATTTCTTCAAAAAAAGGTCAATCAGACATTTTTATGTATAAATTATAAAACATGACACAGTATAAATAAATGTCTACAAGATTCAACTATATGTATACTTTTTTCTTCCCCAAATAAATAAGCATACATTTATGTACAGTATGGACATTTGTATTTCTTGCCCAAATTGGCTGTTCCAAAAGCGATGGAAGTTTTACCACTCTAGAATGGAAGATATAGGAAAGCTGTAGTCCGGGTCATCCTCTTCTTCATCTTCCTCAGGATCTTCATTAATGGCTAGATAGGAGAATACAGGGGAGCTGTTGTTTAAATACGGACAACAACAGCGAAGTAGCAGCTCAGTGTGCATGTTTTCAAAGCCCCCTGCATAGCCATAAAAGATAGTTGCATTTTTTTGTTTTTATAAAAAGAGCGTGGCTTGTAGTGTGATGTGCTTTGGCACCAGCTGTTTATGCCATAGAGTTTTTTATTTTATTTTTGCATGTGTGTTTGTATGTGCACACATGGGTGTACGTGTTACATAATCTATGAAGTCATAACTGCAGCAAGGTCTGAAGACTCAATGGCTCAGGTTTTATTGGCAGATTCCTGAAATTAGATAAAAAGTGCTCTTGTGTTCTAGGCTTTTTAAAACTGCATTTGAGTCCTTCATTCAGAGGCAACTGCAAGGAGACAGCAGCCACTTGGTTAAGTGTTAAGCTAGTTTCGGGCATGGGATGGGGTCAGGAGGAAGAGGAGGAGGAGGAGGAGGAGGGATTTGAAAGGAGGGTGCAATTAGGTTGTAGCTGGGTGTTAATAAAGCAAACAGCAAAGCACACTAAAGCAAACATTATTAAGGGACGGCAAGGAAACAGCTAAAAAAAGATGCATTTAAGGAAACCCTCTGATGTTAAACATACCCTTTCCTACAAAAAGAAACCCCCGAAACATTCATCGTTGACTTAACTGTTGCATCTTAGGAAGCATGAGACATCTGAATGATATCGCTATAAGATCTCCCTTAGATGCAGTTCCCTTTCACGTTTAATAAAGGTGTCAGTCTTCACTAGTCTAGGGATTTATTATGGTTATTATTATTACTATTATTATTATTTTGCCTTCAGAAGATTAAAGTTCCTGGCAAGGTTAAATATCTCACTTACAGTTGCAAGATCCTGGGTGCTTTACTTCCAAAAGCACACCCAAGGAACAGGCTGCCTCCTTCATGGCACACTCGCTTGGGTAAGTGGTGTTATCGCTGGCACAGACAGCTTCGTCCGATTTGCTTTCGGGGCATAGCTCATCACAAAGGGCACACCGTCCTCTGCCCACTTTAAAATCCCACAAACATTTCTTTCCCGTGCTGCATTGGATGTCTTCACAAGATTTGGCCTCTAGGAAAAAGATTTTCATATATATATATATATCTATTTTTTAAAAAAATGCAAAAATGATTTTTTTAAAAAAAGCGAAAGTAAGAAGCAAAATAATTCATTGAATCAATGTGCTGCCAGTCCCTTGGAGGTAACAGGCAGGCTCGGCCCTACCATTAGGCAGAGTGAGGCAAGTGCCTCAGGTGACAGATATTTAAGTGGCAGCAAGAACTGGCCTTTTGGCTGTTGCCCCTCAGCCCATGAGCCATTCTGATTTCTTGGAGGACAGAGCTGTGTGTGCCACATGGCTTAACCTGCACTGAAAGGATTCCTGCCCTTTGGATGTTGCATGGTGGAGTATCATATCTCATGTTTTGAAGTAAGATTTAACTGCAGCTCTTGTTGGCTTCTCTGTATAGCATGGAGACACAATGCCATCTTGTCCCTTATCTTAAGGAGCAAAAAATGTTAGAGGCCATTAGTATGAGCCCAAGGAAATCTGAGCAGCCCCTTGGTTTTGTTTAGAGCTTGGAAAAGCTACTTTTTTGGACTACAACTCACACCATGATCAGTGGCTGGTTTTGATGTAGAAGGTCAGACCTTGTACATGGTTTATGAGACTGTTTATGAAGATAGCTGTATTTCAGATAAAAGGAGTCTCCCCTCATCACAAAAAGGCTCTGGCGTCTGTGTCTGAAATCCTCTTGGTCCCAGACATAGTCAACCCATGAAATCAATCTCAGAGTAGTCAACGTTCAATAGACAAACCCAACACATTCAATGGCTCGCCTCTGTAAGAATTAACAATATAATTTAGGCCCATTGTGCATGCTCTGGGCATAGAGGATAAAGCAATCTCTCTGCTCTGAAGAGTTGTTATGTGTGGCATTTTGATGGGTGGATATTAGCTTTATATGATAAGGATTTGGGAGTTGTGGGGTTTCAGGCTTCCTAGAGATCTATAGAATGCCTAAAACCCCAACATTCCCAAATCCTTATAATATAAACCCAATTAAATACAGCCTTCACAGGGAAAATTGTGTTCTGAATGAAAACAAATTCCACTGACTATTATATCTCCACTTAGACCTTAATTGTAGCCCTTTAAATGTCTTACAAAAGATCATTCCGTGGTCTTCGTAGTATCTTCACCCTGAACATTGACATTTCATTCTGCCACACTTAATAGATGGAAATAGGGAGTAAATTCCCATGAACCCAGTGAGAATTACTTCAGGGTATAGTGAGCCCTTGTTATACCTGTGGTCAAGTTCTACAACCCTTCTCCATTGATACCAAAATCCATAGAAGCATAAATCCCATTCTACACAGTGGCCTCATAAACAGCATCCCTTATGTAAAATGCCAAATAACTCAAATGAGTGCCAATGACAACCTGAGGATTTGTGAAACGGTGGGAAAGTACAGCAGGATATGGACACACATCAGCATAGTGGTTGACACGCAGGAAAATCAAGGCTAGGTTTAGGATATTTGTTCATAATATAGTCTGCAGAAACTAAGAGATAGTGACCTGAATCCTATTGATTAGAGTAGACCCACTGAATTAATCGTTGAGTAGTTAGTCAACACTCATGTAAATCACATTCGTTTAATGGGTTTACTCTAGCTGGGATTACCAATAGGATTAATCCCTTAGGCAGCTAAATTTCTAACACTAAAACAATGTCATAAATTGATATATCTAGTTTGAAAAACCCTCTTCATTTGGAAGAAGAGGGCCAAACAGTAGAACAAGACTTCTTGAGAGAAAATCATAGGAGTTATATTAGACTGATGCTAGAAGGGATACTGTGGACTGACCAGAATTTCTCCTTATGTACATTAGAGTAGCTTAGCAAAGGAAAGCAGAGGAGATTCTTTAATCAACAATTCCTCCTGTTAAGTGATCATTTGGCATTTTCAGGACAGAAACAGGCACTGAGATGCTTTTGGGTGGGAGATGCTCTGGTCTTTGGGTGGGAGATGCTCTGGATGGGCTTCTTAACTCCCTGGTCTTTTTTGGAGGACAGCACAATGTGTGCCCTTAGCAGAAATAATAACAATTCATGCATTTGATGAAGCACGACTTGGTACATGGGCACTAATGCCAAAATGTATCTGTTAGTCTTTAGGGTGTCATACAAATGTCATTTAAGCATGGAAAAGAGGAAGGATGGCTGAAGGATTCTAGTAGTTGTAGTTTTAAAAAGGTAACGTTTCCAAGTCCTGATGGGGAAACATTGTTAAAAAAATCAAGTCTAGGATCATGCAGTTAAGGTAGCTTACTAAATTATAGATATTTCACCTGTTTTTATTCATGAATTCAGTGCAAGCTTTATGACTTACAATACATTAACAAATTAGTACGTTGTTAAAAATCCAATCAGTCTATAGAGGCATTCTTCTGGCTTCATTATACAACTCTCGGAGTACATTTTTGATTGGCAAGAATAGAAAAATCGTAGGCTATTAGCCAACTAGACCACTGCTATCTTATATTTTGAAAGAAAACAACAGTTAAGATAGGATCCAATCAGTTGATTTCTGTCATCAGTTCTTTGCATGTTGTTTGTAATGAGAAAGCTAAGATCATTTTTAAAAATCCTTGAAACCAATGGGAAGCAAAAGTATAATTGCAGAGGAATCAGATCCCCTATCCACAAATACGGATTAGATAATTTTTATTCTTTTATTTGAATAATGTCTAATAAATAATCTTACAATGACAAACATTTTGGCATGCTTAATTTTTTATTATAATGATTGTGGTTTCAGAAGGCTTCATTTGAAACAACATGTCCCAAACTTTATGATTTTTTTAATGGGGAATGAGTTGTTTTTGAGCGATGTGAAAAAATGTTTTCTATGAACTCTTGCTTAGGCAGCTGTTTCTATTGGAAACTAATTGAACTGAACATCAAAGCCATGTGGTCTGAAAATATTTTAGAATTCTCAAGTATCAAGTTCCAATTCAATAGGGCCAAAGATTCACCCTCCATAGTTGTTCACAGGAATTCACTGGAAACCTTTCTTCACCAAAAGCTTGACTTCTGGATCACAAGAGTACATTCCTATTTATTTATTTTTTAAAAATTGTAAGTTTCAGTAGTTTCTTCCCCTGTGGTTTTGGTGTGGCACATGAAGAATAGAATGTGTTGTGTAAGGACTTTGTCCGGTTTTCTGCATTCTAGTTTGTTGAGTCAAGAATAGCTATTTTGGTGAAAAGGGACTTTGTATTGAAAACCCCTTTTCTGAGAAAAATTACTTAGTGGCTACTCCTTTTTGTACTCTTATTCCCTCTATTTCTATCTCTTTTTGGACTATTTCTTCCTCTTTACTAAATTAATCACATGGATGGTCCCATTATTACATAATGAACAGAATGACATTGCAACTCTCTACAGTCAATCAGATTCAATGAATAATGGTATGATTGAGGGCAAATGAGGGCAACTAGCAGTTAGGATAAATCATTTTATAAAGAGGTCTAAAAACTCAAAGCATTTTTGGCACCAGCAAGAGTATTATCAAGAAATGGAAGTAATATTACATATGAAAACTAATTATTTCCGCTTCTCATTAAGGAATTTAAACAGCTTTCCTGAAACAAGCCATATCCAGGTTGATTCCCATAGAAATTGTTGAACTGTATTGGAGGGTATCTCCAGGATGTTTTTAGATTTCATATTCTAGAACTGGGAAAAACCTTATAGCTCTGTCCCATGGATTAATTGGGATATATTTTCATGTGTTAAGATGGCACTCCAACCTTCTTCTACCATTTGTTGGCTTTCTTTTTAGAGCTAGTTAGACCTAGAACAGCAGATGATGTGATAAATCTGTGTCACTTCAGATTTGTGTCACTTCAAACCAAAGGTATGAGTTTGCATGATTGAATGCTTGAGTGTACAGAAAAAAAATGTAGGTCTGCAGCTGTCAGAATGAAAACATCTAGCCTAGTTTGGTTTGTGATATATACAGTTTTCTAGGGACAAGTTTGTTCAACACATGACAGAACATTCCACTATGTGACCTATATCTATATTAGAAAGTGGTGCTATCCTGTCTAAGATTTACCATCTCATTACAGACAGCTTTATGTAGTACTTTTATTGTTGGACAGATTCTAGAAGTCAGGGTCCAAATCCTTGCTCAGCTGTGGAAATCCACTGGGTGATCCTGGGCAAGCTATACTTTATCACCCTCCAAGGAAGGCACTGGTAAGCCTCCTACGAACAAATCTTCCCAATAAAATCCAATTATAGGTGGTCTACATTAGGGTCAACATAGATTAGACATTACTGGAAGGAATATGAGAACTAACCAACAGTTGCCTGTAAGAGTCAGACTTTGGAATCACAACAGTCTTGCCAATTTATAGTATTTTTTTTCAAGACTGAGCAATGAGCTTTACAGCTGATCAGAGGTTTCAATTTGTGTTTTACACATCTAAAGACAGCATTGTGGACCCTATATTACATTAGTTTATTGTTACTAACCTGATCCATTCCAATCTACCACTAGGAACATTTACACAGGAGGTGTTAAAATATCTTTGAGTCTAGAATGTATCACTTGTGAATATTGTGAAGTAGGAGGGAAAAGCAAGAATTCGAAATGTACACATATGCACATTTTACTAAGAAGAAACATTGGACTGATTTGAACATTACTTGTGAAAACAGATGGTGTTGTAATGTTTGCTATAGTCGGTATTAGTGACTAGCAGCAGTATTAAGTTCTGCAAGATTTCTTTAAAAACACTGTAATCCTGCCACACATATCCAGTCCTCTTTGTTTCCCTCTGTGCTTTCTATCCCTTGCTATTTTGTCATTATCCATTCCAGTGCTTGTTTAATGTTTTCCCTGTTAATGTTCTTCCTACCTTACCATTCAGCAGAACTTTTTTGGGTCCCATTCAGTTTATTCAAAATTTGCAGACTTGTAGTTTGAAATACAACTTGGAATGCCCTAGATGCCATCCCCAGCAACAACTGCCCTGGATAAAGTTGCAACTGTGTCTTTTTTGGGTTTCTGTGAGTTTTCCAGGTTGTATGGCCATATTCCAGAAGCATTATCTTCTGACATTTTGCCCACATCTATGGCAGGCATCCTCAAAGGTTGTGAAGTCTATGGGCAAGCATCTGAGGATGCCTGCCATAGATGTGGGCGAAACGTCAGGAGATAATGCTTCTGGAATTTGGCCATACATCCCGGAAAACTCACAGCAACCCAGTGATTCTGGCCATGAAAGCCTTTGACAACACATTGTGACTTTTCTCTTTAGGGAAGATTGCGGTATGCTGACACCTAGCGACTGAAGATGGTATTATAGTCTGCAGGCATATTTTAGCTAAGTACACTCAGTGAATAAATTTTAATTTAAAAAGTGAAATAAAACAGAGGTACACACCCCTAGACCCCCACCCCCTAATATCCATGACAGGTTTCAAAGTCCTGAAGCTCTGGCAGGAAACAACAAAGATGAGATGAAAAGGAAGGCTTAAAGTTTTATTTGGCTCAGAAATAAGCATGATAAATTAGCCAAACCTGGAAATACAGATTTCAGTGTCAATAACTAATGGTTTACTGCTTGCATGTCTTCTTGCTACTTACTGATATTTTCTTCTCTTTTCCTGTATTATTGTAATTATTACTGCTGCCCAGATAAAGATAAATCTGTGGGTTTTAGATGATTGCTAGATCAAAGACTAATATTTTACTAGACTGCAGATTTAAGTAACAGCATAGCAATACATGTCAACACAGAAATAAGTTCAACTGAATTTAATGGGAACTAATCCTATGTAGATTGGCTTTAATTTCAGACAGTTAGAGGCCAAAAGCAATATTGGAGTAGTAAGAAGTGAGTTAATATCAAACTTCTTTTCAGCCTTTCTTTTCCTTTTACTCTTGATTCCTTGTCTTTAACATGGAAATAATGTCCCAATGATTTGTTGTGAGGCCCAGCCATAGGAAAGTATGAAAGGGATTTACTAAAACCAAAGAGATGGTGTGTGCATGTTGAATAGTAGTTGTATCCTAGACCAACAAACTGGTCTAATATAGTGGCTGTGATGTGAATCAGGCAGTTCTTGGTTTGAATGTTATTTCTGCCATGAATTCACTATGTGCCCTTAGATAAGTTGCTGTGTCTTAATGCAGTCCTATCTTACAATTAGATAATGCACGTGAAGCACTTTGAACACTTGAAAGGCTTATATTAATGAGTAGTGATGAAGATGAAGATGAAGATGATGATGGCTTGTGTTATTCCCCACAGCTCAATTACCTCTCTCACTTCCCAACTCTGCTCTTTTCATGGATGATATTCCTTGAGCATATCATCATATCATCATATAATACAATCAGGAAATGGCTGATCAGTTCTTTCCCCAAGGAAACCAGCGAGTATTTGACATATAAAAGCTATTCCAAAAGGCCAGATACCTCCTTTCTTCTGGAAATTCCACTAGCCTCCTCCAGGTGTTCTATCCAATGGGAATGTAAGTGGTCAATTTTGAAGTGTCATAAAAAGCATTTCACTCATCTTAATTGATGTATTAGTATTGTAATCATGGAGGTAATAAGGGGAGATTTGCTGCTAAAATATCATGACTGAGCTTGAGCATCATGCACCTTGATTTGGGGAAAGGTGCCCTTCCTGCTTTGTCTCAAGATGCAACACTTACGGGAGTGGATCTAGTAACTCTCCTTGACTCTTCCTGCTGCTGGGGCATATGCTCATTTTGTCAGGAAGATGAGTAGCATATATTGTATGTCTATTATTCCCAATACATAGGCCTGCAAGTCAACTGCTATTCTGTCCATTGGTAGTATGCTTCCCCACAAGATAAGAAGGAAGAATGAAGATGGTGGCGATGGTGATGATTGAAAATTTAAGACTTGAACACTTGTACAAGATTTCTGCAATATTCAAAGAGCTTTATATAAATTTATCTCCATGTATTTCTGTAGATGCAGGAGACACTTCTACAAAACAGTTGATATTTCCTCACTGTTAAGTAATCATAGCTATAACCATCCCAAATCTGATGATGGGTTGAATGATACATTTCTTCAAAAAAAGTCCCATCTTTCTAAATTGTATGTGGAAAGATAACAAGTAAAACACTTCTATAGAGGCAGAAAAATTCACTGGGATAAAAAAAAGAATGAAAATATTTTGGAGAGGTGAATAGATTACTCTTTCCAGTTATTCTTCATTTTTGCGGGGCCAATGCTGTCATTAGATAAAGTGAGGAAGCAGATTCTGTGAGTGATAAATGCTGGCAAAGTGATTTAGGACAGAGTTGTGTGCGCTTACCATGTTCCCCAGAAGACTGGTTTGAGGGTGGAACACAAGATTCATGGGCTGACAGCCCATCTGGGACATTGGTGACATAAGCCCTCTCACTTTGTCCTTGCCATGGAAGGAAAAAGAAAGGAGAATGAGGAATATGGTGGTGGTGGTGGCTCCAGTGAACCTTACATACCAACAAAGACTGGCACTCTTTTCCCTGCTTTATGGTGGGAGGGTTGAGAATATGCCTATTTGTGGGGCAGAGAAATGTGGAACCATCACCAAAGTGTGGCCATAACAGCTGCTCTTTTTAAAAGAGTTCCCTTCCAAGGCAGTAATGGCAGCAAGGTGGAAGTCTTATGGACCCCTAATGTTTATCCCTTCTGCGTATCCTTAAATTAGCCACAGGTGTGGCAAAGATAATTGTATACCCTGTATTCTGAACTAAAATTTAATTACTAGTCCAGTTAGGTTTTGTGTTTGGGTTATGTTCCTTGATATCAGACAGCAAGATGTCTTGAGTTAGTCTTAACTCAACCAGTGACTTCTGTCCTTGCACTAGATAGCTACTCGCTAGGAGAGCTATCTTTTCCCTCCTAATGTCTAGTTCCAATCTGCGAAGCTGAGATTCAAAGTCACAGCTTCTTCCCCAGGGCAGTTGCCTTCCTCCTCTCATGTAAAAGCATGGACACTTAATCCACCAAATTCCCTTATGACACCCTCCTGAAACCGTGGTACTTACTAATGCATTTTCCCTCGTATGCTAAGCCAATGGATCTTCCGAGCAGGCAGGTAGCTTTCCTCAGATGACATGCACTTGCGTATGTAATCCCATCATTCCCACAAAGATATTGATCCGGGGAAGTAGGCTCTGGGCAAATCCGATTACATGTCACACAGTTGGCATTATTATTTTGATCAACCACACAGGTGGAGCTGCCTGGGCATGAAACCTCCCTGCAAGTCTCTGAAACAAAAAATACCCAGAAAGACAATCTGTGAACAACAGAAGACAGAAGCATTCAGAAATGTGTGCCATGAATCATAACAATGGAGAAGCATTTACTAGGGAATTCAGAGCTTGGGAGCTTTCTCTTTCTGACAAGTCATGGGTTCTGCAATCCAAAAAGTAACTTTCTCAAAAGTAACTACTGCAATTTGTTGGCCATTGTGATCATCCAAGGAATAGTTCAAGTGTTTGGCAGTGCTGAACACCCATTGGTGAGCCCCTACCACAAAGAGACTGCTGTGTTCTGCTGTTTTCCTCTTTGCTCCCTGAGCAAGTATCCCCTTGGGAAACGAAGGTTGACAGCAGCAGCTACTTCCACATGTTCCCCTCCAAGAAGACAGTGAAGACAAAGGAAAGCCTTCAATTGATAAAATCCCTCTTGTTCAAGCCATCCCTAACTATCCCAGTTAGAACAAACTTTGGACAAATGTCTTAAGTTTGTAGTTAGAAAACAATAGATCTCTATTGTTTGCACACCAATTTTCAGTTTATCTCAGTATGACAGTTGCAAAGAAGTATGCATGCTCGCCCTACTTGTGGACATTCCATAAGCAACTAAATTTCTACTCTGTAAACCTATTGTAAACCAGTCCTTTGGTCAAGTCCAATAAGACTATTCCTACAGTCTTGTGATGCATTATACAACATTAAAAGGGAAAAGGAATTTCTGAGCACAATTAGTATAAGAATAAGAAACTTTTAGACCAAAGCTAGACCAATTCCCTTTTCTGGAAATTTCAATTCAACTTTTAAATAGATTGAATTCTCTCACTCATTGCATTAAAATTTTTAAAATACCAGATTTGAAAACTTGAACTGGACTCTTTTATTTTTTTGGCAAAAAGTGTGGCCCCTGGAAGGGTCCTCAGACCAGTCATAGTTGCCCACTATAAGGATTTTTGATTTATCTATATTTTTGCCTAGTCTACTCCTGCCACAAAATAAGGTAGGGAAGCGACGGTTGAAGTCTAAATCAGCAGAATTGACCCTGATCATTCAGATTGGAGGTCTCTCTGCATGTCACACTCTGAATATTTTTGCCCCTCTGTGTATCACACTGTAAATGTTTATCTGTATAAAACAAAAATGCAAATAACCCCTCCCCATACCAAAAAACAACCTCACTGCAGTAAAGGGACACTTTGAATATTTCTCTTCTCCATGATGTCACCAGATGTCATTTGTAGGGACACTTCTATCTAAGTGAGGAAATAATTTGAAACTACATTCCCCACTTGCAAAGTGGTACTGTCTGGTAGGCAGTCCAACATTATAACATCTCTGCTTCTTCACTCTGGTGCATTTGTGAAGACTGGCTTGGCATTCCATTAACATTTATGGGTTTTGGCTTGCTTGCTTATCTGTTTCAATATTTAGACTACCTTGTATTATTATTTCGGTTGTTTTTTGCTATAATACCCCACATATTTTACTACTAGGGAGTAGAGACCCATTGGGCTCTGTAGTACTGTAGTAGAATAATTACTGTATACCTTCAGGCATACAGAATGTGTTTGTGTGTTCTTCCCCAAACTTGAAAAAAAAATAACTTTTTGAACTGCAGCTCCCAGAATTTCCATTCTACTATACTGGCTGGATTATTCTGGTCATCCAAACCATTCCCAATATCACACCTTTTCCAAAATCTACTCCTCCTCACCCCCACAACTCTGTAAACCAGAGAGCATCTTTGTTGTCAACCTACTTTTGCATCTGCCCTGATACTGGACTTCCAGTTCAGGTTGTTCTTTACATCTGGCTTTCAGGAGGGCACACTCGTTCTTGTAGGTTTTGCCATCCAAGCCACACACCTGGCCTTTCCATGTGATATTAGAGCAATCTGGAGCACAGACACACCGAGGTTTGTTCTTTTTGTTCATTTTGCACTTCTTCCCTGGACCACAGTCCACATTTTCACAGGTTTCTAAAGAGGAAATGAAAGCAAAGGGTGGAGGTGGAACAGAAAGCCAGAAATATTGTTTTAATAACATTCAGACCTTCCACTTCAGCATGATACGCTATACCCAACATGTGAAAAGTTATTAGTTTATTTTTGAACCAGAAAATAGGAAATAATATTCCTCCTATTCCCCTAGCAACAGGTTGTAAAATTAAATATAATACTAAAAACAAATATTTTCTCATTTTGCTAAGTTTGCTGCTTTGATGTCACTATGCAGACTTTCCATTGTCACTTATTTGGTGCTCAGACAATCACATCCTGTGACCAGTAATTAATTGACAGTAAAGGCCACTCTGTGGTTTCATGCACATATAACCAGCAGCAATGTGCCACAAATATGCATGGAAAGGGATGAAAGAGGGCCCCTCTACAAAGTTCAGGAAAGTTGCTGTTTTCCTGCCACCCTCACAATTTCCCAGTGAGCATGTCTGCTGGTGATTCTGTCTAGAATACGTATTCTGAGAGTTGTAGACTGAAAGTTAACATTCCTAATCACTCCCATTTTTACCCTTCCCCTTTTCACCAGAGATTGGTTAATTACCGATTAGTGAATATCTGTGCAAGTAAATAAGATGTGTTTCAAAGTTGTGTTATTTTTTCCAAAGTTGTTTCAGGCCTTCCTTTCTGAGAATCTTCTCTGCTCAGTCAGAGTCCCTGACACATTGAGTTTATTCTCCAACATCTTTCATGTTGAAGGTCACTGGAACAGAGTCATTCCAAGGTTGCATGTGTCTATATGAAAAGCTTGGCAAGAAGTCATTGCTTTTATTCTTGAAAGTAATCATTTGCAAGATTACTTCGACCTCTCCAGGGTAAATGAGTTGAGTACTGCATTCTTCTGTGCTTCGTGCCAACTTCCTACACTGGTTAGCACCCTAATGGCACCAAAACAGTGGCATTGAGCTTTCTCTTATGCTTACAGCGTGTTTTCCTTTATAACCGTGCCTTAATTTAAGTCAGGGTGACAATAATCAGTCAGCAGTGCCAAGCCCCTTCTCCAAAGAATAAGGGAAGTTGTCCCCTCCACTTGCCCCATAGGGCATACCCGTCCCAAAATTGCTGTATGATTCGGAAAACACTTTTAGTTACCTGGACAATTTTACCTGCCAAATTAGTGCACCTTGTGCAGTTATTAAAGGCTGAGGATTCATGACAGAGAAAATGATTGGCAAGCATCCCTGAGAAATATGATGTCCGAAGAGTGCTTCTAAGGTCTGTGGGATATCTTTGTGGATAAATATTAACTCCCCAAATATATCTGGAATTAGGGAGCAGAACAATAAGCTTCAAGTCAAGCTTGATCCTCAAGACTTTTCTTCAAAGAAGGGAGTCTTGTTGATAATAAGGGGAACAGAGGTTGAGAGCAAAAGTAGTTAAGTTGCAATTCCAGGTAATGCTGGGAATGGCCCCTGTCCAAAACCCTGCAGAATGACTACAGTTCAGGATATGGAGAAGACCAACAGTCTGTTTCAATGTAAGCAGAACTTGGGAAAACACATGGTTGGACAACAGCAACCAGAATCCTTTAGCCGAGGCATGGGCAAACTTTGGCCCTCCAGGTGTTTTGGACTTCAACTCCCACAATTCCTTACAACCTACCAGCTATTAATAATTGTGGGAGTTGGTCCAAAACACCAGGAGGGCCAAAGTTTGCCCATGCCTGCTCTAGCCAGTATGGGCAATTCCTATGGAGACCTATTGTATTTACTCAGGGGCACTCTCATTGCCCTCTCCCATTTCATGACCGAGCCTCTGGAATAGAAGATTAATTATACAGCTGAGTTCTAGCACAAACAAGGAAGCCCTGGACTGGAGATGGGACAAGTCTACCTTATTCTTTGGAGAAGGAGCTCAACACTAAAGCTTCACGTGTCATTTCTAACCCCTGGTATTTCCAGTGATAAAAAGAATGTCTGCTTGTGGGGTGAGGGAAAAATCCTCTCTGTGATTGACTGTGTGACCTTAAAAAGAAGTCACCAGTTGTAGTCATCTGTGTTTGGGTGGGTGGAGTAACAATGAATGCTTGAGAACATTACTGTTTTGAACTGCAATTTCTAGAACTGTACCATAGTCAGTGGGGGATTCTAGGAGCTGTAGTCCCCACACCAGCTTTCCCAAGCCCTGCCAACAATATAGGCATCCTCCAAATCAGTATTCGCCAACATGACCAGCACTATTTTTTCCTCAATCCTGTTGTCTGGCAGTTCATGCTGAAGCTGTTGGTGGGCTCTGGCTCTCCTCTTCCCCAATTACCCGCCAAGACTGGCATTGCCTACAAATGATGGGAGCTGTGACCTCACAACACTTGCCCACCCTTGTCTGAAAGCAACAGAGGTCCCTCTCCAAAGTGGTGTGTGTGTTTGAAGAAGGCCCACCTTTGCAAGGGATGCAGTTGGGGGCCCCGCCACTAAAAACCATCCACTTGAAAAGCATGTGGTCGCTGGCGTCCTCCTCGGTCCACGACGTGGTCAGGCGGCCCGTTTTGCAGCATTCCTCTTTGCTGAGCCCGTTCTTGTAGAGGATCTGGCAACGGCCATTCCTGGCTTGCCGGAGCCAGCAGTTCCCAGCTGCGTTCAGGAGAAAAAAGGAAGGAAGAAGAGAGATGATGAGCAAAAGAGATGATGCGAGAGAAAGGGTGCATCTACACAGTTGAGGCAAGGCAGTTTGATATCACTTGAACTGCCACTGCTCAGTGCTATGGGCTCATGGGAGATGTATGTAGTTTGGTGAGGCACCAGCCTTCTTTGGCAGGGAAGGCTAAAGCCCTTGCAGAGCTATTGTTTATTTATTTCATTTATATACTACTTTTCTCACCCCTAGGGGGACTCAAAGCGGTTCACAACATAGTAAATGGCAAAGATTAGATGCCTCACATCCATATAAAAGAAACATCACAAGACTAAAAGCAATCACATATAACCATAAATTAACTCATTAAAACTATATAAATCATCAAACATATCATAAACACTGAAACAGTAAACATTAAGGCTGCATCAATCCCATGGTTCCTGTAGGTGTTTATGTGTTGCAATTATTCATTGAATGCTTGCTTGCACAGCCAAGTTTTAAGCTGTTTCCTGAACGGCAGGAGGGAGGGGGCCCATCTAATCTCACCGGGGAGGGAGTTCCACAGCCAAGGGGCCACCACTGAGAAGGCCCTGTCTCTTGTCCTCACTAATTGCACCTGCAAAGACAGCGGGACTGAGAGCACAACCTCCTCGGCTGATCTTAACACTCTAATTGGTTCATAAAGGGAAATGTGTTCAGTCAGATAAGCTGGGACGGTTGTATGCTGCAAGTCGCTTCTGGTTGTGAGAGAATAAGCCGTCTACAAAGTCGTTGCCCAGGAGACACCCGGATGTGTTATGATCCTGCAGGCAGGCTTCTCTCATGCACTTGCAGAAACATCTCAGCAAGCAAGAGTCCAAAAGTGGCAGGCTAAAACCCAGAACCTCAAGCCATGGCTGATACCTAATGCGAGACTCCCTCCTGGGCAAACAGAAGACTGGGCAACTTGGAAGGTGCTGCACAGACTGCGCTCTGGCACCAGAGATGCAGAGCCAACTTTAAGAAATGGGACCACAAAGTGGAGTCCACCACATGCAAGTGTGGAGAAGAGCAAACCACAGACCACCTATTACAATGCAGTCTGAGCACATGCACAATGGAGGACCTTCTTATAGCAACACCAGAGGCACTCCAAGTGGCCAGCTACTCTTCAAAGGACATTTAGTATAACGCCAAGGTTTAAAACTTTGTTTTGTGTTTTTAAATACATTGCAACTGTACCCTGGGCTAGCTTCTGACACGATAAATAAATAGCTGGGCCGGCGCTATAATCCCCACGATTCCACAGCACTGAGCCAGGGCACTTCAAGCGCTGTCAAAGTGCATTAATTCGGCGGTGTGGATGCAGCCAGAGACAGCCTGGAAGCCGACACCACTGTGGGCTTGCAGTGACCCAGACGCAGCACGTGCGGCGGCGGCGGCGTTCATTGACTTTTACTAGACTGTTTACTTTTTATTCGTCCCGTTTCATAACCTGAAGCGACTTCTCCGGCCCCGTTGGAACTGAAGCGCTCTTCAAACAACCTGATCAAACCAGTCGGAGGCTGGCTTTTCGGATCCCGCCCGTGGAAAGGGAGGGAGGGAGGGCGCGGCGGGGAAACGCGGGTGGACAGAAGGGGGGCTGCGATGTGATGAGAGGAGAGGGGGCTTATTGCACCTGACAGGGTTTGGAGAAAGATCTGGTCTGCTTTTGTGTTGGTATGTGTTTGAAAGACAGAGAAAGACGGCTCAGAAGAAAGACGAGCGAGGCGCTTCCCTCCTCGCTCCCACCGTCCAGCCCAGCCAGTCCTGCCTTTGGGAATCCAAGAAGTTTGCAGCCCAGCCCTCTCCTCTCCTCCCCGCCCTCTCTTCCATCCAGCATCAGAGAGAGTCAAGTCCGCCGGAGGATAGCGGTTCATTCCTGTCTTTCATATCTCCCAAATCTTGCGGATTTCCTCGTGTGGAGTCAGAGAGAGAGAGAGAGAGACGGAGCACGGAGGGGAAAAAGGGGGAGCGAGCCCACTCCTGTCCTGGAGACTCCAGCTGAGAAGTGCTGAGCAAGTTTGTTTGGGTTTGAGAAGGAAAAGTAATGGCTTATGTGTATGTTGCTGTGAGTTTCCCTGGCTGTATGGCCACGTTCCGGAAGTATTTTCTCCTGACGTTTCGCCTGCATATGTGGCAGGCATCCTCAGAGGTTGTGAGGCATGTTGGAAACTAGGCAAGTGGGTTATGTGTGTGTTTTGAATACCTCCCCACCCCTTGAGCATGTCTGTCATTGAGGGATCCCAGACGCAAGCCCTGCCCTGACTCGTCGCTGCCTTCTTGGGGTGCATCCACACTGTGGAATGAATGCAGTTTGACACCGCTTTAACTTTAACTCAGTGCTATGGGATCATGAGAGTGGTCGGTGTCTTGAGCCTTCCCTGCCTGAGAGTGCTGGTGCCTCGCCAAACAAATCCTAGGATCCCATAGCATTGAGCCATAGCAGTGCAAGTGGTGTCGAACTGCATTAATTCTACAGTGCAGATGCGCCTTGGGAGACGATGCGGAGAGATTTCGTTGGGAGGAAACTGTGAAGCCTCCGGTGTGTCAAAGTTTACCGGACAAAGTGAACCGACCATCCAAAATATCCTGAATAAGTGGACGAATGCTTCCACCAAACAATTCGTACTTATAGCGATGGCAGTAATAATAGTAATGATAAATATGAGGAAAATACAGATCATGATCTCACGCAGGAGCTTCTTTAAAAGTTGCTGCCCGCCTAAGAAAGGCTACATCCGAAGACAAACAAAACAGCAACAGATTGGAGAGGCATTATCTATTGCAACGAATATTGGGGCGCAAAGCGGAGGGCGAGGTTTGCGTTGGGAATATATAGTCTTCAGGGGATCCAAAAGAAGGCACCCACGTGGCTGAAATCCAGTTTGGGGGAGCCTGCCTGGGTTGCCCAGGAAGGAAGGAAGGAAGGAAGGAAGGAAGGAAGGAAGGAAGGAAGGCGCTCTCCTTTGCAGCGCCGGATGGGGCCAACACACACTCACTTGAGCAAAAGTCTTGTCCTCTTTGATTTCTAAGAACTGCTTCCTATAAACCAAAGGGTGAGCACTGAGCAGAGACGGGGAAATCGGCGATTTTTTAAAAAAATTGAGAGATAAAACTCACTCACACTCACTAAAACATTTCAGAACTGACTGAAAAGTTCTGAGTTGATGCTGCAAACTCATCCAGGCACTCAGTGTGGCAGCGATGAAAGTTTTTACGGGTCGCTGTGAGTTTTCCGGGCTGTATGGCTATGTTCCAGAAGCACTCTCTCCAGACGTTTCGCCCACATCTATGACAGGCATCCTCAGACATTGTGAGGTCTGTTGGGAACTAGGCAAGTGGGTTTTATATATCCGTGGAATGTGCAGGGTGGGTGTTTTTGTGTCAAAGTCGCAATTGAGAAACTAATGAGCATGAGGATAACAACAACAACAACAATAATAATAATGAAAAGGAGCAAAATCTTAACCCTCTGCCCAAGGCATCCGACTAAATCTTGTATTGATTCAGAGTTCTAAGTCCCACTCAGTTTATTGTGGACTTAGGGGTGATCTTGGTCGCAGGTTAACTCATCCGATGGAGAAGACTGATAAATGATAGTTAGACAGACAGACATATATGCATATAGATAGATAGATAGATAGATAGATAGATAGATAGATAGATAGATAGATAGATAGATAGATAGAGGGCACATCTGCCCAGAAAGAAGTCCAACTGTGCCTTACCCTGCGCTGTCTGATCTTCCATGAAGTGGCAGAAAAACATCAGGAGTAAAACCATGCCTCCGGGGAAGATTCTCTGGTTTAACATCCTCGGTTCTGGACTTGGCCCCCTCCTCAGCGCCAGAGAAGACCCCAGGCAGAAGCCTCCAGCAGCCAGGCAGGCAAGAAAGAGAAGGCAAGAGGGCAAGGCAAGGAAGGCAGGAGCGCGCCCGTCCAGACAGCCCGCTGCTTATGATCGCTCTATTGAATGAACGTCAGGCTCGCCACGCAGTCTCGCTTTAAATCGATGGGGTCTTAGCGCGGCGGTGGGCGGTCTCCTAACGTGTGTGTGTGTGTGAGTGTGTGTGTGAGTGTGAGAGAGAGGGAGTGAGAGTCAGTCTCTCTCTCTCTCTGTGATAGTGAGATCTAAAAAGTTCACTGTGAATCAGTGTGAAGCCTTTCCCGTCCTCTTGAGTGTTTATTCCCCTCCTCCTGGAGAAGGTGCGCGCCCACGCGTGCGCGCCCACAGACAGACCCAGACACGGAGTCTCTCTCTCTCTGTCTGCCTCTCTAAGGGAATCGCCTCGGCTCTTGGAGCATCGGGGTGGGAAAAGGAAGGAGTGCATTCGCTTGCTGTGGGGGAACACGCGTGTGTTTGTGTCTATGTCCGACTCCTCGCTGGAGGGGGCTTCTCCAGAAGGGAGAGGAGGGAAGGAAGCCCACTCCCAGCTCCACTCGCAGGGTGAGTGGGTGGGTGGGCTTCAAAGAAGGAAAGCCTTTCTTCTTCTTCTCCCCTTTCCTCTCCATCCTCTCGCCTTTCCAAGTCTCGAGTGGGCAGTCAGGGGGAAAAGCCACTCGCCATTGTTGTCTCGCGTGGGAGGGAGAGAAGGCGGGAGGGGAGCCTGTCTGTCTGTCTGTCTAGTGGAGGCTGGACCTTCGCTGGGGAAGCCTCTCCTCGAGAGACGCCTGGGCTGCTTCTCCTCGCGGGTTTCTGTTTTGCGTGTGTCTCCCCGCAGACACCCCCAGCCCCGCCGCCCTCTCCTCCGGAGACTGAGACTCCTTATAAATCCCCTGAGAGCCTCCCTCCTCACATCTCCAAACAGGAGTAAAGTTGGGTTGCTGTGACTTTTCCGGGCTGCCTGGCCATGTTCCAGAAGCACTCTCTCCTGACGTTTCGCCCACATCTGTGGCAGGCATCCTCAAAGGTTGTGAGGTCTGTTGGAAACTAGGCAAGGGAGGTTTATCTATCTGTGGAAGGTCCAGGGTGGGAGAAAGAACTCTTGTTTGTTGGAGGCAGGTGTGAATGTTGCAATTAATCAACTTGATTAGCATTGAAAAGCCTTGCAGCTTGAAAGCCTGGCTGCTCCCTGCTTGGGGGAATCCTTTGTTGGGAGGTCTTAGCTGGCCCTGATTGATTCATATCTGGAATTCCCCTGTTTTCAGAGGTTGTTCTTTATTTACTGCCCTGATTTTAGAGTTTTTAAAAATACTGGTAGCCAGACTTTGTTCGTTTTCACGGTTTTCTCCTTTCTGTTGAAATTGTCCACATGCTTGTGGATTCCAATGGCTTCTCTATGTCGTCTGACATGGTGGTTGTTAAGAGTGGTCCAGCATTTCTGTGTTCTCAAACAATATGCTGTGTTGGTTCATCAAAATTATTTGAGGTCACAGAAATGCTGGACCACTTTAACAACCACCATGTCAGACGACACAGAGAAGCCATTGGAATCCACAAGCATGTGGACAATTTCAACAGAAAGGAAAAAAAAAACATGAAAACAAACACACTCTGCCTACCAGTATGAAAAAAACTCTAAAATTAGGGCAGTAAATAAAGAACAACACCCAGAAGAGAGGGGAATTCCAGACAGGAAACAATCGGGGCCAGCTAACACCTCCCAACTAAGGAAACTCTCAGGCAGGAATCAGCCAGGCTTTGACGCTGCAAGGCTTTACAATGCTAATCAAGGTGATTAATTGCAACAATCACACTTCCAACAGACAAAGAGGTCTTTCTCTCACCCTGGACGGGTCAGAGCAGGGCATAAATAACCTACTTGCCTAGTTTCCAACAGACCTCACAACCTCTGAGGATGCCTGCTATAGATGCAGGCGAAACGTCAGGAGAGAATGCTTCTGAAACATAGCCACACAGCCGGGAAAACTCACAGCAACCCAGTGATTCCGGCCATGAAAGCCTTCCACAGCAGGAGTGAAGTTGCTGGCGAGCCCAGACAGACCGGCAGACAGACCCACAGACAGACAAGACTTCCCTTTTCCCCTCCCTCGCCCTCTCTCTCTGTGTCTCGGGAACAAACCAAAGTTTCATGTCTCCCCTTTAATCCCCCAGGTGCCCATCTTTTTATTTGGGGGGCCACTGGTTTTTTTTTTTTTTTGAGGAGAGAGGAACCCTGAAAGGAAGCGCTAAAGGGATTGGAGGGCTGAGGCGACGTAGGCGGCCCCTTCTCTCTCTCTCTCCCTCTTCCCCCCCTCCCCCCCAGAATAAAGGAAGGAAGGAAGGAAGGAAGGAAGGAAGGAAGGAAGGAAGGAAGGAAGGAAGGAAGGAAGGAAGGAAGGAAGGACGATGATGCGCAGTGGCACTTTTTTCCTCCCTCCCCTCGTTTTTTTCACCCCCCAAAGTTAGCCGGGACTCATTGCTCATAACATTTCCTTGGCACCGCTGAATGAAACCGAGGAGGCGACATTTCCTTTTGTGATACCCAAGGATTACTTAAATGAAAGCAGTAAAAAAGAGACACCTCCTTACAAACAATAACAATCTATTCACATAATAAAAGTGAATATATAATGTATGTGTGCGTGTGTGTGGCTGGGGTGTCCACTTAGGCAGATAAGCTCCTGCCTCCACAAAGAGCTATAGTTCCCACTATGCAGGAGACACCAAAGGCCCTCCCTCCAATGACACTACAAGTCATAGCGAGCGCCACGAACATGTCCAAAAGCCCTGTCAGTGTCCTCCACAAACACCATACTGCCCACCACCCAAGTAAAGGCTTTTTCATACAGGGACATTTTCATCCTAGGTTTTCTGTGTTTCCTCCACCACAGACTTCCCAGTGTTTCTGACTCTCTCCACAGGTGTGGAATTTGCATGACTCCGCCCACCGCCTTTCCCTTAACCCTTTCCTATTTTTTCCTATGGCACACTGCAAACAGAGGAATCGATCAGCAACTAAAAATACTAGAGAGGTCTGGGGAGAATTCACCATGACTTATAGGAGTTGTAGGTAATGGGATGTATAGTTCACCTGCAATCTAAGAGCAAATATTGAAGCTCTTTGGGGGAAATTCACCTTGATTTCGGGGAGTTGTAGTTCGCCTACATCCAAAGAGCGCTGTGAAATATATATAGAGAGAGGTTTGGGGAAACTTCACCACGACTTATAGGAGTTGTAGGTTGTGGGATTTATAGTTCACCTGCAATCTAAGATCATATATTGGAGCTCTTTGGGGGAAATCCACTTTGATTTTGGGGAGTTGTAGTTCGCCTACATCCAACGAGCACTGTGAACCCAAACACCTATAGATCTGGACCAAACATGGCATGCATACCTGATATCCCCAAATTTGATTACTGGAGGGGTTTGGAGGGAATTGACCTTCTTTTCTGGGAGTTGTAGTTCATCCACAAGCAGGGAAACAGTGACCTCCACCAATGATGGACCTGGACCAAACTTGGCACACAGGACCCCCATGGCTAACTCAAGTTACTGGAGGGGTTTGAGGAGACTATTGACTCACCATGGTGGGAACTGTAGTCTACCCTTGTAGCCAAAGAGCACACTCAATCCCACCAATGATGCCTCCAGAGCAAACTTGCCCAACATCACAAACTTTTAAGTGCGGATGGAGTTTCTCGGGGTTCACCTGGCATGAGGAGAGTTGTAGTTCACCCACAGCCTTATGCATTTGGTACAAGTATAAAATGGACTTTGTGCAATAGCCCGGGTCCCAAAGCTAGTCAAGAATGAGGAAAGTCGGAGAATGCCGCTGTCTCTTTGTCCCTCGCCCCTCGTCCGCCGGGCAACAGACAGGCAACTATGCAGACAGGCATTCTTGCCCATTGCCAGGTCGCGGGGCTTTTCTGCCGCTCCCTCCCTCTCCTCCCCCCCCTTCTCCTTCCCCGCCTCCCCAGCCCCTCTCCCCTCTCTCTCCCTCTCCCCTCCCACTCCAAATAACTCTGCGATAACAGATTTTTTTCCACCAACTGCAAGGAGATAGTGCTAATCTTTTAATAAAAGATCCCATTACAATGGGATCTGTCTGGACGGACTATAATAGATCCAGAAATACAGCCGTGCTAATATTAGAAGACAGTTGTTTGGGTGCCTCAGACGGGGCTTTGAAAGCGGGCAGGAATCACAATACCTCGCTTCCCCCTCCATTCACAAAGTGACTGGAGAAGAGGAGAAAAAAGAAAAAGAAAAGGACTGACCTCCTCCTCCTTAACATATTCAACCCCCCTCCCTCTCCTTATTTTATTTTGTCGTCACACGTTGCCCTTTCCTTCCCATCGGGGCGTTTTAATCACTTCAGAAGACGCTTCCTGCCCCTTGGGATCCCTCCCTTCCCTTCCCTTGCCCACAACGCATTTCCCCAAATGAGTCCCACTGGCCTCCCTTCTCTCCCCTCAACATCACTAGCTGGAAGACAGACTTGATGGGCGCCCTCTTATGGCAAGATGTCATGATCTATTGACAGGAGGAAATAAAATCCGCCTTGCCTTAGGAAGACAAGAGCCACCATCTATTTGGTAGTTTGAAACAGCATTATATGGTCTGTGTAGACCAGGCATGGGCAAACTTTGGCCCTCCAGGTGTTTTGGACTTCAACTCCCACAATTCCTAACAGCCGGTAGGCTGTTAGGAATTGTGGGAGTTGAAGTCCAAAACACCCGGAGGGCCAAAGTTTGCCCATGCCTGGTGTAGATATATGCAGTTGGTAGATGGGACCAACATTGCCATATAATGCATATTAAAATCCATATTGTGTTGTTTATTTGTTCAGTCTCTTCCGACTCTTTGAGACCTCATGGGCCAGCCCACGTCAGAGCTCCCTGTCGGCCGTGGCCATCTCCAGCTCCTTCAAGGTCAAGCCAGTCACTTCACGGATACCATCCATCCATCTTGCCCTTGGTTGGCCCCTCTTCCCTTTTTCTTCCACTTTGCCCAGCATCATTCTCTTCTCCAAGCTTTCCAGTCTTCTCATGATGTAGCCAAAGTACTTTATCTTTGCCTCTAATATCCTTCCCTCCAGTGAGCAGCCGGGCATTATTTCCTGGAGTATGGACTGGTTGGATTTTCTTGTGGTCCAAGGCACTGTCAGTATTTTCCTCCAACACTACAGTTCAAAAATATCTTGTCTTCCCTCACTCAGCCTTTTTTTATGGTCCAGCTCTCACATCCATAGGTTACTACAGGGAATAGTAACTATACGAAACCTTTTTGCCAGTGTGATGTCTCTATTCTTCAGTATTTTATCAAGATTCATCATTGCTCTCCTCCCAAGAAGAAAACGTCTTCTGATTTCCTGGCTGCAGTCTGTGTCAGCAGTAATCCTCATGCCTAGAAATACAAATTCTGTCACTGCCTCCAGATTTATTTGCCAGTTATCAATCAGTCTGGTTGCCATAATCTTGTTTTTTATGTTTAACTGCAGCCCAGCTTTTGCACTTTCTTCTTTCACCTTGGTGATAAAGCTCCTCAGCTCCTCCTCGCTTTCAGCCATCAGAGTGGCATCATCTGCATATCTAAGGTTGTTAATGTTTCTTCCAGCAATTTTAACTCCAGCCTTGGATTCGTCAAGCCCCGCACGTCGCATGATGCGTTCTGTGTACAAGTTGAATAGGTAGGGTGAAAGTATACAGCCCTGCCGTCCTCCTTTCCCAATCTTGAACCAGTCTGTTGATTCTTGGTCTGTTCTTACTGTGGCTACTTGGTTGTTATATAGATTCCTCAAGAGACAGACAAGGTGACTTGGTATCCCCATACCACCAAGAACATGCCACAGTTTATCCACGCAGTAGAAGGCTTTGGAATAGTCAATAAAGCAGAAATAGATGTTTTTCTGAAACTCCCTGGCTTCCTCCATTATCCAGTGGATATTGGCAATTTGGTCTCTCGTTCCTCTGCCTTTTCTAAACCCAGCTTGTACATCTGGCAACTCTCGCTCCATGTATTGCTGGAGTCTACCTTTCAGGATGTTGAGCATTACTTTACTGGCATGAGAAATAAATGCCACTGTACGAAAGTTTGAGTATTCTTTAACGTTCCCATTGTTTGGTATGTAGACCCATACAATGCCATTCAATGCAGTTTTAAATTAATTTTTGTAGCAGAAAAAGGACAAATGAAGAAAAAACAACTATACCTATGCATACATAAGTATAGGCATACTTAAACAATAGTTGCTGGTCATCGACTGTAATAAATAAATATATATACTTTAACAATAATTACATAACATCTGTCTCTAATTACATGTAATTCTACACTACAAACATATCTGTTTCCTGTTTCTTTTTGGTTGGTTTCTCTATAATTTCACATATTTTATTTCCCATATTTTGAATTCTTTTTTATTTTATATTCCAACAATTTATATCTCCAAATTGGTACTGAAAACACTGGTTCCTCTGAACAGTGGTTCATAAGAAATTCTGCGAACAGTTTGAGGTTTGGATGGTGATAACACAAACTACAAAGAACTGAAGCCCTTTTGTGTGCATTTGTGGGAGTTTGTTGTCTGGATGCCACAGATGGCAGCTAAGTCTGAACTGAATGAAATGGTCAGTGTAGACAACCCCTATGAACACATCTACCAGTGTTCTCCTAACCTGGACTTCAGCTTCTAGCAGCTTCAACCCATTTGGGGCAGGGTGTTATCAGTATGCTGATGAAACCGAAATATATTTCTCCATGTCTTCAAAAGCAGCTACAGCTAAGGATAGTGTGTCCTCTCTGAATGAATGCCTGGGGAAGTTAATGGGCAGGATGAGGAAAAACAAACTGAAACTGAATCTAGACAAAAGAGAGGTGCTTGCCATCACGAATCCTAATTTGGGGATGGAGGTGTGTCAACCAGTTCTGGATGGGGTTAAAATCCCCTGAAAGACTGTGTTCGCAGCTTAGAAGTGCTTCTGTATTTATCCCTCCAAATGTCAGCCCAGGTAGATGCAACAGTCAGGAGTGCTTACTGCCAGCTTCAGCTGATATGTCAGCTATGCCCCTTCCTAGATTTGGAGAACCTAAAGATGGGAGTGCATACGCTGGTATCCTCAAGGTTGGACTCCTGCAATATGGTTTACATTGGGTTACCCTTGTAGCAAGTTCGGAAACTCCAGCTGGTTCAAAATATAACATCCAGACTGGTTACTGGAGCATCTAGGAATTAGTTGCTGAACTTGCTGACTGAAAGGTCGGTGGTTCGAATCTGGGGAATAGGATGAGCTCCCACTGTTAGCCCCAGCTTCTACCAACCTAACAGTTCAAAAAACATGCAAATGTGAGTAGATTAATAGGTACTGCTCCGGTGGTAGGGTAATAGTGCTCCCTGCAGTCATGCTGGCTACATGACCGTGGAGATGTCTACGGACAATGCCGGCGCTTTGGCTTAAAAATGGAGATGAGCACCAACTCCCAGAATCAGATACGACTGGACTTAATGTCAGGCGAAAACCTTTACCTTTGCCTTTATGTGTTTGTTTATGTTTTAGTAACCAGCCTCAAGCTGTGAGGAGAGGCGGGCAAGAAATAAAACTATTATTGTTGTTGTTGCTGTTATTTGGTCCACAATCAGAGATTCTGGGGGCTGAAGTCAGAGTTTGGAAATCACTGATATCTATACTGTAGATTTAATGCAGTTTGACAATGAGTACAATACCTCACTGTACTACAACTCTCATTATTCTATAGCATTGAACCATGGCAGTTAAAGTGGTGTCAAACTGCCTTAATTGTACAGTCTAGATTCACCCCCAGGCTTCCAATGCAGCATTTTTGTCAGAAAACAGCAGTGGTGTGGTGGGATTTGGAATCCCCAGTGTTCCAACATAGTGCTTTAAAAGCAATATACACTCCCTCAACAAATCCAGATTACTTCTCACTCTCGCACATGAACAAAGGAAAGGGGGTGCTTTAATTTCCAGACAGTACACTGGTTCTTTTGAAACCTGGCTTGATCCCTTATGAATCACTCTTGCATATTTTCCTGCTACACCTACTTGTGTCTCTGATTTAAGCTGATGCCAACTTTAAATTCTGCGGAAATAAGAAGCGTAGAATTACATGTGGAAAGTCACACATTTTGTAAGGGCCCTAGATTTCTTCACCACACCTCCACCTTCCATTGAGGAAGACACAAAGAGTATTTCTAGATATCCGTATGCTTCTGACAAGAATTCTGAAAAATCCCCCTTTTTGGATTACAATTTCCAGAATTTCCCACAGTGGGCATAACGGTTAGGAAATCTGGGGAGTTGTGATCCTCCTCCCAAAAGGTAACTACATCACATTCTGGTTTCTTCATTTGTGTTTGTGCATATAGCAGCGTAGCAGAGTGAAGGTGGGAATGGTAACTAGACACAATCCTCCAATCCCCCATCCTCTTGAATCCAGTCATACTTTCTTATGAGAAATAAGAATGTAAGAAGGGATGTGCTATTCCAAACCAGAGGCCTATTAAATTCAGGATTGTTTGCTCAGCGGCCAGCCAGATGCCTACGGAAAACTCACAAGCAGGACATGAGTGCAAATACACCCTCCTGCTTGTACTTCCCAGCAACTGGTATTTAGAGACGTACTGCCCGTAATACTGGAAGTAATATACTGTATACCTAAAGTGGCCCACTATTGATAGCCCTATGAATTCTCTTTTAAAGCTGTCCAAATTGGCAGCTATTGCTGCATCTTCTGACTGTGAATTTTACCATTTCACTATGCATTGTGTAAAGAAATACTTGCTTTTAACTGCTCTAAATCTTCCAGTTTCACGAGATGACCTCATGTTCCATTTACTTCCTTCACACCATACCTTATTTTATACACCTCTGTATACACCTTTTTTCCTGTATTCACCTTGTTTTCCTGAGTCAAGCCCTACAAACATCATAACCATTTCCTTATAGGGAAGTTGCTCCAGATCTTTGACCATTTTGATGGCCTTTTTAATACTTTGCCTAGCTCAGTTTTCAAGGTCTGGTGACCAGAACTGTACACAATATTTCCAAATGTGATTCTACCACAGATTTGTACAAAGGCGTTGTTGCAATATGACCTGGTTACGGAACAAAGGTAGTGTTTGTTGCCTCAATGGATGATCTATGCCAGAAGCTGAACAGGAGAATTGGACCTCCTAGAGCTTCCAGTGCCACCAGCCATGGTATCTCACTGGGATGGGACTTGGAGACACTATACTGCAGTGACTTTGTTCCATCCTGGAGGGACAAACTCAGTGATGCTTATGGGACTCCTGTTTGAGTCCCTAGCCCTTGGTCTTTGAAGTTCTTCAGGGCTATCTTTTGTCCCCCATGTTATCTTATACATGAAGCCAGGGGTGAGGATTTCCAGAATTTTGGGGGTATGGTGCCATCAATATGCAGATGACATTCAGCTCTACTATTTTTTCCATCACAATCCAAGGAAGCTGTCTTGGATTGTGTCTGTCATCAGGCTATCTGGCAGATTGTATCTCTTCATACGAGTCTCTGAAATCATCAGGAGAGGCTCTTCTGCCCCCAATGCTATACGAAGCACAGCTGGGTCTTCCTAATGGCTGCACATAATGTTCTCTTCATCTTTCTGTTGGAAGGCAAGCCAACTTTAATTCCAATAGACTTTTAATACAGAAAAAAGTAAAACAATGAGCTAAGAAGTGTGCTATTATTTAAAGGTGCTTTCATATTGTGTTATATATCAGTTATTCAAAGCATTCTTGCAATCACTCTGTGAAGTAACACAATGTTGACTTGATACCATTGAGATTTTGCTCCTTGCAGTGAAGAACAAGAAGAACATACCATTCCATCCAAAAAACCCCTAATCAAACATGTAAGGTTAGCAGTCACACAGCATACACCAGGAGGAGCAACAGAGGCTCCAAGAGGTCATTAGGTTTATAAAAAAACTGATTATTGGTAAGGCTTGATCTCACAGATGGAACAGTAGTGACATTAACATATTCAGTTATTTGTTGTGCTTTTTTGTTGGCTTAATAATGGTATTACCACAGTGTGGATTTTACTGCCTTTAGAATCAAGAACCATAAGAGACCACAAGAGGCATCCAGTTTTTTTAAAATTTGTTTTTATTAATTTATCAATCCAAATGTACAAGCTCACATTTTCCTCATTCTACAATATCTCAAACACATCACGTTGCATACAATTCGATAACAAAAAAAAAATCCAGTTTAACTCCTGCCATGCAATGGAAGAGAAAGATATTACTGACATCCCTGACGTCATACCTCCAACAAAGCATCAGTGCTACATTTATGCCCCAAAACCAGAATGAATGATCAGATCAGAAACCCAACCTTCAAGTCATCAGCTGGCAGGACTGATGACTTGAAGGTTGGGTTGCTGATCTGAAGATTGCCGGGGAGAGTATGGATGAGCTCCCTCTATCAGCTCTAGCTTCATGCGAGGACATGAGAGAAGCCTTCCACAGATGGTATCAAAAAACATCTGGGCGTCCTCTAGGTAATGTCCTTGCAGGCAGCCAATTCTCTCACACCAGAAGTGACTTGCAGTTTCTCAAATCACTCCTGACATGAAAAAAATCCCTTCTAAGTAAATAATCCAATCTGAGCAAAAGATAGGACTTTAAAAATGCTAATCATGACACAAGAGACCAAACTGCATCTGAAGGGCAGATCTGTGATGTAGTGCAAATTTTGAAGCCCAGACTCTTGCTAAGACAACATCTACAGCATTTTTAAAAATGAGATTCTAAATGTGCAGCCAGCTATGTTGTTCAAAAACAATTTTTAGCAGTTTTTACTTCTACCAGGAGGATTTCTTTTGTAAAGCTAATGGATTTGGCCAACTGAAAATAAAGCTATCCAAATACTTTGGATTACAAAAAAAATCACCCACAAATATACATTGGTACTGAGAAAATATGTATCCCCACCCATTACTGTGAGTATAGCAACTAAGCTCTGAGGAACAGTGCTTAGGGGAGATGTCAGATACATTACAGTTCTTACTCACTAAAACATCCAAGGGCTCAGACCTTGTAAGCATCAGATCTAGTATCCTTGTAGCAGAGTAATTTATGGGGTACAAAACAGACTGCGTGTGAGGCACACATGATAGTTCTCCAGGGACTTCTTAAGGAATAACTGTGGCTGTCATCTGAGATAGGTACCCAATAATACCTTAAAAGGAAAGCCAGCTTTGGCTCATGCTTTATTCCAGTTTTTGGTTCTTGATTTGGTTTATCTTGATTCTGTTTCAATGTTCATCCTGATTCTAGAAAGTGTTTGACATTCCTTAGGGGTGGTATTAACTGTTCATATTCCTGGAAGCGGACTCATAATAGTTCCTTATGGTCCCATATGCACCTTAGATGTGCATCATCGGAAGATCAATACGATTGCTCTGGTATGGAGACTTGAATCACACCTGTTTTCTGACATCAGATGGAGACAGCTGCACTTCCTTTTATTGTTTTGGCTTCTTCAAATCCTAGACATTTGGTTTTGTCTGTGTACCTAAATGTCAGGGAAATGCTGGTGCCTTTCTTTCAAATTGAAGCAAGATTGCATTTCTGACTGCCTTCACTCTTTCTTTTTCCCTTCCTCTCTCTTTTGCTTTGTCAACAACAAAATGTAACTTACAGTAAAGGCAACAATAAAGCCCACTCTCTGAAGGAATTGTCCAACAGGACACAGGAATGTTGCTGTTCTCAGACTTTGAGGTTTCCTGTTAAAAAGCAAGTTTGTTTCAGAAATTTATTCATTTTAATATGTCTGGTTGGATCGTGAGGAAAATAACAAAAAACAACAACACTGTCTCATTGAAGAAAAACCATTATTTCAAACAGCCCGTACAGAACCCTATTTAATATATCATTATAACTAATGTTATTTAAGATTGTTAATTAATATTCATTTGAATGAATGGTAGGGATTTGCACCAGTGTCTGTCCAAGTCAGAACCATTTGCTATGTTTACTGGGAGAGTAAAGGAAATGTCGAAAAAAAACCCAAAACTCTTCCCCAAGAGAAGGTGCCTTCATGATCACTTTCAGATATTTTTTCTTTGTGCTGATTTTATCCTCATCTACTTCATTTTACTTTAGTATGATTGGATGAGGGAAACAGCAGATATTTCCTTTCCTGTAAAAGATTCCTGTAATCAACCCTTAGGGACAAGCATGAATAATTTTGTGTGTCCACATAGCAATACTGCATCACTATTTGCGGCAATATTATTCCTATTTTATAGATGGCTACAGATTCTGAGCTATAATTACTTGCTTAAAGCCAGTCACATATCCTCCAACATTTTCCAGCTGAAAACTAGGACTTTGTGGTTGAGCAGCATCACAGTCCAGATGCCAAAAGCTGTTTGCTTTTGTCTGAATCTACAGGGAAAAGTAAGAGCCTGGCCGCTCTTTTCTACTGAATTATTTGAGTGCAAATTGCTCTTTGAACTCAGCTTGTAGTTACTGAAGTAAATTGAGGACAAAGGGATAAGGAAAGAAAAACTGGTCTGAAAAAGTGGGCTCATTGGAAGAGTTGGAAGAGTTGGAGGCTATGCATTCAGTGATGACTTAGTAAAACTCAGGCCTATTTCTAAGGCACTAACAAAAGGCAAACTCTGGCACAAATAGACATCTCTTGATTTGAGAGCATATGTGATAAACTGCCTCTTCACTATTGGCAGCAGCAGGTGGATATGAGCCTCAATTTAAAATTTCCCACAATGCCAAGGATCATATGAGAAACTGAATACGATTTTCAGACTCAAGCAAATGCTACAGTTGATGGGCCCTGATCAACTGAATGTGCAGAACAATGAAGCTGGCTCAGCTGAGATAATTGTAGTATAATATGGCTCATGTATCTGTGAGACTGATGCCCACAGTTTAATTAACCCAAATGTATTCTCTCATTTAGTAGGTCCTCCAGTATGCTTCCAGTGGAATTTGATGATCAAGTCATGTTAGAAGACCTAGAATTGAGTTCTCTCTGGGCACTTCCTTTGTTCTCTAGCATGACCTTATTGTATGCTCCCACTGAAAGTGCTCCCTTCAATAAGGTTTGTTATTATATTGGTTCTTGGCCTTTTGGCTGAGATCAAGTGTAATTATCTGTTCTGATCAGTTTTATGAGGTTTGCTATTTTTTGCAAATTTTGAGAACTTCAGTATGTCCAAAAGCAGGTTCCCTATGGGTTTTTTTTTTTATTTTTTACTGATGTATCTCCTATTCAAAGGAAGTGGGAACTCATTTCTGGAGTAGAAGTAAAATAGTAATAGTATCTTTTACCACTCAGTTGAAAACTTATTCTTAAGGCTTATAACTAGGAATGTGCTGGAAATGGTTCCATGAAGCAATATGTTCCCCTGGAGTTCATAATGTCAGAATTCCAACATTTTGGAATCCCTTTCTCTGAGAGGCTTCAACTATATTTGATTGTATGGCAGAGACCTTGTTGTGTAAGCCTTTAAATACATTTCTATTTCCTGTGTGTGTTTTAAATATATTTTGTAATTGTATTGCGTTAAGTTTTGTAGAAAAAATAATAATGTTGTATGTAACTTCCACCTCACATAAACTCCACAGGAAAATATTGAAGCACGGGAGCATTGTCAGCACATTTCAATCCCACTAGGTATTCCAGGGCAGAACTACTTGCCACCAATCTGGAACGTGTATCGCTGCTATGGAGATTTTCCAGATAACCTGGGCAAGGTTCTGAGTGTCATGGTGGCCATTTGGTGGATCTAACATCAAGGCAAGAAGGGAACACAGATCCGTGATATAACATGTTCTCTGTAAGTCTATATGCACAAGACTCAATGAAGGCATTAGGTTTTGCGGGGGGAAAACAACAAAAAGAAGAACAAGCACTGATCTGTTGATTCTAGGTTGTGATTGTTTAATTAATAAAATGTTCATTAGAATGTATACAAGTTGAGCATCCCTTATCTGGAATTCTAAAATCCAAAATCCTCCCAAATCTGAAATCCACATGGATGGTTGAGATAGCAACACCTTGACTTTTCAATGGTTCAATGCACACATACTCTGTTTCATGCACAAAATTATTAAAAAGTATTGTACATAAAAGTACCTTCAGGCAATGTAGGTCCCATCTTCAAGATACCTCATTATGAACATATATTAATGCAGGTATTCCAAAAATAAAAAACTCAAAACTCAAAATACTTCAGGTCTCAAGCATTTCAAATGAGGGATACTCAACTTGTATTGTGATGTGATTTTGTTTAGTTTTTAATGGTTTTAATTCATAGTTATATGTCATTGATTTAGATATATGATGTATTGCTTATATATATATATAACACTTATATATAGTGTTCCCTCATATTTACAGCCTAAGGAAGGGAGGAACGAGAAGCCAAAGGGAGAGAAAAGGAGCCCAAGCGGCAACAGGAGGAGAAGGAGGCGATTTATCAACACACGATTGGTTGATAAAGACTTAAAATAGTATATAACTACTAAAATAATGTATAAATATTAAAATAAATATAGTGTCCCTACTTCGCAGATTTTAACTTCTTGCGGATGGTCCTGAAACCTAACCCCCGCGATAAGTGAGGGAACACTATATATATATATATATATATGAGAGATACATTGAATTTTTGCCATTTATTATGTTGTACGCCACTTTGAGTCCACCCAGGGGTGAGTAAAGTGGTAAAGAAATGCAATAAATAATAAAATAAATGATAAATAAAAATCAAGGAAAGAGTTAAGGAAGATTTTAAAAAATACACTTCATTCAATCTGCATGTGTTCATGCATAATACTGTATATACTGATCCTGTGAGGTACTATAGGTGCTTTTCCTTTTCCATTGAATGACCCTAAATACCCATGGGCTATATTAAATTCATAATTTTGGCTCCAAAACTGCCCTTGACTCATATATAAGGTTGACATATAAATGAGTATATACAGTACTTTTGTAACAGGAAAATATTTTCTACCTTAATTTTTCAAGGCTCTCCTGGGGCCCTAACACACAGCCATATAGTCCAGAATATCAAGACAGACAATCCCACAATATCTGCTTTGAATTGGGTTATCTGAGTCCATAATGCCATATATTCCAGTTCAAAGCAGATAATGTGGGATTTTATTCAGATGTGGAAGGGGCCCTAGATCAATTTGAAACATTGATTGAAGTGCAAAATTTTCATTAGAGCTTTGTAATTTGGAACTTTGTGTAATCAAACTATGTGAAAAGTTTATCTTATGTTTCTAAACAGCAGGAATTGGCAACACTATCATTTAACAATTGCTGGATTACAACTTCCATTACCCTTAGCTAGTAAAGCCAATATTGAAGGGCCTTAGGAGTTGCAACCCAAGAACATCCAGAATATCTCTATGTCTCTTTTCTGATCTAGAAAAGGAAAGCAACAATAGCCTCTGTTCTTCTTTCCCCCCATTTTATCTTCCCTGTCAGATATTCAACGAGCAACATATCTCAAGAAACTTCACCGTGCATCGATAAAAAAAAACACACAAAAACCTGAACTGCTTTGTAGTGGCTTTATTAGACCAGTTGTCTCTTGTGCGTATTCGGTTCATCCTGAGCCAAGGGGAAGCACTGGGAGGGGGTGATGTGTCTGTGAAAGCTGTCTGTGACCTTAAATACAAGAAGCCTCTTGTGAAGCCTTATGAAGCTTTGCGGACTATCGTGACTGTGTGTGGTTAGACAAATGCTTTGTGTGGATATAGTTAAAAGGGCATGTGAGCAGGTGGCATTCCCAAACGCCTCCAAATAAATCTGCACATGCTGTATAAGGTCAAACTTACCCATGCCTGGGGTTTATTGGTAGCTCAAATAGTAATAACAGACCCTTGTGTCCCTACTTGAGGTCATAGATTTTGACACACATTGTTAACAGTCAGACAGTAGAGAAAACAGAAGGGTCGCTTGGGCACTTGGGGGACTGCATCACAAACTTTTGTCACAGGATGTCCCAGAAGCTGTAACAAAAGAGAGACAGAGAAGCATTCTAACATTTATATTTTAAAATTGTCCTTCCACTGTTGGAAAAATTTTCTTTTTGCAGAATGGGGAGGAGAAGTGTAATTCTTCACCTGCCTGCAGCCGATTGTATCACTCCTCCCCACATATTTGGAAACTTTTTGGAATAATTTGGGGAGGGAATGAAGTAGACTCAAAAGGGAGAAGAGAACTTCTATTTGTGATACTGTGACATCTACCCATGCAATGAGAGATGATAACATTTAGTTACAAACAACATGTGACACAGCCTCTTCACACAATGAATGACAACTGAAGCCAACATTCCTTTCAGGGTTGTTGTATGTTTTCCGGGCTGTATGGCCATGTTCCAGAAGTATTCTCTCCTGACGTTTCGCCCACATCTATGGCAGGCATCCTCAGAGGTTGTGAGGTATGGACAACCTCTGAAGATGCCTGCCATAGATGTGGGAGAAACGTCAGGAGATAATACTTCTGGAACATGGCCATACAGCCCGGAAAACATACAACAACCCTCTGATCCCGGCCATGAAAGCCTTCGACAACACATTCCTTTCAGGAATTCTGTACCATTTTTGTATTTAGGGATGCCATCTACCATGTGCTACTCTTTTCAGTTGTACACATCATAGACAAACCAGGATTTGTTACTGTGCAATGTGTGGAATAGGCATGTTTTCTTTTTTTGAGAGAGCCGCGGGGGAAGCCCACTATGTGTTGATACCCAAGGCTCTTTTTGTGACCTTTTACTCCAGGACATCTTTGAAATCCTTCTCTCCAGAAAATAATGTTGGCAAATGTGTTATCTTCCTTTCCTGTGAATTTCTCTGAGTTGTGGTTTTGCAGTAAAGAAGACCAGAAAAGTTCTGGAAAATCTATAGCATGACTCTCATCTTAACTTTTCTTTTCTTAAATGACTCTTACGATGATAAAATAGGGAGGAAGAAGAGCATCATATAAGCTACTTTGGATTTCTTGGAGAAATGAAAGGGGGGGGGGGTCAACTTGTGGGACATTCAGCCTAACTGAAAAATTCCAGATTTCATTCTTGCTTTTTCTAGTTTAGTATTGAGTTAAAATAAGTCAACTTGAGTTTCTGGTATAAAAGTCTCCGATTGTACCAGGAACTGATAAAAAATTTGGATTTTCAAAATAAAATCAGAAAGATCATAAACAGAATTTTGGGCTTTCTTGTCTTTTTTAATCAATGTGGATGCACCCTCACTTGGGCTAAGTTGATACATTGGTTGTAATCAGCTTGATCATGCCGTCATGACCAAAGGACACCGCCACCAGTACCGTTTGTTTGTAGTTTGGTGAGGCTCCGGTGCTCTTTGACAGAGAAGGCTAAAGAACTTGTAAATTCCTCTTGATTCGACAGCACTGAGCAAGGCTACTAAAGTGGTGTCAAACTGCATTAATTTTACAGTGCAGATGCACCCAGAGTGTGTATAGTCTGATGTAAATGAATGTTTTCTTCAGAATCATGTTCAAGTCTGAATATAGTTGGAGATACATGGGTATAGAAGAACTTTGGAAATAATGACATATTTGGAAATAATGACATAAATGGTCACATAGAAATGGCAGATATACAAAACAATAACTTTAGAAGAACTGTTCATTTAAAGAAGGCAGCAAGTTACAAATATTATTGTATGAACTCCATAGGTCTGTAGGCCAGTGGCAGAGCACATATTCTGCAGGCAGAAGTACCAGATCCCTGGCATCCTTGAAATTGGCTGGGGCAAACTTTTGTTTGACCTCCTAGAAAACCCACAGCTTGTTGGTGTGGACGAAACAGAACTACATGGGCCAGTGACTTTGTGTAAGGCAACTTCCTATGAGCTTCCTATTGAGTTTCAGGCAAACATTTCTATCAGCCAACTCATATGAGATGCCAGTGATCTTTAGCATTCAAAGCGTATGTCTCATCATTGAAACTGTGGCCACTCCCACCCATGCTTCGCAGGGTTTCAATGTCCCCAAGTTTATGGTTTCATTCTACACTTTGAAAAAGCCGTTAAAGCATAACACAGCTTGTTGTCAGCTGTTCCGGTGGCTGAGAGGCAACCAATGCCAACATGTATTTGCAGTCTATTTCCGCAATAGCCATACAAAAGCATGTGCCAGCTTATGTAGACAACAAATGGAAGTGAACATTTGAAATATACATAATCAATTGGCTTGAACCAAAAGGAGCGCAATAAACAATCAAATGGGATGGAGCTGTATTGATATTTGTGTATAACCCCCTTCTATTAATATATATATATCCTTACAAGTGATCAGGATGTTAAAATGGGGTGCTAAAAACTACGTGGATGTAAGATGATTCCCTTCTGTTTGAAGGCATTGCTTTAACCAGTTGATGACTTAAAACATAAACAATGGAGTCCTATCAGTGATAATATTAACTTCCAGCTGCAGAAGAACAATGATGGCAGGTGATGGCAATGTAATAAGAAAGAAACATAAATAAGTGGGACTTGCATCTAAAGAAAACTTACATACGACTATGTATGTAGGGCATAGTAAGATAAATATATGGACAATACAGCATGATGAAAGACAATATGGTAACTTAATAGCTGTGTATGGGTTAGGAAGAATTTTCCTCAATAATATTTGGAGAAATTCTTCCTTTGAAGCATTACAGTAAGATCACACTTCACACCAGGGCTGAGCAAAGAGCAGTCTTCAACCTTCTTGGCTTCTCAAATAAACCTTTCTTTACCAAAAACCATGATGAATTGCCGCTTTAGGAACCTCTTCCCATTGGAGACTAGGTTGTCCCTCCCTTCACTCCTTCTGCTGACAATATGTAAATCACCTTCACTAAGATGATAGCAGGAGAATGCTTATTTTGAGGTGGACTTGGAAGCAAACTGCAGTTAAAAGAACTCACAACCTCCATGGTGAATCTATTCGCGGGTTTAGAATGAATGTTAAATGAACGTTCCACAGTGCTGAACTCAATCCTCCAAAGGGTGAGTATCTTTAAAGTTTGGATTAAAACCCAGAATGGATTCCCCAAGCTAATGACATAGTAACCAGAATCCACCCATTGCCTTGCGTAAGTGGCTGCATTCTTTGTTAAATTACATTATACCTTCGATACTGAAACAAGGAAATAGTTATGAGCAACTCACTTTTCATAACAAATTACACACATGCCTTTCCATAAATACATGAGGCATAATAATAAGTCAAGTACAGGCAGTCCCCGAATTACAAACACCCGACTTTCAAACGACTTATACTGAGAAAAATCTTCCCCTTGGAAGGGAAATTCACTCCTGAAAGAGTTATCATGGGAAAAAGGTGTCTCAAGTGAAGCTTTATCGCCAATCCTTGTTTCCACAACAAACCAAATTTTTCAAAATCTAATGATCACAGGGACAGAAAGTGAGGTGAAATCCTCTGAACAGGGGCACAGACAGCAAAACAAACACAACAGGGGTGTTAACACTTCATTATGCTATCCAAAGCTAAATAATACATATTTTTGGCTGATGTTACATTTTAAAAATGTACCTGTTCCAATTTACAAACAAATTCAATTTAAGAACAAGCCTCCAGGACTGATCTTGTTCGTAACTTGGAGACTGCCTGTACTTTGACAACTCTTTGTTTTTTCCACCTTCCGGCTATCAAATGCCTTTCCCTTTTGTTTCTTCTATCTCTTTAATCTCTGCCACTGCTTAATAACCAGTTCTATTTTTGCTGCCTTTGACCTTTCAAGTTAGAAATCTTTGATATACTCCTCACTTTATGTTCCACTCAGTATCTGGGGATTAATTCCAGATTCTTTAGTCTTCTTACCTTCCTTGACATTTTATTCTAAATATTGTTTTCTTGACTTGACCATGGTGGTCCATGCCTTAGTTACCTTCAGTTTGGATTACTGTAACACACTCTACGTGGGACTGCCTTTGAAGACGGCTCAGAAACTCCAACGAGTGCAATGAGCAGCAGCCAGGTTACTAACAGGAGCAAACTATAGGGAGAGGACTACTCCCCTATTGAAACAGCTCTACTGGTTGCCGATAAATGTCCAAGCCCAAAGTGCTGGTTATTACCTATAAAGTCCTAAACGGCTCGGGTCCAGCCTATCCTTATGATCGCATCTCCTACTACAAACCTGCACGAACTCTGCGATCCCTACTCTCGTTGCCATTCTCGTGTCAAACACGTTTGGTGGGGACGAGAGAGAGGGCCTTTTCAGTCGTGGCCCCCCTGCTCTGGAACTCTCTCCCGAAAGAAATTAGATTAGCCCCTACATTGATGTCCTTCAGAAAAGCCTTGAAAACTTGGTTTTTTCAAGCTACCTTCGACTGAGGTGAACAGTTGATTGAGTCCCCACCTGTTCCTATAGCACAGTCTTTTGTTCCTTATCACGGATGGCCATGATTAGCTCTCCTAATTCGCTGCACGATTGAAATTACCTCTCCACTAAGACTATAGACTGAAGCGCCATATTATCGCCTCTTTTAATGCCCATGCTTTTACTCTGTTGAAATTGTGTTATTGATCTACTGTGATTGTTATGTATTTTATATTGTTGTATTTTATATTGTGTATTTTATACTGTTGTATTTTATTGTATGTTGTTGGGCTTAGCCCCATGTGAGCCACCCTGAGTCCCTTCAGGGAGATGGGGCGGGATATAAAAATAAACTTCTTCTTCTTCTTCTTCTTCTTCTTCTTCTTATTATTATTATTATTATTATTATTATTATTGGTTTTAGTGCTGATTTTTTAGGGTTGTATTTTTAAAGTCACCAGGAGTTTGTTTAGTGATTTTATAAAAATCGTATAATTGTATTTAAATAAATAAGAATAATTATTCAGGTTAATCAGGAATACCCGCTAAGATCCATCACTAGCACTTACATACAAGGAGCTGGTCTTAGGGCATGGGACTAAACAGCACCCACCCCCTGGCAGCCATCACTGACCTTGCTATAGATGCTTATTTTCTTGATATTTTGTTTTTTAAACAATAAAGAGATTCAAAAATACAAAGTGCTTTGAAATAGTAGACTTTCACTGTCCAAGTTTGAAAGATACTGCATGTGGCAGTTTCAGCTTTCAAATGTAATAAATATCATGGCAAGAAAAAATTGAGCAAACAATAGAAAAAAAAACTAGTAGAATTAGTGGCCTTTTCTACACTGCCATATAAAATCCAGATTATTTGCTTTGAACAGGGTTATATGGCAGTGTAGACTCAAATAATCGAGTTCAAAGCAGATAATGTGGAATATCTGCTTTGGTAATCTGGATTTTATGGCAGTGTAGAAGGGGCCAGTGAATGCGGCCTGGAGGAAAACAAACCTTTGGTGTTGGTTTGCAGAGGTGTATCTGCCACAAACAATGCAATTAACAAAGCTTTTCATGGGAAAGAAAATATTATCCTTAATACAATAGCAATATTATCCTTATATTTATGGCACCACCACCAATGCTGTAGAAGGGAGAGAATGCAGGGAAGAATGTCCCATAACTTTATTTTCCCCAAAGTAGGAGCAATCATGTTAACAGTTATAGTGTGAATGCCCCTCTTTCTCTGTCAAGCAAAATTGGTGATATATCTTTTAAGTTTTTGTATAGTTTGTCAAGCATAGAAGAAATCAGAGAATGGGGAAAGTAACTAAACAAAAGTTGTCTCTTATCTCATTTTAGCACTCTAAATAGTAATGTTTCTTGGCAATCCAATCTGAATTTCTAATTAAAACCTGCAGATTACACTTCAATTGACTGGAAATTTTATTACAGCTCCAAGATTTTTAGAAGTTAAATCTATGCAGTCAGGGCCCTTCGAGACAGCCATATAACCGAGAATATCAAGGCAGAAAATCCCACAATATCTGCTTTGAACTGGGTTATCTGAGTCCACACTGCCATATATTCCAGTTCAAAGCAGAAAATGTGGTATTTTATTCAGTTGTGCGAAAGGGTCCTCAGAAGTAATGGAATCAGTGTATTCAATTTAACCTTATTTCTGTTCTCTCTGCATAGAATTGCACTGCCACATCCACAAAAACTCAAGCATGAGATAGTAGCGGAGCAGCTTGTATGTTTTGGATGTTTGCGTTTTATGATGAGTTTTTAAACAAAACATTGTTTTATATATAAATATATAAATAACAGAGCATGGAAAGTTTATTTAAAAATTAGTTCCAGTTCCAGACCTAAGGCTTTCTCAAAATTTGTTTACAATTATGCAAGTTCATTCTTTGCTTTCACATTTCTCAGAATTAATTGGTTTAGTTACATTTGCATGGGGTGCAATAATGACAAGCTGGAATGTGTCCAGAGGAGGGCGACCGAGATGGCAAAAGGCCTGGAAACCAAGCCCTGGGAGGAACTGCTAAGGATCTGGGGCTGTTCAGGATGGGGAAGGAAAGAATGAGCTATGATAAGATAGCCATTTTAAAATATACGAAGGGATATCATATTAATAGAATTGCTTTGTGGTTTTTTTATTGCTTTAGAAATTTAGGACATGAACCAGTGGATAAAAAGATTGCAAGAACAAAGATCTAATTTGAACATTGGGAAGAACTTCTTGATATTAAGAGCTGTTGGATAGCTATCCCTTGTACACTGTGAGGGGATAGCTTTTGTAGTCCTTTCCAAAGCTATGATTCTATGAACCAGCATTTAAAATATGTGATATTCCAGCTCCATCATTTATGGATGTTTCATTTCATAACAATAACCGTAATTGAAAGTTACAGTCATACTGAGTTGGGACTCAAGTTATCCCTCACTAGTTGTAGTCATAATTTAAGGTAGTTAGAACTTTATTACTGCTAAAAATCAACTGGAAGTAATTAAATGCAATTCATCGTTACTTATTGGTAACTATTTACTTTAAAGCATTAGAAATACAAGCGTTATATTGCTATGTATTTGGGGGTGCATGTTCCCAATTCTTCTTGGGTTTCTTTTTGTTTTTTCTGACTTGCAGCCCCTTCACCGTTAACCCTCCCCGAGCAGCATAACCAACTCTGGGTGATATCTTTATATCTACACATCCACATCCATTAATGCATTAAATAATTATACAGACACACCTAGACTTCATGAATTGTGAGGTTACTACAGTAGCATACAGATAAAATTCTATTCCATTAGAAATTGCTATGAAGAACCGAGTTTCAAAATCTTGCAGACAGAATCCAGTTGTCCTGTATGTTTTTTTTTAAAATCTCCACCCTTTATCTGATGAGATGAGCACTTAACTGGGAAGCTGAATTCTGACTTTCTCTTCCCCCTTTTTGGGACCTCTGCTTCAAGGATCGGCAGTCATGCTTTTTGCGGTGACGGTTAAGGATGACTTTCTTATGACCCTGTCTAAGCTGATGCTCTTGGTTAGTTTGAATGTAAATAATCTAATAGATTTTAGCCAACCATTCTCAAAGGAGATACAGCTGTAGTGCTATTAGTTGTGGAATAACAACCAAACCAGATCTATTCATGCTTGAGGCTTCATCATGCGATACACACAGAGAAACACAATATGTAGCAAAACATCAGCTGAACAGATACTTGTGGCGTAGGTTATGCCCACAGAAATGTAGAACAGATATTTCTTCAAATACCATCACACGTATAAGATTTGCCCTCATAACATTTGAAATATGGGATGATTTCTGTCACAGATACTTTATTTTCTCCTACTTGACTTAGTTGCGATGTGTAATGTGATGTGCTTGGGCTGCAAACTCTGACTGAATAAACTCCTTAAACGCCGTAGACGTCTTGTTTTCTGGCAGTCTGGCCGGATGCAGGATTGTACCCTTCAGAAGCTAATAAGCAATCAAGCAAAGCAAGGGAATTATATACTTCCAAATGCACCTGAGCATTTTCCCCTCCCCTTTTCTCCTCCTGCTTTTAACTATGAAAATGAGCGATTGTACAGAATGCCATACTGCGAAGCGCTGATTTGGCTTCCAGGCATTGCAGACTTGTAAGAAATGAGAAAGTTGAAGGGCTTTCTGAACTTTTATAGAGGATCAGGAGAAAGCTGTTTGGCACAGGTGTTTCTGTAATTATGATACACTGGAAAAAATTCATGGTGATCCACAGCACTCATGCTGCGGGCACAGCTGTTCTAACACATACTTTTATGCCTATGATGCTGCGCTCCAGAGTGAGCATGCTTGCCTGTGTCATATACAACAAACGGGATATTCCTTCCTCAACTAGGTTTTGGTGGTGTTAGTGCAGAGCTTGCAGACCCAAAAAGTAATTTTTACACATTTCAGTTAATGGAAGTGCAGGTTGTTTTTTCTTGTTGTTTTCACTGGGATTATGCAAGAGGACAATATTGAGAGGAGAGAGACGCAGCAGTAAGACTCATTAGTTATTAGTCTCTATTAACAGTTAGGTTTAAAAGAGTGCCGCATGTCAGTAAATTTGAGCCAATTCTGTGAAATAAAATATGGAATAGGAAAAGCGGAATTTCTCCTGAAATTTAGTACAGCAGTTCTTACATGAAGAAAGTAAGTTAATGTAAATCATCACCTCATCTATGCTTCTCTGTTACTATATCTGCTGAAGTAGAGTATGCCCTCGACGTTTGTAGACTTGATGTTTGCCAATTTGATTATGCACAGATTCGATGAAAATTTTCTCCCTAGGAAACTTAGGTCCTCCAGTGCAATTCAATGATCAACATCTGGAAAATGATGCTGGAAGATCTTGGGATTTCTAGAGATACTAAACAGAGTTCTTTAAATTCATGGGTTTTTTTTTCACTTTCATGAGGGTCCTCTGCTCTTAACCCCAGAAAATGTGAAGGGATATCCTACAACTTTGTGGTGTAGTGGTTTAGGTTTTAGCCCTGAACTCCAGGAGACTAAGGACACTTCCAGACAGCAATTTATTGTAGGCAAAAACTGGTTAAAGTAGTCCGTTTTTGCCCTTGTTGCTGTCCTCACACTCAAAACAGCAGGCTTTCCCCGTTGGTGTCCCCATGCCTTCCCGGTAACTAATTGACTGCAATGCATCTATATAATTATAGTGTAGTGTGTATGAATGAAATAAATGTAGAATGACTTTTGGTTCACATATCTGAATGATGTGGTGAACTTCAGATGCATGACCTGGTCATGTTCATGTAGAGATACCACTATTGTGAACTGGAATTGGGGATAAATCTATATTGGTGCTCTGTATTATATGTTTTATTATGACTTAGAATGTTTTAATACAGTAGAGTCTCACTTATCCAACACTCACGTATCCAACATTCTGGATTATCCAACGCATTTTTGTAGTCAATGTTTTCAATACATTGTGATATTTTGGTGCTAAATTCATAAATACAGTAATTACTACATAGCATTACTGCATATTGAACTACTTTTTATGTCAAATTTGTTGTATAACATGATGTTTTAGTGCTTAATTTGTAAAATCATAACCTAATTTGACGTTTAATAGGCTTTTCCTTAATCCCTCCTTATTATCCAACATATTCACATATCCAATGTTCTGCCGGCCCATTTATGTTGGATAAGTGAGACTCTACTGTAGTTTTAAATTGTATTTAAATTGTATTTATATGAGCTATTTGTATGAATAGTTATTTGTGATATGTATTATTTGATTTTGTATAACTTGTGGCATTGAATATTGCCAAAAACACGTAAGCCGCTCTGAGTCCCCCTCGGAGTGAGATAGAGCAAGACAGAAATAAATATACTGTAGAATTAACACAGTTTGGCACTGCTACGCTCAATGCTATAGTATCATGGAAGCTGTAGTTTAATAAGATATTTAGCCTTCTCTGCTGAAGTGCCTCACCTCATCATTCCAAAGTATTGAGCCATGGCAGTTAAAGTAGTCTTAGACAGTTTTAATTTTAGAGTGTAGGTAGAACTCTTATGTGCTTCCTGAGAACATCTGATCCATAAAATAAGCTTCTTGAACAATTTCCCATAAGGATCAATAGACATGGTAGTTGGGGGATTCTGGGAAATCCAGTCTAGAATAGTATTCTCAGACTCTGCTTTTGACAATGGTTCTTCATGATCTCAGGCAACCCCCTCCCCCCAAGCATTTGACTGGAGATGACATGGATTGTGCCTTCTGAATGCCTTTACTTTCCCACAGAGGTACAGCTATGGTCATGCCTCAACCCAGTTGCCTTTGACAACATGTTGAACCCTGACATGATAGAAATCTACATCCAACCTTGCAAATGCTGAACAACAGAACTGGCTGAGTTTGGCACACTTTGTCTGCGTGAAGGATCCAGAGCCATGGGTCTGCCCTTAATTCCATCCCACATTGAGAAGATGGGCTTAGCCTGCTTTATATTAATCCTAGGATGCATTGTGCATCTGCCAGGCAGCACTTCTGTAGCATTTTGGGATAAATCCAAACAGTGGGAGGTTGGTAGGCTTTATTCCAATCGGACTTTTTTCAAAGACAAAAGGAGGAAAAGTTAGCAGTAGTACAAGTGGAGTTAACAAAGGGCCAACTAATCCTCAGGGGAGAGGTGTCTCAAAGGCTATTAGTCAAGATTATCAGGAGCAGCTACAATCTTATTCTTAATCTATAATTGGCCTGTTTCTGTTATGCTTCCTCTTAAATATTCAGTGTCAGTCACTATTGAAGAGAAGAGTTTTCACCAGGATTTTTTTTTTTTGGGGGGGGGATGAAAATATCAAAACGTTTCCCTTTGTTAGGCTCTGCCTGCAGATATCTATCTCTATATATATTCTCTTAACTCTTAAAACGAAACACGAATCAATGGATGCTGTAGGATTTAGGGATTTGAAAAAAATTGATGGATAAAAATCCATTCAAAGTATTCTAAATCCTATTTTGTTGTTGGAGACCTTAGCATATACAGTGGAACTTACTTTTGGTGAAAGATAGATCGGGTTATGTAGTATATATTTCCAATTTAAAAACAGGACTTAACTTAGAAGTACAGTAGAGTCTCACTTATCCAAGCTAAACAGGCCGGCAGAAGCTTGGATAAGCGAATATGTTGGATAATAAGGAGGGATTAAGGAAAAGCCTATTAAACATCAAATTAGGTTATGATTTTACAAATTAAGCACCAAAACATCATGTTATACAACAAATTTGACAGAAAAAGTAGTTCAATACGCAGTAATGTTATGTTGTAATTACTGTATTTACGAATTTAGACCCAAAATATCACGATATATTAAAAACATTGACTACAAAAATGGCTTGGATAATCCAGAAGCTTGGATAAGCAGGCTTGGATAAGTGAGACAAGCTGTTTAGAGATAAACCCACGGATGAACATTTCAGGGGCTGTCTCACTGAAATAACATTGTATGGTCAAGTTTTTTGGGGGGCTATCAATTTGTGAATTGCAATTGTTCAGCATCAGTCTAAAGCAACATAACAAATCAGATTGAAATTAAAAAATACCATCAGCATGATACAAATTTTGTTAGGTTGGAACAATAATGCAATGCATTAAGCATTTATTTCTTAAATGTTGTTTCTCAAGTCAATAATGTTAAATTCAATTGATTGTGAACGAACAGCACACTGAATTAAACTGAATAATAAATCCCAACCCAAACCCAGAGTGAAACATTCAGAGAAGCAGAGCACGGTGATTTCCTTTACGGTATGGATGTTCTAGCAATGTGTTATTTTGAAAATGTGTTATTTTGTACTTTTGTATCTTTAATAGGCAGCTGTGTGTGTGTGTGTGTGTGTTTTTTTAAACCCACCTGAATGGCACATCTGTTCAATTAACAACAGTTTCATTGCAGCTGGATTTGGGGGTCTGCTGATGAAATCAAATGGAAATGAAAATTCAAATGTTGCTCTTTTCTTTTCTTCTTTTCTCTTTCTTTTCTTTTCACATCCTAGGACCGACCGTCCCATAAACCTAATGACTTCTGAATTCAGATTCAATAACATCTTCTCACAGAGCTCTCCTTCATTAAAATTTTGTTTTCAAATGACATGAAAGCTTTTTGCTTTTGTGATGCAACTGTAACCCACATTGTTATTTAAGTAATTATTAAGAGCTGGGTATAACTTGAATTAAAATATTATTACATGTTTACTGCCAACAAAGGGTACATCAATTGCCCCCCCTTCTCTTCTGTTACAGTAAACAAAGCATTCACAGTAGATAAGTTTTTTCACTCACCAGTGTTGTCATCTTAAAGATTACTCTAGACCAGGGGTCCCCAAACTTTTTAAACAGGGAGCCAGTTCATGATCCTTCGGACCATTGGAGGGCCGGACTATAGTTGGCCACCGGGCAATAAATAACAACAACAACAACAACAACAACAAGAAATAAGAGGGTTGGAAGAGACCGTTTGGGCCATTGAGTCCAACCCCCTTCTGCCTCTGTGCACCATAAGCACAAGCAAAGCATCCCTGACAGATGGCCACCCAGCCTCAATGTTAATAATAATAATAATAATAATAATAATAATAATAATAATAATAATAATAATGGTTGTAAGAGAAGAAGAGACCCCTTGGGTCATTTAGCCCAACCCCCTTCTGCCCTTGTGCCGTGGGGGCCGGATAAATGGCTTCAATGGGCCGCATCCGGCCCCCGGGCCTTAGTTTGGGGACCCCTGCTCTAGACTATATGATTTCTTTTAAGATATGACAGACATTCAAGAGTACCAAAGAAGCCACACTGTGAGAACAAATGTGAGATCTTTCTCAAGGGTGTATTCTTTGAATTTTGTATTTGTGTTAACATATAAATTATTGTATTGTTCCAACTTATGGTGAACTTAACATAGGTTTATTTGAAGGAGGTTTGTATTTGCCATCCTCAAAGACAGTGGTTCTCAATCTGCAGGTTCCCAGGTGTTTTGGCCTTCAACTCCCAAAAATCCTAATAGCTGATATACTGGATGAAATTTTGGGAATTGTAGGCAAAACACCTGGGGATCCACAGGTTGAGAACCACTGCTCTAAGGCTAACAAGATTGTGACCTGCTCATGGACATTCAGTGGGTTTCCATAGCAAAGTAGGGTTTTCCCCAAAGCATCCTGGATACGTAATTCTTAAAAGTTCATACTCAGGATGCATCTACACTGTAGAATTAATGCAATTTCAACCATTTACATGCCATGGCTCAATACTGGGATTTGTTGTTAGGTGAGGGATTAGCATGTTGGCAGAGAAGGCTTAAAGACCTTGTAAAGCTACAACTCTGATGATTCCATAGCATTGACACATGGCAGTTGAAGTGATGCCAACTTATATTAATTCTACAGTGTGGATGCATCCTAAGACTGAACTCACATGGAAGTCGCCAGGAACTAGGCATCCCATTAACTGTCTGACTTACACGTTCACCTCAACTTAAATCTTCACCCCACAGATCATCATTTCAATAAGATGTCACTTGCTGAGTGATATAAACACACATTTTAAATCAGACTGTAATGTTAATCTCTAATGAATGTTTACTAGGAAGTTAAGTCCCACTGAAGTCAGTTTACTTCTGAGTGAACATGTTTTGGACGGGATTGCAAATTTGCATATTCCAAACTTAAGGCAGCCATACAGAAGCTACAATGATAGGATGGGCTGAAATCCAAATAAAATGAAATAAACAGATGGAAAAGTGGTTAAGAGGACATAACAGCTTGGCCCATTAGTGATTTCACAACAGAGCCAAACTGGGGCCTCACAACAGTCTCTCTTCTCTAGTAGAATAGATTTGCGAGTGAAATATGCTGTTCTTGCTATGATTTGAAGGGACACAAAACTAGATAATGAACAGTCACACTTTCAAGGTTGAATGGTCCCTGGGAGAAAACATTATAAACGGGCCCATTTCCTCTTCACTGCTGCCCCCGGCTCACGTTTTTCTTATGCCCAAACCAACCACTTCATCATGTAACTTAAATTCCACTGAGTTCTACACTTAAAATCTGGTATTCTGTGGGTCCACTACATTCGTTTTGGTTAAAGTGCAGTTTTTGAGTCTTTTAAACGTGGAGGGCAGCATTTTTTCCAACGTATCAGGAAGAGTTTTTCTCGAAACTCCAGATGTTTTGCCAAATTTCAAATGAAGTAGCCCTTGTTGCTCTCAGGTTAGAATCACCCAATTTGTGGGAGGAGAAATTGGGGGAAGAGTCAAAATGAACTTTTTGGGGCAATTTCCAGCATTTCCTTTTGCTTCCCTAGCAGGAAGGTTTGATTGTAAGCTACTTCATAACGCTTCTACTTTACAAAAAAAAAAAAAAAAAAAAGCCATTTAAGGTACCCTTTTCCTTTCTTCCTGGATTTGTCTGTGTCCTCTGTTGGGAGGGCCAGTGCTGTTACCATTCCAAATGGGATTCCTTCCTACCCCATCTCTCTCCCTCTCCTTCTCTGCTGTTGGGAATTGTAGCCCAAAACACCAGCTGAGCTTCTACTTCTGCCATTCCAAATGGGATTCCCTCCCAACCCCTTTCTCTCCCTTTCTGCTGTTGGGAATTGTGGGAGTTGAAGTACCAAAAAGCACCCAGAGGGATGGTGGGCGGGGCCAAATGTCTGCAGTGTTGAAACCTCTTCATTGAAAAATATGCAAGACAGCTGAGTGCACTAAACAGTGTGATCCCAAGGTAGGGGAAACTCCTTTTTATACGGAATGGAGTTAGACTGGACTCTCTTCTTATGAACACTTCCCAGTGTAATCTGATGAAGTCCCAAGAAAACAACTGTATTGCTCATCCCCTCCTTACTCAGTGACAGCGAGTGAATTGATTCTGCCTCTCTTCTTCTTTGCCACTTTTGCCACTCACTTGTTAACCTCTTCCTCTGGACACTGCTGGATATTTGGTGCAGCCAGATCTTACACGGAAGGAACAGCTGAGCCATCAGGGGCAGGTTACCAGCCACAACAATTGCTCTTCTTGGCTAATGCAAAAAGGGAAGGCAAGCAGGCAGTGATGGTAAGAAGGAGATAGAGGAACGTGAAAGTTTTTGAATTTTTCACAAGGGTTGGTGAAATGTGGGATGATAGAGAGCTTCATTGGGAGATCCTGTAAGGTTGCACTTCTCCCTCCCCACCAAAAACTTGGAGTGCTTTTGTGAGCCGCCCCAAGTCCCTTCAGGGAGATGGTGGCAGGGTATAAATAAAGATTTATTATTATTATTATTATTATTATTATTATTATTATTATTATTATTCCAACATTTGCCCCAAAATGACATCTAAAGGTTGTGGCTAGAACTTTTGCCATGTCTCCCTGATATTCCTGCGTCATTTTAGAAACAGGAAATGCCTTTCCGGCAAAAGGATCTTCTGGTCTTAAAATGTTTTATCTGGGAGAGGGCACAAATGTGGGAAAATGCCTCCCATCTTCCTTGAGAGTATCTGGAGATTTTGGGCTACTCCTCAGGGCCATACAATGGACCTGGTGGGCACATGTAGACTGGGCAATTTGCCAACCCTGGTTATTAGAGCAAGGCAGCCACCTTATGTAGAAGATACTGATGTGTGTGTGTCTGTGTACAATGAGTGCTAGAGAAAACCACTATTAAGCCCCCCCGCCCCCCAATCTCTTTCCATTGACCCTCAGTTAGGATGAAGGATGTCGTGCACCCATCCTGCAAAGTGTAGGCATATGATCTTCTTGTACAGGGATCAGTGATATTAGGGAACAATCTTTCTCTTTGGTCAGAAAAATGTTTTCCCCAGGGCTTGACTTGTGGAGCATCTGCAGATGCCCAATTTTCTCTCCTTTTGTCACTTTTCCCCTTCCTCTTCAGCTTATTTGAATTGCTGTGAAATAAATTTGAAATTGCTACACTCACTTTGCTCAGCAGATGGGAGAAGGTGAAATCTTTTTCTTCCCTGTAGACTCAGGCATAAACAGACTGTTTCAGCTTCTCATACCTTATGTGATTTTTTTTTTCTCTCAGTACTGCCCTTGGTCACCACAATCTGATGTTGTGTGGTCACATGTATTCTGGTTTTCATCTGTGAAATACTGGAGAGTATGTTTTTGGTAGTTTTCAAGCAGAAAATTACCAGAATGCTGTGCTACTTTTTTTTTTAAAGCGAGAGCTTTGGGAACTTTGGATTTCTGCTAGAGACTGTGGTGACTGCAGATGTGGGGTTTAGGTCTGCATATGGTTGTAGGCTATACTTTCCTCACCTCGACATTAAATCAAAGCACATTGTAAGGTAGTATTTTGGCTTTATTTTACTAGCAACTTCATTCTGAGATGCTTTATTCACTGTATGTATTTGTTTCTAGAGCTAATCTATTTGCCATGTATCACCTAATACATTTATTTAAGTATATTCTAAATTAGAAACAGTGCAGTAGGGGAGAGAACGTGAAGAAAATAATGAGAAATTGTTGGGGAAGTGTACTATAACAACAGTAGAAACAAGACATGCCATAGTACAGACGTTACCAGGAGTGTACTGCATTATTCTCCAGCAAAATAAGTTTATAAAAATATTACACTAAACGTCCGCTTTCACATTTCTAATTAGATTTTGTGGAAATGGAAAAATAATTTGCTTTAATGGAATTACTATCAGTCTGTGACCCAAAACTTCTTTCAATATTTAACTGCATTAATATAAACCAGCCATTCTGAGCTAAGCAAAAGAATGTGTTCAAAATGGAAAGCAACCCAGAAAATCTACCAAGCTCTTTTTCTCCAAAGCCCCCCTTTTTAACAAGTCTCAAACAGTTTCCATTTAATGGTCTTATTCCACTTGCAAACTATACAGTATAGAGGAAAGGTCTGCTGTATTGGCATCTCATTTAATATGATTTTTTTCTCAATACAGATGAGTGTGGGGTAGCAGATACATTACAATGCCCATATTTTGACATCTCCAGTATCCTTGGGATTGGTATCTGTAGTTTAACTATTCATATCCAACAAAATATGTCAAGTCTAAGCATTTTCTAGATCATCCCGAATGACTCTATGGTATTCTTGGGCCAGATATCCTTCATTGCAATAGGATTTGCTATAATCTGCAGTTTCACATACCCCCACAAAGTCCGAGAACATATTTCCCCATGGATATTGGAGTGGGGATGGGGTGTCATACTGTATAAATAACTTTGATTCTCTCTAAATGAATTTTGTAAAATAGTTTGCTTACATTATGCTTACATTATGGCATACATAAATTGCCCATCCAGCTAAGAGCCGATGTGGTGTAGTATTTGCGTATCAGAAAAGGAACTCCACGGTGTGATTTGGGCAACTCACTTTCCCTTCCTTTGAGGAAGGCAATAACAAACCTCTTTTGACAAAATCTTTCCATGAAAAGCCCATGAGAAAGTGTCTCTAAGTAGGAGTTGACATAAAGTCATGTAATAAAACTCGGAACTGAAGGAGACCAATTGAACAGGCTGATGGTTCTATAGCAGGGAAGTAGAAAGTGTTAAAATTGAGCTATTTTTAAAGAAAATTTTGCAGGAGAGAAGAAAGTCCCTACATTAGCAGAAAATTTGATGAAATCATTCATTATGAAAACCCTTTTTGGGAAACACATCCAAACATTGAGAGGCAGCACTCGTGGCTATCCATTGCCTCTACATGTTCTTATTCTTTCAGCATAATAATAGAATATGAAAATTTTCTCCTGTGTCATGCCCTTGTGAGATAAATGGATGTTACAACCACAGTTTGGCACAGCTGGGCAGAATTAAGCCCTTGAATTCAATGGGCTCAGACATATCTAACTTTGCAGGGTTGTGACTCATGAATGAACTGTTAAGCGTGCGGCTTTTGTTTTTTCTGTTTTTGAATGGTGCTGCATTTTTTGGATTGTTGGTGAATTGCTGTTGGAAATCTGAGTTGCTGCACCTGCTAACTAAATTCAGGTGTGATTAAGTAACCTTATATTTTAGGTCATTTACAGTTTCAATTAGGCTGCAGTTCTACAGCCGCTTACCTGAAAGTTACTTTGTAATTAATAAGAAATCATTTCTTAGTAAAGAAATGAATTGAATTGAGATGTTAACCTCATTATTTCTGCATAGGAATTCAGACTAATTTAATACCTACAAGTCATGATCATTACAATATTATACTTACACCTTTGTTAAAATCGACTCTATTATCACTGATACAGAAGAACTTGGAATTGTTACGTTCTTAGTATGCATATTCCTTCAGCCCAGCACATACATGAATCAATCTGGTCAAACTGATATCTCTTTCCCTATCTACTTATTTACTTTGTCATCTTTATAATGATAATATGGCAATTTTTTATTTCTTATCTCCACTCCATAAGGCTTGAGGCAAAGTACAAAAGAGAAATAAAATTAAAATAAAATACAGAATTAAAACAACACAAATCCATTTAAAACTTGGCTACATAATATTAAAACACATAATTACACATTAAAATAATCCATACTTATAAAATATCAATTTTAAATTGAAAGTGTAAAATCTTTAGCCTTCTGAACTAAGTAATGATTACTAGCTGAGCATTGGATTTACAATTAAAAATGTAATTTTTCCCAACTACATTTATGAGGTGCTGTAGGAATCCACATGCTGATTGAGTAGTCTGTATGTAACCTGTTTGAAAGAAGCTACCATTAACCAATCATTACCAGTAAGGTTTCTATATCCAACTCTTGGTAATAAACCAACTAAATATTAAGTGTTAGCCACTGGGAACTCTAGTATCGGAGGACTGTCTTTGAGGAACTGTAGGAAGGAATGTCTCTTGCTGGTCCATCAAGTGTGAAAGAGAAGAAATTTAATGGCCAGTCCATGTTTTCCAAAATAAAGGTCATAGTTGTTCTGCAACACAGAATTATACATATTAGAGGAAAAATGTAGATAAATGACCAGAATGGTGTAGTAGTTTGAGTGTTGAACTATGACTCTGGAAACCAAGTCTCAATTACCCAGTTGGCTCTGGAAACTCTTCCTCACTAATGTCTTTATTTTCTGTGTACCAATAAAATACATAATTAGCTTGAGTGGTTAATGACTCCACTTTGGTAGACATTGTCAAAAAGCTCTGGACTGGACAGATAAGTGAAATGTTTTTAAAGCAACAGTTCATAATCAACATTGTAGTCCAGGACAACTGAAGTCACCATTGGCTAAAGTTGATGAGATGTATAGTCCAACAACACCAGGACCATTGCATTATTGCCATCATTACAGCAACCTTTCATATTTGAATGGTCAGATGTTTCACAGGTACTTGCACTGTCTCATATGTGTCCAATGGTTTTCCAGCTACGTAGGAAAGAGTTGTAAGAACCACAATATCACCCTTCTGCTGCTCGATAAAGGGTAGATTCCAGCATGTCATTATATTCATACTTCTTAAATGTATCTTTATGAGTGCTTGAACAACTGAAATTTGATTTCCAAACTGAAATTTGATTTCCACTACCTCCCCCCGATTTGACACATTTGCCCTTTGGCCTAGATTTGTGTTTTATATCTGTTTTTAATGCTTTTTCTTGCAAGATTGTTTTTATGATGGTTTTACTGATATTGTTGATTTATTGTTGTAAATGTATGTGTTTTGATTTGTTTTTATATTGTGATGTTGGGCAAAGCCCCATGTGAGCCGCCCCGAGTCCCTACGGGGAGATGGGGCGAGATACAAGAACAAAATTATTATTATTATTAAATTATAAGGTGCAGCAGTCTGCCAGATATAAGTATTTATATCTGATGTACAGATAATTTTTTTCTACTTTCTAAAATGAATGTCATTTGTGTTTTTGTCCAATTTCGTAGGGTTTTTACCTTTATCTTTCTTTAGTGCTAAATGTTGGGATAAATTGAAAATGTTATTTTTTGTATTTCCTCTCTTTCCCATAAGAAAGAGATTTCAAGCTTTCTCAGAGTATATTTCATCAGTGTTTTCCCAATTTTCCCAATTTTCACTTTGCTTTCTTTTTGACTTTTCCCTTTCCCTTCCTCCACTCCTGCTTGAATCTTTCTTAAGACAAACCCCTCAAAATTCCAATTCATAGTTATCAGGAAACAAGTGATAACTTTTTTCTTCTTCTTCTTTATTTTTTTTTTTTAGAAATTTCATTTCTTTTGGGCATATTGTAGGTGTGGTATTGGTTTTTTCCTTTCATTTTGCGAAGGGGTTATTGGGCTTTAACTTAGTCTTGATTTATTTTTAATGATGTTAAGATAACAATAGGCAGGCTCCTCCAAATGAGATTTGTCAGAAAGTTCTGGCTTATGTTGCTGTAGTTTTGCTTTTTCTTAAGAAACATCAAAATAAATTTTGGTTTGCCCAGATTGTTTTCTGGCAATTCCTGGCACCAAGCTACAATATTTTTTCTTATTCTGAGATGTTTTGTTTTTATTTCCAAGACATATTAGAAAAAATGCTTTCATATCTCTTTTCTTTTTAATTATTTTAGTGTTATAGTATATTAGGGTATTGCTGAATCAGTGAAATGGCAGTTCTGTACTATAGTGAAACAAATTTATTATTTTTTAAAACTTTGGAAGAACCCTTGGGAAAAAAGTTAATTGAGATTATAGAAAGTGCTATCAATGGAATGACCGGATGTGGAGGCAACAACTACCAGCTGTTCTGGCCTAGCCTCCATTTGAGCTGTCAGGTAACCCTGAGGTAGAGCCCGTTCAGCCTGTGATTATCCCTGCACCTGCCTTGCCAGAGGTACAGCCAGAGTTTGTCCCTGCACCTGCCTTGTCAGAGGATTCTGGATTTGGGCCTGAGATGCAACCAGAGTCTGCCCCAGTAGATTCTGGGACTAGAGACAGAATGGTTGCAAGTAGACAGTTTGAACCGCATTCCTCTAAGCAGTTAAGGCCAGACCTTCTGATGCCTGATGGACATTCCATTTCGGATGCTGAAAATGATAACACGGGAAGGGCTGATGAGCTTGACAGGAGGAGCAATAACTCAACACCGGACAGAGAGGGAGTCTGTGCGAAGGAGTAGATGGCTACTTTTGAAGCGAACTAATAAGCACTATTCTCACGGTTTGAGGCCTTGAATTTCCCTTTAAAAGGTTTGCTTTCTCTGACACAGTCAGAGGTGGCAACATTGCTAATCCAAGAGAGAAAGATCTTTGTTCCATGTTCCCGTGTATTCCTGCAGCTGTGTATCTTGCTTCAAGTTCCAGCCTCACTTCGATCTGTGAATCCAGTTGAATGTTCCAGTGACTTTGCCATTTGGATTTCTATTCTAGCCAAGACCCTCGCCTTGTGTTTCAGCATTGACTTTATACCTTGGACTATCTTGGAGTTTGATCCTGCATTCTAGTCTTGTTTCCTGTGTTTTTCGTTTGACTCATGCCTTGGAATTAATCTTATTTGGATGATTCTTGATAGCTTTCTTGGGATTTACTTTGATATCTGGTTTGGACTATGTTCTTTGAGTGACTTTTATAGACTATTGCTACAAGATTTTCAAGTACTTTGCTCTTGTGGATTTAAACCCATTTTATTGACTTTGAACTTTGATTTTGCTATTGCTTGCATATAACCTTCAATAAACAGCTTGCTTGCTTATATTCTGGGGCTCCAGTGTGGTTTTGAAGTGCCTACGTAGCCTAGGGGTGCAACACCAGCACAACCTGGCAAACTTCAACCAGTTATATTGCAACAATTCATATCTCTTTAGACCAGTTTGGAATAATTCATGTTGTTAACTGCCTTAAGTAACTTTTAACAATGTGAACTATAGGTTGTGTGCATGCATACTTTTGAAAAACAATGGTGTCAATAAAAAAGCTCCAGAGTTTGATTACAATTCCACATGTTATTTACATTTCTAGCCACTTTCATTTATGACGTTATCAGATAGGCTGATTTGCCAGTTGTACGCCGCTTGTTCTCCACTTTCGACGCAGATCCCATTATACCACACACAGGGACTTCCAGCTGGGCTCATTGCTGAAAGAGGTGAGCAAGCTGTGTAAGCTGCTACCACGACAACACAGGAAGCTTCCCATGTTGCCTTAGGAGCTATGGGAGGAGGTTGGGTGGTGATGCTTCCCACCATGAGATGTGGGTCAATGCGTGGAGAATCCATGGACCTTTGTGATGAGGTCCTTAGAAGGACTTCATAACCTGGAAGATTTCTGTGAATGTTGAAAGCTACTGTACTTGAGTCTAACACTTTTTAATGCTCAGGTTCTTTATCATGAGGAAGAAAGTACCTATTTGTATAGTTATAAAGAATGACTGTTACCAAATTTGTAATTTATTAGCTGGTTAAAACAAAACACCCTTTTCCCAACTGTCCATATTCTTTCTGATTTCAATTGAGGTATGTCAGGAAATTGTGAGTGACTCATAATAGTTTGAAATATATTGCTTTTTCTCTTGCTAGTTTTGATTATAGAGAGAGGGGCCTGTTAATCCAACAAAACCATGACGGGATGTTTTCAGCATTAATGTCTTTATTAATCACTTCTTCAGTTTTGTAAATAATCTACACACGTACATCCGCAGGACGTCACAGGGATCCCAATGAGTAATTGGCAGTTCAACAGTGGGAAATACAGACCATGAAATTTTTATATGAATTTTCTCATCCTGGACTCTTTCTTCCTATTCATTGGATTTCATTGGAAACAAATGTTTTGAATTGTGGGTCCCTAATGGCAACAACACTTATTAATTCAATTTATGTAAAAATATATTTCCATATCCTGAATAAGTATTTTGCTCAGCAAAGCATGTTTAAAATTCTATTTTTACCAAAAGGTACACTGTGAACCAGGAGTCTCTAGCATTTTCTTTGGAGTTTTTGCTAGTGTGTTCTGTAAGCTATTTTTGCCCATAGAATTTCAATAGTGCTGAGTTTTTGTTGTTATTATTTGCATTCCAGCCAATTTTCTTGCTCAGTGTTTTACAAAAAACAAAACAAAACAAAAACAACATCCCAAACCAAGCTAAGTTAATGATGTCACATTTTCTTACAACGAATGGGAGATATATGTGGTCAGTTCTAGTGTGAATGTGCAGTACATCATCCTTCCACATTCACTGGAGTGGGGGCACAGGACTCCTGAGAAAGTGAAAACCATGAATAAAGAAAATGCATTTTTTACCTAAAAGAACATCTTTCTAGGAATTACAAGGTCTCCCAGACTGGAAGCTGAACATAAAACTACATTAGAGGACTTAGAGCCTCATCATAGAGGCCAGATGAAGTGTCCCACTTCGCCTGGCATCTGGAAGAAAAGAGAAGGGCAGCGGGGTGAACCTCTCCTCCTGTGCACAGTTTCCCCATCAGCTTCCCTCTTGGCAATGCTTTCCACATCAGCGTCGCTCTCCATTGGAGCCAGCACAACACAGAAAGCCTGTGTTGTGGGGAAAGTGTCCGGCAACACTTTCACCCCAATTGGAATGTGGGGCCTCCTCCAGAAGTCACATGATGTTGGTGTGGAGCTCTGTCCATTAGACGGGGTGAAAGTGTCCTAGGATGCTAAATTCACCCCATCTGAGGAGGTTGTTAGTGATTTCTAGAGAGGTATTCGCACTAGAAATCTCTAGGTCCTCCAGCTTGACTGGAGAAAGTTGACCATAGATCATACTGGAAGACCTAGAGATTACTAGAGAGAATTTTTCAATCAAATCTATGAATAATCAAATCCACAAAAGTCAAAAGATTATTTTGTGACATAGGATGGTGGCAGGGCCTCATTCTTTTGATATAAGGTTATTGGAGAAGGTACAGAAAGGTGTTACCCAAGAAAAGAGGCTTCATCCTCCTCTTTCTCAGTGCATTTCAAGATGCCAGAGCTGGGGCAAAAATTAATTTCAGGTATAGTAAAGTGGAGCCTAAATACCCTGAAGCCGAGCAGGGTGAGCCCTGGTTAGTACTTGGATGTGGGGCTGCAAATGATTATTAGGTGCTGTGGGCTGTATTTCAAAAGAAAGAATGGGGAAAACCACCTCTGATAATTTCTTGCCTAAGAACGCCCTATGAAGTCATGGAGTAATCATGTGTTAACAGTGACATTATTACTATTATATTTACCATTCACTTCTCTAGGAATCTAGGATTTGCTTTTAAAATATTCCCAGCTTCACAAAATATCTAAAAAAGCTGCCAAAGAAGGTAACAAAATGCACAATCAGAATCACTGTTTGGGTGTATGTCTAGATCTACATAAAATATGCATGTTAAATATATACATTTTCAGTCAAGATCATTGGTCCTGACTGCAAAAATTGGAAAACACAAAAATCTGAACTCCTAATTAATTTGGCAAGGGTGCATCAGGTTCATTTTTCAAAAATGAACCTGATGCACCCCGTGAACACAATTCTCCAGCATCCCTACAAGTCATAATGCTTAGCTATGGATATACTTTGTATATAGGCATGTAGGTGGGTGGGTTGGGGAGGCTTCAGGGACTTCAGCCCCCCCCCCCCAAATTCTCAGGGTGGTCCATGAGAAGGTCTTACATTTATTATTTGAACTGTTATATTTATTCATATCATGATCTGATCACCATGCTCAATATACCCCATATGCATGGGGGTATTGGGATAAGGATACAAAAGGTTTGATTGGGTAGATCCTCCCTCCCTCAGACTCAGCCCCTCCCCCCTCAAACCAAAAACCCCAGCCCCCCCCCCCCCCCAATCAAAATCCTGGCTATGGGCCTTTTTGTACACATATGGAATCCTTTGTGGTCTAAAGCTTTGTGTCAATAAATGAACACAGATAATTATTCAAGAGGAATCAGTTAATTTGCTTTAGTTTAGAAGTTCAACTCTTGTTACTTCACATTGGAAGGCCAATAGAATGATGTTCTCATACATGGAACTCTGCAAATCAAAGTCTAGGAATTAACTTTTTTAAAGGACAGAATTCATTATAATTATAATTTTAATTCCACAAGTAATCACAATTTAAAGGAACTCTCTAATTTTTCATTTCCCAAAAACAAGTAAAATACTTACTTTAACAGAGGCTGGATGGCCATCTGTCGGGGGTGCTATGAATGCGATTTCCTGCTTTTTGGCAGGGGGTTGGACTGGATGGCGCATGAGGTCTCTTCCAACTCTACTATTCTATGATTCTATGAGACTTGTAAATAAAATTACATCACAAAAGAAGTAATACTGTACGTTGTTATAGTACAATTTCAAATTGAGTTAGATTGCAGTTGTGCTGTAACAAGAGACTGTGAATTTGCGTTCAAAAAGGAGTTAATAGCAAGTAAATAATTATTTATAGCTTGTTACATCTAAGCTCTGCTGCAAAAAAGCATGTTTTTTTAAAAAATCATAACCAAAATATTTCCACAATTGCTTTTGAGCTTTTTACATCAGTAATGATGTAAAATGATGTAACAATGATAATAATACACCTATAATCAAAGGTCTATTATACCAATAATAAGGAAAATGCCATATCAGTAATATAGAAAATCAGAATTTGCAAAGATCCAGTGTCATTCTTATGATATGAAATACTGCCATGTTCCTTTCTTCCCCAGTGTGAAACCCAGCTACTCACCCCAAAAACCCCCTCAAATGGCTATTCCTTTAGCCTTTTTTTTGCAATAACTCTAGCCATGATGAATTCATTTGGCAATAATATGGATGTCATAAGTACTTTATCAGATTTCCACCTAAGTTCATTATTAATTACCTTGGCCATTACTGAAAGAGTTGCCCAGATGTGCTCATGATAGAATTAAAGTAAACAATGACTGATTCTCAGAGGTTATGATTAGAGCAACTCAACACAATTTGAAAAAAAAAAAACAACCCTCATGGGCTTTTAAATACAAAGCACCTGCCAAGCCACATGTGAAGCAAACTTCACAGAAATCCTTGTCACTCATTAATGCAGAAAGGTTGGTGTAATGAAGAACCAGCCCATATTTTAAACGTTAGTGCAGGGAATAAAACAGTCTTTCAAAAGAATCGGCCATTCTTTCTCTTCAGAAACCACAGGATCTGTATGGGAATAAAGTATTTCGCACACCAGTGGTCTTATGACTGAAGTATTATTGTCTTACAAGCCTCTTAATTTTTTTCATCTGGTGTACTACATCCTGACTCACAAATAGCACACCACATAAAATGTACTGTTTTCATGGACATACAGAAGTTAACCATGAGATCATCCAATTCATCTTCCTGTCAGTTTCCCTGCCAATTATTCTTTCTCCCTTTTCTTTTATATCCTGAATGGATTTCTGCTCTGTTTATTTATTTGCACTGCTAAACTTATAAGTTCATGCATAGTCTTTTTGCTGCTACTGCTGCTGTTGTTGTTGTTGTTGTTGTTGTTGTTGTTGTTATTATTATTATTAGGTCTCAAGACAGCTTGTAGCAATTAAAGCAAGTACAAATATAAACAGAATGATTACAGCATACAAAAGATACTTCAAATATAATTAAATTATCTTTATATTTTAAACAATTTAAAAAATAGACATTAAAAATAGAAGCAGTAAAACAACACTTTGTGAAATGCCTTTGCAGCCTGTTTTCAAAGGTTTTGATAAAAATAAAAAAGTTTGAAGAATTAAGAAAAGTTTTCATTGGTCAATAGAAAGACAGCCAGAGCTTGGATAACTTACTGCCTTTGACTACAATTTGCAGACTCTCTCAGTGAAAATGGCATCATTTAAACATGTATAGGAGCTTTTAAAAGAAAAAGAGTAGAGATATCGCTGGTTCAAATTTACCTCCATCACAAATACATTGTGTGATCTTGCGCAAGTCACTATTACAAAGCCTTATCTATAATATCTCAGGCAATCTTATGCATAAGTAAGTAATTGTGCAAAAGGAATCACTTGGTCATGCATTTATGTTGTTGTTACATGCCTCCAAACTGACTCCAAGTTATCCTCTCATAGGGTTTTCTTGGCCAGATTTATTCAAAGATGGGTGATTTGCACAATGACACCCAATGGGTTTCCATGTCAGAGTCCCCATCTACACTGCTTTGAACTGGAATATATTAGTCTACACTTCCACATGATCCAGTTCAAAGCAAACAATCATGATTTTATATGGCAGTGTAGATGTGGCCAGAGTGGGGATTTAAACCCTGGACTCCCAAAAGGATAGTTCAACACTCAAACCACTACACCATGCTGGATCTCATTATTTGTTCATTTTTATATATATTCTGCTTTCCCACCACAAAGGAGATTTACAATTAAATACAGTAAGACCCACATATCTGTAGGACTGGTATCTGTAGTTTTATTAACTTGTGTCTGACAAAATATGCCCTCTGTAGGTTATTTAGGTTCTCTAGGCAATTCTATGGTATTCTTCTGGCAGAAGTTGACCATATAGTTGTGATGGGGATCTGGGACACCACTCTAGACAGCTCCCACACAACACTATAGTATGTTTCCACCAGAAGTAGTTTGTTCAATAGGGTTCTCCATTATCCACTGTTTCATGCAAAGTCGTAGAACATGTCTTCTGAGGATTAGGGGGGTTATACTATAGCATGAATAAATACATTAAAAATTAAGCAAACTTCAAAATACAGCACCCACCCCAAGGCCTACCTGATTAAAAAAAGTTTTTATCTGCCAATAGACAGATAACAAGACAGTACTAATCTAGCTTCACTCAGTTGAGTGTTCCAGGACTAGATACTAGACTTGAGCCCGGATCCATTTTTAGCTGTTCCCTTCGGCCAATCCAGCTTCTTTGATTTGACCCAGTATCCATAACTGCAAGGGGCCAGCCATCATGGATTCCCATCCGTAAAGGGACCATGCCCCCCCCCCCCACATTTGGCATCACAGTTTTGATTTTCCTTTATTTTCCTGATTCTTTTTATTTAATGGGACTTTCTGGCAGTTGGGTGTGCATGCGGGTTTGGGAAAGTGGAGATTTACCCTTTTAGCTTCTTTTTCTCCTTCCCTTCCTCTCCTTCAGAAAATACTTTTAAAAGATTATAATGATTATTAATTATAGTAGCCCAGCAAACAAAAAGAGAAGCCTACCTCTCCTTTTGTGATGTCTCATGGGCCTTGTAGTCCCGTTCCTAGTACTATTGTGGCAGACGAAGAGGAAAACTTGGGATTCCCACCGATTCAGCCAGAATCGGAGCCCTTGCACCTGGAGGATGTTTGCCCTCAAGAAGTCAGCCAAACAGGCCTTGGGCAGAATTCTCCCCCGTTTTCTCGAAAGGACAATTATAATAGAGATAGAGGCGCTAGGGAGGCGAATCGCCGGAGCGCCAGAATCGCAGCCAAACAATTAGCTGATTAGGTCTGCTTCCCTTGGGAAATTCTAAGGAGTCATGCATCTGGACAGAGATGGGTTTCACTTCTAGTTCTCCAGGGAAAGTGTTCTTCTGGCGGGAAACGAGACCCTATTTAGGTGTTTTGCCACGAAGGAAACCTTGCGGAGTCAACTCGTCAGCTTGAGGAGTGAGATTGTGTGTGGACTACGCAACTCCAGTTCCTTGTTTCCAGGACCAAGTTCCAAGCCTGCCTTGTTCCCCGGACCTCGCCACGGACCTTGTTCTTGTTTCTTGTTGCCTCGTATCAAGCCTTGTTTTGCCAAGAATCTAGTTTGTTTCCAGCCTTGTTGTCAAGTTCTTTGGACTAAAGGACCTTGTCATTTCCCCACACTTTGCTCGGCAAAGTGTGTGTTTCGGTTATTGGATTATAACTTTGGACCTTAATATCACATATTGGACATTATTTTCCTGGACTATATTTGACCTTTCCTGAAAGGTCTATTTCTGAACTATATTCTTCACTTGTTTTTATTGACTTTATATATTCCTTTAATAAAGATATTAGATAGAATCTGGCCTCTGCGCATGGTTATTGGTGCTCTGTAGCCTGGGTCCTGACACCTTTAGAATAGAAAGTAGAAACAGCTTTAAGAAGCAAAATTCTAAGCAAAAAGGAGATTCCAGGCAAGAGAGAGGATTTTTAAAGTAGTCAGGGGAGGATAGCTCCACTGAACTCCAGGTCATCACTCTTCCTTCCCTGGGCCTCCTTAAAATACCTTGGAAAAGTGTGTGGCGTGCTGCTGGTGCTAGGAGAGAAAGTGTGCATGCCTGCCACTCTCTAGAGGAGAAACAGCATTAAGAAGCATTAAACCTCGTCTCCTCCTCTACAAACAGAAGGGAAAGGATCCAGAAAGAGTGGTTTCTTAACTCTGATGCTTTTTAAAATCCAGGTCTTAATAAAGGATATGGAAGGGGAGTCTCTGGGAAGTTCCCCTCTACCCAAAATGGGCTGGACAGGGTGCTTTATTAACTCAGTTGCTCTCAGGGGAATGGGGAGTTTTGTACGTTCCCCATTGCCACCAATGGGCTGAAAAGAGCTGCTATTTTTGGATGTGGAATGAAAACGCCCATTTGGCAGTGCGCCTGTTTTTGGGAGGTGTGTGAAAATGGATATGAGGGGCTTCTGATATCCCACAAGCAGAAACAGATAGCGATTCACCTGAAATGCACAAGCCTACTAGATACTGAAAAAATCCTTTTCGCGTCTTCAATTGGAACATGCAATATCCTCTACTGCAGATCTTAAAAATACGGACTAACTTCTTGTAGATAGCCTGAACCTTAGTTGTATAAAGCAACATTGATTATAACCAGCACTTTGAAGCAGACAGTGAGCTTTTAAGGGAGACATATGCTCCATGCAAGCTATATTAAACAAAGAATATATGACAAAAGTTTGTAAATTTTGGGTGGAATATCCTCTAAGCAATGTGAGGAGAGTGTCTCAGAGCCAACAGTGAGGAATGCAGAGAGCTGCAGTTGAACATCAGGAGGCCCACTGGTCCCATATAACTGAGCTAATGTCTCCTTTATTTCATTAATTGTAACACTGTTGTCGCATGGTGAAAATGGGTATGCCTACAACTGGGCAATGTTACTACATGCAAGGAGAAGCCTACCAAGTTGTATATTTTTCACAGTGATTTTATGGCAGGGCTGGAGATTCTGCACCTTACATAATTTGGTGGATTTCAATGATCATCAGCCCCAAAACAGCAAACCCAAAGGTGATGTTTGTTCGGAGTTGTAGTCCAACAACATTTGGAGGGCCTCATAGTTCCCATCTCTGCTCTATGGAGAGGGAGTTTGCAGTTTTGATGGGCAACAAAATTGATATGTGTCTGCAACAGGAGTTCCCAAAGTGTGGTCCACAGAGCCCTTGGGGCTCCACAAGTGATTGTGAAGGGCTCTGTGTCAGGCACTGCTGTGCTGCTTCCTGTCTCCTCCTCTTGCTTCCCGGGCTGACATAAGGACACGTGGTGGCGGCACTGTGCTGCTTCCCTCCTCCTCTATCTCTGTGATGCAGGCTGCTAGATGTGCAGCACATCCAATGGGCGGCCGCCCTGGGGCTGTCCATTGGAGTGGATTGGTTGGTAGGAGCAGGTCACTGAGCAAAAATAGAAAAGTTGAGTGCTCTGACCTCAAAAACTGATAGCAGAGATCATAGGAGCAGAGCTAGGATGCAGATCCTATGAGCCAAGTGACTCAGTCAGTCATGAAATGTGTCCGAAAGGCAAAAGAGTAGAGAAAAGGAGAAAGAGGAGGCTTGGAAGAAAACTGAGCTGAACCTTTGTTAGCCAGGGGAACAATAATAATGAGGGTTCCCTGAGCATTAAAAGGAAATCTCCACTAAACTGTGACAAACTTTGCCGCAAGAAGCAAGCACATTGTTCGCATTAACTTTGCGTGTACATGTAACATTGTAACATTTTAAAAATATCTTAACTAGTTGTTATACCATTTTGTAGATTTAAATAATGAATAATATTGCCTCTTCTTTTTTTTTACTATTGTTTCCTTTATTAATATATATCTTATATATACCTTCTTATCATGTGTAATATGCCTTATAGAACATAGATAGAACTAAACACTAAACACTTCTTGGGGCACCAAGATAAACTTTTGCTTCAAAAAGGGCTCAATGGCTGAAAAAGTTTGGGAACTCCTAGTCTACAATATCCCATTGGCCATGCTGCAAGAGTCTGAGAGGTGTAATAGAAAAAGGAACTTCCCCAAAACACTGATACAATGTGATTTTGACAGTGGTCTCCAACCAGTTAAAACTGGAAATCGTGGTCTTGATTTTAGGCTTCCTTTTAAATATAGGGATTTCTCTCTCTGCCCTCCTTTCCTCTTTTCTCATTTACTCTATTTCACAAGCAGGGCATTCCTGTCTTATTATTCCCCCCCAACCTTTTCAGCCCACATTTGGCATTTACATTCTTTGTTTATCTTTGTATTTTCTGACTAGCTAACTACACATTTGTCTCTTCTAATCTTTCATTTTTCCTCCAGCGTTTTTTTTTTAACACTTCGGCTGTTCTCTTCTGAAGTCCCTCCAAGTCATCAATATCTTTCTGGCGCTGGCTGTAGTGTCCCTAACCTTCTGCTCCCCTCCCACTCTGATGTCTCAGCTCATGCAACCCAACAAAGATGTGACTTTCTGTAAAGTGTTACGTTAGATTTCTGCAAGTCAGATTAGTGCATTAATGCTCATTTCTAATTTTTGGGGTTTTTGTGCACATTTGGTACCAGGATTTCAGTTGTAGGGAGGGATGAGGGCATTGTCTTTTCAAGCAACAATTTTGCCCCACCATGAACCTCCAAGGTTATAGCATTACAAGGAGTGAGACATGGAAACACTTGCTGTGTTTGCATTCCTTAGTCAGTTTTCCTGTCTTTTTTTCTTTGGATTCCTAAACAATGACCACCAACCTGTTACTGAACTGTGATGTCATAAATAATACCATCATAATTAATTTTCTGGACTGTTTCAGATGTTGAAATTTTGTTCCAATCACACAAGGACTATCTGACCTGTTCGAAAGTAGAATAACCTCCTCTAATTACTTAGGCGATCCTCCATTGTCTGAGTATGATGGCCTTCCAAGTTCTTGGGAGACGTATGTGCATGAGTTGTTGTTTTTTTTATGTGTGGAGGGCAGTGCACAGCCAATCAACACACAGTCTTCACAGAGTGAAGAAGCCAACCAGTGGCATGGTTAACATAACAATGGTGGCTTCTCAATCTGTTGCAGCCTTCATCCATCTCACAGCCATTGTAACATGTACCATGTTATCTTCTGCCTGATCCCCCATTGAGGTCTTCAGATTGTGCTCTGTCTCTAATCTCCCTTGTGGCCCCCCTGGGATTGTATGACTCCGATGGTTACGCCCGCAGGTTCACTGGAACATACAAGCCCCCTCACCACAACAAGGTGACAATCCATCAAGGGGGAACCTCCTCTAATAGAGCTATTTCCATTCATATGATGCACTGCAAGGACATCATCTATAGTGATCTCTTGAGGAGGTCCAGAGATCCTCATGGATGGCTGTCATTATTTGGTACAGATACAGGAAAGTAATTGAATGCAATCTCCTCTGATTCTCTTGGTATCCAAAAGCATGCAAATGACCATGGTGAGGGAGGGCGTCTATGCCCCTTACAAAGTGGGTTATGTGGGGACCACATCAGGAGACATAGCTATGGAGGCATTGCTGTATCTTTCTTGTACATCTCTTGATAGAGGATTTCAACCTATATTTGTAATCGCTCAACTAAAGTTTTAACCTACTGTTATGCTACAAATTTGAGAACTGAAGGAAATGATTTTTGCGGCAAAATTCTTACTTGGGGAGGCAATACCTTCATTTCAGCCTCAAGTTATTATATCTCTGTCAGGGTTCAAAAGGAAACATGGGTCTTAATTTCACATATTTTCCAGCAATTATGCAAGCCCAGAATTGTGAGAGCAGACCTCTTTTTGTAATGCAAACTGATATAGGTCACAATTCCTTTGGACCACATTTAAAGTCAACTTTAAAGTCAACTTTAACTTGTGATGACTCTATTGCAGAGTTTTCTTGGGAACATTTATTCAGAGAAAGTGTTGCATTGACTTTTAAAGCAAAAGAGTATGTGACTTGCCCAGGGCCATCCAATGGGTTTCTATAGCTGAGTGGATATTTAGACCTTGGTCTCCCAGGTTCCTTGTTCAACACTCAAACCACAACATCATATTGGCTCTACTTTCTATCATGTCACTACTACTCCTACTCCTACTCCTACCTCCTCCATAACCATGATAGCAAATACATACAAGGTTGAGCACCTTCTAGTGCACGTCTCTTCAATAATGCAATTTTACCAATTAAACAATTAGTGATTCTACAATCATACTTCTGCATACTCTCATAACCCAGCTTTCCTGCACTTCCATTGTTTCTTTTTAAAAATTTTATAATAATTTTACAAGTTCAGTTTTTTGAATAATTTTATTGAAAGTTTACACATATGCAATTAAATCTGTGGAGTGGGCATGGGAGATGGGTTAGGACAAGGGGGTAGGCTTCAGGGGAAGGGGGGAGGTAAGGGGAAAGGTGTGGGGTGGAGTGCAAAAAAGAAGGATGGGAGTGGGTAAAGGGTTTTTTTGTACTTTCATTCTTTTATATGGTTATTTCTTGAATAAAATCAGATTAGCCTTTTGTTTAACTTGTAACACCTCCTCCTTTTTATCTTAACATGGTGGTGTTTTGTTTCATCTTCTTCAACTTATTATATTAACATCTTAAAATTAGTTTCTTTTAGCCATTCTCTAAGTGGGGTCCAATCTGTTGTCTTAATATGTTTGCCTTGTGATTTGGATATCAGGAACATTAATTTGTCCATACACATAACATCTAGTATCTTCTCTAACCATTCTTCTTTTGTTGGTATTGTTGGTTGTCTCCAGCCTCTGGCAAATACTATTCTTGCAGCGGTCATCAAGAATGTGAATAATTTGTCTTAGTTTAAGCTCCAATCCTGATTCAGCTTTGAAAAACAAGTTAAATGTAAATTTAAAATATAAAATTAATTTGAAACACAGTTTTGGAGTAGCGAGGGAGGAGCGGGGAGAGGAGAAGAATCGTGCTCCCTGATGTCACTTTAATGCTGGAATGCCAGCACAGAAGCAGGAGAGACAGATCACCCCAAGGTAGGTGATTGGCAATTTCCCCCCATCAATAGAGAGGGACGACATAATCACGGGAGAACAGCATAATCACAAAGGAGGGGCAGGACACTAGCAAGGTGCATATGGCATCCCGTGATAGACACACCATCACCAAAGCTGCAATGTCCCTTTGCTGTCTTGTGTGATAAAACACTAAATCTGAAGTTTTGTCCTCCACGGATGGAAGGCATGCAACAACAATTTGATATTCCAGTATTCAATACACCAATCAGATAAAGAAATCAGCTGGTTATGGTGAGGAGTCTTCATTAAATCATTTTAAATGTTTTGCTATTTATCTAGCAAGAAAGGTACAGTTGTGAACTGACATCATTATGAATAACCTATATTATACCTCTCAGGCAGATGCCTTAAAATTTTTAGCAAATGCATGATGTTATTTTCTAAAGCCTTTGATTTCTTCAGGTTTTGTTGTTGTTTTAAGCTAAGCATTGGCTGATCAGAAAAAAAAGCAAAAGAATAAAACCAGTATTGAGGAAAAACAAAATAAACAATGACTCCCATTATCAATGACTTTTAAAGCTCTTTATTTTTGTTTTCATCCTTTTGAAAGGCTGACCTGTTGTATTAGGGAGTGATCTTAATTCCTCCCAATCTCTCAGATCTTTCAGTCGTTTCCATTCCCTGAGAAAATTCATGGCCCCATCATGTTTGGTAAGACTTAGGATAAACTTTTAACAACAAACACATTTTTCAAAAGCCTTTTCTATTTTCTTATAGAGCCGTCATTTTTAGAAAGAAAGGAAAATCACCACTGCATGAAACTGAGTTGTTTTGGGTGTGAACAGGGGTCCTGAATTTAAGTCTGAAGTAAACAAATTGGACTGAAAAGAGTGCCATAGCCTATTATCCCAGCTTAAAGGATCAAGCCTTTATCACTTGCATTCCATCTGCAGGTACTTTTTGACACAACCTAGAGAGCTTAGAGGCCCTTACGAAGAATATTCACTAGTTGTCTTGTGAACTGCAGCAGGATGTGAAGTCTGACAATAGAAGTCACTTAATTTAGCACATATCCTCACTGTGAATGTTTTCTTTGGGGGGAAATGGTTGTAGTAGAAGCAAAATATGATCGACCCCCTCCACATTTGTGAGTTTGACTTGTGTGGATTGGATTAAAATGATCTCTCTAACAGTCTTGAGGACAGTGTGATTCTATGGTCAGTTTTGAGTTGAAGTTGACTATAAAGGCATGCTGGAGAACCTAGGGATTCTTAGAGAGGCATCTTCTCAGGTGAAACAATAGCATTTTTATTTTTTTAAAAATTTCACAAAGTCCTATGTTCCCAAGTCCAGCAAATGTGCAGGACTTTACACAAAAAGCAGGTAAACTGGTACTTGTCAGTCCCTATCACGCAATGCCATGTGCATCCTGCTATCAATTTGCCTCCCCTTTGATTTTCCTGTCCCTAGAGATGTCAGGGGATTCCCTATGGAAACAATGGCAGTTTTTTCCACTGCATGATTTTATACTGCACAAGTATAGTTGTTTTTGCAGGGTCACAGCACATACTACTATTGTTATTACTACTACTACTACTAATTTTTATTTCTTACCCACTTCTCGGGGCAAGGCAGAATACAATTAAAAAACATAATTATAAAAATTATATGAAATACATATATTAAAATATATTTATATAAAATACATATATTACAATGCACAGAACAAAGATCAAAATACAGTAAGCACAAGGCATGAGTTTAAAATCCATAGTTAAAAATTGATTGGGTAGGCCTGCCAGAAGAGACAGGTCTTCAGTTGTCTCTTAGATGCTGACTGCTAATTTGGCTGTCAGATCTCTTCTGGCATGTCATTCCCCAGTCTTAGGGCAGCCAATGAAAAGGTCCTCTCAATGACGGTTGCCAGTCGGGTTCTGGCAAGCTGGAGTAGATGCCCCCCAGAGGACTGACGTGTGCGGGGCGGATTGTATGGGAGAAGGTTATCCTGTAAGTAACCTGGACACAAACCATACAGGGTTTAAAGGTCAAAACCAGCACTTTGTTATTTGTCCAGAAACTAATTGGCAACCAATGGAGTGACTGTAGTATAGTTGTAATATGTTCACTCCTGGATGTTCCTGTAAGTAGTCTGGTTGCTGTGTTTTAAACAAATTGAAGTTTCTGAACTTGGTACAGAGGTAGCCCAATGTAAAGTGCATTGCAGAAATCCAGCCTTGAGGTTACAAGTGCATGCACTACTATCTTTAGGTCCTCAGATTCTTGGAAGGGGCACAGCTGGCCTATCAGTCAAAGCTGGCAGCAAGCACTCCTGACCATTGAATCCACCTGGGCTAACATTTGGAAAGACAGACCCCTCCCAAGCTGTGAACACGGTTTTTCAGGAGTAGTGTCATCCTGTCCAAATTGGTTGATACACTTCCATCCCTGGGTTGCGACCCTTGATGGCAAGCACCTCTGTCTTGTCTGGATTCCACTTCAGTTTGTAACTCCACAAGTGGCAATTTATTCTACACAGTCCTGATGTGGAATGTAAGCCAAGGTAAACTTTGAGGACTTAGTGCTGTGGGCATTTAATTTAGTAGGAGTATTGGAGTCCTCTCTCTGTTTTTTTTCTCCTTCTAACCTTGTGATTGCCAGGTAGAATGAATATTGAAGCATATGGACAGACTAGTACAGGGGTCCTCAAACTTTTGAATCAGAGGGCCGGTCCACAATCCTTCAGACTGTTGAGGGGCCAAATTATCATTTGGAAAAAAAAAACGAACAAATTCCTATGCACACTGCACATGTCTTATTTTTTGTAGAGCAAAACAGCAGCAACAACAATGAAAGAATACAATATTTTAAAATGAAAACAATTTTAACCAACATAAACCTATCAGGATTTCAATGGAAAATGTGGGCCTGCTTCTGGCCAATGAGATAGTCAAGTTAATTAGGATTGTTGTTGTTGTGTGCCTTCAAGTCATTTCAGACTTTGGCCGAGCCTAAGTCTAAAATTAATTATTTATTTACTACATTTATATCCCACCCTTCTCACCCCGAAGGGGACTCAGAGCAGCTGTATGTACATACAATATATTATATTATTAGCATAGCACAATATTAGCATTATATACTACTATATTGAACTACACCACTACACCGTAATATTATATGTAATATATAACATATAATTAATATTATATGGTATTATTAGTATTATATTGTGTAACATAATATTAGTATCAATATTATATGTATATACAATATATTATTAAAACTGATATAAAAATATATTATAAAACTGAGGGCGGGGGCCAGGTAAATGACCTTGGAGGACCTCATCCGGCTACCCGGGCCTTAGTTTGGGGACCCCTGGGCTGTAGACTGGATTGTTATTAGGAGACTTGATTGTTAAGACAGAGGTTCAATGATATGCATCACTCTTTTACTTGTTTATTTAAATACTATTTGCACTACTTTGCAATTTCATAACCACAGCGGACTCTAAAATTGGGAAATTTTCTCAGGTATCAGATGTTAGTTGGGGTATGGAGGTGGACAGTTGAAATATTCTCCCTGGATGTTCTTTTCAACTAAGTGAGAGCTATATGTTCCTGGGGATCTATTTGCTACCCTGGTAGACGATATAATCACAATCGCATTGTTATCTTTTACTGTGTTGTGTTGGCAGTCCCATTGGCATCTGCAGATGGAAAGAATGGGCACCATCTTTACCTTGGCCTTGGACAGCAACATTTCTTTGGCTGGCCCAGTTTGTCACAACAGATTTCACAGCTTGGCTGAGGGCCCAAATAACAATGTCTTTCACATAGTGATTGCCTGTCACATTAACAAGATAGCTGCGTGCTAATAAGAAAATAAAAATATATTCATAGGGATGGAAAAGATCGCAAGGGCCATCTAGTCCAATCCGCTGCCATGCAAAATAGGTTCCCCCCCCCCCAATCCACTCAATATCTCTTACATAACCATGTACTAAGGCTACGTGCCATCAAGTCTATTCTAGGATTTCTTGTGCTATTATCTTCCACTGAGGCTAGAGAGAGTCACAATGTTAATATGGTCATGTTTATTTATTCCAGTTGTTGTTATATGCCTTCATATTGATTTCAACAAATGGTTATGCTATCATAGGACTTTCTTGGCAGCAATTATATAGATTAGGCTGAGAGAGTGTGAGTTGCCCAGGATTTTCTAGTGGGGGTCTATGGTTAAGTGGGAACTTGAACATGATTCTCTCAGAGTCTTTGTCCAACCTTCAATCCACTAACCCATGTCAGCATTTTAAATGTTGGTTCATGTAACAGAGAACCAATAAACCATTTTGTTCTTTGACACATGTTGAGATCACAGCTCACTATTGTTTAAAATGTTCACTTTTGTTGAAATCTCATATTTTGATTTTTCTTACATGCCTCAATACTTCTGTGAATGTGTAAAGATTCACATTTTGATTTGCTGAGATCACAATTCAGGCCATCTGCATCCACCAATATTACATAGAATCATAGAGTTGGAAGAGACCTCAGGGGGCATCCAGTCCAACCCCCTGCCAAGAAGCAGGAAAATCACATTCAAAGCACCTCTGACAGATTAAATCTGGGTTATGCAATACTAGTCTGGTCAAGATGGCAAAAATCATTAATGAAAAAGAACACACAAGCTAGGAAAGGCTGCAGCAGTTTGCTTTCTCCTCAGCCTACTCAAACGGGTAAGGGTTTGTTCCTTCCTCTCTTCTCACTGTAAGTTAATTGAGAGCAAACTACTTTTGGAACTCAGCAGCACTAGAGGTAATCTGAGGACAAAGAGGGAAAGTGTAGAAGAAGAAACAGGACATTTTAAGAGCAGCTGAAAAAGTGGATGGCAGAAGATTGTTGAGAACTGTCCATGCCAAATCTGGTCAGTTGTGTATATAACTAATGTGCTACAATCTCAACACTTTTGGAATTTACTGAGAAAAATTATCCATGGATAAACGTTCTGCAGGGCCTTGTTTGTTTCTGCCCAGCTTTAGTTTGAACAGCATTTAGAGGGATTGATCCCCCAATTATTTGTTATTGTGTGTCTTCAAGTCATTTCCAATTTATGGTGACCCTAAGACAAATCTATCATGGAGGTTTCTTAGCAAGTTTGGTTCAGAAGAGGCTTGCCATTGTCTTCTCTGAGGCTAAGATAATAGTTCGATAGCACCCAGTGGGTTTCCATGGCCAAGCAGATATTCAAACCCTCATTTTCAGAGACATAGTCTAAGGACTCTATCCCATGGTGTGTGTGTGTGTGTGTTGGGGGGGGGTCATATTACTGTGGTGTTATGTCCCATAGTTTTATAAAGGACATCCTTCCATTTCTCATTCCTCTTCACACATTGTCTTTTCTTGTCAATTTTACTGAAATTATCACTTTTCAGATTTATCTCATGAGCCAGTGTAATCCTTGCTCACTCCATTTTAAAAAGAAAAATCATTGGGACAAATATTATGGGATACTTGACTTTCCACTCCAATCCTGCTACTCTACAGTAGACCCAAGCAGCTGATCTTAAATCAGACCCCACTTGCGAGAAACCTGAGTTTCCCTTTAGGTCCTGCTGCTCTAGAGTAGACCCAAGCAGCTGACACCAAACACCACTTGAGGGGAAATCTGACTTTAAAAAATTACCATGTCAGGCTCATGAAGCAGGATTTTGGGAGAGAAATGTCAATGCTTGATAGCAAACTTCCCATAGGAATGCCCCGATTCAACGTCATTGAAGCGATTCAACCTGGGCAAATTTAACAGCTCCTATCCCATGTTTTGAGGTGTTTTTTCCAGTTATATACTGGTTCTTGAGTCCAGAAGATATGTGACCGCCTTCTCCCCCATCCCTTTTTTCGACTGTTTCAGACGTTTCCCTAACAAAGCATGACAGATGTTGACAGGAAGTTCCCCTGCACCGTAGGAAGGACTCCGTCATAAATTGTATCCTCAATGGACTCTATGTGTTTAGAAATTAGAGGGGGGGGGCAGTGTGGGATAAAGTCCTTACACTCATGCTGGCTCAATTATTTATGCATATTCTTTATTGATTACACTCTTGCTCTGAACCTCAACTCAATTAAACAAAAGTTAAAAAATTAATTGTGACCTTCTGTGATAACTATTGTGAAGAGAAAATTTAGGTCAGACTGAGGACAAGTGTATTTTTATTTGTTTTTATAGCTCCTAGTGATGCTGGGCCCTGATCCCAGATTGCAACTCTTCTGGCACAAGCACAGCCCGAATCATAAATATATCAATAATAAAAATGTGTACCAAGCTGAAAACAAACATTACCTTGTGGCATTTTGTTATCTCGATAGACAGAAATCGCCAAGATGCTGAAAAACCCAAAACTTACATTTTGCTTGAGCCAAAAATAGTGCTGGATGCCAAAACTTTAATGAGATTGTACACCCCCACCCCATATTCCATTGTACAGTATTTACTACATGTTTATTGTTTGACCTTTGCATTTCTAAGACAGAAAACAGGCCCCTTTAGGGATGTCATCTATGCCATTTCATGAGTTGGCAAGACTGAAGGTACTTTGTGTACTCTTGAAATGTCATGGATTTCCCCTGCTTCTCTGGAAGGTTTTAGTTCAGTGATTGACACTTCATCTGTTTTCTTGATTGGCCTTTGAAAGTGAAGGTACAACCCATTTTTAGTGCTGTAATAGTCATTATGTCTGCTGTCATTACATGGGGATCCAAGGCTCAGTTGCTGACACTGTAAATTCCTGTAATCCCCTCGGACACCAAATCCTTTGCAACGGAAATAAAATAAAGTTATGAACAGACTTGGGAAGAGAGACTTAACTTTATTTGTTGATGGGTTGTCCTTTTTCGAAGATACATACATGTGTGTGTTTTGATATTCTTCTGCTTTCAAGGTTTTTGTCCAGTCCTGATTTACACAGGTGTCTAATATTTTTAAGGGTTACAATTGGTATTATCTAGCAAGAATGAAGCTAAGCCCCAATTTCCAACGAAACCTCAGCTCCCCTCCATTCCTTGGCTGCTTTACTTAGCAGATGTATGCACTGCTGTGTCACTAGAGCTGACTGACTCAGCCATAGCTTGACCTGAGCTTGACCCATGAGTTCTCAGGCGAGAGGAAATAGGGGACCTAGTTAAGTAATAAGGCAAGGCCTACATGGAAGTGCATGGGCTACATTTGTTATCCCATTTCTCCTGTGCAGAAGTATCAAAAGAGAACTACATCATCAACATGATAACATTTTGCTTTGAATTAATTGTTAAACCACAATGGCAGCATATGCGACTCGGGTCCAGATCATTCGAACAACTTGTCTATATTTTGAGATCTTATGTGGAGGCCCTTCTCTCTCATTCCCAATTGTCACAGGTCAACTGCTGAGAACATGTCACGCTCACTTCAAAGGATCAGTCTGAACGCAGATCAAAGATAGCTGCTCTCAAATCCAATCTTTATTGAAGAATACATGACTTTGGAAAAGTCGAGAATGACCTAATGTTTACATACATTCAATTTTATCACTTCTGATGCAACGTAATAGCACACGCAAATATCATCATCAAACCCCACCCTCCGGATCACATTACTACTATTCCCACACACTACATCAATTATAATTGTTTATACTTTCAACCCTGAGTTCCCAGGCTCATTTTATCTTCTCCCGCCAGGTGCTTGCAGGGTTGTTTTATGTTATGAAGCCAGATTCAGGGCTTGGAAATCCAGCCCTGGGATTTGGCTCCATGACATGGCGCCCTCGTTTTCTTCGTCCTCCTCTCCGGTTCTTCTTTCATCATAGTCCTGAAACAAATCAAACAATAACTCTATGTGTCCATTTTGTCCAAAGTCCCCATATACTTTTTCAGTAAGCTGCGATGGAATACTGGGTGTATTTTCCCTAAACTTTTTGGCAATGCCAACTGGAAAGTTACTTCATTGATAACACCCTGTATTCTGAATGGTCCAATATATTTGGGGCCCAACTTTCTCGAAGGTAGCCCCAATTTGATGTTTTGGGTACTTAACCACACTAGATCTCCTTTATCCAATTTATCGCCTTCCACCCTCTTTCTGTCTGCGAACGCTTTATACTTTTTGTGTGCTTCCTTTAAGGATGCAGTCACTTGACTCCAGCATTCTAGCATTTGCGTTTTCCATTTTCCTGCCTCTGTTTCCTCATTCTCTGTCCATCTTGGCAACTGGGGCAAAGGCTGTATTTCATACCCGTAAACTACTTCAAAGGGGGTTTTATTTGTTGCTGAATGTATAGTCGAATTAAAAGCTAGTTCTGCAAAAGCCAACCACCTAGACCAGTCATTTTGTCTCATGTTAGAGTACATTCGAAGGAACTGCCCAAGTGTCTGCTGAGTACGTTCTACTGCCCCGTTTGTCATGGGGTGAAAAGCAGAACTTAGACTCCTTTCTGCTCCTAGCATTTCCAAGAATTTTTCCCAAAATTTTGCTGTGAATTGTACTCCTCTGTCACTGACCACTCTACTGGGACATCCATGCAGTTTGTAAATATGGTTTATGTACAATTCAGCTAGTTTCTCGGCCGATGGTAGTTTCGTCAGTGCTATAAAGTGGGCCTGTTTAGAAAACAGGTCTAATACTGTCCAAATATAACGATGTCCTTTGCTAACCGGCAGTTCCCCCACAAAGTCCATAGCTACACATTCCCAAGGTCTGGTAGGTTCCGCTACTGTTTGTAATAATCCCATAGGCTTCCCTCCTCTCGATTTATTTCTGGCACAATCATCACATTGAACAACATGATTCTTTATGTCCTTCCTCATTCCTGGCCACCAACAATGTTTTGCTATTGCCTTCATTGTTTTTGTAATTCCTGTATGACCAGCGCTCTGGTTATTGTGAAAACGATGCAAAATCTTAATCCTTAATATTGCTGGGATATACAGTTTCTTGTTAACAAACCAAAATCCCCCCTTCTGCTCCCCCTTTTCTGCGTTGGATGCGATCCACTGATCTCCTTCATAAGACTGTTTCAGTTCGTTTCCCCAATTATCTTCCCCGTCGAGTTCAACAATAGCCGTGTTCTCCTTTTGGGTTTGCGCTCTTGTCCTGACAGCTAAGCCCCATTGTTTATCGGAGAATATTGTCCCCTCTTTTGCTGTGGTTATGCCTTCGTGTTGAGGCATGCGTGAAAGAGCATCTGCCAAGACATTCTGCTTCCCTTGAAAAAATTTTAATTGGAAATCGAACCTGCTGAAGTATTGCGCCCATCTAATCTGTTTGGGGGACAATTTTCGAGGAGACTTTAAATACTGGAGGTTCTTATGGTCAGACCAAATTTCAAATGGGATTCCGCTTCCTTCGAGGAAGTGTCGCCAGCATTCTAAGGCTTTTAATATGGCTAATGCCTCTTTTTCCCATATTGGCCAACATTTTTCAGTTTCGCTGAACTTCCGGGACAAATATCCACAGGGTTTTAAGTTCCCATTTTGATCTTTTTGCAATAGTACTGCCCCGTACGCACAGTCTGAGGCATCGCAATGGATTATGAAAGGGCTTCTGATATCTGGATGTTTTAGGATGGGTCCTTCTGTGAAGCATTCTTTTAGGGTTTCAAATGCCTTTTGGCATTCTGGCGTCCAACTCAGTTTGGCGCCAGGAGCTTTTACTTTTGCTGTCTCCCCTTTCCCTTTTGTTTTTAAAAGTTCAGTAAGGGGTGCGGTTATTTGCGCGAAGCCTTTTATGAAGGATCTATAAAAATTTGCAAACCCCAGAAATGATTGCAATTGCCTCCTTGTTTGAGGCACTCCCCATTCTTTTACATCTGATACTTTAGCTGGATCCATAGCTAACCCTTCTGGAGATATCCGATACCCCAGAAAGTCAATTTGAGTTTTATTAAATTCACATTTGGACAGTTTTGCGTACAGCTTTGCTTCTCTTAGCCTCTGCAACACTTCCCGGACCAATTTCACGTGCTTTTCCTTATCTTCACTCACAATCAAGATATCATCAAGGAATATGAATACCCCTCTGTACAACAATGGGTGTAGTATTTCATTTATAAGCTGCATAAAGCAACCGCCTCCGTTTTTTAAACCGAAAGGCAAAATTTTATATTCAAAATGGCCGAATGCGCAGGAAAATGCAGTTTTCCAAGTATCCTCCGGTTTGATTCTTAATTTATGATATGCTTCAATTAAATCCAGTTTAGTAAATATGCTCCCTTTCTTCAATACGGTAATTAAATCCTTTACTAAGGGCATAGGGTATTTATTGTCCTTAGTAATTGCATTTAAATTTCGATAATCAATGCACAATCTTAGGGAGTTGTCTTTCTTTCTCCTAAATAACACTGGGGCCCCGAGAGGAGAATTGGATGGCTTAATGAAGCCTCGCGCCAGGTTTTTATCAATATATTTCCTCAATTCCTCCTTCTCCTGCACAGACATGGGATACACTTTTGGTTTTGGTAAGTTTGCTCCTGGGGTTATTTCAATTTCTACTTCTATATTCCTTTTGGGAGGTAATTTACTTGCTTCTTTCTGATTGAAAACATCCACAAAGTCTCTGTATTCGGGTGGCAATAGCTGTGGGTCTATTTCACCTGCTTCATCTCCCTCGTCCTCCTCTTCTGCAATTTTGCTTATCTCCCATTGCGTCTGCTGTTCTTTAAATGCTAGGCTCTTTCCTCTCCAATCTACTTCAGGATTAGCCTGTTCGAGCCATGGTATCCCTAATATTACGTGGTATGCGGCAATAGGGGCTATCACAAAGGATATTCTTCCTTCCCATTTGCCTATTTTACATGGGACCCCCCGTATTTCCTTTGTCGATACTTCCCCAGCAGCAACTGATCCATCCAGCTGCGAAAATGCAATTGGGGAGTCAAGTGCCATCTGCTGGCACTTCAGCGCTCCTGCTAGTTCCGGAGTTATAATGTTCCTAGAACAACCACAATCCACGAATGCCTTGCAGGTGGCCCGATTCTCTAGCCCCGAGATGCAGATTGGCACTACTATCATGCGTTTGTCCCGACTCACCAGTTTTTCCGAAGATTCTGGGGCTTGCACCTCCTCCTCCGCACGCCTCCCGGTTGCTGGCTTGGGTTTTGAGGGTTTTGGTGGCTCCCCCTTCCGTGCCCAACATTCTGCTGCTCGATGGCCCGTCTTCCCACACACAAAGCATCCCGGTTTAGGTTTGTTGTCGTCTCCTCTGGAGGGAATCCCCGGCTTCCCTCCGGACCTTTCCTGCTTCCTCGTTTCTCCTCGGCCTCTTGCCACCGGTCTTTGCTGGCCGCCGCTGCTCCTGAAGCGCTTCACTTGGGCCAGGGTGGACTCAACGCGCCCCGCTAGTTGAATCCATCCCTGGAGCGTTTCGGGGTCATCTCTGTGCGCTGCCCAGCTGAAAACCTCGGGGCGTAGTCCCTCTTTAAATATTTCCACTTTGGTCACTTCAGACCACTCTGGTACCCTTTCCGCGAGGTGGAGGAATTCCTCTGCGTACTCGGGCACCGTTTTGTCCCTCTGCTTTATTCCTTTAAGCTGGTCTCGAGCCCTCAATTGCTCTAGCCGGTCTCTGAACCGGTTTTCCAGTGCGGCGAGGAAGCGGGGCACTGACCTCAGGCATGGGTCGCGTCTGGCATGTAGTTGCACATACCAGCTTGCAGCTCCTCTCTTTAGTGTGTTGCCGATGGCTCGAACCCTGCTTGCTTCGGAGGGGAATGTGTGTGCATTGTCTTCCATGTATCCTCTGATGCTAATTAGAAAAAAGTTCAATTCAGCTGATTCCCCTCCGTATTCTAGTTTGAGATCCTCCCTCCTTGGCATCCATTCTGCGGCCCGTTGGTGCTGTCTGGGAGGCAGGGGGAAGGGTTGCATCGGGTTTCCTTGGACGGCCCCTCTGAACACGCCGCGCCCCACTCCGGTAGTCATTCTGCGCGGCTCCCGAAATTCTGCCGCCGCTGTCGGCCCTTCCACCCATCCGCATACGGGCCTCGCTGTAGCCCCCGCATCTCGTCTTCCCTCGTCGTACAGCACATTCTCCTCCTCTTCCTGGATCTCCTGCTCCTCTCCGCCTTCGTCTGCTAATCCACTGGACCCGATCCCTGGCCCCAGTGGTCTTTCCACCCCGACGCCCATTCGGGGGGTTGGGAGCTCTGTTGGAGATGGCGGCCTCAGAGTTCCCAGAGCTCGCTGGCGCTCCACTTCGCGTGCCATTCTGTCTCGGAACTCCAGCTCCTGCCAATATTCCTCATCTCCCTCGCCCCTCGCGGCCACGGGACTCTGCGTTGATGCTCGCTGGCCCCTCTGGCTCCAATCTCCTTCTTTACTTGGCTCTCTCTCGGCGCCATATCGGATGGGCTCCTTTTGGAGATTCTCTTCCAATAGTGGCACCAACCTCCCTACGGTTTCCGACAGCCTGGATAAATTTGTTTCCAGGATGGATAACCGCAGGGCCACGGTCTCCGGCATGCTTCCTCCAGATCCCCAACTGGTTTCCGCAGCCGCAGAGACGCCTCTTCCTCCCCTGGGAATCCTCTGGGTCACGCCGTCCGGCCTGGGGTACCCCGTAGAGGAAGCTATGGCTTGCAGCGTCTCTTCTCCCAACGGCCGGGCCCCTTGCAAAGGCCTCCCAGCTCCATTTGGGCTTTGATCTCCTTCTCCACTCATTATCACTTCACTGCGAATTCCGCAGGAGGGTGAGAACGGGATTCTCGACTTAAATGTCACGCTCACTTCAAAGGATCAGTCTGAACGCAGATCAAAGATAGCTGCTCTCAAATCCAATCTTTATTGAAGAATACATGACTTTGGAAAAGTCGAGAATGACCTAATGTTTACATACATTCAATTTTATCACTTCTGATGCAACGTAATAGCACACGCAAATATCATCATCAAACCCCACCCTCCGGATCACATTACTACTATTCCCACACACTACATCAATTATAATTGTTTATACTTTCAACCCTGAGTTCCCAGGCTCATTTTATCTTCTCCCGCCAGGTGCTTGCAGGGTTGTTTTATGTTATGAAGCCAGATTCAGGGCTTGGAAATCCAGCCCTGGGATTTGGCTCCATGACAGGACAGGGCTGCTTCAGTGGAGGCTTCCAGGCTCTGGAGCTCCCTTCCCGGAGAGGTAATTTGGTGTCCACCTAAACATTAGGAAAAACTTCCTGACAATAAGAGAGTAAGCCAGTGGAATACGCTGCCTCGGAGTGTAGTAGAGTCTTCTTTCCTGGAGGTTTTTTAAACAGAGGCTGGATGGCCATCCCTTGGCAATGCTTTGATTGTTTATTCCTGAATAGCAGAGATTAGTCCTTGTGGTATTTTCCAACTCTATTATTCTATGGGCACCCAGGCAGTGGTATTTACTATCAACACTAAACTCCAAATACTTTGTAAGCTTTTTATTGTAGCAATTTTACAAAATCAGTCGCCCTGCTATCTTTTATGACGCACAGCCACAACTGTGAAAGGAGTGCATGCTTGTGTTAGAATTAGCTGAGTTATGCCTTGTTGTGTGACCCAGAACATATCTGGCTAAATTAAGCAAAGAACTTGCCTCTTGTTCACTTGTGTCTGGAACATTGCTGTGCTTTTGAAATTATAACTGTCAGCTCTGAATGACTCATATTTTATTCATGTACTTTAGGCAAGACTGAGATTTTTGTGGTGATGTAGTGGTTAGCACGTTGGAGATGACTTGTGTAGGGTTCCCATAGTAATATGACACTCACTGGTTGACCTTGGATAAGCACTCACTACGCGACACACATTCTTTTCCTGACACAGAATCTCAGCCATAACTAAGCATATCTCACCATAATGGGGATGATTAACCTCAGGATGTCTTTTTGCTTCTTCTCAAGTATTCTCTGTGGATGGACAATTTCAAGGAGTTTCCTGTTTCTCCTCTTTAGGGTCTCTTAAAGCCTACTTAAGGATTGATCACCTCTCCAGACAAAGGACACCTTAAAAGAAAGGTTGTCTTGTGACAGAAATGCATAGCAGGTGACATGTTAAACTTACTATATTATATACCCATGTACCTATCCATGGAGCAATGTGAGTACTGTACCTTACTTTTTATTTTTTTAAAAAGAGGAATGATCTCTGAGTAGAGAGACAAAAGGTAAGAACTTAGTTTTTCCTGGGAAAAAGTAACAAACATTGACCCTTTCTATTCTCTCTACTATGATGGTACTTCTCGCCTTTTTGAATACCTAGATTATTTATTTATTTATTTGCCGTATTTATATTCTGCCCTTCTCACCCCGAAGGGGACTCAGGGCGGATCACATTACACATATAAGGCAAACATTCAATGCCTTAACATAAAACAAAGACAAGACAAACACAGGGCTCCGAGCTGTCCTCGAACTCATGACCTCTTGGTCAGAGTGATTTGTTGCAGCTGGCTGCAGCTGGTTGCTCAACAGCCTGCGCCACAGCCCGGCCCCGATGGGAAAATGGCAGCAATGACAGCCTACTCAATTCAGAGGTTATGTTGGTGTTTTCCTGACTCTGTGGAATAACCTTTGCTTTATCCATGGATCATATCACAATCTATAATTTTGGCTCCCAAATCTACTGTCAACTTATATGTGAGGTCAACGTATTCACAAATATATATGGTATTCTTGTCTCTAATAATACCTCTTTATAAAGATTTGAACAGATGGATCTAAGACATCTTCCAAGACTCACTGATATTTTATAAGTCACCCAGTTGAACAGATGGATCTAAGACATCCTCCAAGACTCACTGATATTTTATAAGTCACCCAGTACTGGGGCTCCTTCAGAATACTCCTGCTCTCTGTGAGAAGTCCCTCTTGTACAAAAAAGGAACTCAACCCCCTCTCCAAGTATTTTAACTATTTTTGCATGAAACAGGTTTAGTATTTATATGATGGCCTGGACATTTCAGCCAGAGTGAATCATGTGGCTATCCAGATATTTTGGATTACTCCGCATAATCAATAGTGAGGAATGCTTGCCATTAAAGTTTAACAATACCTGGTTATGATTGCTAGAGTGAAAATTGGGGACAGTTCTTGCACCTTTAATGATTGTGTAAAAGAAGGAAGTTATTTGTTGCTTGGTTGCATGATAATCAACATAATAGACATTTCTTCTTCTATACAATCAATAAAGCTGGAGGAACTATATTTGGTTTTCAGTCTGGGAATTCTTTCAGCGGGGCCACACAGTTCCTGCCTTTGATCTAAGAAATGTTTCCTGAGTTGTATTCAGACATTTCCATGGCTTATTGTAGGCTTGCTAGAATGACATGGTCATTATAAATCATCTCTCAAGTGAAAATCATTCATAAATATTAATGTCTCCTTTATAAGAAGCCCTTCTTTATAGGTAAATCTTGTGATAATGTCAGTTCTTTAGTAACAGACTTTTATCATTACAATGGCTGTTCCATTTGTTCTTTTGTGGTTTTATGGCATTAAAGATGATCAATGGCTGTCTCCCCCATTTTAATTTTTTCCTCATTTAAAATGGGATCAGGACATTTATCTGACATAAATGGTACCTAAAACCTTTGACTTACTGAAGCAGCTGACTATGGCATAAGGGAAGCACAATTATTTTCTCTTTATAAAATGTTTAATAAATAAACAATATGGGTTGGAAAATCACTTGAACTATGGATCACAAATGTGATTGGCTGTGCCTCCCATCAGTGCCATCCTAACCTGCGCAGTCAGTAGTAAGGATGATGACAATTATACTCTGACAAAATCAGAAGCCCTATGCATTTCCCATATTTGACTTCAAACATTCCTCTGACATATTTATTTTACATTGTTCCTCTGGAAAAAATGGATTTGGATTTTGTTAACTCTCAGTTAAAATATTTTCCTTCTTTATTTATTAACTCTCTTTATAGGCCATCATTCCTAAAAGGAATTAAAGGTAGCTAAAATGGGGGTTTCCCTCTCTCATTTACCATTTTATATTCATAGCCACAAGTTAGATAAAGGATAGTGATTGTTCCAAGTCAATGAACTTGCACTTAGGAGCTAAAGAATCTTTGTGTAGTGCAATCCATGCTTGGTTTTGACTGCTTGGTATTCTCAGCATTAATTAAAGGGATCTGCTTTCGCAGTCTGTTTTTGAGTCTAAAGTTTTCCTGATTATTCTGTTCTTCTGACACTTTGGTTCAGGAAAACAGGTCAGAGTGATAACCCTTTCCCACCCACATGGTCCCCTGCTGACTTTGATGGTAATCCATGTGACTATATAGGCCTAGGTCAATATTTAAAGATCTGATGGCATGACGGAAGCCTTCACGTCCTGTTCCTGGATTGCCCCATGTCTTCATGCCCTTTCATGCTATTACTTCTATGGAACACAAGATTAGATTCCATAGCACAGAGCTATGGAAATGTTTGCAAAATGTGTAGGACTGCACGTCCAAATGTGACTGTTAATAATGTACTGCTTTGAGTGGAATGCATCCGCAGAGGTGCATCCAAACACACATTCCCCTGAATGTGATGTAGCACAGATTATCTATCTGTAATGAAATGTCCATTTTGGTGAACATCCTATTTACCTTGGATCCAATTTTATGGGCTCGAAGAATGCATGCTTGAGGCTACGTGTCCTCCAAGATAAATTTTCCAGATAGATTCTTCCCTCACTAGGCAGTCCAGTAGGTCCAACAAGAAAGAGGATCTAATTTGTAAGATGATATAGGAACTCAAAACACATCCGCTGTTTGGTAAAGAGACATTTCTTGTCTTGTGGTGGACAAGAATAAACCTTCCAACTGCCTTAATTTGACAAGGACAGTCTCAGTCATCCGTTATCCAATTTTTGAGGAACTGTGGTGCTCAATGGGTTAAACCCTTATGAACTGCTGACCTGAAGGTTGGGTTGCTGATCTGAAGGTTGCCAGTTTGAACCAGTGAGATGGAGTGAGCTTCCATGTATCAGCCCTAGCTTACAGGGACATGAGAGAAGCCTCTCAGTAACACATCCGGCATCCCCGGGCAATGTCTCTGCAGACGGCCAGTTCTCTCACACCAGAAGTGACTTGCAAGTTGCTTCTGACACAATAAAAAATCCAATTTTTGGAAGCTCAAGAATGTTATATACCTCCCCAAACTGGGTCTTAGAGAGACTATAAGATGTTATCTTTTTAGTTGTTTATTTTTTATTGTAAACATTTATGGGGTATATGTTCTTTTTCAGAATATTTCTCTTGCAACCTCATTTTATTTTCTACCTTGTATTGTTGTTGAATTTCTGTTAGGTAGTTCTTTCTGTTCATCTACAAGAGGCTGTGTAGTGATATATACCACAGAGCAAATATTGCACAGTCAGAATGACTTTGTAACGCTTAAGAAATCTTTGTCCTTTTAAAACATGATTCTACAATCTGATAATTTAGCCACAGGCATGGCATTCTTTTTTCCTTTTTGAGGAAATCACATTTTTGGAGCACTGATCTTTATTTTCTTGCTCTTTTGTCTTTCTTTGGAATGTTCAAACATTTCACTTTTTTAAAGTTAAATCAGTGGTATGTTTTTGTAATATAAGATGTCCTACATTTAGGAGCACAAGTGTAACATTTTTCTTACAGTGTTGGAACTAATCAGTGCTGCTTCCCAAAATTCTCTGAACAATAAACTAAGTTCATTTAAGAATTTTTCATGCAAATTGGGAGACAGTTCAAAGCCCTGTTGGAGCAAAGTTATGGCTTCAAAGTAAACGGATTGGAAGCATATCCCTGCTATGAAAAGGAAACTGAGCCATTCTCAAGCTGCTCTGAAATTTGAGGCAGAAACAATCCTATTTCGCCCTCAGGTATGTTTGGCAAAGCCACAAATTCCACGTCTTTTCCCTATCCAGAACGAGAATGTTAGTTAAGAGGTTTGGCTTTTGTTTCAGTGGTTCTGCTAAACCTCCTGTATATTCAGCCAAAAATTAACTTATAATACAAGCCAGCACAGGTAGGATACAGACAGGAAGCAGGGGATTAAGAATAACTTCTAGTTTTGACAGACATTGAAAACTGGATCCTTCTTGTAATCTGTCCTCTTCTAGTCAAAAATTAACACTTACTCCAATTTACTGTTTTGACAAAGGGAACCTGCAACAGGGTTGGGTATAGATGTTTGATGAGCAAAACATGATTTAGATTAGACTCCAGTCCCCTCAGGCACATGCAGATAAAGGGGCAGACAGCTGCCTCAGTGATCATGCCTTCACATTGCATATGCTACTGGTTTTATTGTTGTTGTGTGACTTCAAGTACTTTCTGAGTTATGGCAACATGAAGGTGACCATATCACAGGGCTTTCTGGGGCTGAAAGTATATGATTTTCCCAGAATCACCCAGCAGTTTTTCATGGCCGAGGAGGGGTTCGAACCCTGGTTTCCAGTCATAATCTAACACTTAAACCACCAAGGCATGGTATATCTTTTTAAGGTGTTAGTTGTAGAAATTCAGATAGCACTTTGGATATATCTGAGCCTAATACAAAGATGGAGACTCCGGTTGCACAGTGTGTTAAAGCACTGAGCTGCTGAACTTGCAGACTGAAAGGTCCCAGGTATGAATCCGGGGAGCGGAGTGAGCACCCGCTGTTAGCTCCAGCTTCTGCCAATTTAGCAGTTCGAAAACATGCAAATGTGAGTAGATCAATAGGTACCACTCCGGCGGGAAGGTAACGGCGCTCCATGCAGTCATGCCGGCCACATGACCTTGGAGGTGTCTACGGACAACGCCGGCTCTTCAGCTTAGAAATGGAGATGAGCACCAACCCCCAGAGTCGGACACGAGTGGACTTTACATCAGGGGAAACCTTTATCTTTACCTTTAATACAAAGATGGAACTCATTTGGCCTGTGGGCCCCACCCAAATGTTTTAGAAGCTCCTGTGGTACCAAGAAAATTAGCCTTCTAACAAGGATGGTAATCATGCAGCTTAAAGCCACATGCAGTCTCTCTGGGCATCTGTTTCGTACTGCATTCAGTATCCTCATTGCCTTGACATCCCTGCAAAAGTTTGCCTCGAAAACAAACAAACAAAATTAAAGAGCCCTTTCCAGGTCTATTGCATGCTGTTTCAGGGTACTCCATTATCCTGATGTTATGTGATTTCAGCTCCACTAAATCATGGGTTTGGGACCCAAAGTGCCTCGCTTCCAAAGGATTAAATCAGTCACAGACAGGTTGAAGGCAAAATCAGAGGCATTTATTCTCTTTGGCCAAAGAAGATGTGAGTGGATATAGCACTCTAAAGAACTGTCATATTTCAATGCAAACATACAAAAATCTTTATAGCAGTGTGACAGCTCTTCAAAACAAAGGCAAGTTGCTGAGGTAGCTCCTGATTGGTCCAAAATGTGGCCGGCTAGGATCCACTCCCTGGTTGGTTAAGAGCTTTCTCCATCATCATGGAGTCCAGTCATGGTGGAAAATTTAACTGTCATTGGATTATTTTGAAGATTGTGTCCATTTATTGATCTGCCCAGGAGAGGGTGAGATTGGAAAGGAATGTAGTTGATCAAGAGTTAATGGGTCTTGATGTCCCTGTGCTTGAACAATGGGTGCCGACTGGGCAGACAAAAAGGTATTCAGGGTGTTGGCCTATTCAATGGAGACCCCATGGAAGGAGATCTGGCACAACACTATAGATGTGGAAACGTTTCTAGGATAAAATCAGATAATATGACAACCTTAGTGGTTCTTCTGAGAGATTCATTATGTGTTCTCCGTGACTTTTCCAGGATATTGTAAAGAGATAATGCTAAATGTGTGGCTATCCCCTGAGGTCTGGGGTGTGGAGAAAGGTTAGGCAACATTCCAGGGAGAAGTTCATTGAAGGTTAGCTTAGAATTAAGGGAAAGATCAAAGCGTGCTCACTATCTGTTCCAATGGAGCTGCGGTTTCTGGGCTTCATATTTTTGGGATTGTCTCAAAATTGGGGTCCAGTTTTCAATAACACTGAAATGGCCAATTTCACAAGAGCCAGAAAGGTCTAATGGAAGTGCTGTGCTACCCTAAATTATTCTCACCTTCTTCCAAACTCACACCCAGGCTGGCTCACAAGAAGGGAAGATACAAATAAACAACAAAATATCAAGAATGCTGTTCATGTCATTTTGGATGTGAAGAATGTCTGATTCTGCAATGTCCATGCAGCTTTCCTGAGCCAGAATGTGCTATTTCCTCGCTACAGTTCTGCAGGTGGATGATGGAAGCTGTCATTCTCCTGATCTCTAGTGAGTCCCTGAAGATCTGACTTCTTTGGCCTGCAAATTGTAGCTGGGTGTTGGCTGGGGCCCTTTCACACTACAGTATGACCCCCATACCCACAGGGGATGCGTTTCCAGACTTTGGGTGTATATGTGTATTTGGGTGTATAACTCTTTTGAAATGAAGGACTCCTGGGAATACCACAAAGTCACATTGGAGGAGCTAGAAAATGCCTAGAGACGACGTATTTCGTCAGACTGATATCTCAAATATAGCATTATGATCCCACTTTAACTTGGTTGCTTGGTTGAGGCACTAGAGTTCTGTGGATCAGAATTCTAAATACTCTTTTCTAAACTGCAAGTCCTAAGATTCCATAGGAGCAGTGTATGGTTGTGACAAATATATAACAATATTAAAACCCAGTTAAATGAAGTATAACGGGAATGAATTAAAAACAATTTTAAAGGCACAACTGTTTTTAAAAAGTACAGTATGACCCCTGTATCCTTGGGAATGGTATCTGTAGTTTCATATATCCACGTCTGATGAAATATGTCCCCTCTAAACATTTTCTAGGTTCTCTGTCATATTCTTGGGCTAAAAGCCCCCCATTTCAATACAGTTCACTAGTACCTGTGGTTTTGCATATCCACATAATGTCTGGGAACATATCCCCCATGGATATGGGGGTCAGACTGTTCTGTTCAAATGCCATAAGCCTGTCTTTTTGTAATGGCAAAACATCAGCAAAGGGAGGAGAAGAGCTTGGCTTCCCTTGACAGTGGGAGCCGCCACTGAAAAGGCTGTCAGAAGCTCCTATGCACTTCTACAACTGCTGATGCCCAAGAGAATTAGAAAGCCTTGTTTTTGTTCAATCGGAAGCTAAGCCTAATTAGGAGAGTTTGTATAATGACATTTAGAGCATGTTCTACTACGCTCTAAATATATGTTGGCAAAAAAGATGTGTTTAGCATTTCAAGTTGTGCGAAGCAGCTGCTATTGCATATACTACAGTGAAAATGTACCTCGGCTACATGATGAGATCACAGCAATGTTTCACTTGCGTAAGATTAGAGATGCGTAAGCCGCACAGACATAAACCAAGTATCAAATGCTCAGTTTGTGTAAATTGGCAGGTTTCCATTCAAACCTCTGAGACCAGGATACTTGTAAACATTAGCTAAGGAGCTCTTGCCAAATGTCCAAACTCAATGAGGCCCAAACATCTGCAAACTGCTCAGTTTATTATATGCTTCTGACAGCGTTGCTTTTCTTATTTTGCTTCATGGCTGTTACTGAAGTTTCTCATATCCATGGGCAAATGTTGCCACTCTTTTTTACAGCTGAAATGAATTTGTGGAACAACTATAAAGTACATATTACTGATACACATTTGATTGCATTGTTTTTAATAAGGTTACTATATTTTCTAATAGTATTAATTTTTGGTTCATGGATTTTAAATATATTTTGAAGACGCATAAAGTTGCTGCTAAACACATCTGCCTTAATATATCAAAATAAAGGAAATAAGGATTCTCTTTTAAAAATAAAAGGCTCTTTAAAAGCAACCATGTAATTAAAGTTTGAATTTTGATTTTGTGTGTGTGTGTGTGTGTGTGTGTGCTTTTTAGGTCTAAATTGGGGTAACTACATGGGGGCATTACTGGTGAAATTGAAATATCATGCTACTTTCAGTTCTCAGAGTCATTTTCTGCTGTTTTATGGAGTCTCCAGGAAGAGAAACAGACAAATTACAGCATTTCTGAAATATTTTTAAGCAAAAAACAAAACAAAAACCCAATGTGTGTGTGTGTGTGTGTGTGGGGGGGGGAATCAGGGTGTTTAAAAGAGTGGAGGAGAGAATGGGAATTGGGCTGCATATGGTCTGTAGGCCACAGGAGCCCAAAGAGCTGGGATAGCTGTGGTGATTGACTCCCGGGACTGCAGAAGCAGTCTGGGAGTCAATCCCCACAGGATCCACACCTGGAAAAATCAGGAATTTAGCTTAAGGTCCAGATCTTTCCAGGTGTTTAATTATTGCAGAGTAAACAGGTCCCACACTTACATAGATCCTAACAAATAGGGTTGCCTTTGGAATCAAAATAAGCTACTAGTGAAGCAAGAAGTAAAAAAAGAGAGGGTTTCTCTCAAATATTTGAAGCAAGACAATGGTGAAGGAAATGGTTGGACTACTGCTCAGCAAAGATGGTGAAATGCTAATGAATACAATAGTAAGACAGAACTGCTCAATATTTACTTCACTTCAGGTTTTCCTCAAAATTCTTCTTTCCCATGCATCAGCAAAAAATTGTCAAAGAACTCAGGTCGCAAATCAAGATTGGTAAAGAGTTAGTCGGGAATCACCTTGTTACCTAAGTGAGTTTAGTTATGTAGGGCCAGATGAATTAGATCCCAGAGCACTGAAGGATCTTGCTGATCTGCCTGTAGAACCAATTGCCATCATTTTTGAGAAATTTTGGAGAAGGAGTTAAGTGCCAGTGGACTGACGATGAGAAAACATTGTCCTTATCAAAAAAGGTAAAAAGAAGACCCACGAAACTATAAGACAAGCAGTCTGATTTCAATACCAGGTAGAATATTAGATTAGGCTAGGCTGTGGCGCAGGCTGGAAAGCAAGCCAGCTGCAACAAATCACTCTGACCAAGAGGTCATGAGTTCGAGGCCAGCCCGTGCCTGCGTCTTGTCTCTGTCTCTGTTCTATGTTATGGCATTGAATATTTGCCTTTATGTGTGCAATGTGATCAGCCCTGAGTCCCCTTCAGGGTGAGAAGGGCGGAATATAAATGCTGTAAATAAATAATAAATTATACAGGTTCACATCTGCAAGTATCTTGATGATCAGAAGGAGTAAAAAAAAAAAATCCTGCCAAACTGACCTTATATCTTTTTTTGTTGGGTCATTAGTTTTGTAGGTGGTGGGAATGCAGTGGATGTCATTTATTTGGATTTCAGCAAAGCATCTAAGAAAGTGACCCATGATATTTTGATTAGCGAACAGTATTACATGCAAAAAACCCTAGAATTATTGTTGAATAAGAGCCTGCAATGTGATGCTGAAACAAAGAAGGCAAATTCTATATTATCCTACATTAATAGAAGCATAGTTTTCAAGTAATGGCCCTTCTATATTCTGCATTAATCAGACTTGATTTGGGATACTGTATTCAGTTTCAGACACCTCGTTTTAAGACATATACAGACAAGTTAGTGTGAGTTCATAGGATGGCAATGAGGGTGATAAGAAGTATGGAGAACAAAATATATGAGGAGAGGTTGGAGGAGCCAGGCATATTCAGCATGGTGAAGAGAAGACTGAGGAGTGACATGATCCCATTATTTAAATATCTCAAGGGATGTCACAGAGAAGGATGAAGATTTGTTCTCTGCTGCCTCAGGGGGTAGAACCAAATATAACAAGTTTAAGTTACAGGAGGGTCGATGTTGATTGAACATTAGAAGGAACTTCTTGACAATGAGAGTGGTTTGGAACCATTTACTGAATAGTGGTAGTAGGGTCTCCATCCCAGGATGGCTTCAAAAGAGACTGGAAAATTACCTGCTGGAGATCCTGCATTGAACAGATGGTGGGATCTGGTGACCAGTTCAATGACAGTGATTCATCTTACTTTGTATGGGATAAGTTAGAATATGATAAACAAACATATGATCTGCTTAGGCCACCTTGTAGCATTTTTTTTTCGTGTCAGGAGCAACCGGAGTTGCTTCTGGAGTGGGAGAATTGGCCATCTGCAAAGACGTTGCCCAGGGGACGCCCGGATGTTTTGATGTTTTTACCATCCTTGTGGGAGGCTTCTCTCATGTCCCTGCATGGAGCTGGAGCTGATAGAGGGAGCTCATCTGTGCTCTCCCTAGAATTATTGTTGAATAAGAGCCTGCAATGTGATGCTGAAACAAAGAAGGCAAATTCTATATTATCCTACATTAATAGAAGCATAGTTTTCAAGTAATGGCCCTTGGGTTGCTGACCTGAAGGCTGTCAGATTCGAACGTGGCAGCCTTCAGGTCAGCAACCCAACCTTCAAGTCACAAGGCTTTTATCCCTAGGCCACCGTAGGCTCCTCCTTGTAGCATAACATTGTACTAATGACAGAATTGATTGTGAGGTCCAGCAAGGTAAGGTGCTGCTGGCAGCAGGAGACGGCAGCACTCTGCATTGCCGAGGGGCATGGAGAATCCGGCACCCCATGCCCTGCATCATCTAGATCCATGGGAGGGTGATCACATTTGAGGGGGGAGAAGCATGAGTGTGTGACTTCTCCCATAGAGTTAATGGCAACACGGGAAACTTCCTGTTTTCCTGCAGCAGAGGTGGCTCACCGGTTCTGCCCTTCTTCACCCATGGAGCCAGCATGTTGTTGTCTGATTGGAGCTGGCCAGTTCCATGGTTGACAGGTCCTAGATTGGCGTATGCTGCCGAGTCTAGCCCTGTATGATGAAGTCGATAGTCCTCCTTCAACCTTGCCAGCTGATATACTTGGTTGGCACACTCTGCCTTCAACCTCTCCCAGACATACACAAAATAAGAATAGCCTTAGCTTCATGGACTCAGGGCACCCATTTCCTTTTGTACTTCTTGGGTAATAGTTTCTGAGATTAAAGGATCACAACAACTTGGAGCCATGTTTTAGAATAGCTAGATCCCTGAACTGAGATAGTGTGTTTGTACCTGTATTTTGATGGGTGTAGCTTTGCTAATGGGCTCAAACATTGCGTTCAGATGGGGATGGAGTGGAAGTGGGATCCCAGATAAAATTTGTTGCACATTCAGGAAATATATTAGATGTTGGTCATGATATTTTGTCTACCTAATTGTACCTAATCCTACTGTAAACTTTGGTGGATGAGTGGGATACAGAAAGGAGACAAAGAAGGAATGATACCCTTCACATCTTTCAAAGTAACCTTTGAGAGTGAATTAGAACAGAGAAACAGTTACTTTCCCTGATCTGAAACAATTTAAAACAAATTTGATATTCTACTGTAGCATTCTTGACGGAATAACACAACTTTAATTTTATTGGGTATTTCTGGATCTTATTTTGCTTCTGTTACGAATTCAAAACAAAGATATCTGTAACAACAATACAGGAGAGAGCCACCTGTTGTTGATGTACTGTTCCTTATGAATTAGCACAAAGTTCAGATCCTTTAAGACTCCCTTTTATATTATTTTCAATTACTGTCAACATTTTATTTCCAACGGAAGTAAGGAAAGGTGAGGACGTGACTAAGAAGATTACTCATACATGCCTTCAGGAGATTGAAATCATACCAATTATGCCTACTAATCCTCATTATGTCTACAGCAGCCTCTTGCCAAGAAGGCCTGATGCTTTATATGGTTGTTTCCTGAAGCAGTGGGAAATCCCCCAATGTGATATCGATTCAAAAGGCATATCCATACTATTTTTGCTATATTCATTTTATGCGCACACACACCCCTTCAAATTGTGTGTTGACATTGGATAACCATATGGCTTTCATGGGATTTGTTTTAGGCAAGGAGTACTCAAAGGTGGTTTTGCCAATCTCATTCTCTGAAATCTAGCCTACAGTGCCTGGTATTCATTGGTGACCTCTCATCAAAGTACTAACCAGGCCTGGCCCTACTTAGCTTCCAAGATCAAATGGGATCTGCTGCCTTCAGGGCATTTAGGACCTTATTGCTAACTATCTATTCTCCTTTTTTGGAAGGAAGATAATAATAATAATAATAATAACAAAACAACAACAACAACAACAATTTTATTTCTATCCTGCCCTATCTCCTGAAAGGGACTCAGGGCAGTTTACAACAAAAATATGCAAACATTTAATGCCATAAAAAACCTAACAAACACATCAAGCATCCTTATTTAACAGAATTCACTCAGTCATGGATGTTGACTGTCATGTCTTGCCATTATTTCAAAATATGAGATGGCTATTTATTGTGCCACATAGGAGTTAGGAATCAGGAATGTTTCAGCAGGCTTTCGGAGATACAGTCATTAATTAATCAGCCCCTGAGGGTTTTTAATAATCTATCCTGTATTTATTACGGTCTTGCCTTTTATGTGTTTTTAATGTAACTTTTATCCTGTATTGTTGTTTTAATTGATATATTTTGATTGTATTATGTTGTTTATATTTTGTCCTTGTGTTGTTTGGGCCTCTGCCCCATGTAAGCCGCCCTGAGTCCCCACGGAGAGATGGTGGCGGGGTATAAATAAAGATTATTATTATTATTATTATTATTATTATTATTATTATTATTATTATTATTATTATCTGTCAGCCAGTTCTGTGGTTGTCAAATAGACCACATTGTCCCAGTCACTGCTGTACTCGGTTCCACACTCTTTCCCAAGACAGACATCCAGTGTAGGTATGTTGGCAATGCTATTAACTCTGTAGCATTACACTGGATTTTAGCACTTGTCAATACCAGCAACAACAATAATAAAGATTATTTGTTGCCCGCCTATCCTACCAACTCAAGGTGGGTACAACACAGTCAAAACACATCAACGTGAAATATATACAACAAAATACATATATCAAACACATCAATATAAAATACATAAACCAAAATACATGGTACATAGATCAAAATACTGAGTAGGCCTGATGAAAGAGATGGGTCTTTAGTTGTGTTTTAAATTGTGACAGCTCATTTATTTTTTAAAATTAACTTTACTAAAAAGGTTTTAACAGTTATATTAAAAGTCAAAAAAGTGTATCAAGAAAAGAAATATAGAGTAGAAACACCAAAAAAAAATCTAAGAAATAAAAGAAAGAAGAAAACAAAAAGAAAAAGTAGATGTCCTCCGATCTGTCCTCACCTGTCCAAAAGAAAACAACACAAGCTTCACCCTCTAGGCCTCTCAATGTTGACTTCTTTCTGAAACCCCCCCCCCTCCCAATTATTATTCAAATCTCAAAATGGGCAAGCCCCAAATGTCCTTTCTTTTAGTAAACAGGTTAATTTGTTTATTTTGGCCAAGTCCATCATTTTTTTTATTATCCAATTATCTGTTACTGGTGCTTCTGAATTCTTAAATTTCTGTATGTAGATAAATCTGGCTGCTGTGATTATGTATTGCAACAGTCTATCATAGTCATTTATATCAGTCAGGTAAAGTAGAAAAGTTTCAGATTTTAACTGGATATTTCCCCCTAAAACTTTCTGGATCACCTTATGTATTTGAATCCAGTATTTCTTGGCATGTTTACATGTTCACCACATATGGTAGAAAGACCCCACTTGCTATTTGTTTCCATTTCCAGCAAGTGTTGGAAACCTCTCTTTAGACATCTTAGAAAGCTTTTCAGGAGTCATATACTATTTCTTTAATACTATAAAATTGAAGTTTTACCTTTTAAGATAGCTATCTTATAAGCTATCTTATAAGGACTCATATACTATTGATATATCATTTTATAAAAATTATCTTTCAAATTATTACATAACATAAATTTTAACCCCTTATTCTACATTTTCATCTATTGGTCCAACATCATATTATGTCCAACATTTTGTGCCTACTTTGTCATGCATTCTTTAATTTGCTTGTCTGCAATTTCCCATGTCAATAACATTTTATACATTTGAGCAATTAAATGTTCATAATTAGCACATGAAATTGTAACCCACATTCCGATTTACTCAGTTCAAAATCAACTAATTGCTTGTTTTGCCTATACTTTACTTATACTTTCTTTTTGCTTTTGTTTCTTGCAATGCCTACATTAAATGACCTTGCCTTTCTCAGATCTTCTGTCCCCAGCCCAGATGACCCCATAACTCTTTCCTCGCTGATTCCTACTTGAGCCCCCGTCTCTTAACAATTTACATGATTCCCCCCTCCCTCCCTATCCCTTCTCAAAATCCATGTTACTGAATTAGCCAATTAATCTGCACTAATCCTCACACAGATCTAGACCTGCAAAGTAGGCATCTGATGGCATTGTCACCAGAAGAGTTGTAAACAATGTCCTTGAACTTCAGCCACCTTCAGGGTTTCTCTTAAAGAGACACACACAAAATGACCGTGAATCCCCCCCCCCCCCCAAAGACTTATTGCATAGGAAAAGAAGAATGCATCACTGAATCAATAAAGGAAATATGGTCCTGAATTTGAAAGTCCTAAGGAGGGCTATGGGTGACCAGGGCTCTTGGAGGTTTCTTGTTATCAAAGTTGATTTGATGGCCAAAGAAGAGAGAGATTAGGGTTAAGAATGCATAACATTTTTCTTATATTTATTTATTTGATACAGAGTAAGAAAATGCTCCCAGAATTTCTGAGAGTTGGCTGCATTGGCTGTAGCTTCTGGAAGTTGAAGTCACAATCAGAGATTGGGAACTATTGGACTAGAGCAGAGGTATCAAACTTGTAGCCTTCCAGATGTTTCAGATTCCAGCTCCCAAAAGCGCTAGCCATCTTGTCCAATGGCAAGGAATTCTAGAAGATGAAGGCCACAACATTTGTAGGGCCACAAGTATCACTGTGCTAGAGGATAGACCTTTGCATCCTCGTGCTAAAAAAAAAATCTACTTGGGATTGGAGACATGGGTGAAAGATTATTTTCCCCGTATTTGATATAGATCATGGCCTGTGTGTCCTCACCTATGCCTAGACAGCCTCTAGACTCTCAGCTTCTCTGGGATGAATCTAACCTAATTATCCATACATTGAAAACATTTTATATCAAACCTTTATATGACAAATCTGTTGGTTTCTCCCAGTTTCTTTTCTTGTTTTTAAATCTGAAGCTGTTTATGTCCTGTTTATGAAGACATTTGCAAATATTGCTTGCTTCAGCTCCCCCACCAGAAAAATTCCCATGCAACTGACCTATGATGATTCCCCACACAGTAGGGACCAAGTACTTGCTTACCAAGTACTAGTAGTAGCTGCAGATGATTAACCTAACAGAAAATCAGAGGACCAATTTAACACCACAAACAGTTAAACCCACAGGGATTAAAACCAAGACTTTTAGCAGTCAGTCATTTTGCCGTAATACACAAATTGGTCAGTTTCACTTTTTCTCGCATTATATTTTTTTTAAATCATTTACATCAGATGTATGATAGAAAGGTTTGAATATTTATTAAATTAAAAAGGAACTAAACATATACTTTTCTCTATTTCAAATGCAAATACTGGACACATGTAGCCAAACAACATCAGCATGTGGTCAAGATGGCAGAAAGTATTAACAAGGAAGAACACACAAGCTAGTCAAGGCATTTGTTTGGATTGGTCATTGGAAGATATCTCAATGAAACAGGCAAAATTCTATTGTTTACTCATGCAATCGGTTCCAGTCAGGAAGAAAGAGTTCACATGGGACTCCCTAGTTTGAGTAACCTGGGAGGACAGAGAAAGATGGTACAGACCTCTTCTGTCTCCAAGAAAGAAATAATTACAGTAATTCATTTTGAAACTCGTTTCTGTTGAGACTTTGAGTGAAGTCTTAAATCTGCAATGCAACCTATATGTATGAATCACCTTTTCAACTTTAGAAAAATATATTGCCTAGCTAATTAGATCAAAAGCAAATGCTACAATTTTAACTATCATTGGGTAAGGAGGTGCTTTTATTTTTAGCTCCATGTTACCTCAACAGTCTGATAAACACTAAATAACCTTTCTGTTCCTGGGGAAAAAAATTGGAGTAGCTGTGTGGAGGGTTCTCCAGCAGCATAAGCTTACAGATGGCCTACCTAAGCCTTTTGTTTATGCAGAAGCCACTTAAAGTCATGCCGTCTGAAAGTTCTCTAATAAAACACACAGAGAAACTTCCTGCCGTAAACCGAAAGGAGAATGGCAGACAGCGATCTGGGATAAAATGGAATGAAAGACCCACATAATGGCATTTCAGATAAATCCTGTTGCTGTTTTCTGTGATTCAAGGTCAGTTTGCAAAAATATTACTACACCACAATGACTGATGTTAATGCTCAATTGCTTACCCTTTCCCCCCTTTTCTAAAGCATTAAGGAAATTCCAGCTTTTATTCATCACGATCCCTGCTTAACAATTTTGGGCTGCCCGAGTGAAAATTGAGGAGGGCTCTTGTACTTTCAGCAGTTGTGTAGAAGAAGTTATTTTAGCTGTTGTTGCTTGCCATACAAAATAACCAAACACTTCCCAAAATTCTGTCTAACAAATTCTGTCTAACAGGAGACCTCCCCAGCTTTCACTTTGGCAACAATGACATATATTCACCTGAAAGAGTGACTGCAATGGCTGGAGTTTAAAAAATGGATGGATCAATATACTTGATTACTTTCTTTAAAGATTGGACTTGAAGGCATAAGGCAATAACCCCAGTCTTTTACTGAAAGGTCCCCAAAGTGGCCTACAAAGACCAGTAGATCATGCCCCATAGGCTTGCAATCTAAAAAATATAACATAACATTTGGGAGGAATTAGGAAGGGAACCCCAAACCAAATTCAGGCACCAATTTTAAAATATAAAGTTATTATAATAACCAGGTGGGTGAAAACAGTTTAAAAAGAAAAGGAACCAAACATTCAGCTCAGTCCAGTGATCCTGGGATGATGAATGAAGTCCGTATTTTAGAACTTGAAAAGAGCTCTCCAAGATGAAAAACTTAAATTGGTGGACAGGGTTTAGCAACCTAAACAGATTCTTTAAAATTTGGGCTAAAATTTGGAATAAATGCATTTGTTCCCTGACATGTAAGCCAGAAGTCACCCCTATCTCAAGGCCCTTCTACACAGGGCCAAAACTCGTAATGTGTTCCGGATTAGCCTGGGGCTTATCCAAATTAACCCAGAGTAAATCTACATTTCCAAAGACCCTTCCAGACAGGTCCTATATCCCAGAATCTGATCCCAGATTTTCTTTTTATCCCAGACGATCTGGTAGTGTGGATTCATATAATCCAGTTTAAAGCAGAAAACCTGGGTTCAGATCCTGGGATATAGGGCCTGTTTGGAAGGGCCCCTAGTTTACTCCGGGTTGACCCCCACCCAAAAGATCGGCGTGGGCCCTGTGGAGATTAGGTCTCGGGATCACCTTTTGGTCACAGGAGGTGATCCTGAGACCCACTGCTATCCTGGTTTTTTGGGCTTCAGGAGTCCAAAGAACCATGAGGACACTGCCACCCTCCCCTCCCAGCCCCCCCCCCCCCCCGTTTTTCTCGCCTAAACTTACCAAAGAGGCCTGCCCCTGGGTAAGATCCTGTTATATCAAAATGACACGTCAGGAGTTTTGGAGAGGGGAGAAGTTTAGGGGGAAGGTTTAAGGGGAAAATGGGGGGAGCTGTGGGTTGGCTAAATGCTCTCCAGGGTCAATCTTCGATTGATATGGGAGAACATCTAGCCACCCCCTCTCCCACAAGAAAATTTCTGGGTTTTGGGTTGGCTGTGTGGCCTAAATCCTGAAAAGAACCAGGATTTTAAAACTTGGTTCCCTCAGGATTTAGGCCCACCTGGAAGGGCCTTCAGACAATGGAAAGGTTGTTTTTCTTTTCTCCTTCTACTGCAGATAATTGGAATGGTTGCTACCAAATGATGTAGAATCCTTAAGCACCATGAACCCAGTAGAACCTGGTACTGAATAGACATGCATAGGATGATGAAATTGGCAATAAACTGAGAAATCCTTGGTTTAAATAACATGGAAAGTCCTAAAACCAATGGATGACCTTAATATATCCTGCCTTTCTCTCAACTGAGACCCAAGGAGCTTAACAATATGAATCAAACAAAATAGATTAATTAAAGCATAATAATAAAAGGTCATTTAAAAATTAAATAAGCCACTATATTAATAATGGTAAAACACCAGTACTTTATAACAATATGAAATCATTAAAAACTTGCCTGATTCTTGTCTTCTGTTTTCATTACAGGAAGCAGTTAAGGACAATTGATGTAGGTGAACTGTACTGCGCAACTCTGCAAAGGGAAAATGTAACAGTAGTAGTAAACAAATGTTTTTCTCTTGAATAAGATTAACTGAAAGGAAGCTATATGTTTATGTATAATTAATAATCATCACAATTACAAACCATATTTGATGGGATTTGTTTTTCTGTTATTTGTGCACATGCTTTTCTAGTCACTCTAGGCAACCATGTATTAGCACAAGATATCGATCAATTTGTTAATACTGGTTCACTTTTAAACCAGGGCCAGGACAAATCTACTTACCTAATTTCATTTTTGGTTTTGTTAATATGACCTAATCCCCATCCTCTCTACAGAGATTTGCTGTTTGGGAGAAATATTTTTCATTCCCACTTGTACCTGTTCTCATTTCTCTCTAATATCTTTATTGCTGACGTTCTCAGGCCCTGGTGCCTAGACATTCAGATTTCATCTCAGTTACAACAAATGTCTCAATAGACAGTGAAGAGCAAGTGGAAGAGGAAAAGGATGTAGTAGGAGGCAGCAATGTAATGTTGGAAACAGCTATGAACAACAAACATGCACCCACACAGAGTATAGTGACAAACAGAAAGAAAAATGGCACAAACAGGCAGTCACCAGATTAAAAACACCATTGAAGTACAGGCAGTCACCAGATTAAAAACATCTGACTTACAAATGACTCATAGTTAAGAACGGGGGTGAAATAATGGGAAGAGAAATCTACCCCTAGGAAAGGAAATTCACTCCTGAAAGAGTTTTCAGGAGGAAAAAGTGTCTCCACTGAAGCTTCATCACCAATTCTTATTTCCACAACAAGCCAAATTTTCCAAAATAACAGGTACAGACAGTGAGGTGAAGTCTTCTTAACAGGGGCACAGACAGCAAAACAAAACCACGAAAGAAGGAGTAATATCTCACAAATGTATAAATTCCAGAAATCTACAACTCTTAGGATTCCATAGCATTGAATAGTTAAAGTGGTTTCTAACTGCTATAATTCTACAGTGTGGCTACAGTCTTATGTCTCAGGGTGCAACTACACTGCAGTTTGAGACCACTTTAACTGCCGTAGCTCAATGCTATGGAATCCCAGGAGTCATAGTTTGGTGAGGAACCAGCACTTTTTGACAGAGAAGGCTAAAGATAATGTAAAACAACAACTTCTAGAATTCCATCACATTGAACTATGAGTGGTCTCAACGTACCTTAATTATACATTGCACCCTTAGTCAGATTTGTTCCTGGGCATTACTGCTTTAAATGAATTTTTGATACCAGTGGCAGAAATAACATGAAACAAATAGGGATAGGTCTCTACACTACTAAAAAGAAGAGCAATTTAACATGCTTCAGATGTTTCAGAGCTAATAATAAGTAGTTATGATATGAAACATCCAGGTCAAGTAAACCTTGCATAAATAAACAAAAACATTTGAGCCTCTAGAAACTTCTTCCATGCAGTACTCAGATATGTTTTTTCTCTCTTTCACTAACCATCACTTCTTTATGATTTCTATTTTAATAGCTGGACATATAGATTTGTGTTTTTTAAGGCAGGCTAATTTCCTTTCCTCCTATCTCTCTTTTTTGCTGTTCATGCATGCACACTAAGGTATTTTGGAGGCAGCTGCTGTTTACTTAGCCCGTTGTAGGCAGGCACATCAATTTACAGTAAGATTGGCTAAAGTTAGTTGCCATTCTTTTACTGCTCAAGCTTTATTGTATTGTTTACTGCAGACTTAGTGATCCCACCCAAAACATACGTCTGTCTTTTTCTAGCCCTCTTTGAATATTTTCCCAATACTGATGGTGTTAAAAAGCCTTCCAGCTAGAGTACAGAGGATGAGGCTGAAAAGGGATGTGTGTGTGTGTGTGTGTCTGGTGATATTAAACAACTTCATAAAAAATAGTATTTATTACCAAGGTATGCCTGCAGTTGGTTCTCCCACGTTGAACAAACTAATGTCATAACGAATGCAGACGTTTTCAAATATTCATAGTGAATTTATTCCATTTTTATTCCCCCACAATTACTATCCATGTTTTCCTATTGTCTGACTATTTTTAAGTTTGCATGATACTATATAATGAGGATGCATCTTTGTTTGCAGTTTCAAGAAATGCACTGTGTGACACCATTCTCCTTGTTTTTGTGAATTCTTTATGCCATTTTCAGCTATTTCCAGCAACTTTCTCTTCAAGTACTTGTCTGAGCTCACCTATGAATGGTTCCTTGTAACCGAGTTAAATACTATTTTCTCTGCTGGTCCTTAATTTTATACTGTTGCCTAAATTGTTTAACAATCATTGTATTCATTCATAGTATACCCCATTCACATTTAACCAAAAATACTAATTTTCAATTCAGAAAAGGTAATCTCCAGGAAAAACTGCTTAAAAGCTTTGTTTCCCCCTCTTTGATGTGGATGTAAGGAGGGTAATAAGAAACAATAGCTGAGTCTTTTCCTTGACGGAATAGATCCAATAAATACTATTTAGATTCCTAAGTGAAAGAGACACATTTCTAAATAGCTATGTTCTTATCACGGTGATTCTCGGTGCATATGCTCGACTTCATCTTGCGTGGGGCACCTCTTAAGACTAAAATCAGTGGATCAGACAGTTGATCTGTCAATAACATTCATCTTTTGTCAGTTTTGAGCTTCTAGATATTTCTGAACAATATCCAAAACTGAGGAACAGGTTCATGACTCTTTGTTAGAAGGTTTTTTTTTTTTTTTTTTGGGGGGGGAGATCACATTGCAGGCAGCAGCTGTTTGCATGGATTACCTAGTCTAGCCATTCTGTCAAAGCTAAAAAAAAAATACCCGTCTGAGCTGCAGCAAGAAAACAAGGAAGCAGAATATCAATTCAAGAAGGAGCTTTTATTACTTAAAAGGGCTGGAATGGAGTGTTCATTAAAAAATATCAGAGGCAGTTTTAGTGAATTTTTAGAATGATTAATAGGGCAGGAGTTTAGCTCAAGAATGCACACAACATCTGCTCTGTGTGAAAAAGTAATAATTAAACATTTTTCAAATAATTGTTTATATTTTCATTATGCCTATAACCAAAATGATTTAATGAAAATTGAGGGAACTGGCATTCTCAGGGGCTTAAGAAGGGTAGCAACCCAAACGACAATGATAACAGCCTAACATAGTAAAGCGCATCCAACCATTGCATATGATTGATGGGGATGGGGAGAAATATCAGGTGAGCATGCACAACAGCTGTCCTTTGATGTTTTTAGACTAATGTTCTTAACTACCCTTTTGGAATGGTCAGGAAGAAGTGTACAACTAGGTCAGGAAAAACTATACAACAGTTCAGTCACCGTTGCTCCTTTAAAAAAAAAAGCAGAACTTTTCAGGCATAATTCCTGATATTCTGCAGTGACATCACTAGGGTTGGTGTCATCCAATGTGATAACTCATGGTGTCACTCCAAAGGACCTCCTTCTGTACCAGATCATGTCACAACATTGTAGCTGAAATACCTGAATTTTGATAGACTCTGTAACTGTGAAAAACCACCAGCAACTAAAACAACAGTGCCTGCTTGTGGCCTGGATAAATGAATGAAATCCTATGACTCAAAGCACCGTTACAGTTGTGCAGAGTGCATTTGCATTAGAAGGTTTAAAAAAATAAATTGGCAGATTGTTTTTGCCTTGGAGGTATATTGATACAGGACATTTAAGTTGGGCTTATGAAAAATGTGTGTGTGTGATTATACCTAACAGCAGGGATATTTTTTCTGAGAAATAATACATTGCAAAATACAAAAAAAATTAGAGTGTCATTTTGGTGTCATAGTAAAGGTAAAGGTTTTCCTCTACATTAAGGCTAGTTGTGTGGTGCTCATCTCCATTTCTAAGCCAAAGAGCCGGTTTTGTCCGTAGATGTCTCCAAGGTCATGTGGCCAGCATGACTGCATGGAGCACCATTACCTTCCCGCTGGAGCGGTACCTTTAGATTTACTCACACTTGAATGTTTTTGAACTGCTAGGTTGGCAGAAGCTTGGCTAATAGCGGGAGCTCACCTCGCTTCCTGGATTCGAACCACCAACAGCAAGTTCAGCAGCTCTGTGGTTTAACCTGCTGCATCACTGGTCCTTCTATACAGTGGAATGGATACGGTTTGACATCACTTTAACTGTCTTGACTCAATTATGTGGCATCATGGGAGTTGTAGATACCCCCCTCTGATTGTGTCACCCGCTGAGTGATGCTACTGGGCTTTTCATATGGTCAAAGGTTCCTTGATACTTATCTTTTTTGGTATATTTATATCATGCTCTTGCTTCAATGAATTCAAGGCAGGGTATATGATTCCCCTGTCCTAATCATCCTGTGAAATAGGCAAAATGAGAGGGAACCAGCCCAAGGTCTCATCCAGCTTGACCCTCCCAATCCCAGTCCAGACACAACACCTCCCTGCCTTTCCAATGTAAACAGTGTTATGAAGACTGTTTGCAGCACTGCATTCTCCTTAGAAATCAATGAAACCATTTTGTTGTAGGGTTAGTATCTGTGCATCTCTGTCTTTGGCAGGATGTGATGATACTTCGCTGAGGGGTTTGTATTTAACTCCTAGGTACGTAGGGACCTCCTACCTCTATAGTAGTATCTCTTACTCACACCATAAAAGCTTTCTGCTAGATTTCCTAGCTTCAGTTATGCAATGTATCTTTGCAATGGGCAAACCACATAAGCAGTAATTCTAAATAGACTTGCAAGTGGAGAACAAACAATATAAAAATATGCAAATATGTTAAGGATTAAGATGTTTGCCTAATGATTAATGTTCACTCCTACTGTAGGCATCTACACATGGAAAACTGTGGCAGTTTCAAATGTTCTTCAGGTTAAGCAGGTATGGTTAAGGTTTACCAGGTTAAGTCCTGATCTCAGCAGAATAGATCTAATGGGCCATGTGAGGTTTTTTTTAATAAGGTAAGCTTAATAGATTCCTTTTTACAAGTTCCAGAATCCTCTAACAAGAATGCCTGTGTCAAGACCCAGGCTACAGAACACCAATAACCATGCGCAGAGGCCAGATTCTATCTAATATCTTTATTAAAGGAATATATAAAGTCAATAAAAACAAGTGAAGAATATAGTTCAGAAGTAGACCTTTCAGGAAAGGTCAATTATAGTCCAGGAAAATAATGTCCAATATGTGATATTAGAGTCCAAAGTTATAATCCATTAACCGAAACACACACTTTGCCAAGCAATAGTGTGGGGAGATGACAAGGTCTTTTAGTCCATTGAAGCTTGACAATAAGGCTGGAAAACAAACTCGATTCTTGGCTAGAACAAGACTTGAAACGAGGCAAACAAGAAGCAAGAACAAGGTCCGTGGCGAGGTCCGCGGCAAAACGTGAAACAAGGCAGGCTTGGAACTTGGTCCGGGAAACAAGGAACTGGGGTTACAAAGTCCACACACGATCTCACTCCTCAAGCTGACAAATTGACTCCGCAAGGTTTCCTTTGCGGCAAAACTCCTAAATAGGGTCTCGTTTCCCGCCAGAAGAACACTTTCCCTGGAGAACGAGAAGCGAAACCCAACCCTGTCCAGATGCATGACTCCTTAGAATTTCCCAAGGGAAGCAGACCTAATCAGCTAGTTGTTTGGCTGCGATTCTGAGGCTCCGGCGATTAGCCTCCCTGGCTAATCTGTATTATAATTGTCCTTTCGGGAAAACGGGGGAGAATTCTGTCCAAGGCTTGTTTGGCTGACTTCTTGAGGGCAAACATCCTCCAGGTGCAGGGGCTCCGATTCTGGCTGAACCGGTGGAAAACCCATGTTTTCCTCCTCGTCTGCCACAATAGTACTAGGAACGGGACTACAAGGCCCATGAGACATCACAGCCTGCTGGTTTCTCCTTGCAGCACCGACTAAGGATTTCTGGAGATTGTTATTCAAAAAAGGAACTTTTCAAATGTGGTCTTTACTGGGTTGGTAGAATGATGCTGGGATGAGCAACATGTAGCCTTCTAAATGTGGCGGGACTGTAATTCCAATCTGCTCTAGTCAGCATAGCAAATAGTGAAAGCAGGTGAAGCATTACAACTTTCCCTATCACCTTCCTTGCCTTCCTGGTATAATGAATCATTCCGGTCAAAATCCTTGCTTTAAGAGGAACCTAATCTCAAAACCTGTATAGGAATGCTTTTAATGTAAGCATTAGAGGCTTACATTAAAAGCATTCAATACAATTGAAAATCCACAAATATACAAACATTAAAACAGAATTAAACATCAATGGTATTTAAAAAATTAACAGTTAAAATCCATAAAAATTCTTATTTATTAAACAATGTTTGCATACATTAAATCATCAGAAAGCAGAGATGTCAATATCTCAGTCGCCCATGAGGATGTTTTTTTGAGTATTTTGAGTATTTTGGATTTTAGAATTCTGGAGAAGTGGTACTCAGTGTGTACCATATTTCTGCATCTTTCCTTCCTTCCTTCCTTCCTTCCTTCCTTCCTTCCTTCCTTCCTTCCTTCCTTTTTTGAGTAGGACTCTGTCGGCTTGTGAACCAGCACCAATCCACGGACCACAGATTTGAGTAGCATTGACTTAGAGCATTACACATTAAATTACACACTGCTGACAAATCCTATTGGGAATATGGTTCTGTTTAGCTCTGAAAGCTCTACTTCAGGGTGGGCAACCACAGTGCATCTGTTGTCGACCGCGCTTTAGGGGATCGGGCCCTTAAGGAGAGTCCCGATCCGGTCCTGAGAGAACGGACCTTGGCGGAGCCAATAGGAAAATATGAGCCGCAATACAACCTGAAGCCGAAATGAAAAAGGTCCGCCAAAGTTGAAGGAAAATCCGCCAAGGAGTCTTTATTGAGCGATTCAGCTGAAAAGGACTCTAGTAGTGATCATTCAGTCTACTAGGGTACCACATAATCAAAATAAAGCCATATTTATACAAAGTTTCAGTCTGACAGCCCTTTGAATTTCCCGCCCCACTCCCCCGCCCCATCTGATCGCTGGTTGGCTAGGAGGTTGAACGAGGCGGGCTTTCGTTTCCCGCCTTGCTCTGTTGTCCCCACTCGAGCCAATCAGGGAGGAGAAGGCGGGAGTCATTGAAACAATGAAGTGACTGAGCAGGAAAGATCGGATTAATTCCTGCCCGGCCGATTTCTAAAGGGATTAATGACAGCAATCAAGGGTTCCTGTCACGTATACAGATTTCAGATATGCCTTGGGGTGTCAGAGGTGGAAGTAGAGATGGGTGGTGATGGGCCATAATTGACAGGCTCTGCAGGGCGCCTTCCTGAGGTGTCCTGGATTTTCTTTTGGAGGAGATATGACAATGTTTGCCTTGGGGGCGAATCACCTTTAGGTCAATACTCTGAATTCGGCGACTCAAGCCCTATATTGTCCATGCAATCTGAATTTGATTGGGTTAAGCGGTGGCGGATTATCCTTTTGTTTTTGGGAAGGTAAGCCTGGGTCATAGGATCTGGGGTTCAGGTTGAGTTCAAAATATTTCCTATTTGATTTCATGATTTGACAATTATATGAAATAAAATGAAAAATAAAATAAAGTTGGAATATAAACCCTGCTGGGAAAAATACATATTTTCCGGGGATCCCAAAGAGTACAAATACATATAGGCAGATAGATAGATTTCAAGGAAATAAGGGAGAATCCATAAAGGTGGGTTACATTGCATAAAGGGGAATCATGAATGATATAAACAATTGAAAACATTTGATAAGAACGAAGTTCACAACATCTGGGGAACCCAATATGGAAATTCATAAAAGTGGAGTTTTAGCAGCATGATTTCACAATTCATGAAGTTAGCCCAACGATTAGAAATTCATACAACAGTGATTCATGAGGGTGTCCAGGTACATAGAATATGAAAATTCACGGATACATTGGGAAAAGAGTTCATCTGTGGTGGAAGGAATTCATAGAAATAGCATGGGGAAGAGGTACATGTGGGTTGCAGTCTTTGGAAATATAGGATTTCATAAGTTCAGGGGTAGGTCTGGGAAGAGTGTCCCTCTCATTCATAAAATTATGAAGGTATGAATGAAACGTGGAGGGCGCCCGTCCAGGCATCCTCTTGGCAGCTGTAGAGAGGGTGAAGGTCCTTGGAGAACTATGTCTCCCCAGTGGGAGAGCGATCCCCCATCCACAGTTCGCAGAAAGGGACCAGTGATCTCTTAAAAACCATCCCGCGGGTCGCGGGGAGAGGAAAGTCCGGGATAAGGCTGGAAGAGAGCAGTCTGGCTTGAAAAGAGCAGTCGGTTCCGTTTGACAGTCAGCTGATGAGGTGCCGAGAACTGGACCGATTTTTGGTTCCGCTGGTGGTCCTTGAGTCAGGAGCCTTAGGAAGGGTTAGGACTAAAAGAGGAGTGTGCTAGGTGTAATTTTGATAAAGATATGAGCCAATTTGTATCGCCCGCTGTATTAATCTATGGCGGAGGAGCCTCAGCCAGAGTTAAAAGGACGGACGTGTTAGATAGAGAGAGAGAGAGATTGCGTGCAAAAGAAGGAGTCAGGGAAAGACACAAAATAACCAGGTAGAGAGTGTTACTGTTAAAAATGAATGCTACTTTTATTGGGGGATTTGTTACATAGTTCAGGGAAGGGGAAAGTGAAGAAAAAAAAGATCTTTTAACAATAGTCTGCTGCGGTCCCGCTCCGTTCCTTAGGTGATGGATCTGCGGAACTCTCCGCTGCGGGTTCAAATCAATTTGAAAGCTGGCGCCTCGGTCATCACATCTTGGGGCCAATTTTCAGCCCTTGGGATAATCCAGTGGCTGCCCAAACTGCCAAAAATGTTTAGCTATGACAAAACATAGACTCTGAAGCTCCCTTCCCAGGGAGGCCAGAATGGCCCCCTCCTTATTCATCTTCTGTCAGCGGCTAAAATCGTTTTGTTCAGATGTTTTTAAAAACTGGGGGGAGGGGGGGGAAGGAATGTTGTATTGTTTTAATTGGTCTGTTTTAAAGAGCTTTCTTATCTGGTGAAGCACTAGAACTCTTTGGATCAGAAATCTAAATACCCCTCTGTTGACTACAGACCCTGGAATTGAACCATGGTTGTTAAGGTAGAATCACAATACAATTTTGAAACAGACTCTGGAGATTTCATGACCTTTGTTTGATCAGAGTGAAGGCCGTTTGGGTAAGAAGGAGGAGACAAAGACAGCAAAACAACTTGTGGGGTTGCATCCAACCATGGCTTCTGTTCTATATACGAGGGTTGAATAAAAAGTAATGTCTCCACCTTTGTAACTCAACAGATGGCAGTACTAGTATGCGGCAGGTACTGGCTTGTTCAGTAAACTCTCCTCTACAGTTCCATTTGGCGGGAAGCCTTAGCATTGAATGGTTGTGTTGTTAAAGTGCAAAGTATGGAACCCTGTGCAGACGGTCGGTCAATGTGATTTAAGCAACGTGCAGTCATTGAATTCTTGACAGCAGAAGGTGTCACCCCAAAGGAGATTCATCAGAGAATGCAAGCTGTTTATGTTGATTGTGTTGATGTGAGTACTGTGCATTGTTGGGCGAGTAAGTTTAAAGATATTGAGGTGGGAACATCTGACTTGCGTGACAAACAAAGAGTTGGACGTCCTGTGACAGCAACCACCGAGTTTCACAAGCAAAAGGTTGACAGATTGATTCAGGACAATTGTCATATCACTCAGAGAGAAATTTCAAGCATAATCAGCATTTCACAAGAACGTGTGAGTCACATTACTACTTTGCTTGGCTATCGGAAGATCTGTGCACAATGGGTACTGTGAGACACTGGTTGCAGAAACAGGGTGTCGACTTCTTCTGTGATGGCTTCAGAAAACTTGTTCATCACTGGCAGAAATGTATTCAATTGTCTGGTAATTATGTGGAAAAGTGAATAGTAAAGAGCACATTCTAAGGATTATTTCTGTGCTTGATTTATTAAAATATTCCCATCTAAACCAAAGTAACGAAGGTGGAGGCATTACTTTTCATTCAACCCTCATATCTTTGCTTCTCATTCTGTCCTTATATGGCTCTTTGAAATTCATTTCTAAAGAAAGTCCTGCCAGAAAAAAATCTAATCCTACTTTGCAACCTTAAAACCCAACATAATGGTCTGAACCTAAAAGAGATTGAAGTGTGCATTGATTTCAACAAGCTTGACGATGCTCTTAGAGATTGTGTGGTGTAGAGGTTTGAGTGCTGGCCTACGACTCTTGAAATAAAGATCTGAAATCCCTGCTCGGTCTTGGAAGCCCACTAAATGATGTTGGACAAGTCATACTCTCTCAATCTCAGAGGAAGGCAAAGGCAAAAAACCAAAACCAAAAATAAAAACAAAAACAAAATCTGAACAAATCTTGACAAGAAAATCCTATCATATTTTTCAGGTCACCATAAATTGGAAATGAACTGAAGGCACTCAGCAGCCAAAATGCTCTTGTAGACTGTAGATAGCAGGAAGAAATAAGTCAAGGCAGCATCAACATAAAGAGAATGATCCCAAGGCACAGGTATAAAAATGAAAGCCAGTGATCATCAGCATATGCATGCAAAAACCAATCAAATAAATTATTTCTTGGTTTGTTAAAATAAACTGGAACCTTACTTTCCTGTTATGAAGATAACTGGTAGTTGTCAGACTCCATAGAGAAGCCACTGAAATCCACAAACATGTGGACAATTTCAGCAGAAAGGAAGAAACTATTAAAATGAACAAAACCTGGCTACCAGTATTAAAAAAACCCTCTAAAATAAGAACAGAAAATAAAGAACAACATTCTGAAAACAGGAAATCCACACATGAATCAATCAGGGCCAACTAACACCTCCCAACAAAGGATTCCCCAGGCAGGAAGAAGCCAGGTCTTGAAGCTGGCAAGGCCATTAATGCTAATCAAGGTGAATAATTACAAGATCCACACTGGCCTCCAAGAGTTCTTTCTCCCACTCTGGGCCTTCCACAAATATATAAATCTCCCTTGCTTAGTTTCCAATATACCTCACAACCTCTGAGGATGCTTACCATAGTTGTGGGTGAAATGTCAGGAGAGAATGCTTCTGGAACATGGCCATACAGCCCAGAAAACACACAACAACCCAGACAGAGACAAGGTTTTGGATTTGAGAACCAAGTGTGGATTTGCCAGAGACAGAGTTGGATTCAGATGAGATAGAATCACCAGTCTGAAGGGGGTTAGAGAGCTTAAAAGAATGGGATGTTAGAGCTTCATATATTGTTCTACTGTTTTAATAAACATATTTTGTTGTTTTTAAACTTTCTGTCTGTTTTGTATCTATCCTAGATTGGAGTAAGGCCACCTCCATATGTCATTATGCAATAGGAACCACCAACAAAGCTGACAGCCTTTTTTTCAATGCTGGTTTGCCACTTTTGTGCAAAAAAAAAAAAATTGAAGATGTCAGCCTCCTTACAACTTCCTTCGAAGCCAGTTTTCTACCCACACAGTTACAGAAGTATACAACTGAAAGAGCCAAGGTCTTGCCCTCCTTTATGCCACTCCTGAAGTTGCCTTAGCTGAAGAAGAAAAGCCACCTGAGTTTTTCTTTCACTGTTATTTTCTACATAACTACGACTTTCACTGGGAAGGTTCTATGGAGAATTGATGTTCCATACTTATCAATTTGTCAGACTTGTTTTGCTATATCAATTTTGCACAATGGAAATTGATTGAGCAAGTTGTTGCAGCTACTAAGCATTCTCCTAAAGGTTTATTATGATAAAATGGTTTTGCAAAAGTGCCCTCAGTGTGGTTACTGCAAGTTACCACATCCTGAAACATATTTGGAAATAAACATGCTGCAAAGGTGTGGGAACTTGTAGTGTGGGGGCTCTCTCACAAGACATCTTCCCCCAGGGTAAGAGAAACCACTTTGCATTGACTAGTAATATCTCCACTTCAAATATGGATGATGTGTGAACCAAACCGCAGTATTTGAAGCTGTGGGGATGTTGGCATCAGTTTTGTGGGCATGTGGATTGCTCATGCACCTGGGAAAAGCAGCTGCCATGCCAGTAAAAAGCACATATGATGCCATAAATGCTCACTTTGTGTGTGGTCTTGTGTTTGTCAGTGTCTCTCTGCTTACTTTGGTTGTGTGAGTTTATATGGAATCAGAACATTCTTTGTACACTGACTCGTTCTAGAGTTCATAGTCTAATAATAAGCATCACACCTGGGAGAGATGATCAAACTGATTTCTATGAATGTTCTAGTCTTTGTTATTTCATGGACATCCAAGAATACCAAGCCAAACAAAAAAAAAATCAACCAGTCCCTAAAGAGCCAGGCTTTCAGTCTGTGCTGCCAACTCACAGTATGTCATTCTGACATCAGGAGGATATACAAGAAATTCTCAGATTTGAGAAATTTATGTGACAGATCCTTGTTTTCTTCTATTGCTGAATCAGCCCAGGTGGTATGGAATTTTATCTTGAAGGTGTGGTGTTTATTTAACTAGATTTTCTTTGGTCTTTTCAGAATTGCTTTCATAGAAAGGCCAGCTGCACATGCTTAAAGACTGTGCATACATAATTGGGTTGGTCATGCTACCAAAGACAACCCTTCCAAAAAGGTTAGATCCACCTTCCCTTTACACCACCCACTATTTAAATTACTGGTTCACTCTACAGTAATACGTATTTTCTTCGAAGCTAAAGTAATCCTGTCAAGTCTCCCTCTAACAAAACAAACACTATCACCATGGAATGCCTTTTGACTGACTCCTTCTATTATATTTTTGGGGTGCAGCTCACGATTTCTTACTGCAACTGTCTGGACATGCTTGAAGCATTTCCTTCTTAATTTGCATTGCATGATAACATGGCTCTGAGCTTGGTGACTCATGTTTCCCTTAGGGGCTTCAGTTATATTTAATTATTCACCTTTGGATTGTGGAGAGATTCCAGGCAGCTGTTGGTACTGTTGGCTTTCTTTCACTAACCCACACCTAATGAACGTCAAGAAACTGATAAAGGAGAGATGTCTTTGAACTGACTAGCTAAGTTTCTGGCCCGTGAGTGACTCAGTAACTTGAAAATGAACTTTGGTTTCTAAGGAACTGCTTTTTTCTGTTTGGGTCTTCTGTAAAATTTTTAGAGGGCTATTTTCCACCTTTCTCTCTTTTTCTTGGGTTGTCCAAACATTAGGAAAAGTGAACATCCACCACAGATAGCAGATGTTGGAGGGAAGGGAGCAGGAGCAAGATGTTAGAGTTGTGTGTTTGCTCCCTCTGAGTTACCATGTTGCCCTCAAGTGCAAAGACAGTCGTTTATCCATTACTAGTGTTGAAGTAAGATGTAGCTAGTAGTCAGCTTTTATTCAAGGAGGGAGCATCTTGTCATTCAACTTTTGCAGCAAAATCTCTTGGGTTGATTTTGATAGGCTCCATAAATAGAACAACAGGCACATGAAATTACAGTGGACATTTGTATCTACTGAAGTTTGGTTCCATGGTTTCTCTATAGATACCAAAATTCATGGACAATCAACTCCTATTAACTACAATAATGTAGTAAAGTTATATAAAATAGCCAAATCGAGATTTGCTTTTTGGTGGGGACGTTTTGCGTGGGGGGGGGGGGGGATATTTTTATGCTATGAATGTTAGAATCCATGGGTACAGACAAATTTGTTGTATAACATGATGTTTTGGTGCTTAATTTGTAAAATCATAACCTAATTTGATGTTTAATAGGCTTTTCCTTAATCTCTCTTTATTATCGAACATATCCGCTTATCCAACGTTCTGCCGGCCCGTTTATGTTGGATAAGTGAGACTCTACTGTATATATAAATCTCCTGCCTCACATAGTTGATTCAACTCACAACAATCCCCTTTTATCTTAAAATCCCTTTACAGAATTAATAATAATAATAATAATAATAATAATAATAATAATAATAATAATAATTTCCAATTAATCATTTGGGCCACATAGTTGTGCCTCTGTTTGTAGTCTGTCTGTGTGATTTTCTTACAGCAGCTGAGGATATTATCCATGGTTTCATCAGCTTCTTTGCATAGTCTGCATTTTAGGTCACTGGCTGATTTTTTGATCTTGGCCTTAATTACATTTGTTCTGATGGCTTGCTTCTGGGCTGCAAGAATCAGGCCTTCTGTCTCCTTCTTCAGTGTTGCATTCGTGAGCCATAGCCAGGTCTTCTCCTTATCAACTTTTCCTTCAATTTTGTCAAGGAACTGTCCATGCAATGCTTTGTTGTGTCAGCTGTCAGCTTTAGTTCGTGGTGCAGTTTTCTGGTACTGATTTTTTGTTTGCTGTTCTTTGAAAAGTTTTTTATTTTTGACTTCAATCAAAGCAGGTTGTTCACTTTCCTTTACATATTCTGCCAGGACATGTTCTTCTTCTTTGACTGCTTGCTTTACTTATAAGAGTCCTCTACCACCAGATCTTCTAGGCAGGTATAGCTGGTCAACATCACTGTGAGAATGAAGTGAATGATGAGTGGTCATGAGTTTTCTTGTTTTTCTGTCCAAATTGTCCAGTTCCTTCTGTGTCCAATTTATAATTCCAGCAGTATATCTTATGACATGTAATGGCCCAGGTGTTTATGGCCTTGATGGTGTTGCCTCCATTCAGCTTTCTTTTGAGAATTTTTCTGACCCTTTGAGTGTATTCTTTGCTGACTGCAGTTTTTACATGTTTATGTTTGATGTTGTCCAGCTGCAGTATATCCAGATATTTATAGGCCTCTGGCTGGTGACACTTTATTGTTTGGCCATTAGGCATATTTATGCCCTCACTTCCAATGATTTTTCCTTTCTTCAATGCCACTGTCGAACATCTTTCCAAACCAAACTCCATGCTGATATCAGTGCTAAAGATTCGGACAGTGTTAGTCAGAGACTCGATTTCAGTTTCAGTTTTCCCATACAGCTTTAGGTTATCCATGTACATCAGATGTGAAATTTTGTGAGATTTCTTAGATGTTTGATAGCCAAGGTTTGTTTTTTGTAAGATTGTTGACAGTCTTGGCAATCATGGCAATAAGGAAAAGCAGTGGGGATAGTGAGTCTCCCTGGAAAATTCCTCTTCTGATGTTGACAAGTCCATAGCTTTCATTTCCCACAAACAGTTCAGTTTTCCAGTGCTCCATCATATTTTCAAGAAAAGTGCCAACATTTTTACAAATCCCGATGGCGTCCAGGCACTTAATGATCCAGCTGTGTGGGAGTGAGTGTCCAGGCACTTAATAATCTAGCTATGTGGGAGTGAGGATCACAAACCTGAAAAAGTAATGAAGGTCTCACAAACCTGCAAAAGTAATGGAAAATGAACACACAAAAATACTGTGGGACTTCCGAATCCAGACTGACAAAGTTTTGGAACACAACACACCAGACCTCACGGTTGTGGAAAAGAAAAAAAAAATGGATTATTGATGTTGCTATACCAGGTGACAGTCGAATTGATGAAAAACAACATAAAAAACTCAGCCGTTATCAGGACCTCAAAATCGAACTGCAAAGGCTCTGGCATAAACCAGTACAGGTGGTCCTGGTGGTAATCGCTACACTGGGTGCCGTGCCAAAAGATCTCAGCCGGCATTTGGAAAAAATAAACATTGACAAAATTACAATCTGTCAACTGCAAAAGGCCACCTTACTGGGATCTGCATGCATCATCTAAAAATACATCACACAGTCCTAAACACTTGGGAAGTGTTCGACTTGTGATTTTGTAATACGAAATCCAGCATATATATCTTGTTTGCTGTGTCATACTATGTCTTTGTGTCAATAATACTACTACTACTACTACTAATAATAATAATTTATTTATTTATTACATGCATTTATACCCCGCCCTTCTCCCCGAGGGGACTCAGAGCGGCTTACATTCTGCCACGAGGGCCAGCAACAAATATACTATAAAACAAAACAATTAAAACATGATAAAAAGTATACAAAAATTAAAACGCTGCAAGGCAGCGATATTGCACCATCCTCAGTCATTCAATACTGCTACAATTACAGATTTGCTACCCGATTACATCAGCCAATGAGCTTATTCGCTGAATGCCTGGGCGCAGAGCCAAGTTTTTAGTTTTCTTCTAAATCCCAGGAGGGATGGGGTTTGCCGGATATCGCTGGGGAGGGAGTTCCACAGCCGAGGAGCCACCACCGAGAAGGCCCTGTCCCTCATCCCCACCAGCCGCGCCTGCGAGGCAGGTGGGATCGAGAGCAAGGCCTCCCCGGAAGATCTTAAGGTTCTAACGGGCTCATAGCATATCTATCTTGTTTGCTGTGTCATGCTATGTTGTTGTGTTAATAATGATAATGATAATAATAATAATAAAAATAATAATAATAATAATAATAATAATAATAATAATAATCCTAGACATTTGGGAAGCTCTAGACACTTGGGAAGTATTTGACTTGTGATTTTGTGAAACGAAATCCAGCATATCTATCTTGTTTTCTGTGTCATAATAATAATAATAACAATAATAATAATAATAATAATAATAATAATAATAATAATAATAATTTTATATTCTGCCCCATCTCCCCGGAGGGACTCAGGACAGATTCTAAACATAAAATGCAAACATTCAGTGCCTGAACACAACAAAAATACACCCATAATAATGAAAATTGACAACCCAATTATTTGATTGAGTCTATTTTTCTGTAATGCAATCTTCCTCTATTCCTATTGCCATCAATCTTGCTAAGCACTATTGTAATAATTACTGTTCAAAGTATGACTATCTCAGTTTAGTCATCTTGGTTTCTAGGGTTGGTTTGTTTTAGGACACTTTTTTGTCTTTTTAGTAGTCCACAGTGTCCATAGTTCTCCTATCTAGTACCACATTTCAAATGAGTGGGGTTTTTTCCTATCAGCTTTTGTCAGTGATCTGGAAGGATGCTCAAGGAGGACTAGAGAAAAACAATGTTTCAACAATGCAAAAATACTTGAGCTGGGATAGAACAGTACTGTATTATAGCCAAACCTACTGTAGCCTTCTCTGCCTACTTATAAGAGGCAAGCCAAACTGCTGCTGCCTGCAATATCCCATACTAAATATGCCTGAATAGTAAAGCAGAGAGAAAAGGAAAGTGCACCAGCTAGCCTCAATATGTTCTTTAAAGGCATAAATCTATCATATGGTCACCAAACAGAAATCATAATGAACATGGAGGCTGGTGAAAGAAAGAAAAAATCAAACCTGGATACATTTTGGAGGAAGCCTTCAGAGGATATTTGGATGGTTCATTGTGTTTTCACTTATGTAAGGGTTCCCTGGCTTGGTTGTTTCCTTTCATATGTTTAGCTTTGAATAAAAAGTTTGTCAAAACATATTGAACTGTTCATATTTTCTATGGAATATGAACTGCTCTCCATTCTTTCTGTCATTCCTGCCTCTGCTACTAAATTTTCTGTTAAAGAAGTAATACCCAGGGATACATCTACTTTGTTAACTGAGGCATAGCTGTATGCTAATTGGGACTACCAATAGCATTTAGGCTATCATCTTATTGCAATCATTTTTCCCCCTATAAACTTGTTTAAATAATTCCAGGTGTCTTAAGACTTCTTCCTGTTATTAGTTGCCCCAAGGAAGACTTTCTCTAGATTACCCCAGCTGGAATCTTTTAGACACATGCAACCACAATTTATTTTGCCTACCCTCCTGGATCTGAGAGTGCAATTCGCAATTGTTTTGACATCTGGACTACCCTTGTATATCCCTCAACATTTCACAGATGAAAGCTGGGACACATACAGCCAAGTAGCATATCAGTTTGCTCAAGATGGCAACAATTATTAATGAAGATATAAGCTAGAAGAGACTGCAGGAGTTTGCTTTTTCCTCACCCTGCTGGAAAAAGTAAGATTCTGCTCCTCTTCTGCTGAGCCAATTGCTTGGGAACTACTTTGGATTTTCAACCTGTTCATTCATTCAGTTTATTTCCTACCTTTCTCCTCATGTTTGACCCGATCTGGAACTCAATTGTAGGAATGGAAGCAATGATGAATTTATCAATAAAATCTATTCCTCTTCCCAATTTCCTTTCTCTGTTGTTGTTGTTGTTGAAATGTTAGATAGAAAGCTGACAGTGTGGGGGGCATTGAGTTGTAATGGTACATGATAGAACAGCAGAGCAGCAGAAAAATGGTTGGGTGAGATGGAATAATCTTGGCTTACATCATTTTCTACAGGTATAACCACTTCTTGTTCGAAAAGCATTGTGACAACTCTAAGCTGTGAGAGCACTGGGAAGCAGACACGGAGGCCAATAAACAATCTAATATCTTTATTAAAGAAATAAAAGAGTCAAACAAAAATAAGCAGAGTATATAGTTCAGCAATAGTCCTTTTAGGAAAGATCAAATATAGTCCAGTAATATGAAGTTAGATGTCCAGTATTAGAGTTCAAAGTTTTAAATCCAATAACCGAAACACACTCAAACTTCCAAGCAGTTTGAGTGGGGAAATAAGCAAGGTCTCTCAAGAGTCCCAGGTTCAATGTCTGAGGCTAGGATAACAAGGCAAGGCAAAGTTGGTCGTGGTGGAACTGAATTGCAGTCCAGACTTGGCAAGGAGACGAGACACAACGCCCGGTCTACTTGGGAGTAGCGCGCTGCAGGAAACTAGAGACGGTGTTGGTTTCCCAACTGACACGTTGACACTGCGATGGCCAGCCGGCGCACAGAACTTTTAAGGGACTTCAAATCTCCCCCCAAACCAGGTACTTGAACACTTTTTCCCAAGGGAAACGGACTGAAGACAACAACTTGCCAGATGCAAAACTCCCTGCAAACTCTCAAGGGAACCGGTTTAATTAGCGTTTGCTCTCTCTGCTAACCTCGCGCTTTTCCTCCTATTCTGTTTCTCAGAGCGGGATGTTTCCCAAAACAATCTCCTATCAAAAGGAGCACTCTCCGGAGAAACAGGCTCTGTTTCAAGGGCTTTCGTAATTAACTGTGGGCTAAAACTGTCAACAGGGGACATCTGGAAGGGAGCAGAATCTTGCTGAGTCGGCACAAACCCCATATCCTCTTCAGTCTGATCCATAATGGTTGTGGGGTCATGATTTGAGGGTCCCTGAGACATCACAAGCATTAGCGTTGTTGTACATTTGCTATAGCATGCTTGGATTATGTTGATGTACTCTGCCTGTACTCATAGCTCCTTCAGACTATTCCATATGCACTCTGGTTCCACACTGTCAAATGTCTTCCCATAGTTGACAAAAGTGAGGATGAGTGGCACCTGGTATTCATGGGCAGCCTCCAATATTCTATTAACAGGCAGGATGTGATCAATGGTGGAGAATGAGTGATGGAATCCAGCTTGTTCAACTGTCTGTGCCTTCTCCAATATTCTCCTGATGTGAGCTAAAATACACCTGTTGAAGACTTTGTAAATAACTGGCAGAAGAGTTATTGGGTGGTAGTTCTTCAGATCTTATTTATCTCCTTTCTTAAATAAGAAAACCATTTTTGAGATGTTCCAAGTCTTCAGTGCATGGACATCTGCTACATAACGAGAGAAGCAGGCAAGTTCTTTGTAAAGAAGAGGTCTTCACACTTTTAAAAGTTCTGCGGTGATACCATTTTGACCTGGAGCTTTTCCAGCTGGCATGTTTTTGATGGTCGAATGAACTTCAGATGAGAGAATGGGAAGGGTGGTGTTGTGTGGAGAAGGAGGATGAAGCTGTTGTGGTAGAGCACTGCAAAACAGGTTGGTGTGAAACAATAATAACTCCTCCTCAATGAGAAATGTGGGTGTGACTCGGTTGTCTTAGCTGGTCTTTAAATATGGGATTGTCTATCTATACTTGGCCATATCTCGAGCAGTCTTTTTGACACTCCTTTTGGCTTCTGCTGCAGAGAGCAATTGCGACTTCTCACAATCCTTATCATCACAATTTACTGCTTCTCTGCATGTCCTGGATTGGCTTTTCTTCTTTTCTCTAACAGACATCTTATTTCTTCCAACAACCTTCTTGTGGCATGGCAAGAGACATGGGTTGTGTGTGTTTGGATGATTACGGCAAGCATTTCCACAAGTTGTTTGTCGTCCTCGTCAATGTCAGGCAAAGAGCGAAAAACCGTTGAGGTTGTTAATGTTGATGCTGCATCAGCATCTATCTGTGGCCCCACGTGATGCAGGAGTGTCAACGGTCATCTGGCTAACACGGAGGGTGCTCTGGGTAGGACCAGCCAGAGCACCCTCTGTATTAACCAGATTGACTATTGTCACTCACACACTCACATACTTTAGCTTCTTTGGAGTTTTTAGTGTCCCACAATGTCACAGACTATCTGTTTCAAGTATATGCACCAACCTTAGATACCTACGAGCAGGAACATGCAGACTTCTATGACAAGGTGATTAATGTTGTAAAGGCCTGTTGAAGCCACTACAAGTTTTTGACGGGAGACTTCAATGCAATGTAATACTAACTCCATTAAAATTTTAAGTTTTCAAATCAGGAGTCACTTCTAAGATGCATTTTCCTTATCTACTTTCCCATTTTTATCAAGAGAAAATTGCTTGCCTTATTGATATTGTTTCATATGAATCTGCACCAGTGCAAATGATCATTCATACTAGCCAATTTCTTTTGCACTACATTTGCTAACATTGCTGAAGCTATAGTTTCAGATTCTGTTTATACAGAACTGAGATGAATCTTTATTATGAGGAAATGTATTTATCTTGGCTGGAACCCTATTAGTGACACAATAAGGCCGACTCATGGTCACATATGTCTCCCCCCCCCCCTTCCCGGCCCTCAGTTTTCATTGATACCCAGACATGTAATGCTGAAGGCATCTTCCAAGGCATGCCAAGGCTTCGGGGGCTGGATGGCCATCTGTTGGGGGTGCTTTGAATGTGATTTTCCTACTTCTTGGCAGGGGGTTGGACTGAATGGCCCACGAGATCTCTTCCAACTCTATGATTCTATGATTCTCTGGAGCTCCTTGACATTCTTGTGCATCTGGCTGTAGTCACATAACCATGTACTTTAAGCTGTGACTTGTTCTCAACAGACATTGTATGGATGTGTTGAGTTAGAGGAGCTAATGTGAAAAAGGTGACTTTTCAGGGAGGAGAAACAGGAAATGTAGCATAGATTTGCCTAGTGGAACTTTGTGCTACATTTCCTTAATACAGATTTTCTGTTCTCATTTTGCGGGGAAGACATTAGTGAAATTCCTAAACAGATTTTGTCAGACATCTGTTTTTTTAAAAACAGATTTGGAAGTATGGTTATATATTTAGCCTTACAAAGCAACAGCCATATATTTCGACAATCTGTTTCCAATACACGAGGTATACCTCTGGAAACTCATCTGCACCTGTGTTGTAGGGAAACTACACATTGCTAACACCATCTGACTCCAACCATTTATTGGTCAATTGTATAATTTTGTTGTACACATTTTACTAATTCATTTCATCCAGGATGGCTCTCACCATGTAGATCATTAATGTGAAAATGGTGCAATAAAACCTATACTGGCAGCACTGTCAAATAAAGGAAATAGACAGGAAGTGAATGGGCAGATGGTAACGCAAAAGACTGGAAAATATTTCGTCTGGTAGGCAAAATACAGGACAGAAGAGCTGCTTGTTTGAAATGGTTTTTGGTCCCAGCCAATTTCCTAGGAGTCCACCTAAACTAAAATTTTGTTTTAAAAGAAAATATATCCTTGGGGAGACTATGTATTTTGCAACCATGAACATGGCATGCTGGTAACATTGAGCCTATACATTCTTTCCCACTATTCCAGGAAATGAATAGTTTTATTAGTTTTATTTATTACAGCTACCTTCTGTTTATGACTCTTAGTAACCTGTATAGAAGAGCTGAATAACCTCCCTATCAGATTTATTAAATATTGAAGGGTTAGTTTATTAGAGCACACCCTTATAAATTGAAAGAACATCAGAGACACTAAAAACACAGCCCAGAGAGCTTTTGAGCTGGTAACAACTCTGTAAAAAAACAAAAGAAGATTCATGTATTCTCATGAAAGCAATTGGCAGGAGGGTTGTCTATCGAAGTTACAGTAACCCATTTATTTTACACATTCCAGTGAAATCTCCAGGTCTGAATTCTTCACAAAACAAAACAAAAATGCATTCTCACATCTGGTTCTTTTAAACAAGTAAGCATGGGTATATAAAACAATATGTGTGGCATGTTAATGTGTTTGTAACGGGGAAGGGGCAGAGTCCAATGTTCCACTAATGGATTTTTTGGAACTTTCCCTTGCCTGCAATCTCTCTATCAGCCTCTATATCACCTGAAAACCATCTTCAGAAGGGTCACAGCCCACTTTACCTGTGTTGGATGTTGCATAGTGGCAGGTAATTGTTCTATACCCTCCGAATATTTCAGAGATTTAAGACTGGCAAACATCTGACTAAGCATCATCCCAGTGTGGTCAAGATCACAAAAACATATTCATTAGGAAGTGCACACAAGCTAGAACAGGCTGCAGTCACTTGCTTTTGCCAGAGATTACAAGGAAGATCAATACTCTGTCTCACCCACCTTCTCCCTTCTGTTCAGCCAATTACTATTTCTCTCAGAGCCTGACTACACTTGAAAAAAAAACCCTATCTATATTTTATTTTCCCAATCTGCATAGGCACTGCATTTGCCTCCTTAGTGTCACATGTAGATGTAGTATGCACATCATCGACACGCATACACATGCACATAGATCAGTGGCAAATTTAATTGTTGTCCCTTTCACTGTTGTCTGCCTCAATCTATCTGCTCCACTCCATTTTTAATTCTGACATCTTTGGTGTTATTCATAGGCAAGCAAAGCAATGAGAAAAGGTAGTGGAAGTTTACTTTCCACCAGCAAATGTCATAAATTATTCACTTGTTGCAACTGGCTTATCACTTCTTGGAATGCAGAATGTAGTTACCATCTTTGTAATTCAGAATGTCTTGGTTCTGGGGTCATCTAGACATATCATCTAGTTAGCAATAAAGTGCTTTTCAACTCATGGCTGGCTCAGACTGTAACCCCCTCTAGCAGCCAAAAATGAGGAAGTCCCACTTCTGACTTCAAAAGAAAGGGGAGGGGTCTTGGCCAGCTAGCAAAGCTCACTCTTAAATCTTCTAGCTGATTTTAGACAGTGATATGTGAGAAGTCAATAAACTTCCCTCAATAGAGAAGGTTCCCAATGTCCACTCTTCTTTTAAGTTGATTTATAATATCAATGGAAGCACATTTTTTCTTGGAGTTTCTTCCGTTTTAGAGCTGAGGAAAATTCCATAGAGGGGCTAAGATAGCAACCAGAGTCACTGTCTTATCTGTGACTACTACTCTCATCTGAACTCATGGATCACTAAGACAAATATTGGTTCATGTGGATAATCTTCCATCTCCTTTAATACCTAAAATACATAAACTGTTAGTTTTGAAGCACCCAAACCAGTTTTACTCTGTGAATCACTTCTCTCCCATATTGAGTCAAAGTTAGAGAGAACTTTCCCTCTAAGTCACACTTCAAAGTCATTAGTGGCAAATTTAAGGACCATTAGTGGACTTCATCATGGTTGAATTGTTAATTTTTATATCAGTGGCAAATTTAAAATGAACAGGTCAACAGTGACAAGGTCCATTGCTGCCCTTGTCACCTCCCACTGATCCTAAGTTCTTCACTATCTCCAGTGTGAAGTCAACAGTTGAGGACAACAAAATAAGAAAAAATAAACCAGATCTCATTTGGATCTTTGGCCAGAATGCGAAGTAAAAGCAAATCCCTTTAAAAACAATTAAAAGGTCAAAGAACCAGTTGGGATGCAAATCTTCATGAACATTATGTGTCAGGTAGACAGGCCCTCAATCTGATTTGCTATTCAGGCTGTTTGTGAGGCAAAACTGGAGAAAAAGAGGACAGCTATACATACCACATTCAACTGACTGGGAATGTCATAGAAAAACAAAGAATCATGGAGAAAGCATGAGAATTGACATTTCAAAAATGGACGTCAAATTATTAGACAGATTTTAAAACAAATGATCAGAATTTTTGGCAGATGTCATCACCTCTCTACCCAGTGACCTTTTGGCTTAACTAGTAGGAAACTGTTATAAATGTTCAATGACATCTGATAGCTACATCCTGCCAGCATTCTCTGATATTCCAACAGAAGTCATTCAACCTCTGAAGATCTGAAGCTGGAGAGAGTTGCCAAACTGAAAAGAATCTAGGGAAGAGTCAAATATCATCCGGTAGGATCATTATTGGTGTTTTAGGAGAATGCATTTGCTGTTCCAATTGAGCTGACTTGTAAACATCTCAAGGAATGGACCCAGCTTCAGTGAAATAGAATTCTAAATACAAAAATGGAAGCCCCATGAAGTCGTAGAAGTTGGGAATAGTGGTGAAAGTCAGGCATTTGGATCTTTTCCTAAGCACAATTCACAATAATCACATAGAGCCAATCAACCAGTTGTTCTTCCAGAACAATCCCCAAAAGACCTGTGTGTGTGTGTGTTTTAAAATTATATTGAACACATGAAAATCTATGTTCCCTTTCAAACTATACAGTGATAGCCCTGTAATTCCAGTTTAACTATCATGAATCCATCCTATGGATCCTGGAGTTTGTAGTTTGGTAATGTACTAAAAGTCTCTGGCAGAATATTTTAATATTCTTTCTAAACTGCAGATCCTTAAATTGTGTAGGATGGAACAATGGCAGTTAAAGTAGAACTGTAGTGCTATGACAGTGCAGTGCAAAAGAGTGTCATGTCTAACTTCCTCCCCAGGGTTCCTATAGGGATCCTAAGGCAACTTCTAAAATGAACAGATGTTAAATAGATGTGTACATATTACTGTTATCTATTATGCCCATAGCTAAAACCCCAAGGATATGGTAAATAAATACAGTACAGTCTCACTTATCCAAGCTAAACGGGCCGGCAGAAGCTTGGATAAGCGAATATCTTGGATAATAAGGAGGGATTAAGGAAAAGCCTATTCAACATCAAATTAGGTTATGATTTTACAAATTAAGCACCAAAACTTCATGTTATACAACAAATTTGACAGAAAAAGTAGTTCAATACGCAGTAATGTTATGTTGTAATTACTAGGCTTGCTCAAATAATTCGATTTTCCCGTTACCCGTTATTAATTCGTTATTTTCGTTTGTTTTGAAGCAATATAGAACCTTGGTTGTCCACACGTCTGGATATCGCGGTTTCGAATCGCGAGAGGCCGTTTTTTCTTATTTCTTCGTTTTTTTCGTTAGGAAAAAAAAGCTTTTGCAAATCACCCAAACTCCTTTCCTTTTGCCCCTCAGCCAATGGGAGGCTCAGCCAATGGGAGGGGGCGAGGGAGAAGGAGGCCGAGGAGGAGGAGGAAGACGGAGGGGGGAAATGGCCGCCGCCGCCGCCTCGCCTCAGCTCAGTGCATTAATTAATTGGGCCTTAATGAGCCCCCTTCCAAGCCAAACCCACCAGAGAAACACCCTCAATGCAAACCTTGCAACGTCCTTCTCTCCTTCTTGGACACAAAGGCAAAGGGAGGAGGCACTTCGGGTTCCCAAGCGACCTGAAAAGAGCCATAGAGAAAGGGAGAGCCAGTGCGCATGCTCCACCCTCCAAGGCACACAAAGGGGGAGTTCGCATGGGAGCCGGAAGTGTTGGGGCCTCCGTCCCTCCCTTGCTTTTCCTCTTTGGTCTCCCTATCTTGAACACAGAACACGCATGAAAAAAAACACACCATAATTTCACAATATATAGTTTAAATAACAAAAGGAAGAGGAAGGAAGAGGCCCGGGATGCGAGGGGGTGTGGGCCAGGCCCGTCCTCGGCTGCTCCCAGGGGCCCAGATTCGCACCCTCCCTCCCCCCAATACAGGTCTCCAGTCCATACTACGCTACATGAACTTGAATGGATACTGTGGTTGTGTTGTCGAAAGCTTTCATGGCCGGGATCACACTGTTGTGGTATGTATTCCGGGCTCTATGGCCATGTGCCAGAAGCATTCTTTCCTGACGTTTCACCCACATCTGTGGCAGACATAGAGGTTTTGACGTCTGTGCGAAGCTAGGCAAGTGGGGTTTATATATCTGTGGAAGGTCCAGGGTGGGAGAAAGAACTCTTGTCTGTGGGAGGCAAGTGTGAATGTTGCAATTGGTCACCTTGATTAGCATTGAATAGCCTTGCAGCTTCAAAGCCTGGCTGCTTCCTACCTGGGGGAATCCTTTGTTGGGAGGTATTAGCTGGCCCTGATTGTTTCCTGTCTGGAATTCCCATTTTCTGGGTGTTTCTGGGAAGGTAATGGCACTCCATGTAGTCATGCCGGCCACATGACCTTGGAGGTGTCTATGGACAACACTGGCTCTTGGGCTTAGAAATGGAGATGAGCACCAACCCCCAGAGTCAGACATGACTGAACTTAACGTCAAGGGATACCTTTACCTTTACCTACACACACACACACACACACACACAAGCAGGGACTATATATACACACAATATATATCACACACACACCAATTTAACAAAGTTTCAGCCACAAAAACAAAGTTTCTGAAGTAGAACAATGACTTTCACAGTAAAGACAACCCAATTTAACAGGAAATAAGACTTTCAAACCAGGAACAGATTTCTGCAATTATTAAAAAATGGTTTATTATAAAAGCTATGAAAATTTGCCAAAAATCAGAGGATAAGGGGAACGTTCCACATTTTGGTGAGCTATCAGTGTTAAATGTGTTCTACCACTGTACCAAGTTTGAAGAAGATCACTCAAAAAATGAGGGCGGGAGAGCCCCCTAAGTCCCCCCCCCTTCGGGCTGTTTTTGGGCCACCGCGCATGCGCGTCCGCCATTAACGAATTAATTTAGAAAATAACGAATTTTCGTTAATTTCGAAAAATTTTGGGGGCCAAATTCGTTATTAGCAACAAAAACGAAAAACTGCCCCCTCTAGTTTTGAAACGAGTTTAGAATCAAATTTTTCATGGATCGATCAAGCCTAGTAATTACTGTATTTAAGAATTTAGCACCAAAATATCATGATATATTGAAAACATTGACTACAAAAATGGCTTGGATTATCCAGAGGCTTGGATAAGCGAGGCTTGGATAAGTGAGACTCTACTGTATGTTCTCTACTTATGAAGACTTCAGCCACTGAGAATCAAGTGATTGCCTGGCTTCATAAAACAACTGTGGGTTGTTTCTTTTTGGTCATTATTGTGCAAAATTTTGGGAATTGGCCTTTTAAAAAGATTAATACAGTTGAAGTATTCTGACAGTCTGGGAATAAAAACACATGTACATGATCTAGCCAAACTAGGCATTAACAGGAATGATCATTCCCTATGATTCATCTGTTTTCTCTTCCAGTATAGGATATCCTCAGAGACACGTGCCTCAGCAATGCAACTTCTAAATTAAGCATTTGCTTACTTTTCAATGATAACTCATGGAACTAAGCATGCTAAATGCATGCAGGTGAACAAAATACAGTCACCTCTCCATATTTGCAGATTTCTCACTTGCTGCTTTAATTATTTGTGAGCTTGTACCTCTGTCCCTGCCTCCTAACCTTGGGGCTGCCATGTGAACTCAGCAGCCCCTGTCCTCAGGACTTGAGGGGAAGTGACGGATAACAGCTAGTGCCAAACCCAGCTGAGATTATTGTAGATGCTGGTGTTCTTGATAGAAAGTGCTCTAGACTCTGTGTGGTGTTGGAATGTATAGTTTTTCTGTTGCATCATGTGGCCTTCATGGTGTCTTTCACCAAACCCTGGTTTTCTTTCTTAAAATGCATGTAAATATATCAACCAGGTTCCATGTAGGACTAAGCCAGAGACTTATTCATTTAACTGCTTCATTATTGCAATAGCTCACAAGTCCCAGGAGAGAAAACCAACACTGGAGACCAGGGTTCAAATCCCTGGTCAGGCATGGAAATCCACTGAGTGACCACGGGGAAGCCAAGCTATCTCAGTATCAGAGGAATGCAAAGATAAACTTCCCACTGAACATATATTGTGTGATACAGTTGCCATAAATCAGAAATCTCTTGAAGGCACACAACAACAAGAACTTTGGTTTTCATTTTTTTATTTCTAGCCAATTGAGAAGACTTTCTCTTTCCCCCTTCTATAAAACAGTTTCCCAACTAAGTGCTGGACTACATTTTGAAGATCTTCACAGCCTCAGGCAGCACCTGAAAACTTCACCTTTCTTGTCATTTCCATTCCCACATAGCATAGCCTTAAAAAGTAAGTTTTCAAACTCTACCCTGGAAGAATGTGCTTACTCATTGTCTCCTCTTTTTTCCACCTTTGTCCATTTTCTCCAAGAGCCATAATTGTATCTTTGATTCTTGCTTCACCTCCATTTGTTGGCTGCTCTGTGTTTCATTTTTGGCTCAGGCTGCCCCTATGTCCCTGCACAATTTCCCACTTGTTCCCTTGCATTGCTTCCAGATTCAGCAGATCTGCCTTCGTCCTGCCTGTGAAGCTTCCCAATTTCACTCTGCTATCCTCATCTTCTTTGGAATTGACCCATGACTCAAACTTTAAGAATATTGCCTGCCACATTTGCAGAGTTCATTGGCTTGGCTGAACACTCTGGCTCTTATTAATGCCTTCTGTGGGATTTATCATGTCTAGATAAGATTTATCATGTCACTGCACAGACTGGTGGCAGAAGGCTGCAGGAGATAAAAGACATGCTCAAATGAATCAAATGAAGGGAACATGTCAAAAGTAGATTAAGATGTCTATAGCTGGTTTGCATTCTTTCAGATATAATAAGCCAAATCCAGTTCATGAGCTACTGGTGCCTACACTGCTCATAACCATGGGTTGCTGTTACCAGTAGCCACTCCTCCATTTATTTATAGTGTGGTATGACATATGGCATTTATGACAAATAAAAGAACAGAAAAACAGTTCCCTCCTCTCAGGTTTACAGTCTAATTAAGTTATGACATGGAAGGAAAAGGGGATGGCAGTGTGTACAAGGGGATAAAGTTTGGTGGATATTGCATTTTCTTCTTTCTTCTATGGCTAGAGCAGTAGCAGTTGGGATGCTTTTGGGCCTACCTCTTCTTTTCTCCCTCCACAGCCAGGGCAATGGCAGTTGAGATGGATGGAGGGCCTTTTATCTGCTTTTGCAAAAGGACATTTTTGTATAACAACTCCCTGTATCCTTCAGCCACTATGGGGACTTTTTTGGATTCTAATTATGACTTGTCATGTGCCTTAACACCCCACCCTATGACTTGCCTTAGAGCTCAGACTAGAGACTTAAAGGAATGACTGTAGATGTCCTGGTCAACTCTGAAAGTGGTGGCAAGAGGTTGTTGGAAGGGCCAGTGTTGGAGACCAGCAGCTCTCAGCAGCCCTCTCAGCCTAGTGTAGTTATTGCAATAGAAGAGCCTTCAGCAGTAGCTACCACTTCACAGCAGGAGGAGCAAGCAGGCTGATGAAGGGTTAAGTGCTCCATCCCTTTAATAGTTCCAATGTGAGCATCCTGGGTGATTAGCAGAGAAATAGGCTCTTCACAAGGAACACCTGAGAACATAGAATAAAAGGTCTTCAAGTTTGCAGTACTGTTGCTGGAGGCAACATCTTGCATCATGGTGAAGCTCTGAATTCTTTGAATTATCAGCCTTGTCGACTATGGAATATATTTTGATATTCAGATTTTTGTCTTCAACCTTGGACTCTATTATCTTCAACCTGCTGGCTTTGTTGACTCTGGAGTTGGAATTCTTGTTGCTGCCTAGACTCTTGAACTCTTTCGGCATGACCACGGTTATTTGGATTTGGAATTCAAAGTTTGTATCACTCCCAATGGTTGGTGTGTGCTATAACATTATGCCCCAAGGACTCTAGCTCTGGGCTATTTTTGTTATTATTGAGATGTTGTTTGAAGATTATGTTATTTGTTAGAACTTGGCATAAACATGACAGTATTGGTAATAACTGACCCATAAACTGTGGTCATTTACTGAGGGTCTTCTTCAGGTAAAAGCACTATTTTGGACTACGGGAAACTGTGAAGCTCTCCTGGTACTTAGTCTTCAGATTTTAAGGGGAAGACATATTTTTAAAATTACTTTCAGGTCATTCAAGAATATTTGCATGACTGTATATCCTTGCAGTCAACAAAAATATGTGATTTCATTAGTATACCTTGATGTGGACTGCTCCAGCGCATATGTGCATTTTACAATCCCAAAACAGCTGATGAGGGCTGTAAGCAAATGGAGCCATGAACACACAGGTGGCTAAATGGAAGCACAAATGGAAAGCAATTACAATGAGAACTCTCTGAAATCATTCCTTTGCTCTGATCTTTATGAAATTAAACAGAGTTTGAATTTACAGTAGGGTGAGGAAAGACAATAAGAAATCTCCTTGTGTGTACATTTAGATATCTGCATGAGCTCATATGAGGTCCAGCACATTTCAGAGAGTCGTTTTTTTATTTAAAAAAGTAAACTTCTGCCAGATGTCCCCTATCCACCTTGCAGATTTCTAAAATCTGCTACAGGACCGGGGGGGGGGGGGGACTTATTGGAACTGACAGATCTGTGTTTGGACTTGCTGTCAGGTCCCGCAATTTTTGCCCCACTTCTTTGTCCCACAT